>NW_024704742.1:6125590-7325590 GCF_018977255.1 Callorhinchus milii | reverse complement strand
ATTATTAGCCCCGGAAAAGCGATTCGCCAATCGACTCACAACCGGGTTCCTACTTATTGCTGGTAAGCAGAGTCGCGCGGCGTAAGGAAACTTGCCCCACAGTTTCACCCTGCCGGGAATCGAACCCAGGTCTCTCTTGCGAGACGAGTGCTCTAACCACTGAGCTACAAGCCTCCGGAGTTAAGAGGAAAGGAACCTGGGACCGGGCTCCAACTCATATCAGGGTCCTCCACCACCACATATATGGAAGGAATTCAAGCAATAGAACAAAATATTTAATGCGGTTAACAAATTATATTCAGTGCTTCCTCTTTTGAGTGTTGATACCACATGACTGAGTTATAATGGTGTGATTCTCAATATACTGTCAGTGGGAGAAAGGTTCTTTTATTCTGCGAGTGTTGATGCCACATGACAGCAAATTATAATGGGTTGATTCAATTTACTGTCAGCGGGAGAAAAGTTTATGCAGTTCACCAGCAGAGACTCGCTGTCGGCAAGAACTACTAGCCAATTGCTGTATATGGGGTATATTGCTATCACTTTACGCTCTTCACTGTCACTCTCTATTTCTCAATGTGAAGGGGCAAGAGTGCAACTTAATCTCTGGTCTTGCAGTGAAGGTGAAATAGTGTGTGACCACATTGGGGGGGGGGGGGGGGAGGGTGAGGTGGAAGAGGGAGGGAAGAGGAAGAGGAACAACTCATCTGTTGACTCCCTCCCACTCCACATAGACAACAGCCACAACTTGCATTCATATAGCGCCCATCTCGCTGGGTAGTGCCCCAGAGCGCCTGACAGTGGCAGAACATGACTTTGAGTCAGGGCGAGGGGGAGGTGACCGTAGGCACGGTCGAATAAGAAGGTCTTCAGGCGTGACCTGAAAATGAGGAAGGAAGGGGCAAGGCATAGAGGAAGAGTTTTCCAAAGTTTCAGGACGCAGTGGCTGAAAGTGCGGCCACTGATGGCACAGAGGGCACATATCCAAACTATTGCAAGGCCTTTTGGATAGCAAGGATAAAACTGACATCATTACCCTTCAGCCGTAATATATGTGGAGGAAATCACTTCCTGCGCACAAGTATATTACGCGCCGGAAGTGCCATTGAAGTCACTTCCCAAAGGAAATGACATCAAGAGTGACCCGACGATCCCCAGAAGTGCTGACCAGTGGACGTGCCTCTCCTAACCTGCGCTGAGTTTGTGGACCCAAGCCACCACATTGAAGGCACCGTTCAAACAGGGCAGCTCGCGTCTTGAAGCGATGGAGCACAGTTCTTTCAAATTTCAAAAATGAAATGGTCTCTTACAGCAGAAAAACTATATTCTGACCAACATGTTGCCAATTAAAAATTCATATAGGGTAGCAGAGTGGCCACAGTAACAGAACAGAACAGAGAAGAGCAGGGCATTGCTGCTTGTGGACAGTTTGATCTCCGTCCTCAGTCGGCAGGTGAAAATCATCTACATCATCAGCTCTCGTCACTCCATCCAACTGAGAGGGAGGTTGAACCGACCGGCTTGTCATTACAATTATTTTTTTAAAGAACACCTTCCGGAAGACAAAAGGACACAGCTCTCTTTAGTGCTCCTTTAATCTTCAGAGTGACATTCTGCACAACAAGAATTGAACATCCAGCTCTGACCACTACCTTTTTTTCCAGGCACTTATCGAGTCATTGAACATTTTGACTTAAGCTGAGAAAATTCCCCCATAAGCAGACATGCTCAAGCAATGAGCATTCCAGTGATTGAGTCTGTCACTTAACGTGGCCTCACAAACAGAGGTTGTTGATCGCTTATGCAGCCCTCGTAAAAACCTCCATTGTGTACTTAAGCAAGCCTTGGTGTCGAGCCTTGAATGGCCAAAGAATAAATAGAATACATCACTGGGTGACAGTGCGTTACTGATGCTCTCTCACTCGTGACAAGAGCCTAAATTCTTAACTGACAAATCCGCAGTGCAAGAGTGCTGGCAAAGCACTGTCGGCCAGTAATATATTCCATTTAATCCACGGGTACTTGTGGAGTTGACAAATCATAAACTGAAAGGCAGTAACTCATTCGTACCCAACGTAAAGCTCAGCAGAAAAGCTGGTTCACACCCAATGCAAATCAGCAGTAAAACTCACTCAGACAAAATGCAAATGCTAAGGCAACGGAAAACTCTAACTGTCAACTTGATGCAAATGTTAATTGTAAAACTGATGCCCCAAATGTGCTTTGATTCCCTTTGCCAATCACATTCAGCTTCAGACAGAGTGAGCTAATTTGAATGTGATCCCACCAGGTTCACAGTGAAGCTCTTCAACCAAAAGTCAATTCACAAGCTACGAACCATTAAATTGTCTGCCCGACACAAACAACTGGCTTTTCCTCTTCAGCTGAAATCAAGGGTAGACATGCATCAGTGGATAGGCCGCATGGGACTGATGCAAATCTTCTCTTGTAGCCACTGGGATTTCCAATGGGAAGAACTGGGGTAATTTGCTGGTAATTTTCCCATTTTTCATAGCTGGACCATCTTCTGTAAATGAGCTTCAGAAATGTAAAAAGGATACAGTTCCCATTCAATGCAAAGTCAAAGTATAAAACAATGAACTCAACCTAGACCTGCTGCTAACGTGGACAGCAATGAACTGCTTTGTCCTTCAGATGAGACGTTAAACCGAGGTCCCGTCTGCTTGTTTAATTGGACGTTAAAGATCCTATAGCGCTAATCGCAAAGAGAAGGGAATATCTCCCGGTGTCCTGGCCAACAATCCCCCAAGTAAAATTGGTCACTCACTTCATGGGTGTTTGTGGAACATTGCTTTGCACAACTCTGCTGCCACGTTTTCCCACAAAACACATTCACTCCACTTTATAATATACTTCCTGTACCCATGGCAGCTACGCTTGCAGCCAGGAACCAATGTGGAATGTAGATTGATACACAGACAGACATTTCATCTTTATCTGTACTCATCTGGGAGGACTCCTGTGGGAGGACTCGGTGCTTTAAAAATGTAATTTGTTGTTGTCGCCATGACTTGGCTTCGTCTGTATTCTTTATTTGGTTCCCGCCATTTGGCTATGTGCGTGCTCTGTGACACAAGATGCCACAGCGACACGGTCAGCCAGCGTGGCCAACAGGCGTAACTGCAGTGTGCGTATGCGTACATACCTAGGTGCTCTATGACACACGACGCCACAGCCCCACTTTGTCTCGGCAGCCACCAGGTGTAACTGCAGCAAAAACCGCAAAACTTAAAAAGTAATTCATGAACGATAGGAGATACCCGAAAACAAATACGCCCATGTCACTCCCAGTTGCAAGCCCTTTCGGAACAAGCATAAATCATTCATCTACGTCAATTGGTCATTGAAATCCTTTTTGAAGAGACATTGTCGTTTTATTAGCATATAGAAGATAGATAAGGTATCCTGTGAAGTGCTTTGGGATGTCCAAACATGAAAATGCTATAACAAAAAGCTTATGGCAACCTTCAAACAGTGGGAAAAGAACGAGAAATGTTCGCTGCCACAATGAGTGAGATGCTATTAATATCACATTCAATTCCCCTGCACATATGGATCAATAGAAACCTGGGAATGATTGTAAAGCTGTAACCTAATCAACAAGTTCAAATGATTTCAACGCTGCCTGATCTTTTGGGTTCATTGGAAACCGCAGAATTCTATACAGCCTTGTAATCACTCCCTCATACTCGCCTGCGTTTGTAAAATTGTGTGTACAATGCGATTGCAAACAAAGGATTTCACTTGAACTCCACTCTTTAGTTGGTGACCATCAACATACTGCATATCCTTGCTGACATTCTCACAGAAATCATTAACTGTTTGTGTCACTTAACACTGCACATTGCTCCCATGATTATGAATATAGTACATTATGCCAAACGCACAATGTATTACACTCTAAGCCATCTATCTAATCAAGAGGAGTTGGGAATCACCCTAAGAACACCAGTGGCTGTCTATGTCTGACCAGCATTAATTAATTTGCCTTGCTCATTGATTCCTCGGGGCAGGGCAAATTAAACTGTAACCTTGTGCTTCCCATCACATCATCAAACCACCCATGCCTACCTGTCATAGTAAGCTCCGCTACAGCACAGAGATGTAACTTAAAAACAAAATTAGACTTTATTCCACAATCAGGCTGAGTGCACTTGGTGGCGATCCTCCAAATATTATGCTGCACGTTTTGTGCGAAACACCTGAAAATGTCTTCTTAAAACAGAATGCTTTAAGCGACACTAACAGCTGATTTGCAGCAGCTTTGAAATGGAACCTCCAGTCAACAAGTCCAAACACATCACCCTCTTGGGGAGAAGTAAATACGCTAGGTTCGAGAATCAGCAGTTTTCTGTAAAGATGAATGAAATAAATACCCGTGCGATATTCTGTGAGACGGACACAGGACATGCATCCTGCACAGAGGCTCGTCGACATTCAGTATCAGCCGAGCCTCTTTGGACAAAACATTTCAAACAGCAGGGCTGGCAGATATAACCCACGTACTCATCAGCGAAACACAGGAATCACAACTTCTAACAAGATCACAATCTACATTGAAAAGGGTTTGAAAACTGATTGTTTGCCAAACGCTTGGAACCTTGGACGTGTTAAACATGTTATTGCACTGTGAAAACTGCACAACTTGCTTCGATGCGATGTGCTCAAGATAATAGGCGCCTCTCTCTCTCTCTCTCTCTCTCTCACTGGGCATAAAAGCAGTGACTCTTCCTTACTGCCACTATTCTGGAAGGTGCAATTCCACTGGGACTGAGCACCATCTGGTACGTCAAGTGTCCTTCCTTCAAGTACGAACCGAGACAGAGCCTCAGCAGGACAGTATAGCACAGTCAAGCCAATCCCCACTTGCTGTCTTTCCAGCAGGTGTCACTGGGCAGTAATAAGGACTGGAAACCTGGCTAAGGGGAAACCTGGCTAAGGGGAAACCTGGCTAAGCAAGCTAACCCTAACCCTTCTTTTCTCTCCATAAACAGCGCAGCCAACTCTATTTCAGACACAGAAATTCAATTAGCCTCATAGAGTACTGGCTTTTTGATCAGCTTTTACAATCCTTTGTTGTTAAGAGTGTTCTTTCGAAGATAAGTATTTTAGAGAAGGGGAAAAAAAATCATGTTGCCCTTCAATAGGTTTCGTTAAATCCGAGGACCATAACCAAACGTGTAACGATCATTACTGCCTCGACAGGGAGTTTTCAGGCTGCAGAGGTTGCAGCTTCCTCCAAAATATACTACAGTATTGGCACGCTGCCATTTTGGCTGGCAAAAGAGACTGTTGTGCTATGCCTTGCTGCAAGCAGCTACTCTGCAAAGTTGGTTTCACAATTTAGGTTTAGAATGGCATTTTTAGTTTACAACTGATTTCAACGGGTGATGTACCGACACGATTGTACTCTAGAATATTTACTTCTGCAGTAAAAATTCCAGCAGCGCAGTTTGCCAGATGGCAATCCCTTTCTATTGAAACCATCCAATGGCCGAGGTTCAAAGCTCATCAAAGGTTTTTTTTTATTAAAAACGTTGCGTGGCGGAAGGCTTTATTTTTCTGTTACGTGTTACTTTCAGACAACACTTAAAGAGACTTTGTGTTGTCTGGGTCTGTGTGCAATTTCACCCACTGTTGTGGGTGCTTAGGAGTTAAGAAATCAAATTAACCACACAAGACTAAACACAACCCACATTAGGACAGCACGGGGATTCGGTTATGATTTTGCAGGTGTACAGTGATCGGGTTATCATGCTTAACACAAAGCTAACACATTAGCAGATCCTGAGTCAGAATTGCCCACTTCAGCAAATTGAGTCGAATTTCCCTCCTGTAGCTTTCGCTTTGTCCAGTGTGAGCTCCCTCACCGCTGCTGTGGAATGGGGCAATGAACACCTCAAGTTAAAATGGGAAAATCTAGGGAAAATATATAAATAATGCCCATTCAGATTCAGAAAAAAAGATTTTTTTTTTGGCCTGAATTCTGAACAGCGCTTTTGACAACAAAACAGCTTACTCCAGCTAACGTCTATTCTCCCGGTGTGCCAGCTGATCTTTTACACCTCGATTCAATTAGATACACGCAAAGTCCAAAAAAAAGGTCACTCAAGCCGAGGGTTTGAAGTTCGGTTGTACAGAAGGTTATAAACACAGGTGATACTGCCATTCAGAGGAAGGGCAACAATTCTCAGCTCAGTTAATAGTACAATCACGACAAACACTGCCCCGAATCTACATTTTAACCAAAAATAAAGAAATTTTATGATTGTAAACCTAGGCGAGAAAACTTAAGAAAAAAAATCGACAATGTTGGCTAGGATGAGATTTTCCAGGAACCTGTTGGTCGTTACTTGTAAAACGGTTTTAACGACACATGGTCGTGGTTTGAGTTTGTACCAGTCCTTGATGTAAACTCTAATGTATGCAGTCTTGCCCAATCAGTAGCACTTTCTCTTCTTAAGCCTATAATGTTTGGACTCTTTAGAGTTCAGAGACCAGGCTGACACTCTAATATAATGCTGAGGAAGCACCACATTGTCAAAGGTGCCATCCTTTTATGCAATACTTTAAACTGATATCCCGTTTGCCTGCTCAAGTGGATGTTAAAAGATTTCATGGCATTATTTCCAAAAAAAAGTTTCTCCCTGGTGTCCTGGGTCCAACAATCTACCGGAGAAAATTGGTTATTCACTTCAGTTTGTGGGACACTGCTGCATGCAACGTAACTGCTGCATTCGCCTACAAAATACACAGTCACTACATTTTACAATAAATTCTGTAAAGCGCATTCGGCCACCCTCTTGCCATGAAAGGAGCTACATCAAGTAAGGATTATAATTAGTAGTATTATTCCAGCACATACTTTTTCTAGTACAAGTATAAAAGACTAAATGAGAGTAATTAGACAATAACAACCAGTATATGAATGCCCACATCTGATTTTGTTTTACCCCAATAGCTTTCAACTGATTTAACGCTTGACACATGACTGGAAGGTGCTCAATTCAAGATCGACGGATGCAATGTCAATTTCTGGTCAGGCAGTAGTAGATCAATCTCTGGGTTGCATCATCCCAGTGTGGGCAGCAAGGAGAAATCCAATATCATACACAAACTTGCTGCATGCTTCAAATTAAGAGCTGCACAGTTCCGCATACAACTTAGCAAATCTAATTAGTGACTAGCTGGCTAACATGGACCAGCAAGAGCCCAGGTTGGATCGCTAGTCTGAACCAACTTAGCTTATTCCAGCAGTGGCAGAGAGCTTACAAGTAGCTTCAGCGTCCCTTCATTAAGACATTTTAGGGAAGGATCATCTTGGGTTCACTGATTCAATCACAACAACAACTTGTATTTACATAGCGCCCCTCACTCAGGGTAGCATCCCAGAGCGCTTGCTCAAGGTGCATTGTGTCAAAATTGGCAAGAACAGGTTGCTGCCAGAGTCCTGAGGTTCAATGCCCTGCCAACATTCGCTCTAAGGTTCACATGTCAGTATAATATCTAGGTGACCTTCTGCGAACTATAATTCCTTGAAAGCCTTCAGAAGAGGAGGTGAAAAGGGAGAGAGAGAGAGAGAGAGAGTAAAACGGCAGGGAAGCTGAACGTGCACTTCGGGCATTAAAAAGTTACTCAAGATCCTCACAACCTGAATACTAATAATAAACAAAAGGCAAAATATTGCAGATGGTGGGAAATCTGAAATCCAAACAGATTCTAAGGACCAGCAAGCACTCCCCTCCAACATCCCCCAGTTCTGACGAACGGTCATCGACCCGAAACGTTAACTCACTTTCCTCTCTCCATAGATGCTGCCTGACCTGCTGAGCGCTCTCAGCCACTACTGTTTTCATTTCTGATCGGTAATAATCCTTTACACAGTGGAAGCCGGTTAAGACGGACACATTTGGGCTGGACGTTTTGTCCGGCTTAAGTGGCAGCCGACGTTAACCCGAAGTTCCAGCGGATGAGCGGGGGCTGAGCCTCCTCCCTCCCTCCCTCCCTCCCTCCCTTCGCCCTCCCTCGTCCGTCCGTTCCCATTGGACGGGGACCAATTCACGGTGGCTCCAAGGTGATTGACAGCCTGGGAGCCGACTGTGAACGGTTGGGCATCCCAGTCAATCCCAAGCAGCCACAGCTGTCAATCAATCAATCAATCAATCTGATTTCTCCCATTCCCTCCCTTGTTTATTCCTCGTCCATCCGCCACCTCCCCCCCCCCCCCCCGCCCCCCTCACTGATTGACAGCCCAACTCCAGCTGCTTGTGAATGGCTGGAGTCCACTGTCAATCAATCACAATTTGACTCCTCCCATCTCCATCCTGGAGCCGCTCGAGACACAGAAGGCGCGAGCGAGTGCATTCAGCAGTGACCAGCGCGGCATTTTGTCCGGATTAACTGGATTGTTGGACGGAATAACTGGCATGTTTATTACACGTAAGAATCCGAATGAATTGGTGGGGGGGGGGGGGTCTGTAAAGCGACTTGCACTGTATTTCACACAGCACCTTTCACGTCAGAAGGACGTCTCAAAGCACTTCACGAGGTATACTGTGAAGTGACTGTGTGGTTTGCCGGACAAACCAATGAGAAATATACTTAGAAAGGTACTTGGATCCTGGGATGACTAATTGTTTCAATGATTTTCTGCCACCGTTACCATATACTGCGTCCATTAGCAAGCTGGCTAGAATTTCATCCTCTTAAAAAAGTATGCAACAGTTTATAGACAGACAGCAACTTTTCCCAGCTGTGTTTGAAGCGTGTCATACTAGTAAAAAGTCAATTCGAAGCCCAGCCTGAACCTTTGACATAGGACATGCCATCTGGTGTGTCACAAAGTAAGTGTTCCAGATTCAATGGTGTTGTTCAGAAGAGCATAGGTTTGGGTGAAGGACAAGGCAGTAATGTCCCTTACTTTGGGCAGCCAATTGTTAATAAGCTCTTCTTCCACAAAAGCAAAATAAAGCTCACAATTACCAGAACAGTAAACTAACCCCCAACCCTGGTACTGTACTAGTCTTCACAAATGTCTAAAGATAGCCAATTAAATTAACCAAACAGGGGATTGGAATAACCAGACTGTTTAAACCCATTTGGATTGAGTTGCCAATCGAACCACTCAGCCAATCCCAACAAATATTAGAAGGTGGGACATCCTTGCTGCAGTTCAGTGACAGTATAATAATAATCTTTGCATTTGATATAGTGCCTTATCAGGTCTCAAGACAACTCAAAGCGCTTTACAGAAGATTATGTAAAGTGAATTGACTTGTGCAGTTTGTGGGCGAAAGGCGGCAGCCAATTGTACACAGCAGCGTCCCACAAACAGTCGGGGATTGAGTGACCAAATTATGATTATTTTAAATTTATTTATTGTTTTGAAGGGATTATTACCCCAGGAAAAACAATCTGCCAATCGACTAATAACTGGGTTCAACTTACTGGTAGGTAAACAGAGGCGTGTGGAGTAAGGAAACTTGCCCAGTGTTTCGCCCTGCCCGGGAATCGAACCCAGGTCTTCTCACGAGTACTCCAACCACTGAGCTACAGGACTGCACGTATAATACTCTATGGCTTTTAGTTTGGTGTACAAGATACAAGTCAGCACAGAATGAATGATATTATATCATGTATTATATCATAGAACCCCGATGGAAATGGGACAGTATCGTAAATGCACAGGCACCAGGCTAACAACTTGGGTAATGACATAGAAATTTGGGTTCTTAACTAGACTTCTTGAAGAAGGAACATGAATCATGTAAATGGGGGCTCCTTGCAAATCACCAGAGGCTGGTTGACGATGATCTCCACTTCAACACACTATCTATCTCCTGCTGGAGTAGAGATCGCAACTATCTAGAGGGCACTCTCTCTCACAGATTTCTTAATAAGAAAGACTGCAAATTTAGACTCCTTCACATGTGCTCTTTTAAGAGAAAGATAGATCAACTTGTCAAGAAACCCAGACTTCTCTTTCAGATGCAACAGTTCACAGTCAATTTACAGCATGTTCTGTGAAGCGCTTTGAGACGTCTCAAAGACTTGCTGAGGTGCTATAGCAAACGCAAGGATTATTATTATTAATAATATTTCCCAGAAATTTTATTTTTTAAATCACAGATCTCCAATGTGAGCAATTGTTGTTATCTATATGATTTGTAATAAGCTTTGCATGCAAATCACCACAGCAACAGCTACAAGTCGGCGTCAAGCACACGCATATACTTAAGATTCTTATTTGTTTTGTTTAAAAAGATAGTTTTGCAAACATCTGGTGTTGGTTAGTGGTTAGGGATGGGGTTGGGTTAAAGGGTTGGGTATTGGGAATTTGAGATTGGGTGTTGGATTGTGGGGTTAGGGGTTAGAGTTGTGGGTGTTAGGGCTTTCGGATTGGGTTAGGGTGGGGAGTTGGATTGGGAGTTGGGTTGGGGAGTGAGTGCTGGGTTAGGATGGGAGTTGGGTTGAGTGGTGATTGGGTGGGAGTTGGGTTAGGGTGGGTACTGGGTTAGGGTGTCGGGTTGTGAACCATACCTCTTGAAGGCCTCTGCGGGGTTCCTCTCGCACTCCCCGGGTTGTAGGGCGCTGTGCAGGGCGGCCTCCCGGAGCCGCTCCTCGTAGCCCTGCAGCAGGTGGCTGGCCCGGAGCTGGGAGACCAGGCTGCGGATGAAGTTACCGACGCACAGCGTGTCCGAGTCGTGAGCCTGGCAGAAGTGATAGGCGAGCGCCTGGCGCTGGAGACCCCGCTGGACCAGCTGGGGGCAGGTGGGCCACAGCAACTCGCTGCACAGGGCGGTCTTCCCGCTGCCCGGACCCCCGATCATCAGGACACCCCCCAGACCCCCGGCCGGGCTCTTCCCACTGGGGTTGGGGTTGGAGTTAGAGGGCGCTTTACTGCTGCTGCTGTTCTTCTCCTGTAGGCAATGCTGGAGCTTGTGGAAGACCCACTCCCTGCAGAAAAACCTCTTCCCCTGCAACAAACTCTGAGACATGGTGTGTGTCTGTCTGTCTGTCTGTCTGTCTGTGTGTTTCCTTGTCCGCAAACGCCAGCCCACAGGACAGGACAGGGAGTCAGACAATTACTCGATGATGATAATAATAATTATGATAATAATAATAATGATAATAATACAAATCCCAGGATAAAAACAGCAACGCGAGAGTGAATCAAACGTGTGTTTCTCCTTCCTCCAGGAAAAGTCCCACCAGAGCAGAGCAGATTCCTGACTGCTCACTTCTATCTATCTATTCACTCACTCTCTCTCTCTCTCTCTCTCTTCCCTTACTTACTCTCACTCACTCTCTCTTTCCCGCAGGAGAACATCTGTAAGCTCCGACCCATTCGCTGGCTGGCTGACTCTTTCGCTCTTTTTCTCTCCTTCCTTTCTTTCTTCCTTCCTTCTTCTCCTCCTCCTCCACCACCACCAACAACTAAGTCACAGAGTAACACAAAAGACAGCGAAATCCGGATCAGTGTTTCGCACCTTCTTCTCTTTCTCCTCCATCTCGACACAAGATGAAATGTATCTCACCGAGTGAGGCTGGGATGCAATATCCATCCATTGTAGCTGTTTTCTGTGAGTGTGTGAGTGTGAGTGAGTGAGTGGGAGATATATATATATATATATATATATATTATATATATATATAGAAAAAGATACAAAAAATATCCCTCTTCCTTGTCTGGTGGTGTTTCAGTTCCCAACAAGATTTGTATCCACTCCTGTCTCTTTCTTTCTCTCTCTTCTTTCTTTCTCTCTCTTCTTTCTTTCTCTCTCTTCCTTCTTTCTCTCTCTTCCTTCTTTCTCTCTCTCTCTCTCTTCCTTCTTTCTCTCTCTCTCTTCCTTCTTTCTCTCTCTCTCTTTCGTTCTTTCTCTCTCTCTCTCTCTTTCGTTCTTTCTTTCGTTCGTCCTCTTCTTTCTTTCTTTCTTTCTTTCTTTTCTTTCTCTTCTCTCTCTCTCTCTCTTCTCTTATTCTCTTGATCCGGAGCTGAAGGCGACCCCCACAACCCTCGCCCTGAGCTCGTTCTTCGCGACCCGCATCCTCACCGCAGCTCCATCCGGATCCCGTCTCCCAGCGAACCCACCTCGACAGGACCTACCCCCGGGGCAGCCCAGGGCTCGGCACGGGCCCCGACCATCAGCACCAGCAGCAGCACCAGCAGCACCAGGAGCAGCACCAGCAGCAACACCAGGAGCACCAGCACCAGGAGCAACACCAGGAGCAGCACCAGCAGCAACACCAGGAGCACCAGCACCAGGAGCAGCACCAGCAGCAACACCAGGAGCAGCACCAGCACCAGGAGCAACACCAGCAGCAACACCAGGAGCAACACCAGCAGCAGCAGCAGCACTCGGCTTCTTAAACCTGAACACACACACACACACACACACAATAAAAAGCGGTGTCTTCGTGTGGTCGAGAGAGAGAGAGAGAGAGAGGGAGGGAGGGAGAGAGAGAGAGAGAGATAGGGAGGGAGGGAGGGAAAGGGGGAGGGAGAGAGAGAGAGAGGGAGGGAGGGAGGAGAGAGAGATAGGGAGGGAGGGAGGGAAAGGGGAGGGAGAGAGATAGAGAGGGAGAGGGAGGGAGGGAGGGAGTGAGAGAGAGGGAGAGGGATAGAGGGAGGGAGGGAGGGAAGGAGGGAGAGAGAGGTTTCAGACTGTTCGTCCTCTCCATCCACAAGCAGGTCAGCCACAGCCCGGACCAACCTCTGGGGCTTCACGTCCTTTACCCCCAAATCCTCCTCCTCCCCCCCCACCCCACTCCCCACACACACCCCACTCCCCACACACCCACCCCACACACACACCCCACACACCCCCCACACACACACCCCACTCCCCACTCACCCCCCACTCCCCCCACACACCCCCACACACACCCCCACACACACCCCCCCACTCCCCACACTCCCCCCACACCCCCCCCACACACACACCCCCACTCCCCCACACACACCCCCCCCACACACACACACACCCCACTCCCCCCACACACCCCCCACTGCCCCCACACACACCCCCACACACACACCCCCCACTCCCCCCCACACACCCCCCACTGCCCCACACACACCCCCACTCCCACACACACACAAACCCCCCACACACACCCCCCCCACACACACACAGGGATCCAGAATCAAATGCTCTTCCTTCCTTCCTTCCCCAGAACAGGGGGGGAATCCCCTCGTCCCGTTTGGAGGAGGGGGGGGAGCAGGAGTCTGACTGAGCCCCTGGGATCTGGGCTTTGGAGTGAGTGGATGAAGGGGGAAAGGGGGGAAAGTGGTGGATGGGTGGTCTTAACCATCACAGACTCTTAGCAGTCGAGAGAGAGAGGGGGAGTGTGTGTTGGAGTGGGGGGGAGAGGAGAGAGGGAGTGGGGGGGGAGAGGAGAGAGGTGGGGAGTGGGGGAGAGGAGAGAGGGAGTGGGGGAGAGGAGAGAGGGAGTGGGGGGGGAGAGAGGTGGGGGAGTGGGAGGGGGGGAGAGGTGGGGAGTGGGGGGTAGAAGAGAGAGGGTGGGGAGAGGGTGGGGGGGGAGTGGGGGGAGAGGAGAGAGGGGTGGGGGGGGGGAGAGGGGGGAGAGGGAGGGGGGGGGGGGGGAGGGGAGTGGGGGGGAGAGGAGAGAGGGAGTGCAAGAGGTTGGATCGCGACCAAAAAATTCAACACTTCAAAAGAAAATGTGAGGAGATTTTTTCTTTTGTTTTGAAATAAAATGAGAATCTGAAACTTATCCTTAACTAAACCTCTCCTCTCCTCCCTCTATCTCTCCATCTCTCTCCCCAGCTCTGATCGCCCTCCTCTCTCTCTCCCTCTCACACTCCCTCTCTCACACTCTCTCTCTCACTCTCTCTCACACTCCCTCTCTCACACTCTCACTCTCTCTCTCACACACTCCCTCTCTCCCTCTCACACTCCCTCTCTCACACTCTCTCTCTCACTCTCTCTCTCACACACTCCCTCTCTCCCTCTCACACTCCCTCTCTCACACTCTCTCTCTCACTCTCTCTCCCTCTCACACTCCCTCTCTCCCTCTCACACTCCCCCTCTCTCCCTCTCACACACTCTCTCTCTCTCAGTCGCTCTCACACTCCCTCTCTCTCTCACTCTCCCTCCCTCTCACACTCCCTCTCTCCCTCTCACACTCCCTCTCTCACACACTCCCTCTCTCTCTCTCACACACTCTCTCTCTCTCTCTCCTCTGGGCTGATTGCTCTCTCTCTCTCTTTCTCTCTCTCTGTTTAGCTGCTCTTTCACTCTCTCTCTCTCTCTCAGGTTTGTGGCTTTAAGACTCTCCCAACTCTCTGTCTCTCTCTCTCTCTCTCTCCCCTTCTCTGTGTTGCTTTTCCTTTCTGCTCTCTCCCCCTCTCCCACATTCACAGACTCATTGTGTTATCCTCTTCCACCTCTCTCTCTCTCTGTGTTGCTTTTCCTCTTCCACCTCTCCCTCTCCCTCTCTCTCACACACATTCAGACTATTGTGTTATCCTCTTCCTGCTTTCTCTCCCTCCCTCCCTCATCCCTCTCTCCCTCCCTCCCTCATCTCTCTCTCCCTCCCTCATCCCTCTCTCCCTCCCTCCCTCATCCCTCTCTCCCTCCCTCCCTCCCTCCCTCATCCCTCTCCCTCCCTCCCTCCCTCATCTCTCCCTCCCTCCCTCATCTCTCTCTCTCTCTCTCTCTCCCTCCCTCATCCCTCTCTCCCTCCCTCCCTCCCTCATCTCTCCCTCCCTCCCTCATCCCTCCCTCATCTCTCTCTCTCTCTCTCTCCCCCCCTCATCCCTCCCTCCCTCCCTCTCTCTCTCTCTCTATATGTATATATATGGCTCATTGCTTTCTGTCCATTCTCCAACGCTGATCGTATCTCTCCCCCAAAAAAAAGAAAGTCCTCTCTGTACCTGAGAGCTATAGCTATCTATGTGGCTGTGGCTGTGGGGCTCTGTCTGGCGGGTTCTTCTGCTTCACAACCCCATGCAACCTCCCTCCTGTGTGCGCTCGCTGCCCCGCAGCTGCTGCCCCGCAGCTACTGCCGCGCATTGCCTGTGTTGTGCTGCGGCTGGTGGTGGTGCTCAGTGCAGCGCCGGCTCTGCCCCGCAGCTGACCACGAACCCCCCACCCAGCGCCCCAGCGGCGCGCGCTGCACGCCGGGACCTGTAGTCCTCCTCCGCCCCGCGCCGCCGCCGCCCTCTCGCTCCTCCCCGGCGCCTGACGACTACAACCCCCGACACGCACCGCGAGGACCGGCTGCTGACCGCGCGGGGCGCTCTGGGAGCTGTAGTCGTGGGTGTGGTGGTGGTGGTGGGGGGGGGGAGGAGGGACTACGATTCCCGGCGTGCGCCGCGAAACTTGCACCTGTGTGTGGAGGTGTGTGGAAGGTGCCCCCCCCCACCTTCACTGGAGGGGGAGGGGTCAGGAGGGGAAGGGCTCTGCTGCAGACAGGGCGGGGTAGGGCGGGGGGCGGGCGGGGCCGCCGCGTGCGTCCGAGTTGTCCCTCCTTCCGCTTCGCCGTACGCGAATGACACTACTACTAATAATAATAATCCTCGCATTTGATATAGCGCTTTTCACGTCGAGAGGACGTCCCAAAGCGCTTCACAGAACACACTGTAAAGTGAATTGACTGTATATTTGTGGGCGAACGCGGCAGCCAATTGCGCACAGCAATGTCCCACAAACAGTCGTAGATTGAAAATGACCAATTTATTATTGTTTTGGGTTTTGGAGGGAATATTATTAGGCTCTGTGTGGAGTAAGGAAACTTGCCCAAGGTTTCGCCCTCTGCCTGGAATTGAACTCAGGTCTCTCACTTGCAAAGCGAGTGCTCTAACCACTGAGCTACAGGACTCCACTCCATGATAATAATTATAATAAATAATAATCCTAATAAATTGGCCGACTGTTTGCGGCGGGGGTCGCGCAATTGTCTGCCGCATTTCGTCCCGCAAAAAAATTATACGGTCAATTCACTTTTCACTTTACGGTGAAGCGCTCTGATATATATATCAAATATCACTCTATTTGATGTAGAGTGATAAGGCTCTATATCAAATGCAAGGATTATTATTATGATTATTATTATTTTTTGTGAAGAGCCAAAGCTGCGGAGCAAAAAAAAATGTTAGAAGGTTATCACACTGCAGTACTGCATTTCGTACAATGGCATCAGCGTTTCCATTTAAGAAACCAACTAACTCTGTCATGTCTATTGGAAGAACGACCTCTTCTGCCCGCCTTCTCTTTGTGTTTCTGCATGTCACATCTCTCTTTCGAGGTCTTGGTGTAAAATCTTAATCCCTGACTGTCCAGCGCCTTGGGACGTCCCCCCGACGTGAAAGACGCTGTACAAATATAATTTGTTGTTGGTGGTGTAATCTTCTGCAGTTGAGTGGAATCCCCTGAAAAAGCAGACGACCGCCTGAATAAGCGTTACGTCTATCTTTTATATAAAAATGAGTGTGGCTTAAAATGGTTACCCTGGGAAAAAGTAAATGGGTAAGCACACTGTCCTTTCATCTCAGGAGATTGATCCTAAACTAATGGCAAAAGGCCCCTTTATCTATTCTGGCTACAAAGATCAATTTGGTTGATCTTAGTTCAGTTCCCAGAGGGTACAAACCTTCAAGACAAAATTGCCCATAATTCAGCACAAATTGGTAACCTCAGTCAAAGTAGCTGACCTTGCGGACAGTTTACTGGTATACAGTGAAGAAAATTCACACAGAGCACTCTGGGGATGTCCTTTTGATGCTGGTTTGAAGCACATAATTATAACAGTGGGGTCTAAAATGCAATATTCATAATAGGAGTTATAAATAGTGACTCTTCTCAGTAAGTGGAAGTGAATCACACTGACTCACAATATCTGTCCTCCAATGAAACCTATATCTGGAGCAGAATTTCTGCAGGTCGTGGTGACAAACTTCAACTATTATTTGGCAACTCCTAATAATAATGCAATGATAATAATAAAAAATGTAGAAGGTCAGCATACTCCAGTACTGCATTTAGCACAATGACTTCAGAATTTTCATTTAAGGAATTAACTAACTGTGTTGGAAGAATTATCTCTTCTGCCTGCCCTCTCTTTGTATTTCTGCATGTCATATTTCCCTTTTGTAGTCTTCCAACTCAGCTCCTGTGAACCCTGCAAGTCAAAGCCCTAACAGGTAGGGTGGTCCTAGCTGGACAAGCAGCGGGAAAGCTTGACGGGCACCAATATCAATAGCAAGTTATGCAGTTTTAGCTGGTTAGACTCCAGCAGTTACCCCAATGCACACTCTGAGGTTTCCAAGCCTTACCAATCTGTGTCTAATACTTTCTGGAATTAGGTAAACAGGATGTGTCCCTCCAGGGAGAGAGTGTGTATACCATTCCAACAATCTATCTCTGGGATTTTTATGTGTAGGTGGGATGTATGGAAATCTCAGTTTGGTTTGGATTCTCTTAAGTATGGTGATGGGTTTCCGCATGTGTCAGACACCAGGCTGACCAAATATAATCTCCCTTTTGAGGTCTTAGTGTACAATCCAAATGCCTGACTGTCCAGTGCCTTGGGACATCCTCCCACCATGAAAGGTGCTATGCAAATGTAATTACAAATGTAACTCTTGCATTTGATAAGGAGCCTTATCACATTGTTCAAATGTCTCAAAGAACTTCACAACTTACGTTGTAAGGTCTTGTGACAGTGTATGTTTTGTGTGCAAATGAGGAAGCTAATTTGAGCACAGCAAAGTCCTACAAACAGTCATTGAGGAGTTGGCCAGGACACTGGGAGAAACTCCCTTCTCTTTTTGAATAATGCCATGGGACAGGCAGACAGGACCTCGGTTTAACATTTCATTCAAAGCAACTCCTCTTCTGAATATCACGTTCAGACTGACAAGGAACAAAGGTCCCTTGTGTGAAGGATGTTTATTTGCATCTGTATCAAGTTGACAGAAATAAACCGTATCACGTTTGGCTCTGACACTGGGTATCAAATGTCAGTGAAAAAAGCTTATCATTTTCTCAGCATTGATATTCCTCACTAATCCAACAACTGTTTTTGTTTAAAGAAATTGAGTCACATTAAGGCTTTTGCTGCAAGGGTAGATTCTGATATAACTTTTTGCCTTTTTTTTCCACAGTGACAACCATCACTCCTGAGTGGTTTAGATATGATGTGATTGTAAAGCTTCCTCACAGTTAGGTCCATCAACTGTGACTGACAACCAAACATAAACAGTGACAACCAAAGATGGAGAAGGTTACAATAATAGGTTTTGTAGAACAACCTGAGCTATTGACAAAGCAGTGTGTCAATCCAGTAAATTCACATGGGAATGATATATCAATGGGAGAGTTTTAAAATTACAGTCTGAAAAGCAATTGGTTGAATTGTCCATCATGTAAGCGTACTGACAAACTATTGAATGTGCAAAGTTAGAATGCCTCAAACACTTGATGACCAATGACAATATGAAAGCATTGACGTAAAGCAACTTTATAAGTCACTAGTTAGGTTTCAGCTGGAGGATTGTTTCCAATTCTGGACACCACATTTTAGGAAAGATATCAAGCCTTGGAGAGGTGCAGAGGAGATTTACCAGAATGGTACCATGGATAAGGGACTTAACTTATATGGAGAGACTAGAGAAGCTGGGTTTGTTCTCCTTAAAGCAGGGAAGGTTAAGGGAAGATTTAATAGAGGTGTTCAAAATTATGAGAGGTTTTGATAGAGTAGATAGGGAAAAACGATTTCCACTGGCACGTGGGTCAGTAACCAAGGCACATGGATTCAAGATAATTGGCAAAAGATCCAGAGGGGAGGTAATGAGATTTTTTTTTACATAGAGAGTTGTTATGGTCTGAAAGGGTGGTAGAAACAGATTCAATAACAACTTTCAAAAGGGAATTGGATAGGTACTTGAAGAGGAAAAATTTGCGAGTGTATGGGAAAAGAGCGGGGGGGAGTGGGACTGAATGGGTAGCTCTTCGAAAGAGACAGCACAGACACGATGGGTCGAATGGCCTCCTTCTGCGCTGTAGTATTCTATGATTCTATGGTATGCTGTTGTCTTTCTATATAATCCTCTAAAATAATTTATCTACGTTGTAAATGAGCAACTAAGATGTTTGTGCCTCCAATAGTGCCTCTTGCCATTCTTACATCACTAATTCATTTTTTCCAATTATCAGAAAGATAATGTTGAATTCAAGGATGAAAGTGAACGCAACATTGTTAAGAATGTGGTCCCAGATGATTTGAACATGCTTTTCATAATCCTTGTAATGAAACTGAACCTTGCGTTTGAAACAACATCTTAGCATGTCATGATATCAACCTGTCCGCCTCCCTCCACTCAGCAGGCCGTAGCCTGCTCCAGCTCCTCCGCCCGGCCCGCCACACCATCGGCGGTCGGGCCTTCAGCCTTTCTGCCCCCACCCTATTGAACTCCATCCCACATTCCCTCCACCTCGCACCCTCCCTTGCCTCCTTCAAGGCGCATCTCAAAACTCTCCTCTTCGACTGAGTCTTCGGCCACCCTCATGCCCTCCTTGCCCTCCACTCTCCCTGATCCCAACTCCCAGTTCGGGTCCAAATCCCTGACTGTCCAGAGCCTTGGGACATCCTCCTGATGTGAAAGGCGCTATACAAATGTCATCTTGCATTGTATTGTATCAAAACGACCCAAAACACTTCACAGGAATTTTGACTGTGAAGTGCAGTGACATCTATATACTGTAGATGAAAGGTGAATGCAACAGGTTAATTGCATAAAACAATAAACCACAGACAGCCATTAAGTGAGTAACCAATTGTATCCAGGAGAACGTCAGCCAGTAAATCAGGAGAAACTTCCTTTTCTTTTCATGGGATCTTTAATGTTCATCCACCTGAACAGGCAGGTTTAATCACAAGAAAAATTCAGATGAAGATGGGATCAAATGAGCAGAACCTCACAATCCTCTCGTTACAATGTCCTGGCTTCAGCTACTCTCAACTTAATTGATTTGGCAATATAGCTCAGTATCCTGTTTGCCTTGTTTATTGCTGCCTGACACTGTTTTGACAGGAGTCAACAAACACCCCTAGATCTCCTGCAGTTTCCCTTTGACAAGTTCAATCTCATCCATGAAGTGCACATGCTTTCTATTTGACTTCCTATTTGCGTTACCTGGCGCATATCTGTATTCAGCTTCATTTGCCCGTCATCAACCAATATGACAACAACTACAACAAACAAAATTATATCCGTGTAGAGCCTTTCATGTTGGGAGGATGTCCCAAGGTGTTGGATAATCAGTGCTTCGGACCCGAGCTGGGGAAGGAGGGTTTTGAGATGGGTCATGAAGGAGGCAAGTGAGGGGGGCGAGGCAGAGGGACTGGGGGCAGAATGGCTAATGGTGGGGCGGGCGAGGCGGGGGACGTGAAGCAGGCCGGAGCCCGCTAAGCGGAGTGAGTGGGCAGGTTGGTAGGGGTTTAGGAGGTCACAGAGGCAGGGGAGGGCGAGGCCATGGAGGCCTTTGAAAGTGAGTACTATGAATGCCTTATCTACTTCTCTTTGTAAGATCTTTGCTGCCTTCTCTAATTCCATAGTTCCTTTTAACTCAGTGTTGGGATGTCTTCCCGACGTGAGAGGCGCTATGCAAATGTAACTTTGTAATTTTGCAATTTGTTGCTGTGATTGAATCAGAAGTGAATCATTAGAAATCTTGCTTTAGTTAAGTTAGGTCTGTTTATGCTTCTTAATATCGAGCTCAACTCCAGAATTACAATTTTGATTGTAAAATAATAATTAATAATAAAATATTAAAAATAATAAACATATTGTTTTGATTATGCAGAGGATGCTTATACTGAACAATACCAACAACAATTTGCATTTATCTAGAGCCCCTGACACAGAGCAGGTTCCAGAGTTCTTAAACTTGCAGAGTGCTTACTTATTAGCAGGTCCTGAGGTGACTTGAAGAACTACAAAATTGATTAAAAAATATTGTTTTAAAATGTGAATTTTAACTTTAATGGCTCACTTTAATTAGAACTTCTATCTAAGCGTAACAAGCGACAAGGGGGGAGCTGCTGTAATACTGCACAAAATGGTATGAGAAGATGTCGATATGATGTGTAGTGAGTGTATTGTGAAGAGTCAAGTTGGCTAAGAAAGAATAGATGAATTTGTTATTGCAAATTCTGTTGTGTTGTAAATTAACTGCAACTGTATTGACCTGTAACTTAATCAAAGTCAGCCAAGGCCCACATGATTAAAATAAGCAGGTGGGTGAAAAGGTGCTGACATGGATTGATTGGCTTGAAGTACATAACCATGATTTAAAGAAGTATAGCTGAGCTACACTTTAATGGTTCAGGGAGAGAGAGAGTGTGCATCTTTCTCTCATCCAGGAGGGTAGAACTCCCGCTCGAGATTCTGAGACTCAAGTAAAGTCAGAAGAAGAAAGAAGAACAGACATCAACGATATAATAACACACCTGAAAAAGATTCAAAGCTCACTGTCATCAGCGTTCTCAAACTAAGAGAATTTTGTCTTCCGCCTACAAATCTTGATATTGTCACCACGGCGGCATACTATACGTGAGCATAAAAGCATAATATCGCCTATTATAAACTTGCTTATTTTAACCCTGTTTATCAAATTGATGCAAAACTGTATATATTTCTGCCTCAGTAATTAAATGAGCTGTTAAGCCCAGAAAATGAACGACTTTGATTCCTCTGTTCTCAATTTCCTAACTCTGTACTTTGGCTATTCAGAATAGCTTGTCTATTCTGGCTGCACCTTCTTCGCAAGTGAGTGAAGATTAATTCCACTCAGGCCATCCTTCTGATCCCAACAGTACAATCTGCAAATATTAATTACCTTATACTTTGACTATGAGTTCAGGTGATTAACATATTACCAGGTGAGTTTGTCACTTCCCGACTCGATTTCTCAAATGCCCTCTTTGCCGGTCTCCCCAGTTCCTCTGTGCACAGGATCCACCTGATCCAAAACTCCTCCGCCTGCATTCTCACCCGTACTATACTCCGTACCCCATTCACACCAGCTCTAGTCAGGTTCCACTGGCTCCCTATCGCTGAATGGATCAATTTCAAGATCCTCACACTTGATTTCAAATCCCTTCATGACCTGGCAACCCCCACCATACCCCTCTGACCTGCCTAACCCCCCAACCCACAACCTGCTGTCTCCACTTGAATGGTTCCAGCCTCCTGAAGGTCCCTTGTGCACTCCATTCCACCATTGGTGGCTGCGCTGTCAGCCACTACTCCCCGAAACTCTAGAACACTCTTCCTCTATCCATCCACCTTATCCCTTCCTTCTCCATCTTCAGGTCGTGTGTGAAGACCTTCCTATTTGACCGTGCCTCTGGTCACCTCCCCCTTCCCCCAGCTCGGTGTCGTGCTCTGCCACTGTCAAGCGCTCTGGGGCGGTACACTGTGTGAGGAGGACTATATAATGTAAGTTGTTGTTGTTACAAGGGGGATCCCAGTACAGGGGATCCCAGTACAGACATCACTTTTAGTATTTCATGCCATTCTGACTTATTTTTCCTAACACGTAAACTCTATCTCCTTCCCTTCAACCAATTCTGAATCAATCTAAATGTCTTATCCTTGAAACCCAGTAATGTAAATTTGATCTGATACAGTACTTCGTCAAAAACCTTTTAGAAGTCTAGGTTCACTATATCATGTGACAGCTTCAAGATAGCTTTTAAAAAAATCAAGTACAAATCTTAGAAAGAGTGAGTTATCTGAAGAAAGGATGGGATAATGGAGAACATAACCAACGATGTTCGAAGCTATAAAAAGAAAAAATGTGGGATGTAAAACCTACTGTTTTTTATGCAATTTACAGTGAATGTTTAGTTATATTTCAGAAAACGTAATGAAGTACTTTCGGATTTGGCAAAGCCATCACAAGTATATTACTCCCAGTCAACAATCCTTTCAGATGACATTCTCTGGGTTTATTTCTTCAGTAACCACTTGAAATGAAAACACAGATAAAAGCAATAGCTCATTTCGAAATTCCAGATTTTCTCAAGATTTGTGAAAATGACTGTGAACTTCTTCGCTCAAAAAAGGCATTAAAGTCAGTTTGTTGCCGATTGTAATTTCATGGTATTTGACGTGAATGTCTATGAGCTTAAACAATGGCATTTAATATTGATGGCCTTCTGCATGCATTACGTATTGCCTGTTCTTATGTTAGAATTATTTTAACCTACCGATGATAAAAGGTCCAAAGCAGTCCATATAGAGTTACTCAAACAAATTGGGAAATGTGAGGTTTCTATTTATGATCCATTTTACTACCTACCCTGAACAAAAACAGGAAGCGGAGACATTTCAAAAATGTTAGATAAGTTGATGATATTACTTTCCGGAGTTAGGTAAGCAGGATGTGTCCACTCCAGGGAGGGAGAGAGGGCGTATTCCAGTGGGATGCATGGAATTCTCAGTTTGGTTTGGTTACTCTTAACCATGATGGGTTTCGGCATGTCAGTCAGCCAGCTGACCCCCCAAAAAATTGATAATAATGAAAGATTGTTCCTCAGCAGCACATGTTAAAGGAAAGGCCAAGATAACCGGCTATTCAGTAGAGAGCTTGAGTTCAGTTGATCAGTAAAATTCAGATACAATCCCTGATCTGTGCTGAATAACCTGATCACAATCAGAGGTGCTCAGTTGGAGGAGCAAGACATTGCCCCAGTAGCCTGGGCTAGAAAGGAACAAATTCAGCCATAGATCCTGTTCTTGTTGGCAGAAACCAGAGCCCAGAAATCCCTGGTTTGTCCAATGAAAGTGTAGGGAACCACGTAAGAAAAAAAGAGGAAGTGAAAAGAGCGAGTCTCACGTTTCTGGCTTTCACGGAGGGTCAAAGTTCGCTAATTGGCTGCGCTCAGGGCAAATCAGGAAGCTGGATAGTTCAGGCAGAAAAGAATCAATTTCTATCGAGCAACGAGGATTGTGTGCATGAGCAAACGGATATTCTGGGGGAATCCTTCTCCTAATGCAGGGAGTGAACCCGCAATACTACAATTAAGTGGGCTCTAGGCCTGGCCTCTGCTAGTGGTCCACAACCTCATGATGGTGCATCGCCTTTTCATGTACAGTTTCATCAATAGATGTGCAATGTAGTGAAACATGGATGTTTGAATACGGCAAATTAGTACTGTGGACATAAAGCTAAACGTTTACACACCAATGCACAATAAACCTAGTTTTACCAATGTCTCTTTAATTGCCAAAGGTAAACCACTAAGCAGAATGCATGCATTTTACTGATCTCAAACAAAATCAAGATACAGGAACAATAATAATAATAATCCTTGCATTTGGTACTGCGCCTTTCAGGTTGGAAAGACGTCCCAAAGCGCTTCACAGGATATATTGTTAAGTGAAGTGACTGTGCATTGGTAGGTGAACCCAAAAGCACTATGCAGAATATATCTAAATTATGCCCCATTTACGAAGGGGCTATGCAGCATCAAGCACATCCTCCCGACGTGAAAGGCGCTATACAAATGTAATCTTGTTGTTGTAAGCAGGTGTTGTGAGAGGGGCGCTATATAGATGCAAGTTATTGTTGTTGTTGTTGTTGTCTGCAAATTGGATTTACTCTCAATAACTCTCCCAGATAAAATTCACTTCAATTTGCTCTGCGCAAATTGGCTGTTGTGTTTATCTGCAAATACACAGTCACTACACTTCACAGTAAATCCTGTGAAGTGCTTTGAGCCATCCTCTTGACTTGAAAGATGCTATAACAAATGCAAGGACTATTCTTAGTACCTCAATCTGGGAAGTAACTGAAAAAGACATGGGTGCAGGTGCTGGGGGAGGGATTGTATGGTGGAATCATTCCTTAGCAGATTGTTAAGCATATAAGTAGCAGTGGACTGAAAATCACTAATGTTATTTCAATCCTAATTACAAACTAGGGAAGCTTCAAGTGAAATAAACGGTAATTTAAAGATTAATTTCTTTACAGATGGAGTTGCTATTTATTTTACCCCTGGCTTAGTAAACTCTGATTCAGTGAAGCATTAAATAGGAAATAAAACAAGGGGCTATAAAAAGTTGTGGTTTAGCATGCTCCTGAGACCAGGGTTTGAATCCACATCAGGCTGATGGATGTAAGTCTTTATTCTCCTGGCTGTAAAGATCCTCTGTGAGATAAGTTCAGCAATCTTAAACCAGTTCATATTGGGTATAGATCCACAGCACAGCATTTTACATAGAATTACATAGAACATTAAAGCGTAGAAACAGCCACTCGATCCATCTGGCCCATGACAATGTTTACACTCCACGAGAGCTTCCACCTCACCTTTTCTCCTCTCCCATACCCCTCTATTCCCTTCTCCTTCATGCAGCACGTTCTGTAGCTCAGTGGTTAGAACACCTGCCTCGCAAGCGGGAGGACCTACTACAGAGCTTTACATCCAGCTCTGAGACATGATTGCTTAGAGCACTCGCCTCACAAGCGAGAGAACCTGGGTTTGATTCCCGGCAGGGAGAATGTTGGCCAAGCTTCCTTACTCCACATGCCTCTGTTTATCTAGCAGTAAGTAGGAACCTGGTTGGTAGCCGATTGACGATCGCTTTTCCGATGGTAATAATCCCTTAAAAAAATACATAATAATAATAATTTGGTCACTCAATCTACGGCTGTTTGTGGAACACAAATGTATGCAATTGGCTGCCACGTTTCGCCCACAAAATATGCAGCCAATTCACTTGATAGTATATTCTATGAAGCACTTTGAGACATCCCCAAGACATGAGTCCTGTAGCTCAGTGGTTAGAGCACTCGCTTTGCAAGCGAGAGACCTGAGTTCAATTCCAGGCAGAGGGCGAAACCTTGGGCAAGTTTCCTTACTCCACACAGAGCCTAATAATAATCCCTCCAAAACCAAAAACAATAATAAATTGGTCATTTTCAATCTACGACTGTTTGTGGGACATTGCTGTGCGCAATTGTCTGCTGCGTTCGCCCACAAATATATTCACTTTACAGTGTGTTCTGTGAAGCGCTTTGGGACGTCCTCCCGACGTGAAAAACACTATATCAAATGCAAGGATTATTATTATTATTATTATTATGATAAGGCGCTCTATCAAATGCAAGGATTATTATTAATTTTCCCTTAAATACATTGATGCTTTCTGTTTACACAATGAGTTCTACTTGCCTAAACTAAACATAAATTGATATTCTTTTCAGAGAGTCAGTACTCTACTGCGAGTGAGGTTGAGACACATTGCTGATTAACCTTAGCAATGTTATTCTTCACCTTAGCAATGTTGGAAATATTGTAATTGTACCATTCCTCAGCACTATCAACCCTCATTTTGATAAACACAAAACTATAGAGTGAAAGTTATTATTAAAAGCAATTACTAAAAGTAATTATAATAAAACCTTGCCTTTCAGATTGTGCCTTTCAGGAGGATGTCTCAAAGCGCTTCACAGGATTGTACTGTAAAGTGCAGTGGCTGTGTATTTTTTTCGGCAAACGCAGTAGCTAAGTTTCAGACAATGGCAACAATTACATTTATATAGTGCCCCTCATGCAGGGCAGAGTCCCAGAGTGCGGTAATGTCCTACCAACAGTAGGATTATAATGTGAATGATTAATTTTGTCTGGAGATTGTTGACTAAAACATCGGAAGAAACTCCCTTCTCTTTTTGAATAGTGCAAAGGGATCTTCACCTTCCACCTGAACAGGCAAATAGGACCTTGGTTTAACACGCTACCCAAAGGGGCGCACCTCAAACAATGCAAGACAGACACCCCCAGCACTGAACCGAAGTGTCAGCCTGGACTTTGTGAGTTCAAAGTCCTGACGAGGAGCTTTAACCCACAACCTTCTTTCTCAGTGGAGAGCGCGTGACCAACTGAACCCGGCTGACACCTGAGTTGTGAGATGATTATTCTCACCGGCAACAATTATATTACAAAAACTTGCATTTGAGGCTAGTGAATAGACTTGGCGCGAGAGCAAACGTTTAGCTTTGGCTCAGCGGTTGAATTTGAAATCAATATCGACCATCAATAGCTGGCTGTGGAGCACAGTATTTGAATTGAAGCTCTTGGGACACCGGATTAATAATAATCATAATGATAATAATAATAATCCTTGGATATGGTATAGCGCCTCATCACGTCTTCGAGACGTCTCAAAGCGCTTCACAGAATACACTGTAAAGTGCAGTGACTGTATATTTTGTGGGCGAAACAAAATAATTTGATGAACTCAACAAAATAAATCGTAGCTAACCCAACATCCAGGAATCAACATTCAAATGTCATGATCCACTGCCAGAACTCCATTGATGACTGGTGAGAGCTTCAAACCCAACTATTATCAGGGAGGGGGGGATGGGGACGATACCTCCCCCAATACACAGACCAGTCAGTAATTATAATAATAATAATCCTTACATTTGGTATAGTGCCTTTCAGGATGTCAGGAGGACATCTCAAAGAACTGCACTGTAAATTATACCGACCGTGTTTTGTTGGCGAACACGGCAGCCAATTTTTGCACAACAATGTTCGACAAACAGCCATGAAGTGAATGACCAATTTTATGTGGGATTCCTTTATTTTATTTGGGATTTTTGGCTTGCACACCGGACTAAACTGCCTTCTCTTTTCGAATCGTGCCTTGGGATCTCTTTAAGTCTACCTGAACAGATAGATGGGGCCTTGGTTTAATGTCTCATTCGAAGGATAACACTGACACTGGAGCACACCCACAGCACTGTATTGTTATCTAAGACTATGTAAGATCCAAGTCCCAATGTGGGGCATGAACCCACAATCTTCTGACTCAGAGGAGAGCGAGTGCTACCAACTGCACCATGCTGACACACTCTTAAGTATCCAGTGAAATTAAGCACAATTTTGAATGATATGGTCGAATATCAGAATTTTTACGCCTACACTTTTGAAAGCTAAGAAATAAAAAGAAACATATAAAATCTTCATCCAACAGATCAGCAACAATAGAGAAATAAAGACTAATTGTAATCTGTGGATTGAAGGTGTTCGCTCCAGAGTTTGCCAACAAAGTGGAATCCTGTATCTCAGTGGTTAGAGCACTCGCCTCGCAAACGAGAGGACCAGGGTTCGATTCCCGGGTAGGGCAAAACTTTGGGCAAGTTTCCTTATTCCACATGCCTCGGTTCAACCAGCAGTAAATACAATCCCAGTTGTTAGTCGATTGGTAGATTGCTTGTCAGGGGGTAATAATCCCTTAAAAAAAAATTGGTCATTTAATCCATGGCTGTTTGTGAGGCACTGCTGTGCGCAATTGGCTGCCGCGTTTCACCCACAACATGTACAGTTAATTCACTTTACAGTATATATGGTGTCTTGAAGACATAAGGCGCTATATCAAATGCAAGGATTATTATTATTATATAAACAGAATACCTTGTGAAGCACTTTGGAAAGTCCTTCTGACATACACGAAACACGTTGTAACAAAAAATTTCAAGATAATCAAATTCTGAGCCCTGCCATCCCATCACATCCCTAGAGTTATGTCACATAAGCAAGGTTTGAGCTTGTATTGGTGTGATAGTATCTTTGAGAAGCTTTGATAGGAGAAGTCAAAATAACAACAACAATAAATTGCATTTTTATACTGAAGAGCCCTTCACGTCAGGATTGTCGAGGGTTTGCACGCGAGCTGGGGATTGGGTTCCTGAGGGGTGGGGGCCAAGTGGGTTGTGGGGAGGGGTCAAGTTGATCAAAGGGACAGTCAAGGAGAAAGGTCTTGAGACAGACCTTGAAGAAAGTGAATGAAGAGGTGAAGCAAAGGGATTCCTGGTGAATGCGAGCAAAAAAAGACTGAAGGCTGACCACCGATGGTGGGACGGGCAGGGCAGGGGACGTGAAGCAGGCCAAGCGGAAGGAGTGGGCGTGTTGATAGGGATATAGAAGGTCAAAGAAGTAGGGTGGGGCAAGACAATGGAGGACTTTGAATGTGAGGACAGAGACTTGAACTCAATCCTCTGGAGGATGGGGAACCAGTGGAGCCAGGGAGGATGGGAATGATAGACTTGAGGAGCCTAGTGCAGGAAAAGATATGAGCTGCAGAGTGCTGAATGGTCGTTATAACACAGTTGCAATGCAACAGCCACCGTTGCCTTGGGCTTTTAGTTTGTTAAATGCTGTAAATGGATGATTGGATAACGCAAAGCTTTTAAAGCAGCTGCAGATAACAAACAACTTGACTCCAATCTGATTGGAGTCAGTGCTGGGATTTTATTTTACTTTGCTTCCATGTACAGCACAAGGCATGTGCTAGACAGTAATCTGATGTAATCCAACAAGCTTCCTGCTTCGGGGACAAAGGTGCTGTGTAAACAGTCAGCAACAGCATATTTGGTCTGGAGCAACAGACCTAAAGTGAACTTGATCCACAATGTGAGTGATTCCTGATAACGCAGAAAGGAGTCAAGAGCATTGCAATATATAACATAATCTTGCTGGCATCTGTACAAATTAGATAACTAAAAAAAAACATTTGACTACAAGCATGTTGCTGTTGAGAATCACATCGAGGTGGGGAGGGGGGTGTGTGGTCTGTGTCTGTCTCTGACATAGTCAGGTACATTCAATATGAGAAATGAATGACGAATCATGAAGGACAGTGATAAAGGATAAGGATAGGGGTGGAAGCCTTATAAAATGATTTACAATCCTAGTAATTGGTTATAATAATTGTTGCATTTCTTATTGCCTCTGTAACATTGAAAACGTCTCAAAGCCCTTCATGAGTAATTGCTTCGCAAGTGAATTGATCGTTTATTTGTAGGCACACATAGCAGTCCGTTTGCACACTGCAAGGCCCCACAAACATCTCTGAAGAAAATGATTAATTTATACCTCGAGGGTTGTTGGCCAGGACACCAGGTAAAACTCCCTTCTCTTTTTGAATATTGTCACAGGATCATTAATGGCCATCTGAACAAATAGACAATTCTGGGAATCAGAGCAGTACAGGGGTCCACTGGTTTTCTGCCCATTAGTGCGGTATTTGGTACCTTTGCTTGGTGGGGAACCCAATTTGGGTGGGATTAATTGCATCCCTGGCGCATGTGACTAAAACAATATAGCGAGTGTTCTGATGTGCCATCCAGCAGATTAGGAAGAGAGACCAGATGTCATAATATTTTTCCTGATTCAGGCCCATCATGCATTGGGCATCTTTCCAACGTGGGAAGTTGCCAGCTCAGAATAGCGGTGTATTTATTCATTAAGAGAGCTGCAGCTATTTCAGAGAACCTTATGATGCATAAAAGACAAATGGGTCTATTAGCTCAATGAAGCTGGAATGCATTAACTCAGCTGGCTCTCAAATCCCAACCAATGGCAGGGAAAGAGCAACACTGCCTTCATCACGATGCTTCTGATATCATTACAGTAGTGCCTTATCTTAGCACTGTTTCCCTACTTGATCAAAGTCTAATATTGCCTGATGTTCCAGGATCAATGTTTTTCAATTCCAGGTCCATTAAAAGTCGCAGACTCTCTCATACTTGAGGAAGGCAGAAAAATGGAAACTTGCCACAGGAACTCGATTACGATTATCTGTGCATTTCACTGGATCCGATGTGTTGTAATCATCTGTTGTTGGAATATAATAAAGTATTGATGTCTGCAGTAATATTATGTTTCAATGCCAAGATATATAAAAGCAGCTGTTAATAAGCCTGGGAATAGAATTATTTTTCATAACACATCAGATCTTCAATAAGTCCATTGAAGGCAGGCTGTAGGTCACACAGAATATTTCTGAGTTTGAAGCGGTCAAAGAGGATATACAACAACAACTTGGATTCATATAACATTCTTCACTCGGGCAGTATCTCAGAACACTTAACAATGGCATAGTTTGATGCTGATCCCAGAAGAAAAGGGAGGTGTCCTTAATCACGATCGAAAAGGAAAATCTTAAGGTGCGAGCTGAAAATGGGCAACGTGGAGAGATTGAGGCAAGGAGTACCAAAGGTTTGGAGTGTGGTGACTGAAGACATGCCACCGATAGTAAAGTGAAGAGGTTGAAGGATACATAGAAGGCCCGAGCCGGCCAAGTGAAGTGGACGCCATGGGATATTAACTGCATCTTAGAAGTGGGCTTTAGATTGTATAATAATCATAATATAATAATAATCCTTGCGTTTGATATAGCGCTTTATCAAGTCTTCGAGACGTCTCAAAGTGCTTCACAGAATACCGTAAAGCATGGTGTGTGTATATTTTGTGGTCATCAAAATTGGCACTTTGAATCCAAATGGAAGCACCTGTTGTTATGTGTAGGGAAGTGATAACATTGGCACAGTCTGAGTTTGGATTGTGAGTTAATCCATCAAAATAATATCCGGAGAGACCGAGATAAGTCAAGTGGTTAGCCTCAATGGCAGACTCATGCAGCTTGATCCCTGTCCGTCTTGATAAGTGCAAGGTTGTGGGGACAGCTCTAAACCTTGTGCTAAACCCACAAATGTGTCTGATGCTGTGCTCACTGAGGAAGGGGTAGCACCTTGGTGTTGTAGACTTTGTGTCGTCACTTGGCTCAAAAGTGCCAGTCCAGCAAAGTGTAGCTGTGAAATCTGATCAGACTATCCATGTCTCAGATTGCACTCAGATGCAAGAAGTTCATAGAATCATAGAATTATACAACACAGAAGGAGGCCATTCGGTCCACCAGTGCCAGCTCTTTGAAAAGAGCTATCCAATTCAATCCCACTCCCCCCCTCACTCTCCGTAGCTCTGCAAACTTGTCCTCCTCAAATAATTATCTAAGTTGATAAAGGAATTGGTGCAACAACAACAACAACAACAACAAGATTCCATTTATAGAGCGCCTTTCACGTCAGGAGGACGTCCCAAGGCGCTGCACAGTTGGGTCATGACCCGAGCAGGGGGAAATGGTCAGGGTGAGGGGAGGGAAGGGAGGGAGAGAGGAGGGGGGAAATGGTCAGGGTGAGGGGAGGGAAGGGAGGGAGCGAGGAGGAGGAAGAGAGTCGAGAGCTGAAGGCACGGTCAAAGAGAAAGGTTTTGAGACCGGCCTTGAAGGAGGAAAGGGAGGAAGCAAGGCGAAGGCACTGGGGGATGGAGTTCCAGAGCCTGGGGGCTGAGAGGCTGAAGGCCCGACCACCGATGGTAGGGCGGTTGGGGCGGGGGACGTGGAACAGACCGGAGCCAGAGGAACGGAGGGTACGGGCAGGTAGGTAGGGGGATAGTAGGTTGGAGAGGAAGGAGGGAGCAAGGCCGTGAATGGCCTTGTTGGTGAGGATGAGGATCTTGAAATCAATCCTCTGGGGGATGGGGAGCCAGTGGAGGCGAGCGAGGGTGGGAGTGATGTGATCGCGAAGCCTGGTGCGGGACAGTACACGAGCTGCAGAGTTCTGAATGACCTGCAGCTTGTGGAGGGAGGTGGCGGGAAGGCCGGCGAGGAGAGAGTTCCCATAGTCCAGCCTTGAGGTGACAAAGGCGTGAACCAGGGTTTCAGCGGCGTGAGGGGTGAGGTAGTGCCGTAATCTGGCGATATTCCGGAGGTGATGGAAGGCGGTGCCAGTTGTGGTGCGGATGTGAGGGAGAAAGGACCTGGTGCAACCTAACATCTGGAAGGAATCTTGGATTTACTGACCAAGGAGAAGTGAAGTTATTATTAGATTAAGAGATTGGCAAATTTATTGATGATCAAAGAATCACCTAGCCCAATAAAGCTCATTGGGTATCATTCAGACGTGTGTTTGATTTTTTGATGCACTGCTTAAAAATAAACACGTTGCTGTACTGTTTTGTTCCATTCAAGTATGATTTTTCCTAAAGATTTTGCATTGCATAATAAAATCATACCATCGAAAGTTAAATCAGATCTGACTGAAGATCATGCATTCAATCCCTTTGTATTCCTCGTGCGTCAGCCTGGCTCAGCTGGTAGTCTAGGCTGACACTCCAATGCAGTGCTGGGGGGTGCCATAGTTCGGATGGGATGTTAAACCGAGGTCCCAACTGCTGTTTAGGTGGATGTTACCATGTCACTTCTCGAAAAGAGAAGGGAGTTTCACCCCATATCCTGACCAACAGTCCCCCAAATAAAATTGGGTAGTGGCTGTTTGCTGTGCACAAATTGGCTGTTGACTTCACTACAGTGCAAAATTACATTTGTATAGCGCCTTTCACATCTGGAGAACATCCAAAGACCTACAAAATGCACAGTAAATCCTGTGAAGCTCTTTGAGTCATCCTCCTGACATCCAAAGATGATGAGGGAACCCCATTAAACAAGCTGTATTAAATGCCTATTCATTCAAGTTATAGAACTCAGCTCACGCCATTCACTTCATGGCAGTTACAGTGGGACACTGCTGTGTGCAATTGGACTGTCACATTCGCTATAAATACACAGTCACTCCACTTCAAATGAAGTCCTGTGAAGCGCTTTGAGATGTTCTGATAAAGTACTATGCCGAATGCAAAATAATTATTATTATATCAAATGCAACAGTTATTATTTTTTTATTCTTGCGTCACATGCTAAAATGTGAAATACAGAGCAACTGATCAACAGAAGCGATCTTATGGCATGTGCTATAATTTGGGTGAACAGGCATTTGATACAATGTTGTTCAGTTGTTCAGTTGTCCCTCATCAGCTTTGGTTTATAATAATCCTTAATTCAATATATCAATATATCAATCCTTAATTCAATAATTCAATATATCTCTTGATTTGGAAACTAACTTCAGCGGCTCGACTTCAGGACACTTCTGTATTAAAAAGGCTTTAAAAACCGGGTTAAAAAAGACTCTTTTAAGCAGATTCAAAGTGGTATCAATGTGTTAAGAAATATCACATCTTTCTGACTATTACTAAAGACTGGTATCACAAACTCCTGATTTTATCACATTAGTCTGCCTGTTGCACGTATTTCTGCATCACCACCTTTATTCCACTGCTGGTGAGACTGCTGCTGTCAACCTCAAGCTGGCATTCCAGTGCAGAGTCACAGCTACCAGTTTGATTATAATAATAATCATAATAATAATCCTTTCATTTGATATAGTGCCTTATCACGTCTACGAGACACCTCAAATCGCTTCACAGAACATACTGTCAATTGAGTGGGCGAAACCCGGCAGCCAATTGCACACAGCAGTGTTTCACAAACAGTCATGGATTGCGTGACCAAATTATTGTTATTTTTTTAAAAAAATTCAGGGGATTATTACCCCAGAAAAAGCGATCTGCCAATCAACTAACAACTACCTACTACTTTACTAACAACTACCTACTTACTGCTCGGTAAACAGAGGCGTGTGGAGTAAGGAAACTTGCCTAAGGTTTTTTCTGGCCTGGGGAATCGAACCCAGGTCCTCTCCCTTGTGAGGCGAGTGCTCTAACCAAGACGCTACAGGACTCCATTCTTGTGAATTAATTTAGTGCAAGTGCAGTATGTAGAGGCCCAATACTGTTTGGACTGGTACATACTATACTATAACCAGCTGTACTATCACCATAGTAACCAAAAAAAGTAATCATTTTATTTGTTTCAAAGTCATTTTCCAACATGAAATGATTAATTACAACGTTTTAAATTATGAGCAGTAACAGACCCCATATAATGTTCAATGCTTAAGATCCCTGAAATTAAAACTTTCAGTTTTATTGCCAAGTCTCCTCTAATGCCTCAGTTGGCAAACTCACTGCAAAGCGTGAAACTGAGCTACACAAAGCAGGAGAGTCCCAGGGTCAATCCTGGTTAGTGTGAAGTTAGCTGATCTCAGCCAGGAAGCAATCAGATGTTTCAAACAGTCTCAATACCCTTATCTAGGGATTTGAAAATCAGCACTTGTTCCCACTGGAAAGAGCACATGTGCGGACAGGATGGACTTGGCTCTGATCCTCCTGGAGTTGAACTAACTTTCCTGGCAACCTGTTCCAGTCATTAATCACTCTCTGGGTAAAGAAAAACTTCCTGGTAGCCCTCCTTAAATCGCCCTTGCAACTCTAAACCAACGTCCTCTGATTCTCCTGTCTTGGTACATTTTAAAGGATTGTTCTGGGTTTACTTTTTCAACTGCATTTAAAAATGTTATATCCCTCTGTAATGTCCGCTCTGACACATCTTCTCTCTAGAGATTGAAATGATGATAGACCAGCCAGTCTGACTCATTCACAGGACGTGAAAAGGCACGTCAGTATCTGGGGGTTGGGATTCTTCTCACTTGGCTCCTGATGATCCTGAAACCAAAACCCTTATGGATAGGATGGCATTAGTTGGACAAGCAACAGGAAGCTCACTAGTCTTGCAAGATTTGAACCGGTTAACACTCCAGCAATACCCACATTGCACAATCTGAGATACCCGAAGCCTTTGCTCCTACCAACCTGCTTTTCTATATAATTCTAAATTCTTTAGGATTACATAAGCAGGGTGTGTACCTCCAGAGAGAGAGCGCACATTCCATTCCAGCCAAATGAAGCCATGTGGAACTCGCAATAATTAAAAAAAACCTTGCCGTATCTGCAAGTATTGTTCCTGGTTTACCTTTACTCTCTATCCCAAAGAGCATCTTCTACAGAGTTCTCTTCGAGACACTTCTATTCAAGACTGAAGAGCCCCAAACTATCTAATTGTCCACCACAGCTCATCGATCTCCTCAAGATTTGATGGTCACAGATATTCTTTCTTTCAGCGACATAAGGACATACTATGACACTTACCTACAAAATATACTGTCAATTCACTTTACAGTAAATTCCATGAAGCGCTTTGAGACGTCACAAAGATGTGATAATGCTCTATATCAAATGCAAGGATTATTATTATTCTATAATGTTGTGATCAGGTGATCTTTGAGACATCATCCCAACTTGAAACACTCTGTACAACAACAACATATCTATTTAACAACAACAAGATTACGTTGTATAGCGCCTTTCACACCAGGAGGACCCTTGGAGTGCTTAAGTTTGTATTGTATCTTCTGAGATCTCCTAAGATCGGCCATGCTGCAGTGCCATCAGCGAGAGGGAACCACTGTGTGTATCTTGGAGCTGCTTTTGATCAGCTTGAGATCTAACTGTGAACCATTTAACCCAGTGAATATGCTACAGTCACTCTCTACCCCCTCCTCGCCCCCTCCCTTCCCTCCCCTCACCCTGACCATTTCCCCCCTCCTCGCTCCCTCCCTTCCCTCCCCTCACCCTGACCATTTCCCCCCCCCAATGCTCGGGTCCTGACCCAACTGTCCAGCGCCTTGGGACGTCCTCTCAACGTGAAAGGCTCTCTATAAATGGAATCTTGTTGTTGTTGTTGATACTGTGTGCTAATGTGTATTATAATTTGAGGCATCAGACTTTTTCTATAACACCTACAAGTACAGTATCTCTAGAATGTTTCTTCTGAACTCTGTTGTACAACTGCTGTACAACCTGGTTCCATTGTTTCTTCTGGTGCAGAAAAGCAGAAGTCAGTTACAGTTATCTGTCACATTGTGAAAAGAGGAAATAAAGTCAAATACAATCACATGGGATGCACCAGGGTAGCACAAAGCAATATTTTTGCAGAGCATTTTGCAAATTTCTTTGACTACTTCAAACCTTAGCAAAGCTCTTATCAAAGCACTTGAGGTACAATGTGCTGAATGACTGAATGAATTGTGCTCAAGTTCAATTGTTGAAAGCCAAGGTGACTGAGATTTGCATTGTTGGCAAAGGCTACAGAAGAAAGAAGAGTTGGTTGGGAGTAGATGGGGTCTCAAATCTATCTGCAGCTCACCAACTCTTCTCTAGTTTTGGCTAATTGGATGTTGCAGCCGGAGAGGTGTGTAATGGGATGTGCGGTAAAGCAAGTGTAGCAGTCAATGAGTTGATTGAGCACGAGTTGGATTCAGTGCCGGGACACACACATAAACAGACAGCGGCACACACGCACTCGGCAATCTTCAGCAAAGCACGGGTTGGATGTACGAGGATAATAATAATAATAATCATCCTTGCATTTGATATAGTGTCTTATCACATCTTCGAGACGTCTCAAAGCGCTTCACAGAATATACTGTAAAGTGGGCAAAATGCGACAGCCAATTGCGCACAGCAAACAGTCGTGGATTGAGTGACCAAATTATTTTTATATATTTTGAAGGAATTATTATCACCGGAAAAGCGATCCGCCAATCGATTAACAACCAGGTTCCTACTTACTGCATGTCGACATGCAGTAAGTAGGAACCTTACTCCAGTAAGGAAACTTTCCCAACTTTTTGCCCTGCCGGGAATCGAACACAGCTCCTCTCACCTGCGAGGCGAGTGATCTAACCACTAAGCTATGTGACTCAGCTCAGCCCCACATCCCTCCTCCCAAGCATATTTTCACCCATCACCTTTGATCGTGAGACATTCTACCATGTCAACAATAAGTCAGTGAGTGCCACGCAACAAAAGTTTGGAACTAATTGAAAGCGATTTTTGTTTGTATGTGAAATACGAAAATAATTTTTGAAAGATGTGAAGGACTTAAATAAGCAACATGGTAACAGATGAAACTGTAATAATGATGACAGTCTGTCCCGTACTAGAGAATTAAAGGTAACAAGGAAGCTGAAAGATGGCAAGACAGAAGACTTCTCCTTCAGACTAACCTGCCTAGCCTCAATCCATCAATTCTGCTGCCAGCGGAGAAATTATCCATTACACAGTAATAGTACATAAAGATTAAATGCATTTGTCACTAGCCTAGTGCCAAAAATAAACTCATAAAACTACAGCGGCAACCTTGCGAGGTCATCTATTTCACGTGATTGTCACTTTTATTTCCCTTCTGCCTACGTCACACGACCTCGATCGCATGCCTCATACCTGGCGTGTGAGGTATGAAGTAATGCTGCACGAAAGAAGTTTAAAATAAGTGTTTATAAAAATACATGTATCCCGCTGGCAGTCAGATAAGGCAGTAATTCAGTCTCAGCAATGTGCTGATGATTGTGAAGTGGGGTTCATGAAATTGTGAGGTGTAGGATTGAAATATTATCTTTCAGCTCAGTGCCAGCTGTTTATTATCCTACATGTAATTTATTCTGTCACGTGAAAGTAGCATGAATAGAGTAGTTACCGGGCCGCCATTACATTGTTATTAAACTCTTTTATGTCTCCCAAGACCATTACCTTATAAAAAAAACTACCACTCTTATCTCTTAGAGATAAAGCTTTACATCTTTCCAGTAACTTAGGGATTTAAAAGTTAGCTTGTACAAACATGAATTATTAGTGCAATTAGTATATGATACCAAACCAGTCCGGGATATGTTTGTGGACTGTTGTCCTAAGAAATAAAATGGATTAAAGAATATTATTTTATAATTTGGCTGGCTTATCAGTTGTTGCATTGCAATTACAGTGAGTGTCATCAAAATGAGCAAATCTTTTGAATTATGATTGCACAATAAACAGTATGTGTTTTTTAACTGGTTAAACTCTAGCAGTTCCCCAACATGGACAGCAAAATTAATGGTAAGCTATGCGGTTTCAGCTGGTTAGACTCCAGCAATTACCCCAATAAACACTCTGAGGTCCCCAAGCCTTGGCTCTGGCCAACCTGCACCTAATACTTTCTGGAATCAGGTAAACAGGATGTGTCCCTCCAGGGAGAGAGTGTGCATTGCATTCCGACAATCTATCTCTGGGATTTCCATGTGTAGGTGGGATGTATGGAAATCTCAGCTTGGTTTGGATACTCCTAAGCACGGTGATGGGTTTCTGCGTGTTAGACATCCGGCTGACCAAAAACAATGATACTAATAGAGGATTGTTAATAGAGGATAATACAGCTATCCAAGCTCATGGAGTCCTGTAGCTCAGTGGTTAGAGCACTCGTTTTGCAAGCGAGAGACCTGAGTTCAATTCCAGGCAGAGGGCGAAACCTTAGGCAAGTTTCCTTACTCCACACAGAGCCTAATAATAATCCCTCCAAAAAACAAAAACAATAATAAATTGGTCATTTTCAATCTACGACTGTTTGTGGGCCATTGCTGTGCGCAATTGGCTGCCGCGTTCGCCCACAAATATACAGTAAATTCACTTGACAGTGTGTTCTGTGAAGCGCTTTGGGACGTCCTCCCGACGTGAAAAGCGCTATATCAAATGCAAGGATTATTATTATTATTATTATTATTGTTCCTCACTAGCATCTGATAAAAAAACATCCCCAACACACTCTGGGCCAATTTGTGCCCTAATGGTTTATGGAATTAGATAAGCAGAATGCATCCCTCCATTCCAACATGGGAATTTCTATGTTTGGGTGACATGTATGGAACGCTCAATCTGCGTTGAACACTCTTAAGGATAGTGATGGGTTCTGCATGTTTGAGGGACCAAGCTGACCAAAAAAAAAGTACAGAGTAAACTGTTAAAAAACAATGCCTTTTTTTCAAAGACATCCTCATCCCTTTCTGTCCGGAAGTGCATTAATTGCTTATTGAGTCTATTTACACTGTCACATTCCCGTAACCTTCCGTGAAAACTTATTTTACTTGGAGTAAAACATTTTTGCCTGAATTCCTCCCTTATTCCTAATTTTGTAGTTTATAACTTGTAGCTCCTGTTACTTGCAATATCATACAAAAGATTTAGAAACATAGAAACAGGAGGAGGCCATTCAGCCCTTCGAGCTGATTCTGCCATTCTATAAGATCATGGCTGATCTGTACCTCAACTCCAATCACCCAACTTGCCCCGTTTCCCTAGAATTTACAGCATGGAAACAGACAGCCCAACCAGGTATTTATATTCCACATGAGTCATCACCCGCTACTTATTCCTTCCCATACCCTTCTATATCCCTCTCCCTTGTGTATATATTAAAACCCAGGCTAGCTGCACTAATGGGGGAATGTAATTACGATGCTGGTTCTGAGGTAGGGTGCACTCAGAGAGTTAAGAGTTGAGAGAATACATGCACTGGGCCCACGGAAATTTTGGGGAAGTTTTGGGCCCAGTCCAGCTAGGTTTGAATTCTAGATACTCGGAGTAAGCCGGGGTTTTACCGTATCTGAATTAATAATAATAACAGTAAGCCTTGTATTTGATATAGTGACTTGTCACATTGATGAGACATCTCAAAGTGCTTCACACAATATATCATAAAGTGGATTGACTGTATATATTGTGGGTGAAATGCGGCAGCCAAATGACAGAAATAACAGAGATAAAATGGGATCGAATTTGAAAAACTATGAAGCCGATTGACCACGTTTGTGTAGGTTTAATTTAATGACATCAGTGAAGTTTTCGAAACATCATCACTTCATCCTTATCATCACAAGGAACACATTATGAAATCCAGCAAATTTCACTCCAATATTCCTAAATGAACAGTGATAATCACCTTCACTATCTTAAAAACTTGAAAGCGATTACCCCAAAGTCTTCCCTATTTCCAAGAGAACAAGTCCAACTTCTTTAATCTCTTCTTGTAATTTAAATATCTGCTAGTATCCAGGCTCATCTTGCTTGCTAGTCTTAGTGTCCTCTGAAGGGTAATAATCCTTCCTTCAGAGTAGGTGACCAGAACTGCAAATAGAACTCCACATAGAGTCTGACAAATGCTTTAAGAACAGGAAAATAACCTTGTTTTGTCCTTGATCCCCTGATATTACAACCCTGTTATTATTTTGATTGTTCGGGAATATTATCTACTAAACAGTCAGTGTTGATGAAAGCACAGGGGAAATTGAACTGGAATAATTACTAAAACCCTAACTCAGCAGTGGGATTTTTCAACCTCAGGCTCATTTTAATAAAGGTACTGAATAAACAATAACCGCATTATTTTCTTAATATACTTCAGCAAGTATTTTGAGCAGAAAGATTTTCCTTAGAGGATCTATCCAATTCCCTTTTAAAAATGAGTTTCTCCCGGCCAACAATATCCCAGATAAAATGAATCATTCATTGTTTGTGGAATATTGCTGTGTACAAATTGGCTGCTGAGTGCATCTACAAGACACACACTCACTGCACTTTACAGTATGTCCTGTGAAGCGCTTTGAGGCATCCTCCCAACATGAAAGGTGCTATATCAAATGAAAGGATTATTGCTATTATTTTTATGCTTACTGGTGATGTGTACCAAAGCTGGCAGAAATGTAGTTTACCCCCTTGTACTCTTGTTGTTACTGAAACATGTTCTGCTGTTGACAATGCTTAGTTTCAAAATCTGGCATTACGGTAACCCACCTCCATATGTCAGTGATTACTATGATTCCAGTCTATTTCTTTTATTGTGCTGTGGTGCTGCACTTAAAGGAATACGCTTATCGCCGGCTCACTAATGGGGCAGCAGACTTGGAGGGGTCTAGAGCTCGGAGGAGCGAAGAATTGCAAAACATTCCGTCGGTTCCAACCAGTTCATACACGCTTCCTCCAAAGTAATGGTTCATTCCAAAAAATAATGAATCCTATTCAGGAGTACAATCATCAAAGCAGCCCGTCGCAGATGTTTGTCAACCAATTTTTTAATCTACGTCTAAAAATATCAACGGCAACAATTAGATGGAAATACCCGAACAAAAACACTCAGACAAAAATTATTATCGTGATAAGTTTAAGAATCAGGATCAAAGGGAGGCAGGCAGCTTGGATAAATCAGATGTGGCACCTGATTCACTGTGGATTGTAGGGAAAGTAACTTGCTTCCTTGTTTGGTAAAAGTTCACTATTCTCAGGCTGGTCCCTGAGCTGAGGAATTGAACGGCAGTGAATGTGGCAACCAAAGCAAGAGGACCAGGGTTCAATTCCCGGCAGGGCGAAACGTTGGCCAAGTTTCCTTACTCCACACGCCTCTGTTTACCTTGCAGTAAATAGGAACCCGGTTGTTAGTCGATTGGCAGATGACTTTTCCGGGGGCAATAATCCCTTCTAAAATAATAATAATAAATTGGTCACTCAATCCATGACTGTTTATGGGACACTGCTGTGCACAATTGGCTGCCACGTTTCGCTCTCAAAATATACAGTCAATTCACTTTACAGTATATTTTGTGAAGCGCTTTGAGATGTCTCAAAGACATGATAAGAAGCTATAGGAAATGCAAGAATCATTATTATTTGCATCAAAGATCTCACACATAAACAAACATGAGCAGACGAATCAACAATTTATCTGGAGGACCTACGGTCAGGGCATTGAGAGAAACTCCCTTCTCTTTTCAGACAGTGTTATGGGATCACTATAGGTAGATGCCCTTGAATACCCGACTGCACTAGACTGTTGACGTAAAGAATAATATCTCATATCTTTCACCAATCAATCGAACATTTAATAACATTAACTGACATAAATCAATTGGCTAATTGAAAAAGGAGCATGTCAGTGGTCTCATGCTAAGTCAGAGAGCCCCCCCCACCCACCACTCTTGAAATGCAAAGGCTGCTGTCAATTAGTTCAGCCAGAAGGAGAGATTTATTCTACAGCAGATCAGGTTTTTAAAATTGGAACAAATGATCAAGCTATCAATGAAGAGGAGCACACTGACACTTCTCATAGCTTTAGTTACTTGGCTTTGCTGTGTGAGAAGTCCCTGTTTTCCACAGATTTCCCTTGGGATGGATACGTTCATCTTTAAAAGAACGGATTTCATCATTAAGGCTGCTTTTGAAACTCAAAAAGATTGCTTTAGGGCTCAGGCACTTGTATGGTTCTACATTCACTTTACTGACCAGCTGTGAATGCTACATATTCCAATAGAAAACATCTTGACTTACTGCTGGAAGCAAGTTGAAGCACCCAGTCATTGTACAGCTGCAATAATCCCAGTTAAGTACCTAAACAAGCAGGCAAGGAGGCACTTTTAATTCCTATAAGTCACGGTGTGGGAATAATGCTGCCAGACCTCATTGGAAAGGGCAACTGTATTACAAAGAAGTAGGCAGCTCAGTGTTCCATGAGGCCCTTTGGATCTTCAGAAACCTGATGGTCTTCAGGTAAGAAGACATGTTGGAGATGGCCTGGCGCAGACATGTGCACTCCAGAGACTGGGAGTACAACAACAACAAAAAGTTACATTTGTATAGTGGCTTTCATGTCGAGAGGACCTCTCAAGGCGTTGGACAATCAGTGTTTCGGACCTGAGCTGGTGGTCGGGATGGGAAATATCTGCTGAATGATGTGCTGAAGCTCGGTTAGGCCAAGGCGAAGGCCAGATGGGGCTTGATCCTAGCCAGAGCTGCTCCAGGATACCAGGGTATATTGTAGAGAGGGATTCTTGTAACCAAAGAGCGTCTTGAAAACATATGTATGCAAGTCTGTCTGTCTCTCCCCACAAAGGGGATTCATTGGCTCGCCAATCAGTAAGCAATGTCCAGGTCTCTCTGCTAGATGGGAGTGCGAAGAAAAAGGGACCCCGCACAAGAGGAGGGTCTGTGGTGTTTTCGAACGGGTTATGAAAAAGTTGCTTTTTTTCTGTTACGAGTTGGTTATTCGAGAGACAAGTATAATTGCAGGGCGAAACGTTAGGCAAGTCTTTATTATTCCACACGTCTCTGTTTACCTAGTAGTAAGTAGGAATCTGGTTGTTAGTCGATTGGCAGATCACTTTTCTGGGAAGTAATAATCCCTTTTTAAAAAAAATAATAATTTGGTCACTCAATCCATGACTGTTTGTGGGACACTGCTGTGTGCAATTGACTGCCACATTTTGCCCACAAAATATACAGTCAATTCACTCTACAGTATATTCTGTGAAGCGTTTTGAGACGTCTTGAAAACGTGATAAGGCGCTATATCAAATGCAAGGATTACAATTATTATTATGATATATTAATATGCTAATAAATATATTTTATTTAAACAAAGGAAGGACAATGTACCGGAGCTGGTTTGTGAAGCCTCGGGCATTCACAACTCATTTCAGTACCTTAAACCAAGTGGCCAGGAGGAAGGTAACTTGGTGGTTTAATGCAATTTCAATAAACAAAAGCTGTTGGAAGAGAGCAACAGTAGTTAAGGGGTCTATTTGAGAAGAAACGTAGAGTGGCGCACATTTTGTCCCATTCTTTATCAGTGTTTTCTCATGTTCTAACTTAAAATTAGATCACTCAAATTCGCTTCACTTTGGTTTCAAATGCAACACAGACAGATGACAGCAACCCATCAAGCTGGGATTTGCACACACACTCAGGTTCCAGAGGTGAAAGAGACTAAATTCAAATCCACTGTATCCACTGTATTCACAATGCTCGAGGCTTCCCAGTGCACGTTAGCATAAAATCCCTGTCAAATTCATTGATACGTAGATTCCATTAGATTAATACATTACTTGTATATGCAGCTAACATATTTCAGATGTGACAACCAAACAATCCCCAGAGCTAAACATCTGAGAGCTGACAACTTGTGCAGAATGGAGATAGGTGAGCAAGATTACAGTCAGCTTTTTTCAATTGAGTCATTAACCTTTTCTTCTCAGCATGAAAGGTGCCACACCATTTATCCACCCACGTCTAATTCTAGCTGTAACACCCTTCAGTGATTCAGATGCCACTTGTCTTTGAGAGGGAAAGTTAAGCAATCTGAAGAGAGTTGTGTTATTGGCAAAGGGAACAGTCGTTTATTCAGTAGCTGGTTTTACTGCATGTTTCGGTGTGTTTGTCTTACGTTGTGGGAGAGGACTTCGCATGAGTCAAAGCATGTGGTATAGTGTTGAGTCAGGCTTTGCTGAGATCTTTAGCTTGCAATTTAAATCTGTAGTTCAAAGGAGCTTGCATGTATTTCTGGCTTGCGAAAGAGCATGACATGTTCTCTCCTGATTCCCACGCTCCTGTGACAGTGCAGAAGAACATAAGGAAACAGGAAAATAGAAAATGCCACTCAGCCCATTGAGGCATTTTGTGCAATAATGCAATTCCGATTTAATTTATATTAGCACCTTTCACGTTGGGGCACTTAACACTGCTGGATGGGCACCCAAGCTGGGGTTGGGAGCCGAGGTGGGGAGGGGAAAGATGACTGAAAGCACGGTCAAAGAGTTATGTTTGAGACAGATGTTGAAATGAGGTGAGGGAATGAGCATGTTGGAGGGAGTCTGGGAGGAAGTTCCAGACAGTGGGGGTAGAATGGCTAAAAGCTTACCTGCCAATGGGAGAATATCAAACAGGCCGGTGTTCTCAGAGTGTAGGGAATGGCTGGTACAGTAGCTCACCTCTGTCACTATCTCTCTTCCCCAAGCCACCGAAATCTTCATCCACCCTTTCATTATGGCCAGGCTTGACTATGCTAATGCCCTGCTTGTCAGCCTCAGGCAGCCTATCTCCTTTCCCACACCAGCTTTAGTGAGCTTATCACTGCCATTTTTGCTCAGCTCCATTGGCTCCCCATCTCCTAGCCGATCAAATCCAAGATCCTCTCTCAAGGATTGAAGGATGTCATGGAGGCAACGTTTGGGATCAGACTCCCGAGGGATTTGAGAAAGAGAATCTTCGATTTGATCTGCTGGGAGATGGAGAGCCATTGAGGCTAAGCAGTTTTCGCTGGTTAGATTCCAGAAAAATCATCTCAGTCTGTACCTATTTCTCTACCCTCCACTACTTTTCCCATACAGATACATAATCCACCACACAAAAAAATGTTCTAATCTCCAGTCCCACAAGAGGCTCTTTAATTTAAAACCTGTGCCCTCTAGTTCTGCTCTCACGGTCTCAAGTCAAAAAGCTTGCTTGCAGCTGTCGGGCAGATGCCTCTCATGACACTAAAGGCTGTGAAGAGAATATATGGTGACTGGGAGCAGAACTACCTACAGATTAAATGCGTAACAACTCTCAAGTGTTCTGAAGAGCAATTTGTCCAACAACAAAAAAACCCTGGAAGAAGACAGAAGTACAAACTGTTAGAATGAAAAATAAAACATTGACAGGAATGCTGAAAAGCGAAATAAGGAAGTAAAATACAATGGGCACGAGCTGGCAAATGTGTTGATCTGGGCTAAACAAAATTGTGCTCCAGTCAGTACTTTGGTGAAATTTAACTTGTGCATACTGTAACACGGAATAGAAGTGCATACTGTAACATGGTTTACAAATAACTTCTTGAAAAGTCACAATTTATATAACTGAGCAACTGTGCGCACAGTTCTACTTTTGAACACGCAATGTAAGATTCTGTTTATACTGGCTTCAGAAGCTAACTTCAGAACATAACCTGCAAGACAATTTCCATTGCCTCCTGTTAAGTGCTAATTAACAGCAGTGCTTGTCAGTGTTATTTTCTATGAGCTTAATTATCGCTTTCTGTTGCTGCAGCATTACCACTGAGACCTCTGCGATCACGAACCATTTGAGCACTGAAAAACCTTCGAAGCTTAGTAAACATCCTCCTCCACTTACAGTATAGACCCTTATGCGAATGATTCACTCGTAAATGTACCTTTCTTGCTTTTGCGAATGTTTTTGTCCTCTTCATGAGGGTGAGCAATTATCATTGCTGGAGAAAAGCAGCCGAAAAGTAAAGCGCCTTTCACATTGGGAGGAAGTCCAAAGGCGCTGAACAGTCAGGGATTAGGACCAGAGCGGGGGGTGGGGCGATGGGATCAGGGAATGTGGAGGGCAGAGAGGGTACGAGGGTGGCAGAAAGCACGGTGGGCCTTGGAGGAGGCGGGAGGGAGCAAGGCGGAGGGAATGTGAGATGGAATTTCAGAGGGTGGGGACAGAAAGGCTGAAGGCCTGATCGCCGATGGTGGGGCAGGCCGGTCGGGGACGTGGGGTAGGCTAGAGCCTGCTGAGCGGAGGGAGCGGACATGTTGATAAGGGGTTAGCAGGTTGGAGAGGTAGGAGGGGCAAAACCATGAATGGCCTTGAAGGTGAGGACGAGTGTTTTGAACTCAATCCTCTGAGGGATGGGGAGCCAGTGGAGCCGGTCAGGGGTGGAGGTGATGGGGTCACGGAGCTGGGTGCGGGAGAGGACACGAGTGTAGAGTTCTGGATGATCTGCGGCTTGTGGAAGTAAGAGTTGGGAAGGCCGACAAGCAGCGCGTTGGCATAGTCGAGTCTGGTTGTAACGAGGGCACATATGAGAGCTTGGTGGCTTGAGGGGTGAGGCAGTGGCAGAATCGGGCAATGTTGCAGAGGTGGGGAAAGGCAAAGCGGGTCATGGCATAGATGTGGGGGAGAAAGGACAGGTGGGGATCGAACAAGATGCCTAGGTTCCTGACTGGCTTGGTGAGGTGGAGTTTGCATCAGTGAATGTTGATGCTGCCAGTGCCTGAGGTGGGGAGGTGCTGGTGTGAGCCAATCAGGAGAGCCTTGGTCTTGCTGATGTTCAACTATAAAAAGTTGGCATCTCATCCGGGACTTGATGAGTTGAGGGTGGAGGTAGAGAGACAGAGTTGGGTGTCATCCGCGTACATGTGGAAATTGACCCCTTGTCTATGGATGATGTGACCAATGGGTTGGAGAGGACCCAGGACAGAGCCCTGAGGAACACCACACAAGACGTGTGGGGGCAAGAGGAGAAGCCTGTGGAGAAAAGTGGAGCTGGTGTGAGAGGTAGGATCCGAACCATTCAAGGATAGAACCTTGAAGGTTTAGTTGCTGCCATCTGTAAGTCTGTAGCCCATCTCATCTCCTGCACCATAAATTCAAGAGCTACCGTTGTTTGCTTGATCCTTTACTTTGTTTCAAAACCAAGACCACTGTCTCCCATCTCCAGAATATCATCTGCTGAAACCACTATCTCACCTTGAATGCAGACAAACTCCCTCCCCCTAGACTGGATTTCTGCAGTGTTTTCCCTGCACTAGGTCAATCCTTAAAACTCCAGCTCAGACAGACCGTATCCTCTCCGGCCCCTTTCTTCGCACATTGTCATCCTCACCAAGATGGAGCTCCTAGTTTCTCAACGCATTGGGCTTCAACGGTCTTGGCTTTAAGTCCTTGCTCGACCACTGCAATTTCCTGCAACACTGCTGGCACCCTTTACATCTCCTTCAGTCTGCTGCTATGTCTTTGTCTCCACTGTTCCTCCATCGGTGGCTGAGCTTTAAGCAACTAGGCTGAGCCCTCTTGTATCTCTTTGATCTTGCCTTTGGCTGACCTCAAACTCACTCTCCCCTCCATGTTCAGCGATTGCCATTATCTTTGTAAGATTCTTTGAGATGCTTTCACACTATGTGAAATGCATTCTATAAATGCAAACTCTTGTTGTATTTGTCAGCTCAGAAGGGATTGCTCACGACTGCAGCTGGAATATTCCTTTTAAATAGCTTCGGAATAACACTTGCTTCATTTCACTAGTATTGCACTGCCCCTGCCCTTGCAATCCATTTGAATGTGATTGCTAATTAGCGCTGTATTTGAGTGATGGTTTGGGCCAAGTATATGTATCCACTATGTCTTCAGAGACCAAATGTATATCACTAAGGACTTAATTACAGCCATCAAAGACGGGAGACTTTCTCTCTGGCTTAGTTACGAGCTCGGCCACCAAGGGTGAAAGGACAAGGTTCCAGTGTAACAGAATGCATTAATCTAGGCTAGGTAATTAAAAGTGCTAGTCTCTCAACTGATGCCAAATTACATGGTCTAGTTAATCTGTTGAGAATGACACAGAGGCCACTTGGAATCCCTGACAAGCCATATTGTGCAGTTACTGGCTTTTATTTGTTTTTCTAAGCACAAATATTAGTAGTCCTATTGCGCTGTGTAAATGCTATGGACCTGAAATCCATGAGATGCATCAAAATGGGACCTTTGGTGGCCGAGCCTTAACTCACTATGCCACTGACCTCTGGAACTCAAACCTCTATCCCTCTGCCTCTACCCCTTTCTATCTATCTTTAAATCCTACCTCTTCGACCTTGCCTATGGGCAACTCTTCCTTGCTTGGCATCTGACCCTGCCATTGTGAAGACATTATTCTGAGTGAAAGGATGCTGTATGAAAGTATTGTTAATTTATCCAACCCTGATATTATTATTTTCTACATAGCAAATATTTCTCTATGAGTTCAGTTTTTTTTCTTAGTTTCAGTTGTCATCACTTGCAACTTTAGTGACTTTTACTAATATCCAAAATTCTATGTGACCTTTTACCTTGGTGCTTCCATTAAGTGTACGGTTTCTCCCACATCTCCTGTCAAATCTTCGAGGAGTGCTGATGTGGTCCGTCACGTATTTCATTGCCTGGTGTTACCTTTGGGTCTCGGGGATTGCAAACTCTGCAGCTGTATTCACAGATTCGGATGGAACCACAAGAGAGGCACTGATGAACAAAGCCCTTCAGCTCACCCCTCCAAAATACCAATCCTACCACATGTGCACTGTAGCATTAATACTGGGAGCAGGGATTCCTCCCACTCAGTTATAATAATAATAATAATCCTTGCATTTGATATAGTGCCTTATGACGTCTTTGAGACGTCTCAAAAAGTTTCACAGAATATACTGCAAAATGATTTGACTGTATGTTTTCCTGTTTAACCCTACAAGCCATATCCCTGCTGAGTAAGGACGGCTTAGCTGGACATGCAACAGGAAGCTTGCCAGACTTGAGCTAGGAGGAATCAATACAAAATCAAAACATGTTAACTATTCGATGGCCAGCCTTGGTGCAGATCAGTTCTGAAGTGGTTGAGGGAGATGTCTCCCCAGAAGGAGAGAGGGGCAGGTGGGAGGGAGGGATGGCTGTATGGGAAAGAGGATATTCAGTTTCAAACTGGTTGTTTGGTTGAGGACAAAGATGACTGCCTATTTTATCCCTCTGGTGATAATTATCATATCACATTGTTACATACAGTACACTGCTTCAGAAGAATCAATGTTCTTTATTGCAGGTGTATCACCACTGACTGATGTTTATTTTTTGTTAATACTGCAAAATTGTATTTCAATGCCTTAGAATCCAAGGCACCCCTGGTGATTATGTTAGGGTTTCCTTTATTTAATAAATTGCACAGGATTTTCTCCCATTTCTTTTGCGGAAAGAGGAACATCAGCCCTTATAGATTCGAATTTGAAAACAAAATAATCTCCAGAAACGAATCCCTTTTTTTTCCTCCTCTGCCTTCGTATCTCCCGAAAAAAGAAGGAGATGTTTTCACAGCCGTTGTGGGGCAGCAGGGTTGATAGGCACTCACTTTGGTCTCTGGCCAAAACCTCGGTCCCATGTGAGTTTGAGAAAATATTTTTTATATTTTAAAAAAAACTTCTGTGATGCACAGATCTCTCCTGTGTGAGCACATTGAGCATGAATTGTCCTTTGTTGGTACAATAATATTCTATTATTTGATCCCTCAGGCATCCAGTGACCTGTCTCCGAGATTACTATTTCAAATGATTTCAATTTAGAATAAAAATCCGCTTCCCTGGATGCCAAATCTACCTTACTTTGGCAGTGGGAGTGACAGGAACATGATAATTTCTTCAGTAATGGGAATACCACAATTTTGCTCGTGTTGATGAATTGTGCGAATGGTGCACACCTCTGCCTTCCACTTAATTACGGATCACTTTTCTTGAAATAAATGCTCAGGGATGCAGAAGGATGTGAATCTGACAAATGTGCTGCACAAAGCACAGTTGTGATAAAATGTGCTTCTCGACTGTTAACCCACTGAGCACTTGAAGCCCTTTGTTGCTCTGAAGACAAATTGCATGCTTTCCTAATGCAGTTTGAGCGTGATTTTCTGCAAATTTCTCATATTAAAAATCCTGTAAGGAAAAAAACATTGGGGGTATATTTTGTATAACAATCGTATATTACTTTTTATTTTTATTCCAGCAGAAATATTGTAGCACTGCTTGATGGCAACGTGTCTTGGTTGGTGGGCTTTAAACCTCTATCTTTTTGATTAGGGAATCATCCAACTCAGCTCCTGTTGACCCTGCAAACCAAAACCCTAATGGGTAGGGTGGTCCTCGCTGAACAAGCAGCAGGCAAGCTTGCTTAATAATATAATAATAATCCTTGCATTTGATATAGCGCTTTTCACGTCTTCTAGACGTCTCAAAGCGCTTCACAGAATATACTGTAAAGTGAATTGACTGCATATTTGTGGGCGAATTGCGGCACAGCAGTGTCCCACAAACAGTTGTGGATTGAGTGACCAAATTGTTATTTTTTTTCTTGAGGGATTATTATCCATCCTGTAGAGTAAGGAAACTTGCCCAGGGTTTCACCCTGCCCGGAATCGAACCTGGATCTCGCTTGCAAAGTTAGTGCTCTAACCACTGAGCTTGATATCAATGGCAAGCTACGTGGTTTTAGCTGGTTAGACTTCAACAGTTACCCCAACATACACGTTGAGGTCCCCAAGCCTTGACTTTTGCCAACCTGTGCCTAATACTTTCCGTGAATTAGATAAGTAGGATGGGTCCCACTAGCGAGAGAGTCTGCATTCCATTCCAACATCTATCTCTGGGATTTCCATGTGTAGGTGGGATGCATGGAAATCTCAGCTTGGTTTGGATACTCTTAAGCACGGTGATGGGTTTCTGCATGTGTTAGACACCCGGCTTGGGGGGGAAAAAAAAATCCAATTGATTCAAGCCACATATTTGGACTTGAGCCTTACAGTCCAGCCTGATTTCTCCATTGGCCTGTTCTTTGGTCTCCTTGGCTATGCCCTCCTCAAATTCCAGAACTCTTCAGCCCACATTCTCTCCGACACTAGTCTAAGAGAGCCCATCACCCCAATCTTCGCTCGGTTCCCCCGGCTCCTTATCCCCCAACTGATCAATGTTATAATCTTCACCCTTACCTTCAGATACATCCATGGCCAAGCCCTACTTTCCCTCTGTGATCTCCTGTAATTCTATTCCCCTGCTCTGTCAACTCTGGTCTGGTTCATGCCCTTGCCTGCTCTACCTCAGCATTGGCGGGCAGGATTTCAGCCTTTTAACCCCTCTTCTGAATCCTTGTGCCTTAACCTCTTTGCCTGCTTTCAAAATCCACCTTAAAAAAATAACTATCTCTTTGATTCTGTCTGTTTGGCAGCTTCCCCCACTACTCTGCTCCAATCTCGCATCCAATTTAGTTTCCCAATTTACCTTTGTGACGTTACCTTGTATGAGGGGCACTATATAATAATAATAATATAATAATAATCCTTGCATTTGATATAGCGCTTTTCACATCGAGAGGACATCCCAAAGCGCTTCACAGAACACATTGTAAAGTGAATTGACTGTATATTTGTGGGCGAACGCGGCAGCCAATTGCGCAAAGCAATATCCCACAAACAGTCGTAGATTGAAAATGACCAATTTATTATTGTTTTTGGTTTTGGAGGGATTATTATTAGGCTCTGTGTGGAGTAAGAAAACTTGCCCAAGGTTTCGCCCTGTGCCTGGAATTGAACTCAGGTCTCTCACTTGCAAAGCGAGTGCTCTAACCACTGAGCTACAGGACTCCACAAAAGTTAAATATAACTATTTAAGCACTCTGGGATGTTGTGAGGGGTGAAGGGCACTACGTAAATGCAAGTTGTGGTTTGTGAAATCTTTATTCTCCAACGTGGATAGTGCCATATTGTTGGAGACTGCCATTCCGCTCCAGCACTGAGGGAGCCCTGCATTGTTGGAGAGGACACTGCTTCCTGGTCTTCAAGTGTACGTTCAAGGTCCAAGCACACAATGGTGAAATGAGAAGGGATTTTCTGTTGAAGTGGCTTACAGTTTTTGTACCTAGCCTTTCGCCACATGGCTGTTGGTGGGATCTTGCTGTGCGTAGAATGATGGCTTAAAAAAAAGACAGTCACTATACTTGACAATAATTACTGCAAAGTGCTTTGAGACATTTGGATATAAGGAGCTACAAAATTGCAAAGGCCTGTCTTTTCAGACAACATATGATCCTGGCACTTTTCTGGAGCTATAGGCATTTTCTGGAGTCACACAATTTGTGCATCAGTGACACAGGACTCAGTTCCTGGTGACAGTTTCCAAAACCTACAAATAATTATGGTGTACTCATGCGTATTAACCTGTCTTTAATACAAATTGAAGTCCCAACTCCAATCATGTTCGATCCATTTGAGTTAAATTGAGCCATTACTGAAGGAATTGCACATCATGGAGCTGACAACATCCTGTAGTTGTGAACAATAGAAACATCGTTTTCTGTATCTGATTCGATCATACCACACAACTCAGTGTTTGTGTTACTCAAATTATTTCCTGGTAGATATTGATCTGGGACCCAAGTCTCTTCAAGTGTTGTTTTAAACTTATGTTTAAGATAAAGAGTCTACAACAACAAGATTGCATTTATAGAGCGCCTTTCACATCGGGAGGACATCCCAAGGCGCTGTACAGTTGGGTCAGGACCCGAGCAGGGGGGCAATGGTCAGGGTGAGGGAAGGGAGGGAGGGAGCGAGGAGGGGGTAGAGAGTCGAGAGGGGAGCTGAAGGCACGGTCAAAGAGAAAGGTCTTGAGACCGGCCTTGAAGGAGGAAAGGGAGGAAGCGGCGAAGGCACTGGGGGATAGAGTTCCTGAGCCTCGGGGCTGAAGGCCCGGCCACCAATGGTAGGGCGGTTGGGGCGGGGGATGTGGAGCAGACCGGAGCCAGAGGAACGGAGGGTACGGGCAGGTAGGTAGGGGGATAGTAGGTCAGAGAGGTAGGAGGGAGCAAGGCCGTGAATGGCCTTGTAGGTGAGGATGAGGATCTTGAATTCGATCCTCTGGTGCGGGACAGTACACGAGCTGCAGAGTTCTGAATGACCTGCAGTGTGGAGGGAGGTGCCGGGAAGGCCGGTGAGGAGAGAGTTCCCATAGTCCAGCCTTGAGGTGATAAAGGCGTGGACCAGAGTTTCAGCAGCGTGAGGGTTGAGGAAGTGCCGTAGTCTGGCGATGTTTCGGAGGTGATGGAAGGCGGTGCCAGTTGTGGCGCAGATATGAGGGAGAAAGGACAGCTCAGGGTCGAACAGAACCCCGAGGTTCCTGACTGCTTTGAGAGGTGGAGAGTGCAGCCTTGGATGCTGATGCCGTCAGCGCCAGAGGTCTAAACAATGCAGTCAATCTTGTCCAGCCAGGGGAGTGCTGAACAGTGAACTTAGACATGCTCTGATTCTGCTGGAACCTTTCTGACAATGTTGTGGGTTTGCTCAGTGCACATTCTGCAAATTCTCTCACCGAGTCTAGAGTAAATACACTTTACAGCCAAATACTGTAGATGAAAAGTGGTATATCCTTACTGTGCAATACACTGTGGGACGTGAAATGATATTTTAAGCCAGGGAAATCTTTCAGGCACACTCCTTGTAATAGTAGTAATAAAATTAATCCTTGCATTTGATATAGCACCTTATCATGTCGTTGAGACGTCTCAAAGCGCTTCACAGAATATACTGCAAAGTGAATTGACTGCACATTTTGTGGGCGAAACACAGCAGCCAATTGTGCCCGGCAGTGTCCCACAAACACTTGTGGATTGAGTGACCAGATTATTTTTTAAAATTTTTTTTGAGTCAATCCTTTGTAATGGTCTTGAGACTCCAGTTGCTGAGCCAGGCGGGTCCTCAGTACTCCAGGGCACTGTTGATGTCAGACCCGACAGCCTAACTCATCAGCAGGACATGGAGTGTCAGACTGGTCACTGGGATTTTTATATCCAGCTCCTGTTAACTCTATAAACCAAATCCCGAACCAGTAGGGTTGTCCCATTAATTTGGATTTTTTTTTCCATTTCTCAAAAGAAACAATCTTCAAATTAAGACTGAATTGAAGGACTTTTTGCTTCGCAATCTTCAACTTTAAGATGAAATGGCCCTACGGGCTAAGACTAGATGGAATTTTGGCATTTGTTTCACGTTAGTCAATAGTTTTACCAACTGAATCACTGGGGAAATAGTAATGGATTTTGTAATAAAGGTATTAAAGTGTAGTGCTGGTACATTCATATACTGCTTTAAAGGAACATGTCTTTAATGGACAATAAGGGAGCTTGAGAAAATTTTCAGTGCAATTAAGTCTCTGACTTATGTTGATCTTCAGATAGTTGAATCAAGTTTCCGATGAGCTGAACTTTGACTTTAGGGTAGCGGAATCAACTGAGAAATGCTAACAATTGTATCAGAATCCAGTTTCAGACCACCCAAATAGGAGTCTGGTATCAAATTTGAATCGGAAGCCTATCATGGGATACCCAATCCCAACTTTCAGTTGCTTTTGTTTCAGAAAATAATCTTCCAGCAGTTTTGGAACAGACCAGTTTTTTTTNCAGCTCCAGCAAAAACCCTCCATTTTCACTTGTCAACCGCTAAAAAAATCTTTTTGAAGTTTACTTATCCGAAACCTGTAGACAATGAAAACCTCTAGTAAGGTGTAGTATATCTACAAGATGCATTATAGCAAAAACACTGGCTCACTATGAATTCCACTGAGACTACATGAAACGGATTCCTTTGGTTTCACAGCTTTAGCAACCCTGCCTGCAGTCAGATACAATGGGGTCATGTGTAAAGCAGATCCATTGACATTGGAGCTACATAAGGTTTCATTTGCTAATGGGTGATGCTTTCAGTTTGACTCTAGACTCTTGCTCTCAACATCTTGTCTGCCTCACGCATTTGTCCGTAAATATGCAGTCATTACATTTGACAACAATTACTTGTAATGCGGTTTTGATGCAGTTATGGACGTTGCATCGAATGCAACAACTTGCATTTATATAGTATCCTTCATGCAGGATAGCTACTCGGAGCAAGAATTATCATGCAAGTTTTAAAAAANGTGCAGAGGCAGTAACTGCTGAACAGAATCTATGTATATTGACAACGTGGAGGGTATGTCATGAGCAGCAATGAAATGTAATTATTAAGCCTTACAGTCGGTTTTCTGAGTAATGATATTTGTCACTCAGGAGGTTGACTCTAAGGCTGAATAATTACATTAGGTTTGCTGCTATCCAGATTTAAATGGTAAAAATCAAGTTTTCCAAATTGAGGAATATGAATTCATATTTTTTCTTGTATCATTTTAAATTACAATATACTGTAGTTCTTTGGCCAGATTTCTATGGCACCACTTTCTGCTCTTCCTGCCCACAGGAAGTGATATTAGCATTGAATGTAGGGGCATCATGTAGGAAGCATCAACTTTGCAACCTGGAAGTCAACCAGTTTTGTAGTTGACAAAATCAGAAAACAATGTTTAAAATATGGGAAAGTCCATTTTTAAACTAAATTCTTTTGTTTAAAGGAAAATAAAAATCAAACACCGGGAACCCTGTTAATAATTCTCTTATTCGATATAGTGCCTATAACATCAAAATTGTCTCAAAATGCTTCACAGGGAACAGTAGTAACTATCTGTAGGCAAATGGAGCAGTCACAGTACCCTGCAATGTCTCACAGTCAGTCTTGAAAGAGTAACCAAGTTATCTGGAGCTTTATTGGCCAGAATTCTGAGAGAAATGCCCATCTTTTTGAATAGTGTATTGGGATCTTTAAAGGCCATTTGAACAGGTACATTGAACCTTGGTCTTGTCATCAACACCTCTGATAACGCTCCCCCAGTAAAAGCCCTGGTGTGTCAACCTGCACTATGAGCTCAAAGACTCAATATTAGGCTTGAATCCCAAATCATCTACTCTAGAGGCGATTGAGCCAACCTAATATTTACTTGTCAAATATTTGTCAAACTTGACTGCTGCCTGGAACCCTGGTATATCAGCCATCCCTTAATGCGGAGCAGCATCTTGGAGCCGAAGAGGAAGATCTACAATCGTGTTCTAAAAGAGGGGAAGGAGGAGGCAAGGCGGAGGGATTGGGGAAGAGATTTCCAAAGCTTCAGGGTGTGGTGGCTGAAAGCACAGCCGTCGATAGTGACAAGCTCAGGAGACGAGGGCCAAGCAGGAGGCCAGAACCACCCGAGCGGAGGCAGTGTGTTGTGGAGTTAAGAGAAAGCAGGTTAGAAAGGTAGGGAGGTGCCCGGGCCAAATAATCATCATTTAAAACTTATTTAGGTGAATACTGGGCCAAATGCTGAGCACAATTGACACGATGATGATAATAATAATGAGATAATAATAATGATGAGACGAATGGGCTTCTTCTGTGTTTATAAACGTCTATGAGCTTGCAATCAGAGCTCACAAACTTTTGAATTTGGTTGCTGTTTGTAAGAATTGTTGAGTGCAAATTAACTGCTGCATTTGCCTATAAATACACAGCCACTACACTTTCCAGTTAAACCTTTGAAGCAGCCAAGGTTACTATGGGAGGCATGGATACAAATAGCGGAGGCTTTGGCTACAATTTTTCAATCTTCGTTGGACACAGGGGTGGTGCCAGAGGACTGGAAAGTGACCAATGTGACTCCCCTGTACAAAAAAGGAGAGAAGGACAAACCTGGGAACTACAGACCAGTCAGCCTAACATCAGTAGTGGGGAAACTCCTGGAGACTATAATCCGGGACTGAATAAATCTTCACTTGGAAGAATATGGGTTAATGAGGGACAGCCAACACGGATTTGTTAAAAGTAAATCTTGTCTAACAATTCTAATAGAATTTTTCGATGAGGTAACGGAGAGGGTGGATAAAGGTAGTGCAGTTGATGTAGTTTACATGGACTTTCAAAAGGCATTTGACAAAGTGCCACATGAAAGACTTGTAAGAAAGATAGAAGCCCATGGTATAAAAGGGACAGTGGCAGCATGGATCCAGAACGGGCTGGGAGACAGAGAGCAGAGTGGTGGTGAACAGCTGCTTTTCTGACTGGAGGGGAGTGTACAGTGGCGTCCCCCAGGGATCGGTATTAGGACCACTGCTCTTCTTAATATACATAAATGATCTGGACTTGAGTATAGCAAGTACCATTTCCAAGTTTGTGGACGACACAAAGTTAGGTAGGGCGGTAAACAGTGAGAAGGATAGTAGTCAACTGCAGGAAGACACAGACCGAATGGTAAAATGGCAGATGAGTTTCAATGTGGAGAAATGCGAGGTATTGCATTTTGGTAGAAAGAATGAGGGGAGACAATATAGGCGGTAATACAATCTTAAGGGGGGTGAAAGAACAGAGAGACCTGGGGGTGCAGGTAAATGAATCCTTGAAGGTGGCAGGACAGGTAGATAAAGCTGTAAAAAGGGTATATGGAATACTAGGCTTTATAAATAGGGGCATAGAGTACAAGAGTCAGGAGGTTATGATTAACCAATATAAAACACTGGTTAGGCCTCAGTTAGAATACTGCGCCCAGTTCCGGGCACTGCACTATAGGAAGGGTGTTAAGGCATTGGAAAGGGTGCAGAGGAGATTTACGAGGATGGTACCAGGAATGAGGGACCTTGATTATGAGGAAAGGCTGGAGAGGTGAGGATTATTCTCATTGGAGCAGAGAAGGTTACGAGGAGACCTAATAGAGGTCCTCAAAATCACAAGGGGATTTGATAGGTTAGAAAGGGAAAAACTGTTTCCACTGGTTGGTGTGTCGGCAACTCGAGGTCACAGGTTTAAAATAGTCTCTAAAAGAAGCAGAGGGGACATGAGAAGAAATGTTTTCACGCAACGAGTTGTTCGAATCTGGAACGCATTGCCTGAAAGGGTGGTGGAGGCCGATTCGATAACAACTTTTAAAAACGCGGTGGACGGGTATTTGAGGAGGACGGGTCTGCAGGGTTATGGGGAAAGGGCTGGGGAGTGGGATTGACATTACATTGCTCTTTTCAAAGTGCCGTCATAGACTCGATGAGCCAAATGGCTTCTTTTTGTGCTGTATGATTCTATGATTCATTTCAACGCTATGATAAAGCGATATATGAAAGGCAAGTATTATTTAAGTTTGGAATGCACTGAGCAGGAAATACCTGGATATAGATTATGAACCCAGTATTAGATGGTGAGCAGGTTTACGTTTTTTTTTAACAAACCAATAAAAAAACAAACTGAGTGTGCTGTTAAAGTACAGTCAAATGCTATGATTCGCAAACCATAAGTTGAATGCATAACTGTTTAGTATTTGCATGACCTGTTTTTTTGGGAGTTTCCTTCGAAAACAATATTGGTGGGGGGAAGGCGGAGAGGGTTTGCAAATATTACATCTGGATAATTCAGTAATTCATAACCAATAAATTGATTCTTTTTCATTCTAAACCACATTCTGGACCCCACATTACAATAATACCATTGTACCACAGTACTTGTCCAGCTAGGGCACATTGGAGCTATCATAGAATTATACAGCACAGAAGGAGGCCATTCAGCCCATCATGTCTATGCCGGCTCTTCGAAAAGATCTATGCAAATCAATGCCACTCCCCTGCTCTCTCTCCAAAGCCCTGCAAACGTGTTCTCCCCAAATAATTATCTACTACTCTCTTAAAAGTTGCTATCAAATTGGCTTCCATCACCCTTCCAGGCAATGCATTCCTAATCCGAGCAACTCGCTGTGTGAAAAAAATTTCTCCTCACCTCCCTTCTGTTTCCTTTAACAGTTATGGGTTCCAGAATTAAGGACATTTGCTGGAGCTCCTTGTTTGGCCTCGGATTACAGTGGAATTGTTTGGCTTTTCCAAAGACGTCATCTTGCAGCTAGTTCATCCCCGTTAACTTCTTTACACATGGTACTCATTTGGTTGACCTTAACTATGGAGGTTAAGTTAGCTTTGAGTTAAGAATCCTCTGATCCCCAGTCCAGGACTCAGCCAAATGAGCCGATGAGGACATTGTGCCAAGTCCAGAGGAAGGAGGGTCAATAAGAGAACAGTCTCAAGCTGTTTGCTCAGTGTTAGAGCCTTCAGTGTAGCAGTTTGGCAATGCTCTCACAATAGATTACTTGCTTGTTGTCTTGGCCAGGAATGATGCATGATGTGGAGGCCAGCCAGAAAAAAATCTAACCAAGAAATTGAATTCTGCTCTAGTCTTTGGTGCAGTAATGATAATAATAATCCTTGCATTTGATACAGTGCCTCATCACTGAGACTTCTCAAAGCACATCACGGAATATATTGTAACAACAACAAGAACAACAACTTGCACTTATATAACACAGATGTGTTAAAAGCAAATCATGTCCAACAAAACTGACAGTTTTTGATGAAGTAATGGAGAGGGTGGATGAAGGTAGTGCAGTTGATGTAGTTTATATGGATTTTCAAAAGGCATTTGATAACGTGCCACATAAGAGCAAAATAGAAGTCCACGGTATTAAAGGATCAGTGGCAGCGGATACAGAACTGGCTGGGAGTCAGAAAACAGAGAGTGGTGGTGAATGGTTGTTTTTCTGACTGGAGGGAAGTGTGCAGTGGTGTCCCCCAGGAGTCAGTATTGGGACCACTGCTGTTTTTGATCTAAATAAATGACCTGGACTTGGAAATTTAACTCCCTATACCCAAGTTTGCAGATGATACTAAGCTAGGAAAAATAGTAAACAGTGAGGAGGGTAGTGGCAGACTCCAAATGGACATGGACAGACTGGCAAAATGGGCAGACACGTGGCAGATGAAGTTTAATATGGAGAAATGCAAAGTGATGGATTTTGGGAGGAAGAATGAGGAGAGGCAATATAAGCTGATGGTACAATCTTAAAGGGGATGAAGGAACAGAGAGACCTGGCTGTGGGTTCATATAAGTAAATCTTTGAAGATCGCAGGACAGGTAGATAAAGCTGTTAAAAAAAGTATATGGGATACTAGGCTTCAAAAATACAGGCATAGAATACAAAAGTCAGGAAGTTACAAAACACTGGTTAAGCCTCAGCTAGAGTACTGTGTTCAGTTTGGGGCACCACACTTTAGGAAGGATGTCAAAGCATCAGAGAGGGTGCAACGCAGATTTATCAGGATGGTACCAGGAATGAGGGACTTCATTATCAGGAGAGGCTAGAGAAGCTGGGATTATTCTCCTTGGAGCAGAGAAGGTTAAGAAGAAACTTAATAGAGGTTTTCAAAATGACGAGGGGATTTGATAGGGTGACCAAGGAGGAACTATTTCTACTGGTGGGTGGGTTGGTAACCAGAGGGCACTGATTTTAAAATAGTTGTTAAAAGAAACAGAGGGGAGGTGAAGAGACATTTTTTTTTCACAGTGAGTTGTTCAGATCTGGAATGCATTGCCAGAAAGGGTGGTAGAAGCCGATTTGATAACAGCTTTTAAAAGAGAAGTAGATAATTATTTGGGGAGAACAAGTCTGCAGGGCTATGGGAAGAGTGTGGGGGAGTGGGATTGAATTGGATAGCTCTTTTCAAAGAGCTGGCACAGACACGATGGGCCGAATGGCCTCCTTCTGTGCTGTATGATTCTATGATATGATATAGTGCCCACCACACAGCTTGGAGTGCTTAACAGTGGTGGAGCTTGACTCCGAGCCAGGAGGAGGGAAGAGGTGACGTAAGCAAAGAGGAAAGTTTTCAGGTGGGCTTTGAAAGAGGGGAGCGAGGGGGCAAGGTGGAGGGAGAGTGTTCCAGAGTTTGGGGGTGAAGTGGCTGAAAGCGCAACCTCTAATGGTGGGGCAGTGGGTGCGAGGGACAAGCAGGAGGCCAGTGCCAGTCAAGCGGAAGTGCCGGGTGGTGGATTGGGGGGTAAGGATGTCCAAGAGGTAGGGAGGTGCCAGGGAGTGAATGGATTTGAGCACGAGTGTGAGGATCTTGAAGTCGATCTGTTTGGTGATGTGGAGCCAGTGGAGCCTGGGCCAGAACTGGTGAGATGCGGGTATGGAGTTTGGTCCGGGTCAGTATGTGGATGGCAAAGTACCGAAGGAGCTGGATCTTATGAATGGTGGAGCTGGGGAGACTGGCGAGGAGTGCGTTGCAGTAATCCAAGCCGGAGGTGACAAACGCATGCACGAGGGTTTCATCTGCATTTGGGGTACGGTCGGAGATGAGCAATATGGTGGAGGTGGAAGAAGGCGGTCCTGGTCAGGGAGAGGAAGAATAGTTGGGGGTCAAACTGGATGCCTAGTTTGCACACTGGTTTGGTGAGTCTGAGGGAGAGCCCAGGGAGGTTGAGGAGTTTAGATCCGCAGGAGTGAAGACATTGACGGGAGCCAAGGAGTATGGTTCCCGTCTTGTCCATATTCAGCTTTACGAGCTCCACTTGTAAAGATTGACTGTATTTTGTGGGCGAGTGAATCAGAGCTCTTCCACTCAAGAAACAAAAAAAATATTGCTCTTGGGCAATTGAGAGGTAGTAAATTTTGAGGCAGTAAATCAACTGAACAGTTCCATGAAATTCATGGACAGAGCAAAGCTCATGTGGTTTCCAAATGGCAGCACAACAATCAGGCCAATTTTACCTATAGGTCTATATTTTACAAAGTAACTTCTGAGTCTTTCTGGTTTGTGGCATAAGAGCTGACATAGAATGAAACCATAGCACAGATAGTGACTTTGGACCTGTCGGCATATATAATAATCCTTGCATTTGATATAGCACCTTATCACGTCTTCCAGACATCTCAAGGCTCTTCACAGTGAATTGACTGTATATTTTGTGAGCAAAAAGTGGCAGTCAATTGCAAACAGCAGTATCCCATAGACAGTCGTGGATTGAGTGACCAAATGTTTTTATTTAAGGAACTATTACCCCCGGAAAAGCGATCCACCAATCGACTAACACCCAGGTCCTACTTACTGCTAGATAAACAGGCGTGTGGAGTAAGGAAACTTGCTCAACATTTCGCCCTGCCCAGGAATTGAACCCAGGTTTGCGAGGTGAGTGCTCTAACCACTAAGCTACAGGACTCCATATGATTTGTATTAGAGGAATAGCAAATTTGGTCACTGATTATCAGAAACTTCATAGGAATATTGAGGACAGGAAGAAACCTTCACAGTCCGTCAGTCAGTAAATAATAATAATAGTCCTTGCATTTGATTTCATACCTTATCACATTGTCACAATGTCTCAAAGTACTTCACAGGATTTTATTGTGAAGTCTAGATACTGTCTACTTACAGGTGAATGTGGCAGCTGATTTGCACTCAACCTCACCCACAAACATTGAGAGAATTACCAATTTTATTTGGCTGTTTGTTGGCCTGGACACCAGGAAAAACTCCCTTCTCTTTGCAAATAGGTCAATTTGATCTTAAATGTTTAGACTGGACCTTGGTTTATTGTTTCATCTGAAGGATTGCACCTCCAACAATGCAACAAATCCCAAGCACTATGAATTGCGCAACGGGATAGTCATGGTTTGCTCCCGTGCTATGAAAACTGCTGGGATCCAGAAGTCCTGTGAAGCCTGATGCAATTTTTATAGTAAGTATTGACAGTGAACATTGAGCCTTCTTATAGGTATCACTTATGGTCTATGTTTAACCCAAAAAGAAGTGCAGTAGGTGATTATTCCAATAGATTAACATGAATAAGATTTTGTACAAACTTTGTACAACAACAACAACATTGCATTTGTAGGGGGAGAAGGGAGGGGAGGGGAAGGGGGGGCCGATGGCATGGTCGAAGAGGAGGGTCTTGAGGCCGGACTTGAAGGTGGCTAAGGAGGGGGCGAGGCAGAGTGACTGGGGAATGGAATTCCAGAGGTTGGGGGCAAAGTGGCTGAAGGCTCTCCCGCCAATTGTGGGGCGGGTGGGTCGGGGGATGTGGAGCAGTCCGGACACGGCTGAGCGGAGGGAACAGGCAGGTTGGTAGGGGGTTAGGAGGTCGCAGAGGTAGGGTGGGGCGAGGCCATGGAGGGCTTTGTATGTGAGAATCAGGATCTTGAACTGGATCCTCTGAAGGATAGGGAGACAGTGGAGTCGGGCGACAGTGGGAGAGATTCGGTCACATAGTTTGGTGCAGGAGAGGACATGGGCTGCAGAGTTCTGGATTATCTGCAGCCTGTGGAGGGAGGAGTTGGGAAGGTCGACAAGCGGGGCACAGAAGAAATAAATCCCTGATGCCCTTCTCTTTTCTTGGACTGCCTTTAAACAGGATGGGGAAACAATTATAGGAACAATGAGCTGCCTACATTTACAAAACAATTTCTGCTGCTGCACACTTATAGCTTGGAGTACAAATGTACCACCCACTGATGTCGTGAGCTTCCATTTGCTTCAGTGGCTCGAGGAACCAATGGTCGGTGATCATGAAATCACTCTGCCTTCATCTAAAAACTCGTGGGTTGGTTATGTGCTGATCACATTCATTGCAAACCCTGGGTGAAGGTCAAAATCTCTCTGGCCATCTGCCTTCCTTGACCCATCGCAATTACTGCTTAAACATCATTGACAATCTGCAGCCACACCAACTGTGACGCTTTGTTTAAGTAGCGAAGCTCAGGTACTTGGGAATGGTCACAGAGCAGTAATCTCCTTGAGGGGCTCAGGTGGCATCATAAATAACGAGAACAAAGCTCAAGTGGTTTATGATCACGGCCTGATCTGAGATTGGATCACTGCCTGGCTTCACCTTTGGGCATTAATTTATTTTATTTGTAGTACATTGTGGGCTTGTGTCTTTTTTTTCACTGTCGTTTATTACCAGTGATGGATTCTAAGGCAGATATTGGCAGCCTCTGGGTGCTCAATGCAATGCAATTGGTGTGTGGCAGCTCAGCTGCAACCCTGGAATAAGTTCTCTAAGCCATGAGATGGACAGCCAACTTCCTGCAGCTGAACGTTGACAAGACAGAAGCCATACTCTTTGGCTCCTGTCAATGTCTTCTCTTCTGCGCTTCAGACCTCCTCACCTTACCTGATCTCTTCTTAAGGCACTATATTCTGTGAAGCGCTTTGAGATATCTCGAAGATATGATAAGATGCTTTATCAAATGCAAGGATTATTTTTATTAAGACTCACGAAATCCGTGAGTAATTTCGCTAAAGTGCTCCGAGACGCTGTCTGGTGTGAAGGGCGCTATGTAAATGCAAATTGTTGATCCTCATCCTCACCTACAAGGCCATTCACGGCCTTGCTCCCTCCTACCTCTCCGACCTACTATCCCCCTACCTACCTGCCTGTACCCTCCGTTCCTCTGGCTCCAGTCTGCTCCACATCCCTTGGGACGTCCTCCCGACGTGAAAGGCGCTCTATAAATGAAATCTTGTTGTTGTTGTTGTTGTTGTTGTTGTAGCCTATGTCTCCTGTTTCAAAGCCATTAAAATTCTGGTACAAGCAACCTTTGTGACCTGACTTTCGAACCATGGTCCTACATGTTTCCACTGTGCTCTGCAACACCAAGCAAACCTGATGCTGTTTATTCAATGGTCGATGAGGTGCACCATTGGTTGCAAATAGCCGGAGAGCTTTGTTCTGCATCTCCCACATGGTCAGGTCCCAATGGGATCCAGTGCCGGCAAACTCAGTAACACAATCGAACCACACACATTCACTGTGTTCACTGAAAACAACACTGCACTGCGTTCCAAGTGTGCCACCCAGTCAGTGTTCATGTTACTTACCAGGAACGCTATATTCACATGGTCTTAGCCTGAAGGCCTTTGTCTTAAAATTTAAGATAGTGCAGAACTTTATACAATTCTTAAATTCAGTCTTAGATTTTAAAACCCACTTTTCCGCATTTCACATAAAGAGCTACAGCAAATCAACATTATAAATTAGGACTGAATTCAAAAATTTGACAAAATCTGATTCAATCTTCAATTTTAAATCAATCGGCTCAGGGTCTTGAGGCTAAGATCATCAGAATTTATAATATAATAATAACCTTGCATTTGATATAGTGTCTTATCACGTCTTTGAGACCTCTCAAAGCACTTCACAGAATATACTGTAAAGTGAATTGACTGTATATTTTGTGGGCAGTCAATTGCGCACAGCAGTGTCCCTCAGTCGTGGATTGAGTGACTTTTTTTTTAATGGATCATTACCTCCGGAAAAGCGATCGACTAACAACCAGGTTCCTACTTACTGTTAGGTAAACAGAGGCGGGTGGAGTAAGGAAACTTGCCCAACTTTTAGCCCTGCCCTGGTATCAAACCCAGGTCCTCTTGCTCGCGAGACAAGAGCTCTAACCACTGAGCCACAGGACTCCACTTTCAGGCCTCGACTAAATTGCTTCCTTTTCTTCTCGTGTAAGTCTGGGTAACCATTGTAAGTGTGGTTTTGGGCAACAGCTCACTGTGCTGCGGAAACAGCTTTGCATGCGCTCTGCTGGGTGGAGAAATAATAATAATATAATAATATAATTCTTGCATTTGATATAGCGTTTTTCACGTATTCTTGACGTCTCAAAGCGCTTCACAGAATATGCTGTAAAGTGAATTGACCGTATATTTGTGAGCGAAACGCGGCAGCCAATTGTGCACAGCAATGTCCCACAAACAGTCGTGGATTGAAAATGACCAATTTATTATTGTTTTGTTTTGGAGGGATTATTATTAGCCGTGTGGAGTAAGGAAACTTGCCCAAGGTTTCGCCCTACCTGGAATTGAACCCAGGTGTCTCGCTTGCAAAGCGAGAGCTCTAACCACTGAGCTACAGGACTCCACAGAAATCCAACACATGGCAAAACTGGGTGTATGGGAAGAGGCCAAATTCCAAAATATTTGATTATCCAAATAATATTCTTTACAATTGGTATAACAGCTTTCAGTTCTGGAGGATGTCTCAAAGCACTTCACAGGATATACCGTAAAAGGTATGTGTTTTGTGGACATACCCACTTTGGGGGGGGGGGGCTAAATGAACTCTAATCTGCTCAAGATAATCTCTACTCAGCTCCACAAGATTCTTACTCTTAAACCCGCATGTCTGAGAGTAAGACATGGCCATAGTGTTTTGAAACACTAACATTTGGCCCCAGTCAGCTCCTTCCCTACTTTTCTTCCTGAAATTGTTACTGGGGAGTGCACCCTGCTGTTGATCTACAAGACACTAACACAGTACAGTAAGCAAGTGGAAGAAAAGCATGTCTCAATAGATTACCACAGTCATCTGTTGTCCTAAGGTCCTGCATGGTTTAAATATAACTGGGGTAGGTAGCCACAGTACTCTGCCACTATAATTTCTCACCGACACTCTTTTGAGATGATGCTCTTTTATTTGAACTCATAACATTTCTTTGACTGTTCAGCGCCTTGGGACGTCCTTCTGATGTGAAAGGTGCTATACAAATTAATGTGTTGTTGTTGTTGTTGATGATGGTCCTTTTGACTCTGTTGTATTGGAGCAAGCTCTCGTCCACATGTACACACATTCCTTTTGCACAAGTGGAAGATTTGCAAATAACTGGGCATCGCTTCTTAACTATGGTAATGAATGTGAAAAAAAAGTAATGAGACTCACATTTGAATTGTCACCTGACCATAAAAAGTAATCATTCCTCCATATGGTCTACTTTTCACATTATTGAAATGCCTCAATGAAGTGACTGTATATTTTTGTAGGCAAAGGCGGCAGCCGATTTGCGCACAGCAATGGTCCACAAACGGCCACAAACGATTTCATTTGGGGGACAATCGGCTCAGACACTGTAAGAATCTCCCTTCTGTTTTCAAATAACCTCCTGGGATCTTTAACGTCCACCTGAACAAGCAGGTGGGAGTTTGATTTAATATCTGACAAAAATGTTGCCCCCCCCCTCCCACCAGTAATAATAATAATAATCCTTGCATTTGATATAGCGCTTTTCACGTCTTCTCGACGTCTCAAAGCGCTTCACAGAATAGACTGTAAAGTGAATAGTAAAGTGAATTGATCGTATATTTGTGGGCGAAACACGGCAGCCAATTGCGCACAGCAACGTCCCACAAACAGTCATAGATTGAAAATGACCAATTTATTATTGTTTTTTGGAGGATTATTATTAGGCTCTGTGTGGAGTAAGGAAACTTGCCCAAGGTTTCGTCCTGCCTGGAATTGAACCCAGGTATCTCGCTTGCAAGGCGAGTGCTCTAACCACTGAGCTACAGGACTCCACAGTGCACTGGAAGGATATACCTAGAACCCATGACCTTCTGACTTAGTGATGATGCTGCCAAATGAGCCAAGCTGCCTAACACCCATGACGTGTAGTACATTCCTGAACAGAGTTGAATAGCAGCCCCACACACTACTTTATGAGAAAGACTTTCATAATCTCCCTGACAATAAAGATTAGTGCAATGGAGTAACAGGGATTGATACCTGTAATGGGACACTTTTACTGCCAATGTTCTAGTACTTCTTGGTGCAGACAGTGGCATCAATCCTGCAGGCAATAAAAACACTTGATGTTCACGTGGGGAAGAGAGATCACATTTACAGTCGATACACTTTATACCGTGAAATGGAGACAGGAATACACCTCACATTTCAACCTCTACATTTGATCCATAAATCTGCAAAACTGTACAGGAACGTCTGTCATGACAACCATAATCCTGAGGGATTGCTTCTAATATGTTACTCTAGATCTGATTGCCACCAATGAGAGATTGTGGAATCTCAGAAGCAAAAGATTTATTTGATGGCGGAAATATCTTACATGTTGTAATGAGCAACCTGGTGTCCTGTAGCTCAGTGGTTAGAGCAGTAGCCTAGCAAGCGAGAGGACCTGGGTTTGATTCCCGGCAGGGTGAAATGTTTCCTTACTCCACACGCCTCTGTTTATCTACCATTAAGTAGGAATCTGGTTCCTAGTCGATTGGCAGATCGCTTTTCCTGGGGTAATAATTTCTTAAAGAAAAATAATAAATTGGTCACTTCAATCCACTATTGTTTGTGGGACACTTCTGTGCGCAATTGGCTGCTGCGTTTCATCCACAAAACATAGTCAATTCACTTTACAGTATAAAATATAATAATAATCCTTGCATTTGATAGAGCGCTTTTTATGTCTTCTTGACGTCTCAAAGCGCTTCACAGAATAGACTGTAACGTAAATTGACGGTATATTTGTGGGCGAAACGTGATAAGGCGCTATATCAAATGCAAGGATTATTATTATTAACCTGAGTTTCATTTGAAATATTTGTACTGCTCATGGTATGTGTCTGGCAGAGGGAGTGTCTGGTATCAGCCTGGGCAATGAGCCTGGCTCACTTGGTAGCTCTTTCACCTTTGAGTCAGAAGGTTGTGGGTTTAAGCCCCACATTAAATCTTTGAGCTCATAGTCTAGGCTGACACTCCAGCCTAGACTATGAGCTGGGGGGGGAGGAAGTGCTGCAATGTCGGAGTTGCCATCCGTCAGGTGAAATGTTAAACTAAAATCCTTTCTGCCTGTTCAGGTGGACGTTAAAGATCCCATGACATGACTCGAAAAAGGGAAGGGTGTTTCTCCCGGTATCCCAGCCAACGTTCACCCAGATAAAATTGATCATTCACCTCCTGGCTGTTGGTGGGACATTGCTATGCCTTTTATGTGCCGTGTTCATCTACAGAATAACCAGTCACTTCACTTTGCAGTAAATTCTTGTGAACGTACTTTGAGGCATTTTGACAACTTGATAAGACATTGATTTTTTTTATATACCAGACTTGATAGTAACAATAATCCTTGCATTCGATATAGTGCGTTATCACGTCTTCAAGACATCTCCTAAGCGCTTCACGGAATATACTGTAAAGTGAATTGACTGTTTATTTTGTAGGCAAAAGTTTTTGATTTTGATGCTGACCAGTCGGGGAAACATAATCTTGCGGCGGTTTCTTTGTTTCTCAGTCTGGGCTTGCAGTTTCTCAACATGAGCCACCTAATTTATTCTTACTATCTTAGCTACGTACCCATACCCTACATTACTCTGTCTAATTCCCTTTTAAAATGTTTTGTGAATGCCACCTCAACTGTGCTTCAGATGATTCAAATAGTACAGGTTTACACATGTAGGTGAGAATGGTGGAGATAAATAATAATTATAATGCTTGCATTTGGTATAGTGCCTTATCATGTCGTTGAGACATCTCAAAGCACTTCACAGAATATACTGCAATGTGAATTGACTGTATATTTTGAGGGAGATTGGTGCGAGGTGGAAGTGTTTACTGCATAACCTCAATGCAACTTGTTGAACTGCATACTCAGGATCCTGCCAATTAAATTATTGCCCTTCATTCATGCTTTGAGTTTGCTTTTAAAAGTAAAATGCTAGAAGTATTTTATGTTTCAAGAGCCCTGACTTTGGACCTCCCCTCCGTCTCCCCTACCAACCCCCCCTTCTCTACCTGTTTAAGTCCTGCCTTAAAATTTGCCTCTTCAATCTATGGTCACCTCCCTCTCACCACATCTCCCTGCTTGGAGTCTGACCCAATCTTTATAAAGTGCTCCGAGATGTTAACTATGTGAAGGATGCTATATGAATGCAAATTGTTGTTTTTGCTACTGTGTTTCTGCTGTTGAGAGTAGGGGAGGCTGATGCGGTAACTGATAACGTTAGTTAACGTTGGTTTGACCTACATTATGCATTGCTGGTGATTGTGCTGCAGAACGTATTAGCACCATTTTTGTTGCTTATAATTCCTGTGCGCAATTGGCTGCCGCATTTCACCCACAAAACATACAGTCGATTCACTTTGCAGGATATTCTGTGAAGCGCTTTGAGATGTCTCGAAGACGTGACAAGGGGCTATATCAAATGCAAGGATTATTATTATTTCTCCTTAATTCAGTCTCTCTCCATTCCTCAGTGGGATCGCATTACCCTGCTCTGCATAGCCAGGAGGTGAGTGGGTCATGTTTTTACTTCATAGTTTGGAATAAACAAGTTATCAAATCTAATCTTCTTTGGTGGCACATTGGCACGAGTGACATTCTCTAAGGCTGTTCTAATTGTTTATTCATGTAATGGGGGGCGGGGGCTGTGTAAAGTGACTGATATCTGTTTATACAGTAGGAATCCTGTTGTGCCAAGACTATCATTTGAACTCAGTCAAGCACTGGTCTCCCTGCAGGAAATCAGTCAAGTTAAATGTATAGAGTCTTGATACAGTATATATAACTATCTAGCAGATGCATTTCTATAATGGGCCCTGCAAACTAACTTCAAAAAGCTACTTCGTGCAAGTTCACACCGATTTAAAAGTAGATGGATTCTTAAGACTGGAAGCAGAGATCCAGCAAGCTGAGCAAAGCTGAGAGACTCTAACTCACTCACATTGCGGCCATTGATCTAGATTCTTTTGAAAACTGAAGCCCACTTTGTATAGTTGTGGTAAGTGGATGGTATATCGTCTTACATATTAACTGCATATTAAAAAAACACAGGGGTACTTCCACCCCCCATCCACCCGGCACCAACACACAAACAACTTAAGTTTAATGCAAAAAATAATGAATTGGTCACTTAATCCACGACTGTTTGTGGGACACTGCTGTGCACAAGTGGCTGCTGTGTTTCGCCCACAAAATATATAGTCAATTCATTTTACAGTGTATTCTGTGAAGCGCTTTGAGATGTCTCAAAGACATGATCAGGCGTTATATCAAATGCAAGGATTATTATTATTATTATCGCAAGACAGGTGCCAGGATTGGTAGATTGGTTTTATCTCCAGAACCTGACACAATCCATTCTGTGTTCAATTATCATGTTGCTCCTCTGAAACCTGTCCTTTCAAAGTTCCTGAGTGAATTTCCTTGAGTGTTGCTCTCTGCATTGCAAAGAAATTTATTTTTCTCAATATGGGTTCAGGTTGGTTCTCAATCTCTAATACAATCTTCTCTGTTGTCAGTGCTTTATTCATTTTATAACTCAGTCGAATTGCTGATTGCAGCTTCAGTTCTTTTTGACTAATATAAAGCATCTTTCACTCTGTCTAGAACTGTATTTAGAAGATTAGACAATGCAAGCCATCTTTTAAAGCGGCCTTTTGTCTGAAATCAGCATAGAACTCAACGGTGTCCAATACAGCAAAGCACCCGTGATATTCCTCTTCTCCAAACCCTCTGCTAATCCCTTCGCCTCTCATTTGTAAATGAATTGAAACTCTCCTGGACGCTACCCCACATGAAGGACGCTAAATAAATTCAAGATTGCTGCTGTTGTTAAATGAATAGAGGTGTGATTAATAGATTCAAAAAATAATGGATCCACAACTGTTTGTGGACACTACTGTGCGCAATTTGCTGCTGTGTTTTGCCCACAACATTCCCTTTTACAGTATATGCTGCAAAGCGCTTCGAGACTTCTTGAAGACCTGATAAAGTGCTATATCAAATGTAAGGATTATTATTATTATGATAAAATGCACTGCTTTGGTCCACCTCTCCAAACTGTGGTGTTCTCTTGCAAGATCCTCATTTAAGAAAAATCAGCTAATTTTTTTTCTCTGCCACCTTCTTCACTTTCGATTTGGTTCACCGGTTCTTCTGCAAGTTCATCCTTCAAACCTGAGGCTGGGAAATGTCATGTGAATCTCTTATCTCGAACGTGCTGTCTAGACTTAACACTGTAACTGGTCCATTCTGATAGACGTCCAGAATGATCTATGGGTGAAGTGCTAATTCCTTTTTTTGTTAACCGTCTCCCAACTTCCACCCTCAGCTCAAGTGATCACTTACAAGTACCAGCAATTCCTCACTCCTCCATCCCAGTCAAATGCTCAGTATTGCTATTTTATCATTTTCTGGCTTTGCTCACATTCCTAAATCAACTATTGCTGAATTGGAGTGGCTCGGAATTGAAATCTGCTGCTTGCACCAACTGTAATACAAGCTATCACTCCTTTCTCCTCCCCTGACTGCATCTGCAAGCAGCTAGTGATTCTATAAACATGGTGTGAAAGCACCTAGCATTTTGCGTTTCACTCATGTACATAAATGTAATGTTCATTGCAGTTCAGTTCGCTTGCTCTCTGCTTACTGCATACTCTGAAGAAGGTCATCAGAAACAGGAGTATGCCATCTAGGGCCTCAAGCCTGTTCCACCATTTTATTAGATCATGGCTCAACTCCAAATGGTGAAGCCAAGGAAAGAGGAACTGAATATTTGGCATTCTCCAGATATCCTGTATCATTTTCAAATGGTGTGGTGCTCCATAGATGAGCATGAACTCCAACGGTCATACTGATCTGGTTATGTGTGGCAGTTTTTGGTGCATCGAAAACTAACAATCTAATTACCTTTGACATCATGTTTGTCGTTTATCCCCCACTGTTTGGACAAAATACAGCTACTTGTGATCATCAATGCTGAGGTTTGTGACCAGCTACCAGATACCTTGGCAGATATTGGGCGGTGTCAATGGTTTTAGGCGAATATGCGCTCAGAGAGGTGATAGGAGCCCTGATGGAGGAAATGCACCACAATAAACAGAGTCTTTGCCAGGAAAACCTGTACAGTGTGTTGAGTGATGAGACCCCTATTTCAAGTGTCTGAGCTGAGATCTGGTGAGTTGGCTTGACCGATTTACATTCCCTGCATGAGACACAGGAACCCCAAGCCTTGGCTCTTGACAACCTGCTCCTAATACTTTCGGGGATTAGGTATGCAGGATGTGTCCCTCCAGAGAGAGGAGTGCGGATTCCATTCCAACAATCTATCTCTGGGATTTCCATGTGTAGGTGGGTTGCACGGAAATCTCAGCTTAGTTTCGATACTCTTAAGCATGACGATGGGTTTATGCACGCGTCTGACACCCGGCTGATCAAAAAAAAAACCTTTGCTAGGCGCTTTTATTCTTAAGACTGATTTGTTGTGCGTGTTCAGTCTGAAGAATAAACAGTGGCAAACAGTGGAGTCCTATAGCTCAGTGGTTAGAGCACTCGCTTTGCAAGCGAGAGACCTGAGTTCAATTCCAGGCAGAGGGCGAAACCTTGGGCAAGTTTCCTTATTCCACACGTCTAATAATAATCCCTCCAAAACCCAAAACAATAATAAATTGGTCATTTTCAATCTATGACTGTTTGTGGGACATTGCTGTGCGCAATTGGCTGCCGCGTTCACCCACAAATATATACAGTCAATTCACTTTACAGTGTGTTCTGTGAAGCGCTTTGGGACGTCCTCCCGACATGAAAAGCGCTATATCAAATGCAAGGATTATTATTAAGAGGGCTAAGGATCATCACTAGTATAAATTCATCAATACGTGAGGCAAATTGCCAAGTGACCCAATGTCCCACTTGGAGAAGACTGAAAAAGCAGTGCTGAACTATATTTTGACATTAAGGGACTTTCAGTTATTGGGATAATGCTGTTTATGTGAGACATCTCTGGAATTTTCTATACTACTTCCTTTATGTATTCCTCAGCCACTATATGTCACGTGTTGTTAAGGATGCTCTGTGCTGTATTGTGGAGTCCTGTAGCTCAGCGGTTAGAGCACTCGTCTCCCAAGCAAGAGGACCTGGGTTCAATTCCGGGGCAAGACAAAAACGTTGGGCAAGTTTCCTTGCACGGGTTTACCAAGCAGTAAGTAGGAACCCGGTTATTAGTCGATTGGCGGATCACTTTTCCAGTGATAATAATCCCTTCCAATAAATAAACAATTTGATCACTCAATCCACGACTGTTTGTGGGACACTGCTGCGTGCAATTGGCTGCTGCATTTTGCACACAAAATGTACTGCCAATTCACTTTACATTCTGTGAAGCACTTTGAGATACCTCAAACGTGATAAGATGCTATATCCAATGCTATTATTATTATAATAATTGTACATTTTTGAAGGAAAATCTTGTGAAATTAGCCATCATTACATCTGCTTGGATCTTCTTTCTATGTATAATTCTAAGCATATTTCTGACCTTTGGGGCCTGAAATGGATTTAAAACAAGGTACAATAAAAATCTGTCAAACAGTTTGCCTACACAGCAAATCCCAAATGTCTGAACAGTTACAGTAATGAGCCAGACAGTATTACTCAGTACTGCTTCCAGTTAATTACAGCAAATACTTCTTCCTTTTTTTAAAAAAACACAAGCATTTTGCTAAACTTCTGAGAATCTGCTGATTATTATCACCATAGAAAACTACTCCAATGAAATAAATGCTGATCTTTGGAAATGTGACACATCAGACTGTTTGTCTTCAACATCCAGTTGCATTAAAAAAAATGATTGGGTATAACGTTTTGAAAGGCATTGAAATAGCAAACTCAGAACAATAGGAACTATAGGATGCACCAAGTCAGAAGACAAGTGGAAAAAAAAACACAAAGTACCGTAGATGCTGGAAATCTGAAACAAAAACAGAAGTCGCTGGGAACACTCAGCAGGTCAGGCAGCATCTACCGAGAAAGGAAAGGACCTGCTGAGTGTTCACAGTGACTTCTGTTTTGTTTTAGAAGACAGGTGGATGTAGGTTTAGAATTGCAAAGGGACAATTTCAGGACAGGCACCAAAAACGTGGAACCGAAACGTTGACTCCCTTTCCTTTCTCCATAGATGCTGCCTGACCTGCTGAGTGTTCCCAGCGACTTCTCTTTTTGTTTCAGATTTTCAGCATCTGCAGTATTTTGCATTTTATTCTGTGAAGCACTTTGAGCCATTTCGAAGATATAAAAAGGCGCTATATCAAATGTATGGATTATTATTAAATGTCTTTATAGACGAACCCTAGCCATCCGTTGCCTATGAAGTCATGTCAATATTATTTGCTTCCTTTAATTTAATTTAATCTATTGCATGTCACGCAATAGAAACAGAGCAGTCGCCAATGCTCAGTAATCTTCCTTGACAACATTATATAATGATAATAATCCTGGCATTGGATGTAGCGCCTTATGTTGTCAATGCCTCAAAGTGCTTCTCAGGATTTACTGTAAAATGGAGTGACAAACAGCTTGAAGTGAGTGACCAATTTTATATGAGAGATTGTTGGTCAGGACTCTGGGAGAAACGCCCTTATCTTGTTGAATAGTGCCAATGGATTCTTAACCTAAGAGGCAGGAGGCAGAACTTCTCGCCTCCAACAATACAACACTCTCCGAATATAGCATTGGACTGGAGTCTAGATTGCGAATTCAAAGTCCTGAAGTGTGGCTTGAATCAATAACATTCTGACTCTGAGGTAGGCTGACAACAGGACCTAATAACAGCAACAATAACAGATTGTATTTATTTACTTCGGGAGGATGTAGGGTATTATACAGATGTTCACAGGTAGTTTTGCTGAGTTCAGATGGAGATTTGGCCCAGCAGCAAGTTGTACTTCTGAATGTTTTATGACAGAAGAGAATGACGTGCTATTTTTATCATATTATATTACATGCTGCGGCAGTATAAATGTGCAGTGGGCAATTCAGCACAAAGTCAGTCAGCAGTGTTAGGTACAATAATCAATTTTATTGAATTAAAAGTTGAATATATTCATACATGGCAGCGCAGGCTTTATTAGAATTATAGATGAAGCTGCACAAGCAAAAGCTTTATCATTGGCATCAGATTAAATTGATTGATGCAGTCAAGCAAATCAGGGCTAACAGGGTAATGAAAGTGGCATGCAAATCATTGCAGATCAAACGGCAAATGACGACAAATACTAGAATCAGAGAGCAATCACTGCACACTTGTGTTACATAAATGCAAAGCATTGATATGAGGTTAAGCAAACATTTGTGCATTTGTGACATGCATATATAATATTAATTAATGTGATATCGTAAATGACAAAACCTGCATATAATTATGAATCTGTCAAGACATCGTTAAAGGCAGAAGCTCAGGCGTGTAGACTGGCATTCCAGGGATTTTGTAACAGTGCATCTCAGCCTGAGAGCACTACATCTACATCTGCAATAGAAGCAGGGAAATAGAGCTGTGAGACATCTGTGTACATGTGGAAGTGTATGCCATGCATTTGGGTGATGCCACTAAATGAGAGTATATAGATGGTGAAGTGAAGAGGAACAAGGAGAGTGCCCTGAGGGACACTGTGTGTGACTGTGTGGGGGCAGGAGGAGCAGCCGGTGGAAGAGACTGTAGATCGTGGAAATTTACAACACAAAAGAAGGCCCTTCAACCAACCGTGTCTGTGTTGGCATTTTTAAGAGCAATCATTTCAGCGCCACTTACTTGTTTTCTGGTCAGCCGGGTGTCTGACACATGCGAAAACCCATCACCGTTGCTTAAGAATAGCCAAACCAAGCTGAGATTTCCATGCATCCCACCTACACATGGAAATCCCAGAGATAGATGGTTGGAATAGAATGCGCACTCTCCCTGGAGGAACGCATCCTGTTTACCTAATTCTGAAAAGTATTAGGTGCAGGTTGGCAAGAGCCAAGGCTTGGGGATTCCAGAGTGTGTGTTGGGGTAACTGCTGGAGTCTAACCAGCTAAAACCACATAGCTTGTCATTGATATTGTTGTTTGGCAAGCTTTCCCGCTGCTTGACCAGCTAGGACCACCCAACCTGTTAGGGCTTTGGCTTGCAGGGTTAACAGGAGCCGAGTGCGATGACTTCCTGCCCCTAGTGCCTGGTCTGCCCTTTCAAGTCCTGCTGATGAGCCAGGCTGGGCTGTGCTGTCAACAGCAGTGATCTGGAATACTGCGGACCCACCTGCTGTTTACCTGCCCATTCCCCATACGCTATAGTTTTTCCGAAATGAAGACGGCAAAACAGTTAAAAGTGGAGGAGGGATAGCGGGGAAGGTTGGAGTGGCCGATGGTTTTATGAACGTGACAGAGAGGTCAAAGAGACAAGCGAGCCTTGGTTGCACATGGAGAGAATGTCCCTGGTGACCTTGACAAGGGCATTCCTGGTGTTACGGGCAGGACGGTAAGATAAATAACATTAAAACACGGGGTGTGATTTGTAACGTTTCATAACAGATTTAACCCGTCACATTAATTCTGTTCTGAAATGTCACCCATGTTTCAGTCTTTCTGTAGCTTAACATTCAGGCCACACATGAAGTGCGAAGAGGAATATATGCTGGGCGGGAGGGCAGTCATAATAAATGTTTCCACAAGTGCTGCTGCCTATTAACTCACGAAAGGCTATACCCCCAGTGCACGAACAGGCCAGCCAGCCGGCTCGGTCACTCGCTTGCTCGCTCGCACAGAAGCATTTATCATAACCAATTCTGTCTCACGCAGTTTAGTTTATGTCTGCTGCTATTTTAGTGCTTAAAATGAATTGTACTGTCACAGCACTGATGTGAAGTGACGCTGTTCGATGCCGTGAACTTGGAATGAGGTGTAGATCTCAGCTTCTCTGACTCATTCCTTCTCAAGCAAAATGAACCACTTTGATGGGGCTCTGTTCCTTCCTGTACAATCCCCTGTGCGCACATTCAAGTGAGAATATACCAAAAGTATGGAAACAATTAACGTGTTAAGATATTTAATCCAAGGTATGCGTATACAGGGAAATCGCCAGGGGAAAAATACGCAGGGGAGATGGTATGTTATATATAATTGCTGTAACTTTCCTTTTCTCTTTCTCTGTTTCTGCATTGAATTTTTCGGTCTCTGTCATTTTGCTACAGTTCCTTTTATCTTTCCTGGAAAGTATGCCCAATGAATCCTGTCTTTTCTAAATGCAGCTGCTTGCTGCCTCTCAGCGCTATCTATCCATCCCTCCCTTCCTCCCTCCCCCCCCCTCCTTTCCTCTGTTTGTTTCACTCATTCACTTATGATTTCTCTCTCCTTGTGTTCTTCCTCTTACGCTCTGCTCTGTCTCTGTCTGGATAGTTTGCCCAACACACACTGCCATTGAAATCAGAATCTAACTCGGGTTCCATTGCAATGCTGGCGACTGCCAGGCAGGACAAACATGTCAAAACAGCACGACAAAGATAGAATACTAACAGTTTGCTGGGGTTTGCAATTTTTCAGCCTGAAGCTCAGCTTCCTTTTAAATGTGAAAATCCCTGTAGATTTGGGACCACTGAGTGCTCCACTTAACAAACAAATGTTTTGCAATATACTAGAATCAAAAGAGAGAAATTGTGTAAAAAAACATAATTAATATCACTCAACCCACGAGTGTTTGTGGGACGCTGCTGTGCGTAATTGGCTGCCTGGTTTCGCCCACAAAATATACAGTCAATTCACTTTACAGTGTGTTCTGTGAAGCGCTTTGGGACGTCCTCCCGACGTGAAAAGCGCTATATCAAATTCAAGGATTATTATTATTATTATAAAGCGCTAATTCAAATGTAAGGATTATTATTATTAATGGGATAATTTTATTCCTATTTAAATATTTTCTTCATGTCACGTCTCTGTCATTATTTAATTTACCGTGTCTGATACAGCGCTGACATTCATTGCTGGTTCAGTATTGATGAAGGCCTTCTTGATACCAGCAGACTGCTTGCATATGCAACTGTTTTCTGTGCCTAAGCAACTGCATTACAACCGGAAACAAACTGAAAGCTGCATTAAGTAATAAAAGAGTGTATTGTTTTTGAATGTTTCTTTTGTCTATTATTTCATTGACAATTCATTTAGAATTTTCGAAAATTCCCTCCAGAAATACATCTGTTTTTTTGGGTGGGTTGGGCGGGGTGGGGGATAGGGAGTTATTTCACTTGCAATGTTAAATCTTACTGACGGTTAGAAAGCAGAACTGTTTCATAAGTGAAACATTGTGCAGCAGACACTTTGACCAAATCGAGATTCTACAATGTTTTGTCAAACATCATACTGTAATATTTCTCTCGCACACATATATACTTCACCATCAATGTTTGTCAAACTTTTTTTTCTTCAGGGAAAGGAGCCACTTATTATTTTCACTGCACTGTTGGTGTGTTTCAGGTTACAATGTTGTGGTGAATGTCTGTGTGAGTTTGGCTCAGAAGGAAACACTTTTGCTTTGGGTGCTTTCAAGCCCTTCGTCAGGATTTGAGCTCATAATCTAAAAAGACACTCCAGTAAAATACGAATGGAGCACTACATTATTGGAAGTGCTGTCCTTTGAACGAGCCAATGTGCCGATGTTTGGTCTGTTTCTTCTTGTGGTTGAGGTGGACCTTATAGATCCGAATGCACCGTCCTAAGAATCCTACCTTACACCAATTTCTGATCCAAGTTCATTAAAATACGCATTCATTGGCAATTCATTGTATTGAACGGGATCTGAAAACTGCAAATCCTTCTGCTAACCTTGTAAATTAGAGCCCATTGCTGTTATTACAGTTTCCCTCCCATTGTTTTTCAATTTTGTTTCCTAGCCTCCAGCTAGAGGATCATTCCTTGTGCTCTTGAATTAGCCATTCGTAAAATCGTTGCCTGGTAAGTCAGCTGCTGATTTTTCTCTCTTGCTCAGGAATCTAGTCCGGTGTGGACAAATGGGAGACCGCAAATACACTGCCCTTATAGTAATAATCCTGGCATCTGACGAACCAGCCCCTAAATAAAATTGGTTGTTGGACACAAATTTGCTGTTGGAAAATATATAATCATTATACTTGAAAATAAAATCCTGTGAGAGTTTCGATGACGTGATGAGGTGCTATATCAAATGCAAGGGATTATTAAATTTAATAAGCAAGCGCCAGCGTGGGGGTAAATTGAAATGCGCTATAAATTTTAATGAGCAAAATTCACAAAGCAATAAGTTTATATTTATATATCCATATTTATTGTTGTTCACAAACAATAATTGTGTAATTAAGGCATTTGAGGCACAGCTACTCAATTGATACCTTCTTACAATACATTGCTTATGTGGAAGATGGAGTTCCAGAGGGTGGGGGCAGAGTGGCAGAAGGCCCGCCCGTCAACGCGAGGCAGGCCAGAGCCCGCTGAGTGGAGGGAGCGGGCAGGATGGTAGGGTGTTAGGAGGTCACAGAGTCGTGGATTGAAGTGACCAATTTATTATTTTTGTGAAGGAATTATTAGCCCCGGAAAAGCGAACTGCCGATCGACTAACAACCGAGTTCCTACTTACTGTGAGGTAAACAGAGGCGTGTGGAGTAAGGAAACTTGCCCAACATTTTGCCCTGCTCGGGAATTAAACCCGGGTCTGTCATTTGCGAGGTGAGTGCTCTAATCACTGAGCTGCAGGACTCCACAGTAAATGGGAATCCAGTTATTAGTCGATTGGCGGTCGCTTTTCCAGGGATAATAATCCTTTCCAGATAAAATAATAATAATAATAATTTGGTCACTCAATCCACGATTGTTTGTGGGATACTGTTGTGCGCAATTGGCTGCTGCGTTTCGCCTCTAAAATATACAGTCAATTATATATATAAAAATATATATATATAAATATATATATTCACTTTACAGTATATTCTGTGAACCCCTTTGAGATATCTCGAAGACGTGATAAGACTCTATATCAAATGCAAGGATTATTATTATTTATTGCTGCAGTACTTGGTTGTCATCGTTTGTGTTTTTCTCTACGTTTGAACCACAAATATATTGTTTACACAGCCCTGGCCGGGTTTGAAATTGCATGGGGTAAGTCACAAAGACGCACATCGTAGGCAATAATCCTGTGGTGATGCATATAAATTAGTACGTTTCATCCTATGGTGGTGAAAGAATTGGCTGGTGTTTAAACACATTGTCTCCTTTAAGCTGTTCCAAAAAAAACAACAGATGGGAATGAACTCAAGGTTCTGTAATTACAGTGCCCAATAATACACTCTGATAAGCGTCAACATAAAATGATCTTGCTTCCCTCCCTCCCAATCCCTATTAATCATCCTCTATTTACAGATTAACAGACGGTCAGAGAGACTGGTGCACGGATAACAGTAGAAACAAACCCTACGTTTGATATAACTCCTTATGCCATTGTGGAAATGTCTCAAAATGCTTCACAGGATTCTCTGCAGAATGTAGTGTATTTGTACGCAAACAGGCCAGCCAATTTACGCACAGCGATGTTCCCCATAAGCCATGAAATGAACTACCTCCGGCAATGCAACACTCTCCCAGCACCGCAATGGAGCGTTAGCCAAGACAATAATAATAATCCCTGCATTTTAATACAGCGCCTTATCACGTCTTTGAGACGTCTCAAAGCGCTTCACAGAATATACTGTAAAGTGAATTGACTATATTTTGTGGGCAAAACACGGCAGCCAATTGCGTACAGCAGTGACCCACAACAGTCGTGGATTGAGTCACCAATTTATTATTCTTTTAATTTTTTTGAAGCGAATATTATCCCTGGAAAAGGGATCAGCCAATCAACTAACAACTGGGTTCCTACTTACTGCTCGGTTAACTGAGATGTGAGGAGTAAGGAAATTTGTCCAACATTTTTCCCTGCCGGGAATTGAACCCAGGTCTCTCGCTTGGGAGGCAAGTGCTCTAACCACTGAGCTGCAGGACTACGAACTCAAAGACCTGAAATGGGGTTTGAACCTCCAATCTTCTTCTGAGTGATGCCAACTGAGCTAGATGGATGGCTAGGTGAATGGATGAAAGGATGGGTGAATGGATGAACAAACAGATGGACAAAGGACAGGGAGGTAGACAAAGATGAATTGATAGAGATACAATTGTGGGTGGATAGATGGACAGACAGACAACTGAGAAATTGATGGACAGACAGATTTAGAATTTGCTCTCCAGTGCAGCTTCAAACTCAGGAGTAAAGATCTTTGTCAGCAACTCAGCTGTAGAACCATAGAAATTTATAGCACAGAAGTGGGCCATTCGGACCATTGTGTCTGTGCTGGCTCTTTTAAGATCAATCCTTTCAGTTCCATTTACTTGCCCTTTTCCCATGCCCTGTTGTTTGCAATACAATACAATACAAAACAAAATTACATTTGAAAAACGCCTTTCACATTGGGAGGACGTCCCAAGGTGCTGGATGTTTGTTTCCAGGTATTTATCTAGTTCGTTTTTCCTAAAGTGGAGTGACCAAAAGTGGACTCATATTCTAATTGCAGTCCACCTAACGATTTATATAAGTTTAGCATTACCTCTTCGGTTTTAAATTCTATATCCCTATTTAGAATATCTAGAATTCAATTTGCCTTCACTGAATCAATTGTTGTTCTCTGCTCAGGTATGGATCTTTTTTTGTCAATTGGTTTTATTTTATATCTAATGCCCTTCCAATGCGAATTGCCACAGTTTCAAAAGATGAAAACATAGCGATCTCTTTTGAACCCAATTTTGTAGGTAAGAGCATGCTATCAATAAATGTTTAAAAGATTAAGCTGGGAACCCTTCAGTCCCATTATCCTGTGACACGTTAGTTGCGGATGGTAACAATTCAATAAATATTATGCACTTTAGCAGAGAAAGCTTTCAGCACATGATTGTGATCTAACACGTAGTTCACTTGTCACTTTGCTAATTGCTTTGACTGGTTCCCATGGTTTATAGAATACTGAACCGAGGTGCGAAGTATCATTGACTGCAGAGAGAAATTAAGCATCGGTGGAAACCAGAATAAGGGATTAGGGCTGTCTTGATTGGTGTTTCCTTCACACCTCTCGAAATCTCAGCAATGTTTTGTTATTCCTTTGAGATTCAAGGGACACAGTTTACACTCACATTAAAAACCAAGTGACAAAATTATTCTTTGGCAGTGATGATTGTCTAATGTAGATACCCTGTCCCATCTGTGTGTGTCCGTAACACAGCTAAAATATTATTATATTATTATTGTAATAACAGCTGTAATAACTCGCGGGGGAAAGGAGGGTTGAACTTCCATGGAGATACACAAATAGAAATAAACTGCATGAAATCAGGCTCCTCTGTCCTTACAATTTGGAAAGCTTGCAGACTTTTTAACAGACCTTTTTTTAACGGAAATAAACTGCAGAATTCAGGCTTCTCAGTCCTTACAATTTGGAAGGGTCTCAGACTCTCTTCTTAGTCTGTTGCTGAGTTAGTTGATCTCAGCCCAGTGATTTTTATTTAACAGCACAGACAAAAAGGCCATTTGACCCATTGTGTGCAATTGACTGCCGCGTTTCGCCCACAAATATACAGTTCAATTCACTTTGCAGTATATTCTGTGAAGTGCTTTGAGACGTCGAGAAGACGTGAAAAGCGCTATGTCAAATGCAAGTATTATCATTGTGTATCACCATCACAAACACAGATTAGAGGCTTTCCAACCACTAAGATCTACCTTCACAAGAGTGATACGGATAAAGACCCTTCATCCCAACCGATCTCATCCTGAAGGAAAAACCATCCTACTGCCATCCCATGACAGCATCAAGTGCTTTGGTTTCATTCTGATCAGTTTTAGTGGCTGGGGAAGAGGAATAAAATCAGCCAAATCTCATGCTATTGAGGGCCACTAATAATGATAATAATAATAATCCTCTCATTTGATATAGTGCCTTATCATGTCTTCGAGACGTCTCAAAATGCTCCACAGAATATACTGTAAAGTGAATTGACTGTATTTCGTGGGCGAAACTCGGCAGCCAATTATATACAGCAGCGTCCCACAAACAGTCGTGGATTGATTGATCAACTTTTTTTGATGCAATGATTATTACCCCTCTTGGCGGGGCACATGTGTGGCTGACATGGGCAAGGTACTGAAGGATATCTGTGGAAAATATCCCAGTGGAAAAAAAAGGAGTAAATAAAATAAATAAAAATCCTTGCATTTGATACAATGCCTTATGTTGGCAAGATGTCCCAAAGCCTGTAAGCATTTTGTGGAAGAATGCGGCAGCCGATTTGAGTACTGCAATGCCCCCACATCAGCCATGGAGTAATGACCAATTTTCTTTTGGGATTGTTGGCCTTCAGAACGCCGGGAGAGATTCCCTTCTCTTTTCAAATAATGCCACGGGATCTTCAACGTCAGCTTGGTCAGGCAAATTGAACCTCGTTCTAACGTCTCAATCAAAGCACACACCAGACTTGAATTCACGACCTTCTTCTTCTGTGCTGTAAATTTCTATGGCTCTATGGTTCCAACTCCAAGACGAGTTATGCTACCAACTGAGCCGGGTTGACCCATCACAAGAGGTAAAATATTTTGAGAGAGGCCAGAGAGCAATAGAATTTCAGATCTTACAAACCCCAAACATTCAGCGTTTAATTAAACAGTCAATAACGGTTATAGAATCTAATGGTTATAGCCCCGGGACACCTTTTTCCGACGTGAAGGGCGCTATACAAGTGTAATCTGTTGTTGTTGTATACGAGAATAGGAGAGGACTTTTATGACCGCATTGTAAATGGATTTCGCACTGGTGACAGATGGGGAGATGTTATCCCCAGCAGCAATTCGGATCTCTGCTTGACAGTAGTTATAAAACCACATAAGCAGCAGGCATCCAATTCTGATGAGCAACAATGGGGAGCTCCAGCTGGGATAGGAGGCTGTCAACAAGGTGCAGACCTGTGGTTATACCAACTCAGCATCAATAGTTTTTCCCTTTTAAGGATAATGTTCCAGTGTTCTAGCCAATGCTACCCTAGCCACATCTTGTTGCTTACAAAATGTTGTGTGCCTCCCAAGAGCCGGAGTGGATATAGAGTCCTGTCTTGAGTATAATAATAATAATAATAATAATAATCTCTGCATTTGATATAGCTCCTTATCATTGTCTTTTGAGATATCTCAAAGTGCTTCACAGAATATAATAATAATAATTATTGCATTTGATATAGCACCTTATTACATCTTTGAGATGTCTCGAAGCGCTTCACAGAATATAAAAATAACAATAATAATGATAATCCTTGCATTTGATATAGCGCCTTATCACATCTTCGAGACTTCTCCAAAGAGCTTCACAGGATATACTGTAAATTGAATTGATTTTTTTTTATTTTGTGGGCGAAACGCATAAAATAAAAATATGAAGGCAAGCAGCTTCGACAAAGAGGACCTCCAAACTTTGTAGGTGGCCCTATTGCTTGCAGCAGCTTGTCAGCACCTGAGTAAAATGCTCGACAGAATGCGCAAAGCCTGGTGCAGATCCCTAGACCACGGCACAGGGGAAAAATGCCAACTTGGTGCAGCAGGTGACTTTCCATTGCCAGCTGTAAAGCCACTACCACCTGCTATTGGAAATGTCGAGTTCCATTAACTTAACAATCAATAAGGGTCTATTACAGCTTAGCAACAGCTCCACCAAGTATGAGGCTTTAGTTGTATTTGTTAGCTACAGCTTGAAATAGCTCTTCTGCAATTTTACAAATCCTAATTGGACTTCACAGCCCTGCAATGTTTTTTTGGTGTTTTAAAAAAAACTTTGCTTTGTAAACTGCGCATGGGGCTCAAAGGCCTAAACAATAGCTACCCCATCGGGTGAGAAGTTTTCTGTTGAATAACAAAGTGCATTTCAGCTTGGAGTCCACACTTACCAGCAGCTTGAGCCCGTTCAGGCATTGTCGTGTTAGCCATGCATTGTATCCAGCAGACTGTATCTAAAGGCTCCATTCTTAATTATTTAAATTTCCTGATGAGACACAATATGTTCATGCGCGTCCAACAGCACACTCGCACAACAAACAACACAAGACTGAAATCTGCTTGCATTTTTGGCCGATTGTTTCCGACGCTGCTGTTTTGTACTGCTTTTGTTACAGCTTACATTTATTCCATCAATTGCGCTATTGTTACGTTATCAGTCTCGAAGCTTCACGGGTTTGTATTCACAAATTGTTCTTACATCGGACAAAATCTTTCTCGTCACGAATGCAATTATTGTTAATCCTGCCCGACATGGATATTGAAAAATGTTACATCGCAAAAGCTGTCTCGGAAGCCATACAAGGAGAGTGTTATGTATAACGAGTGTCATACAGTACACTCTATATTGTTGTTGTTGAAAGCTATTCAAACAGCGTTTCACTGTGAGTGGCACTCGATAACCAGACACTCTCTAAAACACTGTCATTAGAAGTTGTGCAGAGTAATGAAAGATGAGCCATGGAGGAGATTACGCAAGGACTGTTAAATAATGGGAGAATGGTAGATTTTATAGTATGGAAGATATCCTTTAGTACCTTGCCCAAGGACTGAAGAGCCTTCTTCTTCTAAACTGATCTTGTGAAACGAAAGGTTCTGTAATCCTCAACATGAGAAATAATAATAATTCAATCAAAAAGTTAAATTCTTTAGAGTTCATTGTTTCCGCTAGTATTTCTCTTTCAATTTTTGTGTGACAACCTGGGTCAGTGGTAGCACTCTCGCCTCTGCAGACAGATGGTTGTAGGTTCAAGCTCCACATCGGGACCTGGAATCACATAGTCTAAGATGACACTCCAATGCAGTACTGGGAGGGTGTTGCAATGTCTGAGGTGCTGTCTTTTAGATGAAATTTTAAACCAAGGTTTCATCTACCTGTTCAAACGGATGTTAAAGATCCATGGCATTATTCAAAAAGAGAAGGGAGTTTCTCCCGGTGTCCTGCCCAACAATTTCCCCAAATAAAATTGGCCCCACAGACAGCACATTTCGCCCACAAAATACAGAAACCACTTTACAGTATATCCTGTGAAGTGCTTTGAGACGGCTTGATGATGTGATAAGGCACCATAGCAAATGCAAGGATTATTATTATTCAATTTTCTTTCTCTGAACCAGTTTAATTCAATTTTAGTTTGGGAGATTATTGGCCAGGACACCGGTTGAAAACTCCCTTCTCTTTTTGAATCGGTCCATGGGATCTTTAACATTCACCTGAACAGGCAGACAGGCCTCAGTTTGATATCTCATATGAAGGATGGCACCTCCAACAACGATGCATACCCCAAGCACTGCATTGGAGTGTCACTTGAGCCCTAGAACTATATGAGTTCCAAGCCCTGACATTGGTCTTGAATCCACAACCTTCTGACTAGGGCGAGAGTATCATATTCCTCTCCAGATCGCATATTGGGTATTATGAAGGCAATCTATATTTATGTGCAGCCAAATAAATAAATACACCCAATGTAACATATATTAATACATACAATATGATGCATTAAATATTAATACTTTGTGTAATAGACTGCAGAACCATCTTTTAGGAAATTTGCGAACTGATTTGCAGTTCTGATATAGGTATAGATTTGTGTAGATCATCTAGTCCTTGGCCAATCTATATCTAGGCAATCCGCCCCATGGAATGAGAAATTAAAATGAACAACAACTTGGACTGTGAGTGTAACTTCCAATTTTCTAAATGGCAAGTGAACTAACTCCAAGTCTGCCTGTGCTTTTCATTATTAGTACATCCTGCCAAAGTGCAAAGAAATATACTGACAAGTGGAAAATAATATGACTCAGTTTCCATGAGAGGTCCAAAAAATAAGAATTTGTTTGGATTCTGAAGAAGCACAAAAGGCAAAAACATGCCTCTGAAATCCTGAAGGTTGTGTGACCGCTATTTATTCTGCAATTGCAGGTCTGTGGATATTTTTGCTCACAAAATACACCCAGTTCCAGCACTTTACAGTCACTCCTGTGCAGCGCTTTGAGGTATCTCGACAACAAGATCGAACGCAATGTCAAATGCAAGGATTATAGCCATTGTCATTCTGAGCTGTTGGACAGTGGCTGCTGATTATGAATAGTTCTGGATGAAGAATTATTATTATTATTGTGTGTGCAGTGTGAAAGGGATAGCCTTGCTCCTTCCAACCTCTGTGACCTTCTTAACCCACATCAACCTGCCCGCTCCCTCCGCTCAGGAGGCTCCGGCCTGTCCCCTGCTCGGCCTGCCCCACCTTCAGCCTCTCTACCCCCACCCCTTGGAACTCCATCGCATAGACCTTTTGCCTCGCTCCCTCCTTTGCCTTCTTCAAGGCACGTCTCAAGACCCTCCTCTTCGGGCGCACCTTCAGCCATCCTCCTACCCTGCCTGCCCTCCACCCTCCCTGATTCCCAGCTCCTCTGTTCGGGTCCAGATCCCTGACTGTCCAGCGTCTTGAGACGTTGAAAGACGCTATAATTTTGTTTGGTATTGGGTTTGAAATAATCCTCGCATTTTATTTAGTATCTTAACCTGTTGAAATATTTCAAAGCGCTTTGGTGTTTTCTATAAAGTGCAAGGACTGTGTATTTGTAGGCGAATGCACCAACCAATTTGCACACAGCACCACAATTAACCTGACTCATTTGACACAACCACTCTCAAGGTTGCGGGTTCAAGCCCCAGGTCCAGACGTCAAACTCGTACTCTAGTGCAATGCTGGGGGTGTGCTACAATGCTAGAGATACCATCCTTCGTATATGAGACATTAAACCAAGGTCCCGTTTGCTTGTTCAGGTGGGTGTTAGTGATCCCATGGCACCATTGGAAAAAAAGAAGGGAGTTTCTCCCAGTGTCCTGGCCAACAATTTGCCAGATAATATAAGATTGGTCATTCACTTCATGGCTGTTTGTGTGACATTGCTGTGCACAATTGGCTGCTGGGCTCGCCCGCAAAACATTCAGTCGACAGCATATTGTGTGAAATGCTTTCAGATGTCCTCCCAATGTGAAAGGTAATATAACAAATGTAAGGATCATTTTTTTGCATATTAATCAGTGAGATGAGGATTCTAACTTGGGGCAATTTTTAAAAATGTCTCCGCCTCTACTCTACCTGAAATGAGAACCAAAGTGGAAGCTAATACCAAACTACTGTACAACAAAGCACTCCTATTTTTATGGTCTGCTATATCTGTCTTTTGCTGGACAACCTCCATCACTGATCTCCAGTCTGGCTTCTCCCTCGGTTACAGTGGGAATGAAACTGCCAATATTTAGAAATGATATACTGTTGGCACTGAGACATCCACAAGTCATACAGCAGGGCAGGAATTGTTTGCCTTTCACGCAGCCTACATTTCAGAAACATTTGATAAAAGTTGCTTCCTTATTCAAGATTTTCATTGTGTCTTCCCTTTAAACCGCTGCGCCCACACACCTCTTCAATGACTGTTTGATGGATAGAGACTTGGGGAGTCAGGGGATAGATTGAGGTGTGAGATGGAAATGGAGTCTGACAGATTTTGGACTAAATCACAGTGCAGTAAGTGGAAGAAATGATGTGACGCTCGTGGCACGCTCCTCTGTCTGCAGTATAGTTAACGACTTCGACCTAGTTTTACACTGTGGTGGAGTCTATGGGTTAGCACCATATATCTTGCAGCTGTTTACAGTCAACATTTACACACAACTGGAGGCCAGTTTGCCGTTGCTAAGTGAGGTTATGAATAGAAGCTGTGCACAATTGGCCTCAGCACCCAAGCAAATCCACAGTTTGTGCAGATCTGCTCCCTGAAGTGGCCACGTCTTACTCATAACTTACTTACGCTGCCAAATAGCCAAAATGACAGTCGGAGGGCAGGAGCACCACGGGGTGGTGCAGGGTAGATTCCAGATACTAACTCTAGGCCTCTTCTACCTTCAGACAGAGCCACTAATTGATCTGTTTAGCTCTTCAAAGACACTGTGGATCCATGACTGGGTGTGTTTGGACTAGAAGGATCTAATATAATAATAATAATAATCCTTGCATTTGATACAGTGCTTTTCATGTCTTCTAGACGTCTCAAAGTGCTTCACGGAATAGACTGCAAAGTTAACTGACTATATATTTGTGGACGAAATGCGGCAGCCAATTGCGCACAGAAATGTCCCACAAACAGTTGTGGATTGAAAATGATCAATTTATTATTGTTTTTTGGAGGGATTATTATCAGGCGTGTGGAGTGAGGAAACTTGCCCAAGGTTTCACCCTGCCGGGAATCGAACCCAGGTCTCTCGCTTTCAAACCACTGAGCTACAAGACTCCACAATATGCTCCAGCATCAATTGTAACCTACTCCACTTTAAACCTGTTGCAGATTAGAATGTGCGTGTTTCAGTAAAGGATTGTAATTCATCATTGGATAGATCTTGTTTGAGTCCAAGAGTTTGTGTTACTAAGTACGTGGAAATAAAGTCTGAATAAGCCATTTTTGTCATATGTTTATAGGCGAGGAGGAGGTTTTCTATTACTGTGAGTGGTCAAATGACTAGCTTTGATCTGTTTGGAAACTCAACAATGTCTCATGAAGTGAATGATCGATTTTTAAGCACTCAGGGACGCTATAGAAATGCAAATTGTTGTTGTTGTTGTTCCAGCGCCTTGGGACATCCTCCCGACATGAAAGGCGATATACAAATGTAATCTTGCTGTTGTTCTTGTTACATTGGAGTGTCAGCTTGTGACTTGAACATACAATCTTCTGACCAAGAGGCAAGATTGCGACTAACTGAGCCAGGTTAACAGGACTGAAGTCACAGAAAGGAACCTGTGTTCAGCGAGTTGCCATGTATTGTTAAGTCAGGAGGCAAATTGATCCTGTTATATGTTTGAATCCAGGGTAGAAGGGATTTTAATTGAGTTGTGTTAATATTCAAGCAGCAGGACTGAAAGAAAGGACCAAGTACAGAGGCAAAAACAGACCGTGGTGCATAGAGATTGTCACTGGCTCGGACCCAAATGTTTAAAAGTGGTGGTGGGCTGGTGGGGAGGGCTTTAATCCCAAACCTGGTAATTTAGACAGGCTTGGATTGCACTTTTCAGCAATATCTCACCAGCAATCATACGACATTGAATGTCACATTTTTCTCATCCCTTATTTTCTGCTAAAGCTCAGAAGTGACTCAAGTGATTTATCCAGTTAAATCTTCTGAATAATGACTACCTACTGCTTGTTGCTGGGGAAAGACTCTTATAAGATTTTAATCATGAGCATTCCTTAGACCACAAAGCCCGTGGAGCAAGCTGTGGTGTATTTAATTAAAAGAGAAACAAAGCCTTTCAAGAATAGGGCTGTTAGAGGCAGAATGAAGGGAGTGACGGCTGATGGCACTGAGCTTGGGGACTGTGTGGGTAAATCGCTTTGAGCCAATTCATTTATAAAGTCGCTTCCACAATTTTTATGCCGTGCTGCTGTACTGATGCTTCTCATGCTCCCAATGTCCCACTTAACGTTGAATTTCCATCATTTTAGGAGAATACAATGCATTATAATTTACATTTATGTAGCGACTTTCACCTTGGGAAGGATGTCTCAAAGCGCTTGACAGTGCTGGCTGGGTGCCTGAGCTGGTGGTGGGAGCCACCTTAGTAACCACAAATCTTATTGGTAACAGGAACATAAATGATATTTGCATATTGATGCGGTGCTTCACCAAATTGAACCATCTCATTGAATTGCTTTGAAGTGTAAGAAAATGCAATCTAATTTAAGGTTATTTAAACAGCTGCGTGAGATTGAGCTTCATATAGACCCATATGTGTAATTTAATGCTCTGAGAGGCTAGTAGTTTGGTTTGGACCTGTGTTTGTGAGGATTGTGCTGAGAAATCTATTTACCACAACCCTCCCATGCAGGGAACTACCAAACGTAGTCTCCCAGAAGCAGTGCCATGGGTCTGCACCAATGTATGGGTCTACCCAGCAGTAAGTAGGAACCCAGTTATTAGTCGATTGGCGGATCGCTTTCTGGAGGTAATAATCCCTTAAAAAAAATAATTTGGTCACTCAGTCCATGATTGTTTGTGGGACGTTGCTGTGAGTAACTGACTGCCACGGCTCGCCCATAAAATACACAGTCACTACACTTTACAGTATATTCTATGAAGCACCTTGACACGTCTCAAAGACGCGATAAGGTGCTTTATCAAATGCAATGATTGTTATTAATGATATTATTATTATTCTATGTGGTATTTCTTAATGCAATTCCATAATTCGAAATCCCAAAGACCTGAAAAAGGTCATTCTATGTTACTATCTCCCTATATGGTCTGAATACTCACACCCAGTTTTCCTGAATACAGTTTATCAAAACCGGTGCTAACTTGCTGTGTGGTCGGAAGCCAGTTTTCTTCTTGTACTAAGTGCAAATAACTTGTTTGTACTCAAACAGAGAAGACCCAGAAGAGAGCTTGATGCATTTTCAGTTCTTCGAGCCCTTGAGTACCTTTTAAACAGTGTACAAACTAAATTTCCAAAGGTCCTTTTTATGGTCAGCTGGGTATGTTTAACCTAATTTTAAGAGTATCCAAACCATCAGAGAGTTCTACAGGGTGACCAAAAAGTCATGATACAATTACAATGTCTAATAAGTCTTAAAGAAATATTTTTTTAGATAATAGTGAAGATATCATAACTTTTTTAGTCACCCTGTACATATATATATTACCTGCACATAGACATGTCCCTGTGTCTGGAATGGAATGTGCACACTCTCCTTGGCACATTCCCAGTTCACCTAATTCCAGAGAGTATTACAATACAATACAAAATTACATTTGTATAGCGCCTTTCTCGTCGGAAGGAGAGTCCCAGATGTTCATTGGAATAATTGCTGGAGTTTAACCAGCTAAAATTGCTTAGGTTGCCATTGAGAGCACTGTCTGGCATGTTTTGTTTCCCATTGCTTGTCCTACTAGGACCACCCTACCCATTAAGGCTTTGGCTTGCAGGATTAGTGGGAGCTGAGTAGGGAAAGTCTCTGACCCCAATGGCTGATCTGCCCTTCTAGGTCCTACCGATGAGCTAGGCTGTCTGTGCTGTCATCAGCAGTGCCCTGGAATATTCCGGACCTGCCTGAAACTGGACTATCGAGACTCGATTCTGACATTCCTTTGCCAAGCATGTAACTTTGGAGCCTGTTCAACTCCAAGAACACCCTGTATCCTCAGAACTACTGAACTGTGTGTAATTCAGAACCTTGTGATAAAATGCTGGAGGGATAGATAGAACTCAGAAACAAAACTACTCATCCATTTTCATACTACCCATCTCCTACACCTCCTACGATGGACAGCAAGTAATTTTACCCAAGGGCAAAAAATGTTCAACACATCCCAGCTCCCTGTTTGGTTTAAGACAGGGGCTGTGTCTATGAGGTTACAAGGTGTTCTGCTGCATTCAATGCCTGAATAAAGTCTCAGTACCTGTACAACTGGATTTTTTGGGGTGAAAGATCAGATATCTTACTTGTGGAGTCCTGTAGCTCAATGGTTGAGCACTTGCTTTGCAAGCTAAAGACCTGAGTTCAATTCCAGGCAGAGGGCGAAACCTTGGGCAAGTTTCCTTACTCCACACACCTAATAATAATCCCTCCAAAACCAAAAACAATAATAAATTGGTCATTTTCAATCCATGACTGTTTGTGGGACATTGCTGTGCGCAATTGGCTACCACGTTCGCCCACAAATATACAGTCAATTCACTTTACAGTGTGTTCTGTGAAGCGCTTTGGGACGTCCTCCCGACGTGAAAAGCGCTATATCAAATGCAAGGATTATTATTATCATTATTATTGATGAAATGTGAACTGTGTTCCCTAAAGCTTTGTTCTTGAACCTCGGTCTCTCTGTGCACTTAATAACTGCAACACATGCGAATTGAGGAATTATTGTTTACATTTGCAAATATTTACCACAATTTACATTTAAACAGTGCCTTTCATTGCTTTACACAATATAATTGTGAATTTAGCGTTAAGTTAGAGAGGGAAGTAGTTAAGTCTGAAGCAAAAGTCTTCAATTTAAATCGAACCAACTTTGCTGGTATGAGAGAGGATTTAGCCAGAATAAACTGGGAGACTAAACTTAAAGATTTGACGGTAGACCAGCAATGGCAGACATTCAAGGAGATAGTGCAAAATTCCCAACGAGCACATATTCCTTTGAGGAATAAGAATGCCATGGGAAAGGTGGTGCAGCCATGGCTAACTAGAGCAGTTAGGGAAAGTATCAAATCAAAAGAAAAAGCCTATAAAACAGCGAAGATGAGTAGTAAACCCGAGGATTGGGAGAACTTTAGGGAACAACAGAGGAGGACCAAAAAATTGATCAAGAGGGAGAAAATAGATTACGAGGGCAAACTAGCAAAGAACATAAAAACAGACTCCAAGAGTTTTTACAAATATATAAAGAGGAAAAGGCTAGCGAGGGTGAATGTGGGTCCATTACAGGCAGAGACCGGAGGAATTATAATAGGGGACAAAGACATGGCAGAGTCATTAAACAAGTATTTTTCTACAGTCTTCACCGTAGAAGACACTGGAAACATACCAAAAATAGAGGACCAAGAAGACAATGTTAGCGAGCAACTTAGGGAGATTAACATTAGTAAAGAGATGGTTCTAGGTAAATTGTCGGGTCTTAAAACCGATAAATCCCTTGGACCGGATGGCCTGCATCCGAGAGTTTTAAAGGAGGTGGCTACTGAGATAGTGGATGGCATGTCTATAATCTTCCAAAAGTCTGTGGATACTGGAAAAGTTCCCATTGATTGGAAGATTGCAAACGTAACTCCACTATTTAAGAAGGGTGGGAGAGAAAATAGGGAAAACTATAGACCAGTTAGTTTGACGTCAGTTGTAGGGAAAATTCTTGAGTCCTTAATAAAAGACGTAGTTATGGGATACCTGGAAGACCATAAAAAGATTAGGCAGAGTCAACATGGCTTTACAAAAGGGAAGTCATGCTTGACTAACCTTTTAGAATTTTTTGAGGATGTATCCAGCAGGTTGGATAAGGGGGAACCAGTAGATGTGGTATATTTGGATTTTAGGAAGGCATTTGACAAGGTGCCACACAAAAGGCTGTTACTCAAGATCAAGGCCCACGGGATTAATGGGAAAATATTAACATGGATAGAAGAGTGGCTATCGGGTAGAAAGCAGAGAGTAGTGATAAACGGATCATTCTCGAATTGGCAGGAGATGTAACTAGTGGAGTGCCACAAGGATCAGTGCTTGGGCCTCAGCTATTTACCATTTACATCAATGATCTGGACGAGGACATTGAATGTAATGTGTCTAAATTCGCGGATGATACTAAACTAGGTAGCAGAGTGAGCTCTCAGGATGATGCAAAAAGATTGCAACAAGATATAGATAGGCTCGGGGAGTGGGCAAGTAGGTGGCAGATGGAATTCAATGTTAGCAAGTGTGAAATTATTCACCTAGGTAGCAAGAATAAAAGAACAGATTATTTTCTGGAAGGGGAGAAGTTAGATAGTGTTAGTATTCAAAGGGATTTGGGTGTCCTTGTACACCAGTCCCAAAAAGTTAGTTTGCAGGTGCAGCAGCAACTAAGAAGGCGAACGGCATGTTAGCGTTCATTTCGAAAGGTTTAGAATATAAGAGTAGGGAAGTCTTGCTGCAACTGTATAGGGCTTTGGTGAGACCGCACCGAGAGTATTGTGTGCAGTTTTGGTCTCCTTATTTAAAAAAGGACATACTTGCCCTAGAGGGGGTGCAGCGTAGATTCACTCGGTTAGTTCCTGGGATGAGGGGACTGACCTATGAGGATAGGCTGAATAAACTAGGGCTGTATTCTCTAGAGTACAGAAGAATTAGGGGGATCTTATTGAAACATATAAGATTCTTAAAGGGCTGATAAAGTAGACACTGAGGGTCTGTTTCCCCTGGTAGGAGAATCTATAACCAGGGGTCACAGTCTTAAAATTAAGGGTCAGCCTCTTAGAACAGAGTTGAGGAAACATTTCTTCACTCAGAGGGTAGTGAACTTATGGAATTCACTACCCCAGAAGGCTGTAGATGCTCAGTCCTTGAACATTTTCAAGGCTGAGACTGATAGATTCTTGAAAAATAGAGGGATTAGGGGATATGGGGATAGGGCAGGTAATCAGAGTTAGGTGAGAAGATCAGCCATGATCTTATTGAATGGCGGGGCACAGGCTCGAGGGGCCGAATGGCCTACTCCTGCTCCTAATTCTTATGTTCTTATGTTCTTAATTGATTGATAATGAAGTGAATGTTATATAATAATGATAATATATGGCCAAACTGACAGCTAATATGTGTCAGGAACATCCCATGATCCATATTGAGATGAGTAGCCAACAAGAGCAACAATGTACATTACTAAGAGCCCACGCTGAGTGAAATTTAGCTGAAAGCACGGTCAAAATTATAAGTATCAGGCCAGAGTTTGGAGACTAGGAAGGAGGGCAAGACAAATGGACTTTGGTGTAGAATCCTACAATGCGGAGACAGATTCATTTGAATTTAAATTCATTTAAAGTTGGAGGTTAATGTGGATTGAGATGGCTTGTATAACCAAAGTTGAAGAGAGATTGCAATAGAATTTCAAATCATGGATTTTTCCTCTTGTGCACCAGTATGAATGACAATCCAGATGTATTTATATTGTTTTTTTTAAAATAAACAAGTTTTCTCCTTTAGTGTGTGTCAGCTTGGCTCAGTGTGCTATCAGGAGGTTGTGGGTTCATGCCCCACATCAGGACTCATAAACTAAGCTGACACTCCAGTGAGGATGCACTGCATTTGTCAAAGGTGCCGTTCTTCAGATGATAGGTTAAACCAAGGTCCCGCCTGCCTGTTCAGCGCCTTGGGACGTCTTCCCTGAAGGCTCTATACAATGCAATGTGTTGTCATTGTTGGTGGTGTTCAAGTGGACATTGATGATACCACAGCCCTATTCGAAAACAAAAAGGAATTTCTCCTTATGTCCCCAATCCTTCAGATAAATTGATCGTTTACATCATGACATCCCTTTAGTACCTGCAATTTGTTAAAATCTTGCAAACAAATCCTCTAAGAAAATCAGATTCGCCAATTTCACGATTTCGGGTCATGGTTTTGCCCATGGGCTGATTTCCGATTTGCTAAGAAACCTCGAAAAGCAGTGTCATTGAGCCAAAAAGCCCTGACCATCAGAAGGCTCTGTTGGCCTTTGAGGTCCTGATGTGTTTTATTTTTGGTCAGAAGGTGGAGAATTTCAGTCTGAAACTGGTAAGCTTACTATTTACTTCTGTTTAGTTCTCGGAGAAGCTATCCTGTCTCAAGGGTAGCAAGTGCAAGTTCTTGTTATTAATTTTTTCCCTCAATGAGCAGGAAATCCCAGGTTACACAACTACTACGACCAAGTGAATTTGAACAAAGGAGATACAATAGTGGAACCCTCTGCCAGCTAACTATAGTTTAATGATATGTTGCAGTGGTGTAAAATAAGACACTGGGATTTATTACAGGTGTTCCCTACACCCCCGTCATTTCACATACAGCTGCAGTGCTTAGGCTCTATAATATTAAACAAACTCACAGAATAACATCCATTTGTAAGAGATGTGTGTTTCTCCCCCCCCCCCCCCCCATCCACCCCCTCCCCTCCGCCCCCACACCTCCCCACCCCCTTCTAGCCTCTTCTTCCCTCGGGTGTCTGTTTGGAGATAAAGCATGTTTGCTAAATTCTGTGCATTTTCAAGAAATCTTGACATCAAAGACTAGGAGTCATTGAACTTGAGACTCCAGATTGTGGTGAAGCACAGCACAGGCTGTGGGTTAAGTTGTCCCTTCAGCCTGGGTAAAGGGCCACTTTGGCACTGATTTGCTTTCCTTTCTTCTGAAGCAGGAGAGGGATCAGGAACGCCTAGCAGAAACATGAGAATAGTGATCCTTTCTCTCAGACGTCGCCAATAAGGACCGTGCAGAATGAATTAACTTCCAGAACGTCTGTGTTTAAAAATAGCTGTGGCAGCTCTAGTCACAACAAAAGCTGTTTCAGACATTCCCATGACCATGTTTTTTTTTCTCGCCTTCCACCTATCATGTGTTCCCTCGAGTTGAAATCAGTCAAATGCACTTCAGGGCAAGTTGTGGTGGATCTAAAACCAAGGAACTTCTGTGTTTTGGGACGTCCTCCCGACGTGAAAGACACTCTATAAATGTAATTTTGTTGTTGTAGTTGTTGTGTTTCCTCATCCCCAGCGCACCAAACTTTCTGGCTCTGATTGGGAGCATAGCCCAACTTGACCATTCCTCAAGAGGATGTCCAGCCAGTGGGGTCTATCGTTTGCTGATAACTTAACCCGGCCGGCTTTTCATTTTGTTTGCCTGAAGGGATTTCCGATTGTAAAGATGAAATGAAAGAATAAGCAAACGGTGAACCCCAGTGAGTTATAGTCACATTAAGAATGGTGGGTGAGAGGGGACCAGAGCTGAATGCCAAGCATATCTTAGCCTAATATTAGCAATGACCATCTCTTTATAGTCTGCTATTATTGATGAAGCAGTGGAGCAGTGGACCTCAATACAGTAAAAAAAACCCTGGACTAATGGGGGGTGGGTGGGTCTGGTTTGGTGAGCTGGAATTTTCTGGCTAAGTGCAATTATAATGCCGATACCGACATTTACCGTTTTGCTTCGGTGTCGCTAAATGCCGGTACAGGAATTGTAATTGTTTGAATCCCGCGAGCAGAAGATAGAAGAAAAAATATCTGTGGGTTTGTAAGAGGAGAAGCAGGCACTGCACTCCTCCACGGGTTGTTGTGTTGCTGTTGTGAATTTTCTCCCGCTTTAGATTAATCCTCAGTTATAAGCGCTCTGAGATGCCGCCCGGCGTGGAGGGCGCTATATAAATTCAAGTTGTTGTTGTTGTTATAGTGAGAGTCTGCATTTGTGGGATGCTGTGTCAAAATATATGCTGTATTATTGGAATGTAGAGTGATTGTGTGTGTTTTGTGGGTGAACGAATATTGGAAAGAAAATAGGAGGCAATTGACCCCAGAAATGAAAGTTGCAACAGTACAAATTTACAACCCAAGTGGAGCTGGCAGGCACACATTTAGGTGGCTCAATGTATTTGAGACCAGTGGGACACAGGCTTCCTCTTTGCCATTGAGCTCCTGATCCCATGTGTCATGTAATAGAAGGAGGGGAGCGGAGCTGGACAGATGTCACACATTTCTCATGGTGCTGTCGAACCTAAGTTGTTAAAAATATTGTCAAAACACTGAGAGAAAATTAAACTCATCTATCATAAAATAGTCAAATGCAGTGTTATGAGGATGAGGGGAATGGGCTGTTTCTGCTTGCTGGTGTTAAGCCAGTCCTTGAGGTTAAAAACATGATCTCTGTGAAATATGGAAAATAAGATGTGGGGCTGCTTGCTGGATGCATTATTTGGCAGATGTGGAATTATAGTAATTGCTCCTTTTTTCCTCCATGTTTAGAGTGGGGGGGGGGGGGGGGGGATAGCAGAGGTGACATGGAGGCTATTGAAAATGACAATACAATATAACTTACATTTATATAGAACTTTTCAAGTCTGGAGAACATCTCAAAGCTCTTGGCAATGCTGCCTGGACACCTGGGAGCCGAAGAGGCTGTGAGCTAAAGGGTTCAGGGGGAAAGACCGCCAAAAGCTCGGCCAAAGAGGTATATTTTGAACAGTTGGCTGTCTCCCGCCAACATACTGTCACACTGGACTGGACATGTTCCTGGATAATTCACCAGAGTCCGACTGGGTCAACCACACGCAGTTCACAAACACTGACGAACTTTGCATTCCATGTGGTAGCAAACACCCCATGAAGTTTTACTTTACAGTGTAATGGTAGGTTTTATATATCGCAATACGAACTCTGCTTAGCTTTGCAATTGCATCCCAGTGCTGAGGTTAAAAGGTCATCAACCTTCAGTAAATGTGTCACCGAACATATCGGATCCTCAAATTTACTCAGGGGGTTCCTTTTTGCGGTCACTGGAGGTAATAATTATAATCATAATACTAATAATAAAAATAACCAAATAATTGAAATAATAATCAAAAAATCCTTGGAGTTGATATAGCGTCTTATCATAGTGTTGAGACATCTCAAAGCGCTTCACAGAATATACTGTAAAGTGGATTGGCCGTGTATTTTGTGGGAGAAAGAAAATGATGGGTTCTGCCTGTCAGTAATGGCCAATGGATGTTGTGTCAGTGTTTATAGCTTACAATGGAATTTCCTATTATTTGTGGGACAAAGAGTCGCGCAAAGCATTTCACCCCTTCTCGGTTCGCTCACTCCCCTCCCCACCTCCCTCCACTGGGGAAAATCTTCCATTTTTCAGCACCATCATCCTATCATTTAGCTAAGATTTCAAAGCTTTCGCCAGGCGTACTACCAAGAAATGTTCGTGGCAACAAAAGGCAAAAACTATATTTCAAATCCTACGTTCTCTTGGACTTCAGAAACACAAGACAACAGCACAAAGAGGCACACACGACAATGGCTGGCAAGACATCCCTGCTCACATTTTAAACAAATCATTTCAATAGCTACCACGTTTCTCTTGTAATAGCCTCGGTGTGTTTGTCCAGTGAGTTTCACAAAGCGTCTATTGTACGAGAATATCGAAACCTCCACGCTTGTGCTACCTGGGGCAATATTCCATTTCTAATTCAATCAGCGCCTATCGTAAGTTGAATTTCTTGTTAAATGAGGTCTTTCATTACTATACACGCAAGTAATGAAAGAGCTTATTGATCACTTCTATTCCCGAATAAGGGCCATCATGAATCAGTATGCCTGTATTAATGATACACTTGTTACCAAGGCAAAGCTGGAACGCATTTGAGTTCTGTAGTTAACTTGAAGCTGGTTGTTGTCCAGTGGTTGTATTAAGTCACAGCTGCAGTGCTACTGCTCGTACTTTCTCATACCTCTGGAATTCATTAGAAACAACTGACTTTGTTTTCCGCCAGAGTGCTGGAGTTTTATTTACTGGACCGGCTTTCACTGGGCCCGTTGCCACTTTCTGTGACCTCTTTTTGGAGGAATGTGCTTGTTTTGCCCAAGATACATAACATGATGAATGTTTAAGCAGAAAAATCTGCATTTTGAAACCAGAGGCAGTGAAGGAAAAAAAAAACTGACTCTTGTTTTCATGAGAATATATTTCAGCATAATTTGGGCTGACAGTCCAATATCGTGCTGGGAGTGTGCTGTATTATTGGAGGTGTTGTCCTTCGACTGAGGATGAGTTAAATCAAGGTCCCACCTGCCTGTTCAGGGGGATGTTAAATATCCCGTGGCACTATTTGAAAAGTGACGTTTTTTTCTGGTGTCCTGGCCTCTTTTCTCCCAGATAAAAGTGAACATTTGTTTCATGGTTATGTTTGAGACATTGCTGTCATGTTCACTTTTAAATCAACAGTCATTTCCCCTTGTCGGAAAACTCTGAAGTGCTTTGAGGGCATTTTGACGTAAGGTGCTGTACATATTGTAAGGACTATTAGTTTGTTAGGATATCTTTACATTATTTGACATTCATATTTTTGGGTAATTTCTGGTGGTTCAATTGGTAAAGTTGATATCTTGTGTCAAATGGGGTCACATAAGCCAGGAAAGTTCAATGTTTGATTCCATTCTCCTGGTTTGTTGGATCTCAGCTGGGGCAGGGGTGGAGATGCTTAACATTTGCCTCAGTGCCCCTGGGCTATAGGAGGTGAAAAACAGCCAGTGTTCCTGCTCCTGATGCTGCCTAATGACTGCTGCTGGAAGCTTTATGTGGGTGGTGACAGATATGGACACAATACTTTATGTGAGATCCATTTCAAGGGCAAATAACCTGGAAAAAATCACTTGGGTAAAAGTAAGGTTGTGCTTGTTTAAAAGCCACATGTATTAACTCTGGTGTATATTACCATCAACAGAATTAATAGCTCCCACTATCAAAGGCTTGAAATGCCACCCAGTCTCTGGGTATAAGATCATTTTGCGTTACAATCTAAGATCGGGCAGAAATGCGAAGAATTCTTACATTCAGATTTTACGAACTACCCAAAAGTGACCCTCAAATTGATCTGAATTTCAGACTATTCTACAATTCTGTGTGACCTTAAATTTTAAGTCAAAACAGTGCTGAAGACCATGATTAGGTGGAATTTCAGATCTCTTATTTGAAATCTGAGGTGCGTGATTCATTAAAATATATATAACATTCCCATGTAAGGGCTAAAATATATATTTTTATATGTAATGTAATATATATATATAACATATTTTAGGCCTTACATGGGAAATGTCCAATTATAGGTTGCATACATGAAATCTCAGTCTGGTTTGCATACCTGTAAACATGCTGATGTGTTCACACATAGGCCACCTAACTGACAAAAAAATGCCCTACATTGGTCTTTAAGGTATTTTTCATTAGGTATTCTTAGTTGAAATCTACTATCTTCTCAGCCAAATATTAAAATTAAAAAATTGGCCCTGAGGCTCAAGTCTAGCCCGTTTGATCAAGCAAAAGTTAATTTAATACTGCTAAACTAAATAGCATTATAGGAATATTGTCAAGTGTTTCCCAATATCCAAGTTGACACATGAAGAATGCCCAATTTAACTAATTAGTTGTACTTGAATGTGCACCAAATTCACTGACATAAAGTTCTTTGAAAAACAAAATGAGAATGGATGACTAGTGTGGTTGAGAGTAGACTTTCTTCCTTGTGATGACATTACCTCTCCTTTCTGTTTCCATTTCCCCATTCTATCCTTTATCCGTGCTTTCAGCCCTAAAACTCTGGAACACCCTTCCTCTATCCCTCTGCCTTGCCCCTTCCTTCCCCACTTTCAGGTCGTGCCTGAAGACATTCCTATTCGACCCTTCCTATGATCAGGCCTCCCCCCGGTTTGGCATCATGATCTGCCACTGTCAAGCGCTCTAAGACACCACCCTGCGTGAGGGGTGCTATATAAATGCCAGTTGTTGTTGTTGTTCATTCTGTTGCTGACCTACTGTGCTTTGCACCTCCACTGAGAGGTAATTATGAGTCGTGAAATACAGGCCTCCTTGTGGAAAATACCTGGCTATCGCCTCAGTGCTTCCCTGCCCTTGCACAACTCCTCCAACTTGTCCTTTGCGTGAGGAATCATTGGCACTCGTCCACATCTTAGAAACCCCATGACATACCTTCTGGGTCCTCCAACACACGGCGCCAGCATGCCACCCAGAGACAACCTTCTGTATTTCCTCAGGTGAGCCACCTGCAAAGATGAAGGTAACAGTATGAAAGCCAGTTGTTGCACGTTTCACAGATTGCTCTGTTTTCCAACTGTTCCCATATTTTTTCGGTGACCCGTGGTTTCATAATGACACAAAATGCACATTGAACTTGGCTGCACTCCAGCATCTGACAGCTCAGAAATGGCTTCCACATTTCTAAACTCTGACTTGAGGCACTGAGAATGAACTCGTTTCATAAAAGGCCAACTGCAAATGGTACGATTGAAAATGAGAGGGTAAACAGGTTTGTTATAAAATATGCTGAGAACGCAAAAAAAAATGCATTTAGAATGTTCCATGACTGTGAACGCATTCTGCTTCTTTGACATTAAAATTCAATCTATCGTTCAAGAGAAAACTCATTTTTTCTCCATGTCTCCACTGTAACACTAATAATCTTGCAAATGAAATCATTCTTCACTTGAATACGAATATGAGATGCGGAATAAATCAAAATGATCAGTAGCAGGAAAGGTACAGGGCACCTATTTAGACGTTGTTCCACAGAAGCAGAAGTCAAATAATATTCTTAACAGTGCTGGATATTCAATGTCTTCAATTTGTTAACATGGCCAACTTGTTATTTTGCTGGACTTAGAAAATATGTGCCTTTTGCACTTCCACTTTGTGGCGCTGTGGGACGTTGCTAAGTTCAAATGGACTGCCACAGTCATTATACTTTGTAGTATACACTGTGAAGCACTTTGAGATGTCGTCCTAATGTGAAAAATGCTATATCAAATACAAAGATTATTATAAATTACTGTAATGGATTTTTGGAATGCCTATTTTAGAATGTAATTATTTATGATTTAAAATTGCATTAGGCTTGCGTATAAGTGCACATAGACAAGTTTTGCTACATTAACCATATAGAGCAGATCATTTCACTATCATAAGTAATGTTGGCAGTCAAGGATGCCATCGAAGAACATTGTTGAGCAGCTTCAAGGAGAATTTACATAGAATTATGTAGATTCTACAGTACCAAAACAGGCCATTTAATTCAATTAGTCCAGGCCAGTGTTTATACTCCATGAGCCACATAGGATCTTTACCATAACTCCACGTTTCTGGCTATGCTGTCAGGAACTCCATTCTGGAGTCTCTCCACCTTGCTCATTCACGTCTTTTAGAGCCCACCTTAAAACCTATTTCTTCGACTTGTACTTTTGATCATCTACTCCCCCTCATTATGAAACACCTCAGTTCCCCCTCCAGCTCAGTTGCTCAGTCTGCTGTGTAAGTGTTTTGAGAGGTCCAGACATGAAAGGCGCCATCAAAATGCGTCTTATTGTTAAGAAATATTGCAATTTTCCCCTAATACCTATTGGGAACTTTCAGGTGGATTCCATGACTATCACCATGATAGATGGCCCTGAAATAGTCCACAAAAAGTTCTAAAACTGAGTGATAGATAACAGGATCTTTGGTTAACTCTGACTCTGACAATGTTGTGTTAGGCCAATGTCCCACTAGCCTGCACTCCAATGTGGACGTGGCAGATTTTGGGCTCAAACGTTGTGAAAAAAGAATCTTTGGTTAGGCACTGGCTGCATTTTTCATTAACACATCACAGCATGCAAATGTCACTTTCTGGTGTTAAAACCAGTGAAAATACAATACAAATTTACATTTATATATGCTCTGTCGTGTCGGGATGACATCCCAAGGCATCTAACAATCAATCTTGACTTGGCACCGAGCTGGGGGTGGGGTGGGGTGGGGGCGAGAGGGGAAAGGTGACCGAGAGCCGATTTACCTTGTTCAAGGCTACTTAGAACAACCTCTTGCAACACAGGCAAACTATCAGGGCAACAGTTTGGAATGTCAGGCATCCCACCCACGACAAGCTCCTCAGGCGCAATTAGTAGGCCAGTCACTGAAAGCAGGAGTCTGGTCCCAGAAGCTCTCATTGCCCAATTCTTCCAATGACCTTTGCTAACAGGCAATTTACCTACATTACCGTCACAGACCTGCTATTGCATGTCTTTACTGTCTACTACAACTTAGATAACATTAAGTAAATCAGATGCCTGACACTCATGTGAATTTCTCCTGGAAAGATTTGTTGAAACAGACTTTATGCCTAATTTTAATAAGCGGAGAATGGCGGAGCCATTTTTGGAAACAGATAGATATATCTACAATGCTTTGCCCCGGGACCACCAAATGCATTTGAGAGGGGAACGGGCAGTTCAGAGAATGGAGATACAATGTCACAAATGGTGTCACTATGATAGACTGATGTCTCTCTGCAATTAGGTAATTATATAACAGAAACACAGTAAGCAAATCCATGTTTTCCATCAGATAATCTGACGCCTGAAATTTCTCAAGGTCACCGTTTTAAGATTTTCCATTATGCCAACAAAACCGGTAAGAGTGTGCATTGTAAAATTAAAATCTTAAAGTCGACCATCATTTTGGGAAAGTCTTAAGTTGAGTCAAAAATTAGAAGCCAATTTTCCCAAGCAACCATAAAATACAATTAAAAAAACGCTTTCAAATTAATACTCTTCTGAATTTTGGCACAATATTCTACATAGTCTAAGCTGACACCACAATACAGTGCTAGACATGTGCTGCAGAGCTAAAGTCCAAACCCTACCTCTCTGATCTGCTTCATCCTAACTGCCCCCTTCTCTCATCCTGCTTTACGTCCCCCTACCACCCCCCACCCCACAATTGCAACTTTCAACCATTCTGCACTGCTTTCTGGAACTCCATCCTGGAGTTCTTTCACCTTGCCCCCCCCGCTTCCTCAAGACTTGCTTAAGACCCTCCTTTTTGACCATGCCTACCATCCCTGCATCACTGTATCACATTGTTTTTTTAATCGAGTCAAGTGTCCTGGCTTCCACCACCTTTCCCAATAATATGTTCCAGTGTTGATTACCCTTAAAATGTCCTGGTATCTGTCATGTAATTGTATTTACTCTAAACCTATGTCATCCTATGCTGACTTGGTGCATCCTAAAGTTTTGTTCTGGGTTTACTTTTTCAATTCCAGTTAAAGGTTTGTGCACTTTTGTGAGGTCCCCTCTGAGTTATCTTCTCTCAAGCCTGAAGAGCCCTGGCTTGTCTAATTGTGCAGTGATAGTGTATTTTTCGCCAAACAGTTTTAAGGCTAATCCCTTGTAAATTTGCGGGATTCTATCCTCAAAGGGCCTGGCACGTGACCTGGCAGCGCAATAACCAGAACAGAATATTACTGTAATGAAGCGTGAAACAGTGTATCAGTTCATTGAGGTTCTAGGCTCAAATGTATTTTCATTGGTGATTTAATTAACGTGTTTCAGGCCATTCGGAAGTGAGGTACTATTTCAAGTTAAGAGATGAGGCATTTCCGACTGGAACTGAATTTTGTTTTCTCTGGGGACAGGTGAGCTGAATGGTCATTTCCCGGCACTGCATGGATCTTGTTTGTGTCCTTTGTTGAATTTCTGCTGCTGCCAGGATTTGCTAGTCCCTCAAAAGAAGGGCTCAATATAAGGGCTCAATATAGACTCGAGGCCCTGTAACGTGAGTTGTGAAGTGGATGACCTCCCATCCCAAAGTGTTGCTCGCAAGTCCAAATAAAAAAACAATAACTATTTGGTCCCTTAATCTACGACTGTTTGTGGGACATTGCTGTGGGCAATTGACTGCCGCGTTTCGCCCACAAAATATACAGTCAATTCACTTTACAGTATATTCTGTGAAGCGCTTTGAGACGTCTCGAAGACGTGATCGGGCTGCATATCAAAAGCAAGGATATTATTTATTATCTTTTTATTTTTATTACAGCATCAATTCTTAAATGAGCCCAAAGTCCGAGCTAAGTAATGGATGGTTCTATAATTCACCACTGGAGAATCCCTTTACTACTATGCAAACATAATCTATATGTACAAAGACACACACCATCTATACCACTTCATTTGCTGACTTCTCCTCCCTCCTCGCTTCCCTCAACCTCTCCCTCCTCATCCACTCCCCCACCCACGACCGTGGCCACCCCCTTGACCTGGTGATCACCCGGGGCCTCACCATCTCGGACATCACCAGCGTAGATAAAGCCATCTCGGACCACCACTTCATCTCCCTCAACACCTCAGTACCCCTTTCCCAACCCTCCACCATCACATACCATCCATAGAAAAAAAATTCCTCCCTCTCCATCTCCACTGGAGTCATCTGAACTCCTGCACCTCTGGCCTTCACTGATCGATCTCCCCTCCTCACTCTCCTTTCTCCACAACTCCCTCTCCTCCATTCTGGACTCCCTTGCCCCCCTCACCTCCCGAACTGCCTCATACTCCTGTAAATCCCCCTGGTACACCAGCCATCTCCGTTCCCTCAAGGCACAAGTGCGAGCTGCCGAACGCAACTGGACCAAATCCAGGTCCATCGCCAGATTTGGCTTCACCACACCAAGACCTACCGCTGCGCTCTTGCCTCCGCCAATTCCTCCTTCTACTCCAAGGTTATCTTGGGGACAAAGGACAACCACAGGCTTCTCTTTTCCACCACTAACCGTCTTCTCCGTCCACCTTCCCATACCTCGCCCATCCTCTCCTCAAACTTCAACTGTGAGGAGATGCTGGACTTCCTCGAATCTAAAATTGAGGGGACACATTCAGCCACCTCTGCCCTGTCCACAGCCACCCCCACATCACCTCTCCCTCATGACCCGCCCTCCCACCCATCCCCCCCATACTCCTTCGACCCTATCTCTCCCTCCTCCGTAACCACGACTATCTGCAAACTCAAACCCACCACCTGCTCCCTCGATCCCATCCCCACCTCTCTCCTCATCTCCTAACTCCACCTTCTGGCCCCTCTCCTGTCCGATGTCATCAACCTCTCCTTGTCCAATGGTTCAGTTCCCACCCCCTAAAAACAGCCGTCATCACCCCCATCCTGAAAAAACCGTCCCTGGATCCATCCCTCCTCTCCAGCTACTGCCCCATCTCAAACCTCCCATTTCTCTCCAAAGGTCCTGGAATGAGTCGTCGTGCCATAGTTCCGCTCCTTTCTCTCTCTCGCCATTCCCTCTTTAAACCCCTCCAATCCAGCTTCCATATTCAGGCCATGTCCCACTCTGCCTTCCCTCACCTCCGTAACATCACCCGACTCTGCCACTACCTCAGGCCTTAGTTTTTCTTACACATTATACAGCTTGCAAAATAAGGTCTTGAACACAATTATTCGGCACAAGTGCGCGCACACGTGATTTAGTTTGCGGAAAGCGTTATAATAATAATAATAATCCTTGCATTTGATATAGCGCTTTTCACGTCGGGAGGACGTCCCAAAGCGCTTCACAGAACACACTGTAAAGTGAATTGACTGTATATTTGTGGGCGAATGCGGCAGCCAATTGCGCACAGCAATGTCCCACAAACAGTCGTAGATTGAAAATGACCAATTTTATTATTGTTTTTGGTTTTTTGGAGGGATTATTATTAGGCGTTATTATTATTATTGGGACTTTCTTCATAGATAGAAGTCCTTAATGTTTTCTCTGCCCACACTGAAGACTGTTCTGTGGCTGGTTGGAATGATTAATAAACCAGGAACAAAATCCCCTCCTGTGTGTAAACAAATGTTTCTACATTTTTTTAAGGTTAAATGTTCTGATTAGCTGGAAGGTATTTTTAAGCTACTGCATTTATAACATTGACATTTAGTTACTGTCTGCAGGCATACTACCAAATCCTGGAACGCTGAAGGCTATCAGAACCTGAAATTACCCAGCATCAGAATGCAGACACTGTGCCAATGGATATTCTTACAGCAATCTGCACAACCTCCGACCCTCTTATTGATGTTTCAGACCCAAACCACTCAGCCAGCAATTTGATCAATATTTCTAACCTAGCTTGAATTCCGAAGGATTGTGTAAGACAACTAGTTTCTAAATTTGTTTCACAGTGCACCTCAGGAAACAGACATGTTTACGGGCTAGATTGTAGGATCTTTCCATCCTAATAAAACATGCTGTAATTAATACCGCAGCTCAACTGTGTGGTCAATAGTTCCATTTAACAGTCAATCTCAAGCAACCTGGAGCCTAACCCTGTTATCTCCTGGTTGCCACCAACCACAAATTCACACTTAGAGCTCTTAATAGTCATATTTACACTGCCCTGATGCTTCTTTGCTGAGTGTCTGAGGAGCTGAATCAAACTCACTCAATTTAAAAAGTGAGGCCCTTGGATGTGAGTTTAACTGAGTTTTTGCCAGATCATTAATAGAATCTAAAGGCAAAGTGCACATGAGTTTGGAGCTTTGTGTTTGAACATGGAAATTTGGCGGTAGGCAAGTGAGACTCCTGGGGAGAGCAAGTAGGAGGAATGAAGGTTGTTCTCACCATTGTCCAGGGACTGTTGATATTACCACGCCTGCTTCCCATCCATCTCCTTCACTGTGCTATTTTTAATCCTTTTGAAATACACTGTCTTAGTGATAGAGCTAAAATAGTTTCTGTGAGTGGGCCTCAAGTCAAAATTCTCATGTTGTATTTAATACAGAGAATGGGAAAAGCCGGCTATCCTGACTACAGTTTTTTTGACTGGCTTGGTTCGTTCACTTGAGTCTGAGCTTTGGCTCCAGCTGAATCAAACCTTAGTCATCACGATTCAGCTGAGACTGAAGTCTCACAATCAGGTTAGAACTCAACGTGTTATCATGAACTCAGCACCTTGGGATGTTCTCCCAATGTGAAAGACACTACGCAAATGTAATGTGTTGTTGTTGTGATGCTTACTTCATATGTATTTGTGTGCAGTTGAACTCTCCAGTAAATTGGGTTCAATCTGTGCAGGTATATATGTTTGTATGTGTGTGTGTGTATGTATGTATGTGTGTGTGTGGGATTTTGTGTCTCTCCTGATCTCTTTAGGGGATAGGCCAATCGTTGATCTAAAATGGTCCCGAGAATGCTCCATCAACCCTTCATACTAATTGCCATACGGATGATGTTGATATGCTTAAGGTATGTTGGATTCATGAAAAGTGGATGGCAAATCTCATTGTAGCTTGTTCAGTGGAAAAGAAGATCAGTGCTCACTTCAGCCACAGGTGGAGTTATAATATTAATAATAACAATAATTCTTGCATTTGATATAGCGTCTTCGAGATGTCTCAAAGCCCTTCACAGAATATACTGTAAGGTAAATTGTCTGTATTTTGTGGGTGAAACGCAACAGCTGATTGCGCACAGCAGTGCCCCACGGTCTTCAAACAGTCGTGAATTGAGAGTTATGGAGCATACATCTACAGACAAACCCCTTGCCCACCCTCCCATCCCCACCATCTCCATAGACTATCTGCTGAACTCAGGATCAAACCTGTATTGTACTTATGTAACCATAAGAAAGCTCTGTATCTGAACTTTGAAGTGTTACCTTTCATAATTTACAATTTAAATTAATTTACAATTTACAATTTTAAATTATAATTTAAAATACAATTAAAACAGATTCCCTAAATCATGATCAATCAGTTTATCCATTTTTTTAAAAAAAAGTTGTCTTCTTTTCTCTGCAAAGAATTTCTGATTGTTGGCAAATTGACTGACCTTAAAGGAACGACTTGAACAAGTTGCCAGGAAAATTGATTAAGGCCAGGACACTGGATTCACTTCAAAAGCAGCTTGATGTTGTGATGGGGGGAAGGTATAGAGTGGGGTTTCTGGAGGAATGAGATCAGATGGGCCAAGGGGCCTTCTTTATCCAAAGCAATCTTGTTGTAAAATGCATGTTATATGGTTGGTACATTTATTCACTTTGGCAGGCAGGCAATATGAGTTTTTGTAAAGACGGAAAAAAAATAGTAGTGAAAGTAGGGGAGACCCTAAATATGACTTTCCCATTATAAGCTCATATCACATAACGATTGGTATTATTTCCTCATCAATGGAGAATAAGATAACTTATTTTGGATTTTGCATTTTCAGTCAGGAGGGCGATTCAGGATTTAGAGGGAAGTAGCGTGACTGTTTATTTATAGGCGAATGCAGAAGCCCAATTGCGCACAGCAGTGTTCCATAAATAAGCACAACAACAACAACAAGATTCCATTTATTGAGCGCCTTTCACGTCGGGAGGACATCACAAGGCGCTGTACAGTTAGGTCAGGACCCGAACAAAACAAATGATAAATTTTATTTGGGAGATTGTTGGCCAGGACACTCCCTTTTTTGAGTAGTGCCAGGGCATCTTTCACGTCCACCTAAATAGGCAGATGGGACCTCAGTCTAATGTTTCATCTGAAAAACGGCAACTCCAACAAATCAAACCCCCACTCCCCACCGCAGCACGACATTGAAGTGTTACCTTAGAGTTTTAGCCTTAGACTATATGAGTATGGTTTGCAAACATAGTGATCTGTGAATCACCATAACTTATGTCACATTTCAATAGTAAATGATGTGCTTCAATGTAATTTCCGTCAGTTTATTCCAGGCAACACAATAAATGAATAATCTTTGCATTTTATACAGCGCCGGAAACATAGAAATATCTCCAATATATCGCTTCATAGGGAATTGCTGTCACATTTCATAACTGTGCATTCATAATCAAAGGCAGCAGCCAATGATGACCTGCTAACATTGATGAAATGGTTAATCTTGCCTGGAGAATTATTGGCCAGGACAGAGGGGGAAACTTCCTTCTCTTTTTGAATAGCATCGTTCTACAACATCCAGCTGAGCAGGCAAATGGGGCCTTGCTATAATGTCGCTCATCGGAAGGACATCACCTCACCAACGGTTTCCCGGCTTTCCTTAATTAAAAAGCATAGACAATAAAAAACGAAGGCAATTTATGAAAACTATTAGAAGGAAACGAGATTAAATGAGGAGCAGTTTGTTATCAATGTTCAGCATGTCAACACATGAGGAAAAGCAAATCATGATGGAAATGCAACTGGAGCCTTTGCTGATGGTTACAGTCTAACTGTCTTGACATGGGGAACGTCCACAGCAGTGAGGTAAGCCCACATGTACTAGCAATGCCTCGCTCTCTCCTCGTTGAATACTCAATTAGAATGAATTGGACAATTGACGAGGAGCCCAAAGAGAGGAAGTATAAAAGAACACTGGGAGTGGGACAGAGGTGTATGATATAGAGTGGTATTTTATTGAGAGTTGGGAAAGACAAAATAAAGAAGCAACAGCTCTGTGATTTGGAGTGAGTTGTATTACACTTCTCCATGGTACTTACTTCTCTTATACAGACTGAACCGTTTTCAAATTGTTTGCCTTTCACCAGTTGCTGAGCCATCCACAATAATAATAATAATAATCCTTGCATTTGATATAGTGCCTTATCACTTTGTTGAGAATCGATGACAAGTATCATCACAGAGGTAATATGTTTTTTTTCTCTCATGCTTGTTTCTGGGTTTTTCTATTATCTCACTTTCTAACTGTTTTTTTCCTTGCAAAAAAATCAATAAGACAGTACCACAACTGCAAGATAAATATTTATGCATTTACAAATGCCTTTTCCAAAGTTCCCTGTAGGTCCATTCAGAAACATTGCAACCAGGGCACAATAAATTCAGTTCAGTTTGCTTTGGTTGCTGTTTTCTCGTAATGAATCTATATCTGACGATGAGGTCAAATCGACATCACGTGTTGAGGTCACAGTGCACCCTGACTTTTCACTAGTCTCAGAGGTGCTTCAGATGAAATTTAAAACTGAGCTCCTGCCTGCCTGAGTTCAGGACAACATTATAATAATCCTTCCATATGATATAGGCCATATTTATGTCGTTGAGATGTCTCAAAACATGTGACAAAATTTTACTTTAAAACGTAGTGGCTGTTTATTTCTAGGCAAACTCAGCAACCTATTTTTTTCCAGCAATGTCAGACGAACAACAATAAAGTGAATAATCACATTTATTTGCGGTTTGTTGGCTTGGACACTCACTGGGAGAAACTCCCTTCTCTTTTCGAATGGTGCCATGGGATCTTTAACATCCTCCTGAACAGGGAGATGGGACCTTTTTTAATGTCTCATTCAAAGTACCTCAAACAATCCGACCCCACTACCCCAGCCAAATGTTTAATTCACCTATTCATGGAATCTTGCTGTACATGAAATGGCTGCCACATTTGCTGACCAAAAAGGTCATTAAATTTAACAAAAATTACCTGCAAAAATACTTAAGATAAGTTTTGATGTGATAAAGTGCTACAACAAATACAAGGATTATGATATTTGTTAGTCAGGGATTTAGGGGATTTGAGGCAAGGGCAGGTAATTGGACTTGAGTTACACATTGGCTACGATCTTATAGAATGGCTCGAAGGGCTGAATGGCCTCCTCTTATTTCTGCCCTGGGTCCCTGGTTTTCCTCCTGATATGGCTTATGGCAGAGCAGGGTTAAATGAATGAAGTGTTTTGCCATACAGATTTAATAATTCTCAAACTCTGTTGAAAAACTTGCGATATGTCACATTGTTCAGACCCATAATTCAAAGGGACTAATTTGAAACCGTGGGGGATGAGAAATATGACATTCAATAATTCCTGCATCGAGTGATGCATTTTTCACACTTGAATTCCAGACGTGAACTCCACCATTTAACTTTAATTTGCCGAATGAAGATTATCCGTATTGATACTCAGGGTCTAAATTGCACTATTCCAAAACACATCCATGTCTGCAGTCTCTCTTCCCAACCATGTCTGCAGTCTGTCTATGATTACAGTGGTGAGACATCACCTTGTTGACGAGTATCAACAAGATAATAATAATCCCTCCAAAAAAACCAAAAAACAATAATAAAAAAAAAATTGGGTCATTTTCAATGTACGACTGTTTGTGGGACATTGCTGTGCGCAATTGGCTGCCGCGTTCGCCCACAAATATACAGTCAATTCACTTTACAGTGTGTTCTGTGAAGCGCTTTGGGACGTCCTCCCGACGTGAAAAGCGCTATATCAAATGCAAGGATTATTATTATTATTATTATTCTGCTCCTTATTAGAACAGGGATAAAATGTGCTTTGAAACATGACAGAGTCTGAAACACTTGAACGTCCGAGCCTAGGTGGAATCCGATAGCTCAGTGGGTAGAGCACTTGCCTCGCAAGTGAGAGACCTAGGTTTGATTCCCGGGCCGGGCGAAAGGTTGGCCAAGTTTACTTACTCCACACGCCTGTTTACCTAGCAATAAATAGGAACCCGGTTGTTAGTCAATTGGTGGATTGCTTTGCCAGCTCGGCTGGCTCTGGCCTCCTGCTTGTCCCTCGTCCCCTCCATCCTACCGTTGGCGGTAATGCTTTCAGACACTTTGCCCCAAAGCTTTGGAACCCTCTCTCCCAGTCTCTGCCTCGCCCCCTCCTTCCCCTCTTTTAGATCACTACTGAAGACCCTTCCTCTTCGACTGTGCTTATGGGCACCTCCTCCCTTCCACTGGCTCTGCATCAGGCTCCGCGACTGTTAAGCACTCTGAGACGCTACCCCACGTGAAGGGTATTGTATATCTGCAAGTTGTTGTGATTGTGATTTTGTCGGCAGTATGGATTTCATATTCATCCTGCTTTCATATTATTTTAATCATTCTAAGGTTTGAAACAAATACATGAAGCATTGCTTCATCTGTAGAAATATTTTTTAAATGTTTCTGGAAATGGGATAAAACTGCCCCTTGGAGTTTACTCCTTACCAGTGAAAATTCCTTAAATACCAGCCTGCCCTCATTCATGTCTTCCATCACCTTCAGACCTGAATACTCAAACACCTCGCTCTTCGACCATCTTTTTATCCTTCCCTGATTAGCTCTTAGTCAGCTGTGTGAAGCACATTGAGATATCCTCATGTGAAAGGCGCAATATAAATGTAAAATTGTTGCTCTGGATATTGTTTACAGTCAACAGAGATTTTCCTCCCATCAATCTCTGATGGAAGTGAGAGCCGATTGAATGTTATTTGCTGTGCTGTTCAATTGCTATAAATGTATTTCTTTATATTGGATAGAAATTCAAAAGAAAAGTTCAAGCCTTTCCATGGGGAATCTTTCCAGATTTCGACCTGTCTCTTATAATAGAGCAGATGAACACACAATCCTTTTCTTTTGGTTCACAAAGGGCATTGTACATTTTTTAATGAATAATTTTCCACGCAATGATTTGTTGTGATGCTGGTACATTCATTGTAAGAAGTTAATTTTCTTCCACTCCATGCAGAGAGCAAAACTCATCGCTGATAGTGAGTTAAGTCATCTAATGATGATTGTCTGCAGGAGTGTGTACTATCAGGTTTCTTTTTCTCTTACGAGTGTACAGTTTCTGATAAAACCTCAGGAGTGATCTGTTTACCCCTTATTTTTCAATAGATTGATTCTATTGATTCCCATTTTGGTAGCTTCCACAGTGGCTTAATTGGTGAAGTGTGCTATCAAGTGTGGAATTGAACCAAACAGACTGTGAAAGCCCCTAGGTTCAATCTCAAGTCATCATGGAGTTAGGCAACAAGATCACAAGATGGGTTCAGGTGAAGAAGGCCCTTTGGCCCATTTGATCTCATGCTTCCAGTACACTTACCCTACTCCTATAAAGCTGCTGTTTAAGTGAGTTCAGTATCCTAACTTCACCCACCTTTCCTGGCAACCCGTTCCTGTCACTGATTGCCCTCTGGGTAAAGAAAAACTTCCTGGGGTTTGTCCTGAAATTTCCCTTCACAACTGTACAACTATAGAGTTCACTTGCACTACTGTCTTGGTTTATCCTAAAGTATTCTGGATTCACTTTTTCAATCCCATTTAAAATGTTATGCATCTCTATAAGTCCCATCTAAGATGTCTTCTCTCAAGAGTGAAGATCCCTAGCTTGTTTAATTGTTGTTGGTCATAGCTCATTCCTCTAACACTGGATCTCATCTTATTGATCACTGCCTCTAGGGCCTGAGCAGCACCCCTAGGAAATGATGACCAAAGTGTATGCAGTACCCTACGTGTGGCCTGACCAGAGAACTATCCAGCTTCAGTGGGACATCTGCAGATCTGATCCCAATTGATTTAGCAATAGAGCCCAGCATCCTGTTTGTCTTGTTTATTGCTGAACTAATGTCAGCCAAGGTGATTTGGCCTCAAAAATCCCGAGCTAGCAAAAGAACCAAATCGGTCAGGATTCCTACTGCTGATCATTATCCAGTCAGCCCTCCCTGTAGAAAATGTGTGCAGGTGGACATTGAGTGCAGACAGGAACAAAATAATGTCCACATCACAAAAGCCTTGTTATGTGTTTATCTGTAATCAGCCCATTTACTGAGACTTCTTTCTATTCGGTGCAGGCTGGAACCAAACCTGCCAGGGTTCATTCTGGGCTGTTAAATGCAGCACACAGAGAACTGCTGATGGTGAATTTGTCTAAAATTGGTGTAGCTGACGAAGGAATTGAATCTCAGACAGCTGGGAGCAGTTTCCAGCACTGTCCAGCCATTTCGATACACTATAAACAAGTACCGACAATGTGAGTTCTGAGAGAAAGATAATTTGAAAAAAAACGGTTAGTTATTTGCGGTGCAAAATAATATGTTTCATAATAATTACTTACGAATCGTCACCTTTTTCCATTTATTCCTAAAGACCAGCTGCGGATGTGAACCCTCCTCCCTGAACTGATACCAGCTTAATTGTTAGATAGACCAATGGTTAATATGTCAGCCTGGCTCAACTGGAAGACCTCTCGCTTCCCCCCGAGTCGGAAGGTTGTGGGTTCAAGCCCCAAGTCTGCGCTTGGAACCCATTTAGTCTAAGCTGACATCCCAAGTACAGTACTGGGGGTGTGCTGCATTGATGGAGGTGCTCACCTTCGGATGAAATGTCAAACCGAAGCCCCGTCTGCCATTCAAAGATCTCATGGCACGACTCACAAAGTGATTGGAGTTTTGTCCACTGGCTTGGCCAACAATCCCCCAAATTGGTCATTCATTTCACTTGGCTGTCACATTCGCCTACAAAAATACACAGTCACTCCACTTCACAGTATATGCTGTGAAGCGCCTTGGGACATCCTCCTGACGTGAATGGTGTTATACCAAATATAAGGATTATTTTTATAGACCCGAAGATTTCAGTGGCGACCGTTGATGTTTCCCATCATGACCTTTGGGCCAACTTCATAGACTTTTGCACCACAGCAATGTTCTGCAAACAGCCAAGAGGTGAATGTTCCTTTTATCTGGGAGATTGATGGCCAGGCCATCAGAAGAAACTCCCTGCTCTTGTTAAATAGCATCCTGAGATTTTAATAATAATAATAATAATTCTTGCATTTGGTATAGCGCTTTTCATGTCTTCTAGACGTCTCAAAGTGCTTCACACAATAGACTGTAAAGTGAATTGACTGTATATTTGTAGGCGAAATGCGGCAGCCAATTGCGCACAGCAGTGTCCCACAAACAGTCATGGATTGAAATGACCAAGTGATTATTGTTTTTTTTTGAAGGATTATTATCAGGCGTGTGGAGTAAGGAAACTTGCCCAAGGTTTCGCCCTGACCTGCCTGGAATCAAACCCAGGTCTCTCACTTGAAAAGCGAGTGCTCTAACCACTGAGCTACAGGACTCATTATATTACTTTATCACATTTGAAACAAATTAATATCCAGCCCCAAAGAAAATACAATTAAGAATTGGACAATATTGAATTGTTTCACATGCGAGGCACTGCGGATAAGCTGTTTGTGCCAGAGATCACTGCTGTGTGTATTTAATGAACAGATTGTATGGAGATCAATTGCACATGGCCAGAGTTGACCTGAAATGGGCCCTGTAAGAAATAGCAACTGGATCTTCGGTCAATTTTGTATCTCCTCAGGAAAGAGTAATGGTTGAGGGAAGAAATGGGCTGTTAGAGCATTCATTTTAATGACGTACTGTGAGTGACAATAAATGTTAGCAGGCTGTCAGAGATTGCTGCTTCTCGTGTGTCTTTGGAATGTCCTGCTGTCTGCTCAGGGGTTCACATGCATACGTGAACAAGCTGGGGGAGACTCTGGGAACAAAGGCTTTTATATAGTCTAAAAGAAGCTCTTTGAAAAGATGTTTATGTTGTACATGAGGCAGACGTATTGTCCACCTGGTTATGGACCCAGACACATCTCTCTTTGTTTGGCATCAGAGTTTCCCCCTGTGGCGGTCTGGGTAAAATACGTGAGTGTATATCTGTCACCTCTAGAATTATGTACCGTATGTAAGAGGGATAAAATGCAAGGGAACCATTGACCTTCTTCACTTCAAAGATAGGGTTACTCAGTATGGCTCTATCAGCTATGAGTCAGCATCCTGGACTGACGTGCAGGTAATAAACCACCTCTGCATTCTGCTCCGAACTGGCTTCAGTCTATCAACTGCAACACTTTAGTTCTGCATTCACATCACTGGTAAAGTGACGCATTGGTAATGAAAGCAAACAAGTGTTAGAATTACAAGGAGCTCTTTCCTTCCCTTCTCCTCAAGTTAGACAGATTGACAAGGCAGAGCTGAGCCGTTCCGCATTTGCCATGCCCCAGCACTGACTGTTTTATATTTAGCTGCATATTTGGCCGAAACTTTCTCCTTGTGAAATCCAATCTCATCTGAATCAGGTATGTAGGTGGCTGTAAGCGTGTCACCAGAAATCAAGTCTTCAAGTATCGACAAACCTCCCAGAAAGCTCTAGCAACCAGTGGTTCCACTCTATCCTGCTGCTCTCTGCCACCAGACATCCATAGGACAAGATCTAATACATTTATATAATAATAATAATTATGTGGAGTCCTGCAGCTTAGTGGTTAGATCACTCGCCTCGCAAGCCAGAGGACCTGGGTTTGATTCCCAGGCAGGGTAAAATGTTGGGCAAGTTTCCTTACTCCACATGCTTCTGTTTACCTATCAGTAAGTTGGAACCCGGTTATTAGTTGATTAGTGGATCGCTTTTCCGGGGGTAATACAAATTTAGGTCACTCAATCCACGACTGTTTGTGGGACACTGCTGTGTGCAATTGGCTGCCGTGTTTCGCCCACAAAATATATAGTCAATTCACTTTAAAGTATATTCTGTGAAGCACTTTGAGACATCTCAAAGACATGATACGGCACTATATCAAATGCAAGAATTATTATTGTGTATTTTATAATAATAACAATAATTAATGAATGATACTTGCATTTGATATAGCACCTTTCATGTTGGGCGGACATCAGGATTTAATGTAAAGTGTATTCTGCAGGAGAACACGGCATCCAATTTGCGCACAGTAATATCCCACAAAAAACCATGGGTGAATGACCAATTTTATCCGGGGGACTGTTGGCCAGGATCGCTGCACTCCTACCAGTGGGTCAGCTGCTCGCTTGTACCGACCTGCCCTGCTCCAAATACTCAACAGGCAAGGCCTTTCGAACTGCTCGCCCCTCCACCTCCCAGTTAATCTTCTGTTCTTATTTTTCATTTCAACATAGTTTGTCCTCAAATTGGATCGAAAATGATATTTTGGTGATGACGTTTTCTGCGTTTCATTTGAATTTTTCCTTTCCCTTTTTATTTTGTTTTCCTTCAATCTCCCTGTCCTCCACCCACTCCCTCCACCCTCAAAAGTTATGTCTCCTTTTGTTTTCATATATAAACCTCATACCAAATTTGCAGCTGTACAACTCCATTGCCTTCTGATGCCTCGGCCATTATTCATGTGTGAACTTTGACATTGGTGTTGGCAGCCTATTCAACCACAGGGGACATTAAAGCTGAGTCTGATCCTATCCTCATTTGACATTGGCCCACATGCACCACCCCAAGTCAGGGACACTGAGGTCAATTATAACACTTCAAATGCTGCCTTAGCTGAGATCAGCTAACTCAGCACTGACCTGCGGCCTCAACGCCGCTTAAAGAATTAGCATTTTTATAGGGCACTAGGAAACCGATGGTCTTCACAGGTAATTACTGGCAAATGTAGTCACTGTTTTTTGAAGGCAAACCTGGCAAACATTTGCTTGGAATGATCAATTAATTTAGAGGATTACTGCTCAGGGCATCTTCCAGATAAATTGATCTTTCACATCATGTTTTATTTGTGGCTTTGCTGTGCATAAAATGACTGGTGCATTTGCTTACAAAGAACAATCACTCCACATGACATCTACTGTGAATTGTACCCAGTGGGCAACGCATCTCAGTATGAAAAGCATGAGAGCATTGCCACCGTCTTAAGGCCATCCATGGCCTTGCCCCCTCCTACCTCTTTGACCTGCTGACCCTCTATCAACCTGCCCGCTCCCTCCGTTCATCGGGCTTCAGCCTGCTCCATGTCTCCAGCCCTACCATCGGTGGCCAGGCTTTCAGCCTCTCTGCCCCCACACTCTGGAACTCCATCCCACAGTCCCTTCGCCTCGCTTCCTCCCTCGCCTCCCTCAAGGCCAGTCTCAAGAACCTTCTCTTCAACTGTGCCTTTGGTCTCCCTCCCACCTCTCTGCCTTCCCTCACCCCTACACCACCCCTCCCCAATGCTCGGACCACGACACCTGATTGTTCAGCGCTTTGGGACGTCCTCCCAACGTGAAATGCACTCTATAAATGTAATTTTGTTATTATTTTTGTTGTTGCCTTCCTGTCTGCAGATTGGGCACAGCTGACGTTCTAAAATGCAAGTGAATCAACAACAACAACTTGCATTTAAGCACTTGAGATCCAGAAAACAAGGCAAAAATGCTGCAAATCAGATAACACAGACTTATGAAAGAAAGTTGGTATTGCTTGCTGAGGCTGATTATAGTGTTTCTATTTGTTTTCCGGTGATTAATCTCTGGCACTTACCTCCACTTCACCTGCAACTCACTGCTATTAAGCTTATGACATTGGATTAGTACAAGTGGATGGTGCCAACATAATATTCCTGAGAGAGCTCCGGCTGCTTCACCCAAACAAAGCACCGTGCTGGTAAATGCAAGCTCCTCCTAGCAGAATCCCTGACCAAGGTGTCTTACAGATCGAGTGACCTGCTTCATGTCCCCTGCCTTATTCATTCCACCACGCCTCGAACTTTGGAACTCTCTCCCTCAATCCCTCCCCCTTGTCTCCTCCTTCCTCTTTTTCAGATCCTGCCTGAAGATCTACCTCTTCGACAATGTCTACGGTCACCTCCTCTCTCCCCCCTCCCCCCAGCTCGGAATCAGGCTCCGACATTTTTAAGCGTGAAGTGCACTATATAAATGCAGGTTGTCGTTGTTGTTGTCATTAGGAACTGGAACAGGTGACCAGGAAGAGTGGCTGAAGCTAATAATGCTGAATTTACATCAGTGGATGAGCTTTCAACCATTCTGCCCCCGCTCTCTGGAACTCCATCACTGGGGGAGACATAGTTTTTATTAGACTTTCCCCTCAGTCAGATATAATAAACGGTGTTAGTCTGTGGAATCAATATATACAGTTGAATCTCATCTCAGAAATGAGGTCAACTTACTGTTCAAGCTACTTTTCAGGACTTTTTTTCCATTTGAAACTAATTGTGACCAAAATCCCAAACACGCACTTCATTAAAATAAACGCAAAATAGGTCATTTTATTGCCTGACTCTCAATAGCCCATTTCACCTGGAGAGCACATTTTTTTGCTCAACTGTCGACTCCCTCATCCTCTGGTCAAGAATTTTGTTTCCAAGGTTACTCAGAGCATTATTTCTTGTTTTCCTGAGATCACAGATCAGAAGAAATGTTTGGATGAAGAAGGTCCTTTGACCCATTTAATTTAAACCTTTCACAGTATCCTCCCTGCTTTCTTCCCATCACAGCATCAAGCTGTTTGTTAAAATAAACTCAGCATTATTGGCTTCAACCACCCTTCCTGGTAACCTGTTCGAGTTCCTAATGACAACACCACCACCTTGCATTTATATATAGTGCCCTTCACACTTAACAGTGTTGGAGCCTGACTCTGAGCCAGGGAAGGGAGGAGGTGACCAGAGGCATTCTCAAAGAGGAAGGTCTTCAGGTGTGATCTGAAAAAGGGAAGGAGGGGTTAAGGGAGAGAGATTGAGGGAGAGAGTTCCAAAGTTTGAAGCGTGGTGGCTGAAAGCACGGCTGCAGATGGTGGAGCGAAGGGCATGAGGAACAAGCAAGAGGCCAGAACCGGCACTGGATGGTGGAGTGGGGAGTAAGCAGGGCAGAAAGGTAAAGAGGTGCCAAATGAGTGTGAGGATCCATCCTGTGATAGGGCTCCAGTGGAGTCTGGCGAGTCTGGTGCGTTGGGGAAGTATATGGGCTGCCGCGTTCGCCCACAAATATACAGTTAATTCACTTTAGTGTGTTCTGTGAAGCGCTTTGGGACGTCCTCCCGACGTGAAAAGCGCTATATCAAAATATCAAATGCAAGGATTAAATGGGCAGTGGAATTCTTAATTACTAGGATTTTGTGGATAGTGGAGCTGTGGAGACTGGCGAGGAGGGTATTGGAATAGTTGAGGCAGGAGGTGATGAAAGCATGGACGAGGGTCTTGGCTGCATTGGATGTGAGGTACGGTGGGAGGCGAGCAATGTGACGGAGGTGGAGGAAAGCAGTCCTGGTCAGGGACCTGATGTAGGGTAGGAGGACAGCTGAGGCGTGACCCTCTGAGCAAAGAAATACTTCCTGGTGTCCCTTTTGAAATTGCGCTTTGCAATTCTAAAACAGTGTTCTCTTGCTCTACCATCTCAGAGCATTTGAAGGTATTGTTCTGGGCTTACTTTCTCAGTACTGTTAAAAAAAAATCTCTGAGATATCTTGCAAGATTGAAGAGCCCTGGTTTGTCTAATCATTGCTCATCGCTCATTTTTTCTAACACTGAGGATCATTCTCAAGCGGGTCCTCTGCACTGGCTCTAAGGTCTGGCCTCTCTCTTGTGTTGTGGCAACTGGACCTGTTATACAAAGCTCTAGGTGTGGTCTGAACACAGCACCTGGTAGTTTGAGGATGATATCTGGGGATCTGACCTCCATAAATTTGGCAATATAGTGCACACATATCTAAAGTGAGTTTTGTGTTTCCGTCACTCAAACAGCTGTGGCAATGAAGGAACATTAATAGTCTAAATACAGTAAGCCCCAAGCTTACCGGACTCCCGGTGTCTGAAATTCAAACCTAGGCCTGACACACCCAAATTTCTTTGAAGAAAAATTCTGACGGCCCAGTGTAGTCTCCTGCATTCTTACCTCACTGTCATCTGCTACTGTGCCTACGGTCACCTCCCTCTCCCCACTGGCTCGGGGTCGTGCTCCGCCACTGTCAAACGCTCTGGGACTCTGCCCTGTTTGAGGGGCGTTATATAAATGCAAGTGGTTGTTGTTGTTGTTGTTGTCCTTGCTGGCCTTCACAGTGGTCAGGGGTATCGACTTTGACTCAGGTTGTCGTGATACACAAACAATTACAATGCTGGTACTGGCATTGTATTATTATTATTATTATTATTATCATTATCACATGCACATCATATTTCAGCTAACCTCCACAAATTGTATTATCATATTCAGCTCACCAGATCAGATTCCCCTCCCTCTCTCCCTCTCTCCCTTCCTCCCCCATTAATCCAGCTAACTTTGGGTTTAGTGTATGCTTTCTTTTTAATGCACGCTATGTCACCGCCTCATGTGATGAGGAGACAATTGGCTGAAAATATTACTACTTAGGAAACCATTGCCCTTTAATTCCAACGGCAAACTCACATCACTATGAGTTTGCCGTTGGACAGTCAAACATCAAAGGACATTTGTAGAAAGTCACTGCATTCTGAGCTGCAGGGTAGAAGTACTCCAAAAATACACAGATATAATAATAATAATCCTGGCATTTGATATAGTGCGTTATCACGTCATCGAGACGTCTCAAAGCGCTTCACAGAATATACTGTAAAGTGAATTGACTGTATATTTGTGGGCGAAACGCGGCAGCCGATTGCGCACAGCAGCATCCCACAAACAGTCGTGGAGTAAGGAAACTTACCCAACGTTTTGTCCTGCCGGGAATCAACACAGGTCTCTCGCTTGTGAGGCGAGTGCTCTAACTACAGAGCTACAGAACTCCAGATGAAGATACTGCACAGGGTTCGAGGTATATGTTGAATTAGCTCAAGCTTTTTTCCTTAGTTTTGCCCGGTTAACAAAGCATGAGATTGTGTGCATACAGAGTATAATGTGAGAGAGAGAGAGAGAGTCATTGCGTATATCAGAAATATAAAGTCCTGGGGAATGGGAAACTTTTCCAGGTCACCATCTAGCAATTCTACAGTAGATGACCTACATACCACATACACTCCTGATCCTTTATCATCTTGACAGTGTATCTCTATCTCAGTGCAGCCCAGCTCCATTTACATTGTTTGTTTATTCTAACCCAGAATATGATAATACAATTTATCATAGAGGTTAGCTGAATTATTGGCAGTATGATGTGCATGTGATGATAATAATAATAATCCTTGTATTTGATATCGCGCCTTATCACGTCTTCTAGATGTCTCAATGCTGTTCAGCATGAAAAGTAAGACTGCAGAGTTATAAACGTATTTAATATAGGATTATCAAATACTAAAACAAGTTCTGTTTTGTGGTAGAAATCAATTGAAATTCTTATGGTATATTTCACCCACAACATACGGTCACCGCACTCTCCGTTATATCCTGTGCCTACTGGAGATGCCTCGCCAAGGCACAGAATCAAATGCATGGATTATTATTACCAAGAAATATTAACAACACCAACAACTTCTGCTTATACATTTTCCTGAAGGATGCTCATTAGTTTGGGTGAACGCCACGCTTTGAAAAAGCAGGACATGATTTGACATGATTCGCATTGCAAATTAGATTTGCGAATTGCAGGGGATGTTGATTTTGAGACGTGAATCAGGTCAGTTCCTCATTGAGAACTTCATTGTTAGCTTGTATTTATTTAATGTAAGATATTGTCTTGGAGCGCTTCACAATGATGGGGTCGGATGTCAAGCAAGGGAGAAGAGGGAGGGGGAGTGGACCATCAATGCAAGCAAACAAAAGCTTTATTCATAACATCAGTGATTGGCAATTCCCCCTTGAGTCAGGACACAGAAATATGGCTGAGTTCTGAAATTAGATCATAACTTGTTATCAAACCTGTATCTCACTATTTAGTCTGGTTAAGAAACAAGTGGTATATTTTGCAACGTTTTGTAATGATTAATATTTCCGAATAATTTATCATTATTTTTTGAATCAGAAAAGAAAATGTGGTAAATTTGCCCCTACTGTTACAACTGTAATGACCGTATTAATTCCTTCCAACCCCCAAGTCACTAAGCTTGTGTGAAACGTGGTGTTCTTTTTACTTTTAATGAGCAACACCCCAAACTTATCTTGCAGCACAAGTAATATAATAATAACCTGAGTATTTAATATTCAGTCATTTCTTTCATGTCAAAAGGATGTCTCATAGTCCTTAATAGGATTTACTGTACAGTATAGTGACTGCGTAGTTTGTGGATGAAATGCGGCAGCCAATTTGCTTACAGCAATGTCCCACAAAGCCATGAAGTGAATGATCAAGTTTATCTGAGGGTTGTTGGCAGGACACCAGGAGAAACTCCCTTCACAAAAACTTCCTCAAACGATCCCTCAGAGGCTGCTGTATGGGAGGATGTGGACAGCACTGCTCACAAAGCATATCCAGATGCACATGCATCAATGACATGAAGTTGCATCATTCAACAATTGGCATTTTATTTACAGAATCTTTGTTGCAATTGTTGCAGAATCGCAGAATAAAACATATTGAGATTTTGTCATGGATAATAATAATACTAATAATAATCCTCGCATTTTATGTAGCGCCTGATCACGTCTTCGAGACGTCTCAAAGCGCTTCACAGAATAGGCAGATCTGCGAGAACCTAGAATTGAAACTGCCTCGGAAGAGAGAGAGAGAGAGAGATAGAGAGAAAGACTTGATGGAGTGGTGGGATCAGAGAAACACTTGGGAGTTTGGTTTATTGTACTGTTGGAGCGTGAGTCTTTTTNGAGATGTCTGCTCTTGTGTGAAGGTGTGCGTGGAGGCTGCCTTGACCTGCCCTGACCTGCTCACTCACAGCCCAGTCGGTTCCCATAAGCTCAAGCGCTTCGGAGGGGACTGCAATCGGCATCGCCTGGCTGGCGCTAAACATTCCACCCTGTGATTTGTACTGACAAGCTTCTTGTAAACACATTCTGCTTTCAGGAGCCTCCTGAATATGGGAGATAACGTAACACAAAAGACGGGCGGCGTAGTGGAGAGCCGCAGAAGCTCTGGTGCGGTGGATGTGCTCTGCGTACCCTTCCTCTGACACAAATCAATGATTCGTGAAGAGCCAGGTGCTGCTTCAACACAGCAAAAATAAAGAAGCCACAAATAGTTTGGTAGAAAAACAAGACGTGTTCTTGCAGCAAGTGTAGTTCAATGCTAACCGTGGCTTCTGGTGCTAACGTGAGTAATGGGCAGCCCTCCTGTTCCAAAGACCTTGCTAAGGGACCACAGCTTATTTCATTAGCTGCTTTCATTGGATACACACAAATTAAAGCATGCTTCATTCAGCGCTTGAATTATCTCTCGATTGCTGTTTGGGGGAACATCAGAAGCATTAGTTTTTTTTTCTGGATATTTGCATCTGAATGCATTTTTCGTCTCAAGCGTGTATTTACCCATGTTATCAGGCATTACAGGGGCAAGAATTAATCACTGGTAACAATCATACAGAATATGGTTACGTTTCTAAGGTCATTCACCAATTTATGTCAGGCTTATGAATGGAATCGGTAGGTATCGTGGCTTAATCAGTGGCCCCGCTACTTCCCTGGTGTAAAATACTTCAGCATTACACATATGGAAATCTGCAGAATTTCATTTCAGCTTTAAATCTTCATTTAAGCTCTAGCTTTTTCAAGAAGTAAGTAGGAACTTGGTTGTTAGTTGATTGGCAGATCGCTTTCCTGGTGTAATAATCCCTACAAAAAAATAATAATAATAATGTGGTCACTCAATCCATGACTGTTGTGGAATACTGCTGTGTGCAATTAGCTGCCGCATTTCGCTCAGAATACGCAGTCAATCCACTTAACAGTATATTCTGTGAAGTGCTTTGAGATGACTCAACGACATGATAAGGCGCTATATCAAATGTAAGGATTATTATTATTATATTTCAAGCCTCTGATGTTCACATGAGGGGAAAGGGATGAATCAGAGGAAGCATTAAAGGTGTTAAAAGAGATCTAGCTGGGAATGCACACAAGCTGATTGACAAAGGAAGTTTAATACAGGAATATATTACACATGGGAAGTAAAATCACATGTACCTTATGGATAGGACAGAAATTGCCAAGGGGGAAACTGAAAGATCTGGAGATGTTAGTTCACAATATCAAAACAGTGTGAGACAGCAATAAACAAGGCAAACGGGATGCCAGGTTACATTACAGAACTGTTTGAGTTTAGATCTCCAGAAGGTTATGCTCATTATACAGTGCTCTTGTTAGACTACACCTTGATCTGCACACAGTTCTGTTCACCACAACATAAGGGTGCAGCTCAGGCTTCAAGGCAATGCAGAGGAGAGCAAGTACAATGATTCCCAATGTTTGACAGATGAGTTGTGAACTAATGTGAATCGGGACTCTTTAGCCTTGAAAAGATTCATCTCCGAGGCATAGAATGGAGCAATTCCCACAAACAGCCAAGAAGTGAATGAGCAATTTATCTGGTGCATTGTTCGTCGGATAACTGGAGAAACTCCCCCTTTTTTTTTAATGGTGTCACGGGATCCACATGCACGCATTTGTTTACCTAGCAGTAAATCAGAACCCGGCTGTTAGTCTTTTGGCAGATCGCTTTCCGGGATTAATAATCCTTCAAAAAAAATGCGGTCACTCAATCCACGACCGATTGTGGGACACTGCTGTGCACAATTGGCTGCCTCGTTTGATCCATGAAAATACACAGTCAATCCACTTTATAATATATTCTGTGAAGTGCTTTGAAATGTGACAATGTTGTGATAAGGCGCTATATCAAATAACAAGAAGTGAATGAACAATTTATCTGGTGCATTGTTTGTCAGGACAACTGAAGAATTGTTCATTCAAATTTGGTTTAAGATTTCATCCAAAGTTGGCACCTTCAACGATTCCTACAATATTGCAATGGAGTATCAGTCGAGAGGGAGAGCTCAAACTCCCAATATACGGTTTGACTCCACTACCTTCTTAACAAGCGCCAAGAGTGCTATCAATTGAGCCAGGCTGCTGATGCTAGTTAGATGTCTCTTTGCCTCATCCACTCTTCTCGACCTCAGCCACGTGTTTCACTTTCTGGCGCCCAAAATGTGTTTTAGTAATACACGTAATTTGTGGAATCACTTGCACGTCACCTCAAGTCCTGCATCAGGACTTGGAGCTCACAGTCTAGGCCAGGGATGGCCAACTTGTGAATATTTTACGTATGTTTGATGCATCCCAGGTGGGCCACAAGTTGGCCATTTCTGATCTAAGGTAATACTCCAAGATATTCCGAGATAATGCCCTTCAATGAAAGGTATTATATAAATGCACATTGTTGCTGTTGTTGTTGTAACCAGATGAGAGCTGCCCTCAGATATCTAAAGCAATACTACACCTTTGTTCCGTAGCGTTAATAGGTTCTTAAATAGTTTAACTGTACAACTGGCATAAATTAAACAGAAGCAATGTGAGCCCTTTTAAGGAATGGAAGATCAGCAATTCAATTTTACCCACTGTTTCCACTAGCTATTGTTTTTTTACTCTGCCAATGACCGCGTTAAGTATTCTGTCCAGTGGAAAATGTAGAACATTTCGCCTGAACCCATCTGTTTAAAATGACACTTGTCACAGTTATGTTGCTCTGGAACTTTGAACCAGAGAAACCAACACAACACTGGTTTCAGTAACATAAGTAAATTGTGGATGCATCTGCACGTCAACTCAAGTCCTGCATCAGGACTTGGAGCAACACTGGACGTTGTTTGACCTATTGCATTAGTGTAAGTTTTTACGCCTCCAATAAAGTCATGTAGCCTAATCCCAAATTGGCTCCTCTTTCCCCCTTCCTGGGAATAACACGGTTGTCACAACTTTTGTTAAACCAAAGTTTAGTTGGGATTTGACTGCAATTTTATGTCTTAATAATGACTCGTCCTTTATTTGTGACTTATCGGATTCCTCTTTAAAAAGTTAGATTTGTCTGTTCCATTGACTTATGATGTCGTTTTAACCTTATGTATCAAATATGAAAGCGTCCGGTGTATAGTTTTTTTAATCAGCCTTCCCCAACAGGAACATGATCATTCCTCACTGTCAGCCGACCCACACAAGGTAAAGCTCGGCCTCTCCTTGTCTGTGTGAAAGTGATAGTTCCCTCAAAGTCCAGATGGTATTACAGACCTTCCTGGGTTCAGCACGGGCTAAGCCTGTTCATCTCAGGATGTCTCTTCGTGTCAGCGCTCTGCTCGGGAGACACTGCAGGCATGTAGCTCAGTCTTCCACTTGTGCTGTCTTCTTTTTCAGATGTATGATGCCCGAAGGCACTTTGGGGGCCATAATTGAGGGTAGGCATTCACTTTGTCAGGGCCATTGATGATTATATACACGCTGAGAGTGTGCAGCACGAGAGATAGCATTCCTTAACGTCTCTTTTATTTTGGAGAAGACACGGAGAGATAAAAGATTCCTCCACATTCCTCCGCTACTAGTGAAAGTAACATGGTATATATTTTCTCAAGGCGGATGGTGGTTGGGGGGGGGAGGGGGGGTGGCGTATGGATTGAGTGAGTGAGTGGGTGGGTGGGGAACGTATGGTTGTTTCAAACAACTCTGACTGTATTGTGTTCCTGATCCTGTTCTGGTTATGGATCTGCTTACAAGTGAATGATTACCCTGGGGCTCGAGCCATCAAACAACCCCACACACACAAAGTTGACAGCAGCCTGTTAGATTTTCTTTGTTTTCTAAAAGTTACAGTCTTTTATGGATTTTTTTTTGGTGCTCCGAAAGGTCAGGAAATTTAGTGTCATCTAATGGAACAATTTTTCAACATCAGCACTGACTGTCAAAATCAAGTGCTCCCAGACCAAGTATAACCTGGTTTAGACCCTGGATAAAGCCTCTTAACTCTACCACAATATCCCTTAACGTCAGAAGAGAATTAATTACTGCACCAATGTGAATGTTTCCCCCCATTTTTTTCCCCAGGAGACGGCATTATGAGCCTTTGGTGTGAAATACAGCACCATTCTGCCCATTTGCACTGAGTTAGGTTCAGTTTTGATGCCGTTGGCTAGCCCCCTTCAGAACTGTGTTCACTTTGCTCAGACCCATTTATTAAAGACCCTAGGAGATTCTGTCCCCTTATACTGGTCTCAAATCTCTCCCATTCTCCAGGGGATATATTAATACTACCCACTCCCCTAAGACTCAATACTATTAAAAACTGCAGCTTGCAAATGTATGTTTGATTCCTTTATTCAATGGTCACGAGCAGAGTAAAAGAACAACAAATTGCACTTATATAGATAGCACCTTTCACATTGGGAGGATGTTCCAAAGCTCCATTCAAGTTAAATGCAGCCACACAGTTTAAACTAAGTGTGGTTCCCCACTCTCAGGAACTCCATCCCGGATCCCCTTGACTCACTCCTTCCCTCCCCTCATTCAAGGCACGTCTTAAAACATAGCTCTTTAATCGTGCTTTCAGATATCTTTCCCCTCCCCACCCCCAGCTTGGGTACCCAGCCAGGATTGTCAAGCACTTTGATATGTCCTCCTGACGTAAAAAGTGTAATATAAATGTAAATTAGATTGCAAGTCCCATTGGGTGATGTCTTTAGCCCCTAGGAGGGAGCTCATTTTACTCACTCCAGGAGAGCTGTGTTGGGTAAAGATCAGATCTGGTGATTTGATAGCTAACGCACTGGATTGAGCAACATGTCAGTAGAGGTAGGATGGCTCATAATTATCAAGATCGGGAAAATCTAACATTGCTTTTAACACGTTCTGAAAAGCAATCTGTAGAGCTGTGTTTATCGAGGCTGTCGTCACCAGCCTTGCTACTACTGCAGGATAAATGAGATGCCGACCATTGATTCAGGGGTGTTTTTCTTCCGATTCCAATCTTTTTCTTGGAATCTGGCTGAATATCTTCCTATCATTTCCTCATTAAAGATTGACATTAAAGATCCATGACAGTATTCGAAAAGAGAGAAGGGTTTCTCCCAGTGTCCTGGTCAACAATCTCTCAAATAAATTTCATTGGCTTTTGGCCAGACATTTCTGTGAACAAATTAACTGCCACATTTGCCTACAAAATATGCTCTGCAATAAATCTTGTGAAGGGGACTGAGACATCCTGCTGACATGAAAGGCATTACATCAAGAGCGAGGATTATTCGTACTATTATTGATGGTTTATTCTCTTTTAAACTATTGTTGATCACAGAGTTTGGCACTTAATGGTACCTCAAAGCCAAATATTTACTTGCTCATCCAGTCACAATATCAGTCACTGGAGCCAGACTGTCACACCCAGTCACTTATAAAACAACAGCAACCTAGATTTATATTGAGCCCTTCACACGGGGTAGCGTATCAGAGTTCTTTATACCCTACCAACCTGTCCGCTCCTTCCTCTCAGCAGGCTCCGGCCTGCTTCATGTCCCCCGCCTTGCCCGACCCAGCATTGGTGTGCGAGCCTTCAGCCTCTCTGCCCCCAACCTCTGGAACCCCTTCCCACAGTCCCTCCGCCTCACAACCTCCCTGGCTCCTTCAAGACCTGTCTCAAGATCCTTCTAAGAATCTTATCTCCCACTGCAGGTGATAATATAATAATAATAATCCTTGCATTTGATATAGTGCCTTATTACGACTTTGAGATGTCTCAACAACAACAACAACAACAAGATTTCATTTATAGAGCGACTTTCACGTCAAGGCGCTGGACAGTTGGGTCAGGATCAGATTAGGACCCGAGCAGGGGGGAAATGGTCAGGGTGAGGGAAGGGAGGGAGCGAGGAGGGGGTAGAGAGTCGAGAGGGGAACTGAAGGTACGGTCAAAGAGAAAGGTCTTGAGACCGGCCTTGAAGGAGGAAAGGGAGGAGGCAGCGAAGGCACTGAGGGATGGAGTTCCGGAGCCTCGGGGCTGAGAGGCTGAAGGCCCGGCCACTGATGGCAGGGCGGTTGGGGCGGGGGATGTGGAGCAGACCGGAGCCGGAGGAACGGAGGGTACGAGCAGGTAAGTAGGGGGATAGTAGGTCGGAGAGGTAGGAGGGAGCGAGGCCGTGAATGGCCTTGTGGGTGAGGATGAGGATCTTGAATTCGAAGGTGAGGATGAGGATCAAAGCATTTCACAGAATATACTGTAAAGTGAATTGACTGTATATTTTGTCCCACAAACAATCGTGGATTAAAGTGACCATTTTTTTTAAGGAATTATTCCCCCAGAAAATCGACTAACAACCAAGTTTCTACTTACTGCTAGGAAAACAGAAGCACGTGGAGTAAGGAAACTTGCCCAACATTTCACCCTGCCGGGAATCGAACCCAGGTCTCTCGCTTGCGAGGCGAGTGCTCTAACCACTGAGCTACAGGACTCCACACCGCCCCCCTCAGCCCCTGCCAGGTGATGGCAGGCTGATTCAGGTAGTGCTTTGTGTTTGGTTACAAGATGGCTCCTGCCCTCACTGGCTGAGGCAAACCAGTTACTGGGTTATCAAATGTAAATACAGACCTGGGAACATGCAGCAGGTCAGGCTGCATATAGGGAGCCACATATATATTTTATATATATATATTTTATATATATATATATGAGGAAAGTAAGTTAACGTTTCAGGTAGATGGCCTTTCGTCAGCACTGAACAGAACAGCAGTCAGAGCAGTTCTGATGAAAGGTCATCGACCTGAACCGTTAATTCAATTTCCTCTCTCCATAGATGCTGTCTGACCTCCTGTGTGTTCCCAGCGACTGCTGTTTTTATTTCAGATTTCCAGCACCTCCAGTGTTTTGCCCACTGGGTGGTTGTCAAGCCTTGCTCAAGGATTTGTGTACCTCCAAGAACAATTTGGCCATTTCTCAGGACAGTTAGTGCAACATTGTGCCGTAAAGCATATGTGTAAGTGTTGGGGTTATCGAGCTGCAGTGCTCCCACTGCGAGCCCCTGAGAAGTTTTTTATGGGTGCTAAAACATTCAGGGAGAAAAATAAATTCAATGAAATACACTGTTCTGAAGACAAACCAACTGTTAAGCATTAGGAATATAGATTAGGATGGCCGTGCTAATTTTTCCTTGTCAATTTGTTTACTTGGACTCTGAGCTTTGATGCAGTATAGTTCAGGACAGTTGCCATCAGGTTCTTTTGCTGGCTAGGGATAATGATTGACAAATAATTCACTCCTAAATAATTTAAGCACCGTTAGTCACCGTAGTCCAACTCAGCCCATCTCTTATCCGGCAACAAGAAGACTGAATCAGCCAGCCTGAAGCAGAATGCGACTTTCTATGCCCATTTTACGTCAAGGGAAGTGTTTGATTAAACCACATTAATATGTAAACAGTTCCTATAGCATTCATTAGATGCAAAATATTCACAGCTCATTACGTGTGGAAAGTTTATGCGTTCTATTAGTTGATGATGTTCTCAATAGGCCTCCTTTGTAACATGCGACTACCAGGATGCAAGAAGGGGAACTAAAGACTTCTGACCAGTCTTTTATTGTCTGGTATAATAATCCTTACATTTGATACGGCACCTTTCATGTTTCAAAGAGCTACACAGAATTTACTGTAAAGAGGAGTGACTTGTGTATTTGTGGGAGAACACAACAGCCAATTTCACACAGCAATGTCCGACAACCAAAAAACAAATGACCAATTTTATTTTGGGGGATTGTTGCCCAGGACACCAGAAGAAACTCTCTTCTCCTTTTGAATAGAGTCATAGGGTCATTTACATCCACCGGAACAGGCAGATGGAACAACAGATTATCTGAAAGCCGGCACCTCCAACAAGTCCCAACATGGAACTTGAACCCACAACTTTTTGACTTGAGAGCGAGAGTAATACCAACGGAGCCAGGCTAGCACACAGCATTTCTAAGTATTTGTTTTAGCTGTGACGGTATTGGGATATTATTTCATTTACGCTATACATGCTGATGACAATTTGAGGTTGTGTGAGCACATTTAAATCTACTATAAGAAAACAGACTTGTGTTTCCCTTTTACCTCTTAAAGGCAGCCTTATATCCCATTGTATGCATATGCTCCTACAAATACACAGTCACTACACCTGATAGGAAAACTACATGAAGCACTTTGAGTTGTTTTGATGTGAAAAGATGCTACACCAACAACAACAACAAATTGCATTTATTTAGTGCCTTCCATGTCAGGAAGGCATCCCAAGGTGCTGGAGGATGGATTCGAGAGGGGTGGGGGTCAAGGAGGGGTTGGGGTAGGAAGTGGGAAGGTGAGTGGGGGTATGGCCAAAGGGAAAGATCTTGAGATGGATCTTGAAGGAGGCGAAGAAAGGGACGAGGCAAAGGTACTCCAGGATGGAGTGCCAGAGAGTGGGGGTGGGAAGGCTGAAGACCCGACCACTGATGATGGGGTAAGGCAGTGCGAGGGAACTTGGAGAAGTTCAGTGCTTGCCAAGCAGAGAACACTGGTGGGTGAGGAGGGTTTAAAAAGGTCACACGGATAGGGTGGGGGCAAGACCGTGGAGGGATTTAAAAGTCAGGACAAGGATCTTGGAACTAAATCCTCTGGGGGATGGGGAGCCAGTGGAACCGAGTGAAGATTGGGGTGATATGTAGCTTATTGACTGCAAAACCTAATTTTGTGGTCATCTATTCAAATTTCTTCAGTTCTGACCAACAATCCCCCAAATAAAATTGATTGTTCACTCCATGACTATTTAAGGGACTTTGCTGTGCATAAATTGGCTGCAGTGTTCACCTCCAAAGAAGCAATCATTACAGTAAATCCTGTGTAGGGCTTCGCAACATCCTCTCAACATGAAAGGAACTGTATCAAATGTATTTATTAGATTCTCGAGCGGGTCACAAATATGCATCAGTATAGCTGAGAATAAATACAATGGCTTCACGTGATGAGCAAAATGTGTTACACGGAAGCAACATCGCCCACTGATAAATACGTAGCCCAAAGTAGAATGTATTTTTAAATTTACACAGATGTCCAGGCAGATGAATAGGGTTTCTTCCAGATGACAAGGACGTGATAGTTGGAGATAATCAATGAAGAATGAGAAGTAAAATGTTATTACATTGCACCAGGGAGCTCCGATGCTGCATTATTAAAGATTTCTAGCCATGTGATTGGGGTAAAGGGCAGGGCAGCACTAACCAATTCTATCAGATACCTTTAGTTTATTCGATTTCCCGTAAGAGGAAAACACTGCTGTCACCTGAAGATGAACAGGCCTTTGGCGCCATTATAAAGGCTCCTCTTTATACAGTAGTTAATCTGGCTTTAATCACAATGAGATGATGAGATGACAGGTTCCTTTTAAGCAGAGAACTAACTCAAGCAGCTGGTCATTGGCATTGACTTCCTTAACTTGAAAAAAAAGGTGAATGAATGCCAATATTTCCGAACATTCTCCTTAGCTTTACCATTCACGTCTTCCTAAATGAATTGCACAGGTTGTTCGTTCGATCTCCCTGGACACATCGGCGCCACAGAGCTGCCTCTCTGAAATAACAAAATCAGTTGTTGTGGTCAAGTGTAAGTGCCAGCAATCAATAAATTTGGGAACCAAGGCAGGCGAGTGCATATCCTCCTCTGTTTCTCAGGAAATGTCCTGATAAATGACCCCATTGATTCCTTCAAACTAAATAAACAAAACAACAAGGATGGCATAATGGTACTCAGGCCAGCTCTTAGTTTAGGTGGAGGGAGAGGAAACCTGTAATGTTAACAAGCAAAGAACATCTAGCTCACGCTACGCTTTTGACCTTTTTTTAAAGGTTGGTGTATATTATCATTTACGCCCCTACATCAAGGTCAAATCCAACTGGGGATGACGTCCCTCAGATGAGACATTAATCCACCTTCCTTTTCAATAATAATAATAATAATAATAATCCTTGCATTTGATATAGCACTTTTCACGTCGGAAGGACGTCCCAAAGCGCTTCACAGAACACACTGTAAAGTGAATTGACTGTATATTTGTGGGCGAACGCGGCAGCCAATTGCGCACAGCAGTGTCCCACAAACAGTCATAGATTGAAAATGACCAATTTATTATTGTTTTGGGTTTTTGGAGGGATTATTATTAGGTGTGTGGAGTAAGGAAACTTGCCCAAGGTTTCGCCCTCTGCCTGGAATTGAACTCAGGTCTCTCGCTTGCAAAGCGAGTGCTCTAATCACCGAGCTACAGGACTCCACGAGGGCCCATTAAAGATCCCATGGCCCTAATCAGAAAGAGTAGGGAGTTTCTCCCAGTGTCCTGTCTAATAATTCCCCTGATAAAGTTGATCATTTGCTTCAAGGCTGTTTGTAGGACATTGCTATCTGAAAATTGGCACGTTTGCCTACAAATACAGTCACTATACTCGGTGGCTATACCAAATGGAGGGATTATTCTGTACCTTCTTGAGGATAAGAAATATCTCCTGAAATTTCTCAGGTTAGTTTGTATACATTCTGCCACATTGTAATATTTTCCATAAATTAATTCATATAAATTGACATTAATATATTTAATTTTAGTAGGAAGAATCTCTTCTCTCCCTTTGGTTTGCCCCATCTTTTTTTGCTCGTCTCTCACTAAATGCCTCACATTTAGTGTATGGATCAATTTTATCAAAGAGATTATTGGGCAGGACACTGGGAGAAACTCCATTCACTGCATCGATTCTCACTGCAAATCTCGATTGTGTTTGGGTTGTGTCTGTCCTGAATATTCTTAACTCCCTTGAGGTCAGTAATGTTTTCCGGCTTGTGCTGGCAGTGAACCCATTGAGCTTGATATTATTATTACCGCAGACTAATTAACAGCTACCAACGAATTAGTCCCTGATTATGGAATCAATCAGGGAATCAATGACAAGGGTAATGGATGAGGTACTCCATTGTAAGAGTGAAGATTGGTTAGGAAGTACATTCAGTGTTAAGTTTTAATGATAAGCCTATTGGAATTCTGATAATCATGAATATTTTCAATCTACATTTTGTACATCAGGTGGCATGCAAACAACATTCTTACACTTGATATGACGCCTATGAACATCAAAACATTTCACAGGTAATTGCTGGCCAGTGTAATGACTTTTTGGGGCCAATTTGCACAAAGCACTTACCAAAGCAGCAAGAAGTGAACGACTGATTTACCTGGAGGTGACATGGAATCTTTAACATCCATGCTGAACAGGCAGAAAGACATTCATTTTAAGCTTTTTCCTGCCTCGTTTGATAATAATAATAATAATAATCCTTGCAATTGATATAGCGCCTTATCACGTCTTCGTGACGTCTCAAAGCCCTTCATAGAATATACTGTAAAGTGAATTAACTGTATATTTTGTGGGCGAAACACAGCAGCCAATTGCGCACAGCAGTGTCCCACAAACAGTTGTGGATTGACCAGTTTTTTTTAAAGAAACTATTACCCCTGGAAAAGCGATCCATCAATCGACTAACAACTTACTGTTACTTACAACAACTTACAACTACAACAACAACTCCTGCTTACTGCTAAAATATGCCGAGCTGCTTAGGTCAGTGTTCACCATTACCAGTAAGGGTAGTTATTCTAGTAATCCTTGCATTTAGTGTAGTGTCTTTCAAGTCGAGTGGACATCCCAAAGCACTTTGCAGGATTTTAATGCAAAGTGAAGTTACTGTGTACTTGTGGTTGTGACTGTCCATTTTGCAGCTCTATCCAAAATGGGTCAAAAAACCTGACTAGGTCAAAAACAACTATAAATAGTCAGCCTGCTTTCAATGTTAAAATGAAGGGAGAAGAATATTAGATAGTGTGGTGCATTGAGGGCTGAGTATCTCTTTGTTAATGTGGAGCCAACAGCCATAATGGGAAAACTTCTTGCTTATTTATACTGGCTCAATTCACTTTATGGTTTATCCTGTGCAGCCTTTGAGACGTCTCGAAGACGTGGTAAGGCACAACATCAAATGCAAGGATTATTATTATTATCACTCAGAGATTTCCCTTTGACCTGTGCTTCGTCCTGCCTTTGATTTGATTTTGATTTGATTTTGCTTCAACCCATAACGAAAACGCAAGGATTATTTCTTTTTAACTCAAACATCTCCAAACCCTGACGTTTCCTAACGTTTTATGGCACACACCTACTTTCTTGTCATTTCGCAGCAGGTTTATGCAGAGATGCAGGTGTTCCAGGAAGACGCTCTCAGAAGGAAATTTACAGTCTGCAAGGGCTGAAATGTCAAAGGGGGTTGCCACATGATGGATTGGGTTGCAGCCTCATTCCTCTCAGTGCTGTGCAGAATCTCCCAACTAATAACATTCAATACCTGACACATCTGCAAACTCTCCTTCAGTGTGCTTTCACTAACCGTGCTCCCCACCACCTCCTCTAGCTCCACCACAAAACAATTATATTTTTGCACCCTCCCTAGGAGTAGCCTGACTGCAATGTTTACTGGTGATGAATTTGCAGGGCTGTCTCCTACTTTTATTTTATGATTGATCGTTCTTTCATTTTTGCTTTTTGCTGCCATTAATTGTCCAGCAGGTAAACAGGGGATGGTCCCTTTTTTATGAAACACTGCAAACCGTGTCCCATTGCTCTCAATGTGTTATGACATGATTGTGATGATAATCTTTGCATTTGAGTAAATTATCACCTGGACTATTAAACAGCACTGAAACCTGTCCTTGGTGACAGGTTTTGTGCTAAAAAGATGTCCTCAGTGACAGGCTTGGGAATGAACACCCCTGACTTCAGGACAATGTGTTTTCTTTGGTCAGCCCGGTATCTGGCACATGTTGAAACCCATCGCCATGTTTAAGGGCATCCAAACCAAACTGAGAATTCCATGCATCTCACCTACACATAGAAATTCCCATGTTTGGAGTGGAATGCACACTCTCTCCCTGGAAGGAAGCATCTGCTTACCTTATTCAAAGCATATTAGAAGCAGGTTGGCAAGAGCCAAGGCTTGGGGACCCAGAATGTGCATTGGAGTAACTGCTGGAGTCTAACCAGTTAAAACTGCAAAGCTTGCCATTGATATTGCTCTCTGACGAGCTTTCCTGTTGTGGTCCAACTAGGATCGCTCTACCCGTTAAAGGCTTTGGCTTACAGGGTTAATGAGAGCTGAGTGGGAGGATTCCTTGCTCCCAGTGACTGGTCAGAATGTTGATGTTGAATCTTGTGCTCCATGATGGAGAGAGCAAGAGTTTAATTTATTTTGTAAACTGCCTTTGGCTCCCAGAAAAGTAGAGGAAAAACTATTACACAAGCAGTTGTAGGTATATAATAAAGGTTATAGACTAAATAATGGTATCACTTTTCCACTAGCAAACTCAAATTACTTAGGAGTGCTGCAGATACCAGAAAAATATAGTCGATTCTTTCCAGAAGAAATTGGATAGATTTCCGTTCGGACATAATATCTTGGGATATAATATATAATTTGGACACGACATGTCATGTGACTGCCAGGATGGTGGAAGGCGAACTGGTTGGTCCTTGGTCTACTTCGACCTAGCAAATTCTTATATTCTTATGTGACATGTTTGGGAGAGGAGTGTCAGAATCACCACCTTTACTGCGGTTTTGGTAGTGAAGTTCCTGAGCCAGGTGGGACAGCAGTACTCCGGGGCACCACTGATGACAGCCCAGCTAGCCTGGCTCACCAGCAGGATTTGGAAGGTCAGACCAGTATCCATTAGGGAGCCTGTTCAGCTCCAAAGAGATCCCGCTTATCTCCAGGGCAATGGATTTGCCCAGAACCCAGTTTGTGGATTCAAGCCCCATGTTGGGACTTTTAACTCATATAATCTAAGGTGACACTCAAGTATTGTGCGTTGCATCATTAGAGTTGCCATTCTTCAGAAAAGTCATTAGACCAAGATCTCCTCTGCCCGTTCAGGTGGACAATGAAGATCCCAAGGCACGATTCGAAAAGAGAAGGGCGTTTCTTTCAATGGTCTGGACAACAATTCCCCAGATAAAATTGATCATTCACTCCATGGCTGCTTGTGGGACATTACTGTGAGCAAACCGTCTGCCGCATTTTGCCTACAAAATACACAGACAATTTACCTTACAGTATATCCTGTGAAGCACTTTGAGACATAAGGCACTATATCAAATGCAAAGTATTATTAGAATTATTATTGTTACAATATACATTCATTTTTTATACATTTTTATACATCAAACTGTAAAGCAAAACCTTTCATCTCTGCTGTTCAAGTCAGGAGAGATTTATTCACATTTTCTGATCAGTGACACATCAACTGACTACTTCACCATTCAAAATTTTTCATAATTGAAAAGCATGTGGTACGTCTGTCTATCTGTATAATATTGTATTTACTGAAAGCAGTAGCAAGTCATCAAGAGTATGTTTCAAAGGAGTGACATGATATGGAGGCTCAGATGGAGACTGTAAACCACCGAAGCTTTGCTCTTGTGCTTTGTGATGTTATCCACAATGTATTCGTGCCTGGAACTGAGGTCCAAGCCTCTGTTATCCTCTTAAGCTATTGCATCAGTACGCATAATTTTTGTGTTTGGCACAAAAAGACTATCCCAGATTTTTTTGTATTGCAGATTGCAAATTCCTAACATTACCAATTGCTCTGAATAATTGAATCAAATAAAATTACAATTGTATTCAGGCAACATATCATTCTCAAACTTCTACCGACGTGCGTTCCCATTTTCAGTCCTTCCCGGGAATGCTTCGCATAGTTGAATATTATGGCTGGGGTTTCATAGCAGGGTTTTGGTTTCAGCTGGGGTTACACACTAAATGCAGCAAAACAGAGTGTGCGTACACTGAGGAATTGTGGATTAGTGCATGAGATTCAACTCCCAGTTGGAATGCAGGACCTCAGACACAGTGAAGAGGAAAGGGGGAGGTAAGTGGGATCTCTTTGGAGCTGTGCTCCCTCCAAGGTGACATGCTTTGCTTTGCAATGGAACACTTGAATTGAGTCAGTTTTCTGTGGTAGCCGGGTTCCTGAGCCAGGCGGAGCCACAATAACATCCCAGCCAACCTAGCTGGTCAGCAATACTTGGGTGTACAGATCAGTCATAGCATTACAGGTTTTTTTTTGTAATAGTTTTTTTTGTTAATAGATTTCTGTTGCCTTCAGTGACTTTTTTCAAACTGAGTGAGCTGGTGACATCATCGAGGATGAGGTGCTGTATTTGAGGAATGACTAAGCAGAGTACAAGAGAACTGGGTCAGCAGAAACATGTTGAAATGGCAATTTAATTTTGGTCAGCCTGGTGTCCCATCATCATGCTAAAGAGTATGTAGATCAGATTTAGTTCCACATATGTATTTTACCTATATATGGAAATTCTACCTAAGCCTGGAATGAACACTCTCATCCTAGAGTGATGCACTCTGTTTACCTCATCGCCAAAAGTATTAGGTTGGGGTTTGCAAGAGTCAAGGCTTGGAGACCCCAGAGTGGACGTTGGGGTACTGCTAGAGTTAAACCAGCATAATCTGTGCGGCTTCTAAATACTGACTTGGAAGCTTCCCACTGCTTTTCCAGATAGGATTATTCTATCCATGAGGGCTTTAGCTTGCAGGGTTAACAGAGATGTGATCCCACGACTTGTGGAGGGATTTTGTTCCTCTTTCAGTTTGACGACTGAGCCTGCCTTGAATTTAATTCACGTCAGGTCCCTCAGAGCTGCCAGAAAGAGATTTTCATCCCGTCAATCTGGAATGGATTTAAACCTAGGTCCCTGAAGTGAAATGACAACATTCTGCTACTGCCCTGAGCCACTCACTCTCTATCCCATCACGTATCCTCTAAGTGAGCAATGCATTAATCAGCGAGTCTGTGTGTTGATGATTATCATTACTCATTGCTTCTTCACCATGTTATCATCTTGTGGCAGAGGCGGGAGCTGCGGCATTTATTCAACACAGGAAACAGCAAAAATAACATTAACAAGTAAAATAAATATTAAAGAAATGAGCCACAGCCCTGCTACCCAGGACCATTGATGGAAGACAAACAGCAGCTATTCACACAATGCCATTACATTGGAATACCATGGCAAGAATGACTCACAATAAAAGAGCTGGTTTTCAGCTCATTTGAAGTGCTTTGACCCAGTGTTGTGCATATCTCACAAATGCAGTACTTGGGGTAAAAATACCATTCAGCGTTATACACACGATTGTAATAGGAAATCCCAACTATGGTCGTCAGCGCTATAGATGATGCACGTAATGCTTTACGTAGTTCGTCTTCCATTTACTGACTCACGCTGCTCAAAATACTGCTCATCGATGTGGATGAACCTTCTCCTGGCACTGCTTTGACTCTCTATTATCAAACGCTTGCTTTCAGTTTAAAAAGTAGGTGTTTGGCAGGTTGTGCTTTGACTTACTTTGCGATGAAGGTACATCATTCCAACGAGTGCAGCATTTTAGATTCACAGAGTTCATACAGCAACACAATCCTCCCCCTTCCGATACTGCTCCAGGATACCTAAATGATGCAGGTTGCTATGGAAACTTCCATCAGCTTCACGCCTTGATGTAGTGGTTGCTGGTATCGACAGCGAGAGAGAAAAAGAGAGAGAGGTCCTTTCTCTCCCGTGGATAATGAGGAAGAAAGCCCTCACAGGAGAATTAGCAGTCAGGGCAGCATGACAGAAGAAACTAATAACAAAGCAACTTGGTGCATCAGCCGCTCAAAGCAACAATAACTCAAAAGATTGCTGAATAACCTCAGTAACAGCGCTGAGAAACAGGCCTTGGTTTTGTGACGCAGGCCACTCGAGCTGTGAGCGAATGGAGAGGGATCGGTTTTATTCTTTTTTTTTATTTAAAAAAAAATTTACACAGAGAGTTGTTATAGCCTGGAATGCACTGCCTGAAAGGGTAGCGGAAACATATTCAATAATGAATTACAAAAGAGAATTAGATAGGTACTTGAAAAAGAAAAAATTGCAAGGATACAAGGAAAGAGTGGGGGAGTGGGACTGATTGGGTGGCTCTTCCAAAGAGCCTGCACAGGCACGATGGGCCGAATGGCCTCCTTCTACACTGTAATATTTTATGATTCTATGATTCTAAAAACACACAGAGGGGGAAGGAGTGTCACCAGCAGCTAGAAAACATCCATATAATCTACGCGATTCCTGCATCCATATGGTCTACGCAATAGGTCTTACTTGATTGGTTATTTCCAGCAAACAAAAGGCTGATTTATTGTATCAGCTGGAAACATTCACCATTTTTCAGTCGTTTAATAAATGAATTGGGAATTTGGCCTGAGTAAAATGCATAGCTGGTATTTGTGTTCCTGGGGCTGGGGTGGGGGAATGCACTGCCTGAAAGGGTGATGGAAACAGACTGAAAATCAACAGCAGACAGCTTTCCAGTTCCTGGTCTTTATCCAGCGCCCTCCCACTCCCCCTGCCCCTCACCCCGCAGTTAACCTTTTAGCTGAACTGGTTCCAAGATGACATGTTTGCAATGAAATGTCAAAATTGAACCCACCCTCTGTGGTGGTCTCGGTAGTCTGGTTCCTAAGGCTGATGGGTCCATACTATTCCAGGGCATTGCTGATGATTGGACAGCCAGCCTGGGGTCGGGGAGACATCCCATTTTGCTCTTGTTAACCCTGCAAGCCAAAGGCCTATCAGGTAAAGTGATCCTAGCTGAACTAGCAGTGGGAAAGCTTGCCAGACAATGCTCCCAATGGTAAGCTATGTGGTTTTAGCTGGTTAGACTCCAGCAATGCCCCAACACACACTCTGGAGTCCCCAAGCTTTCGCTCTTGCCGAGCTGCACCTAATACTTCCAGAATTCGGTAAGCAGGATGCATCCCTCCAGGAAAAAGTGTGCACTTCCATTCCATTAAATATCTCTGGAATTTCCACGTATTGTTTGGTTGTATGAAACTCTCAGTTTGGTTTGGATACTCTTAAGAACAGTGATGGGATTCCGCATGTGTCAGGCACAAAAAAAAACCCTGAGTGATTTGGACTCAACCCAGTGTTGGAGCAGTATAAGGTGACATGAGCCTGAACGTGAGTCAATTGTGTGGTGTCAAGGGCAACAAAATAGGTCTTTGGTAGAGGAGCTAGGTCAAAATGAAAATGGGGAGAGACATTAAGTGGAGTGCCTTAGAGGTCTATACTGGGACACTTTCTGTTCCTAGTATATATTAATGACCCTGGATTCGCTGACCATGTGTAAGGTTGTCACATCATTGAGTTGGAACGAACTCAGAAGAGACAACAAAAGACTCACAAAGAAAGCTTAATAGCCTTTGTATGCGAATTGGCTGATAACTGATAAATGAAATTTAATACTGACAAATGCAAGGTACCACATATAAGATCCATGAATAGGAAACAGTACTCCATTAATGGGATTGAACTTGCCAAGGGGGAAGCTGAAAGAGATCTAGGGATGTTAGTTGACTCGTTGCTCACTATGTCAAAACAGAGTGAGGCAGCAATACATAAGGCAAACAAGACGCTGAGCTATATTGCTTAGTCTGTTGAGTTCAGATCCCCAGATGTCATTCTCAGGTCACATCGCACTTTGAATACTGCATTCAGTTCTGGTTACCGCGACATAAGGAGCTGCCTAGAGCCTAAAGACAGTGCAGAGGACAGCAACAAGGATAATCCCCATTGTTTGAGGAATGAACTATCAACAATAATCAGACGTAATGGGGCTTTTCAGTATTGGGAGAAGGCAACTCAGAGAAGACCTCTTAGAGGTGTACAACATTTTAAATGGGATTGAAAAAGTAAACCCAGAGCAATACTTTAGGATATATCAAGATAGTAGAACAAGTGGACATAGGTTCAGAGTTGTAAAGGGCAATTTCAGGACAGATACCTGGAAGTTTTTCTTTACGCAGAGGCTAATCAATGACTGGAACAGGTTGCCAGGAAGCTAGTTAACAACAACAACAACAACAACAAGATTCCATTTATTGAGCACCTTTCACGTCGGGAGGACGTCCCAAGGCGCTGTGCTAAGGCTGGGACGCTGGACTCATTCAAAACGCAGCTTGATCCAATGGTAGGAGGCGGGGGGGGGTCAGTGGGGTGGATGTTCTGGAGGGATGAGATTAGATGGGCCCAAGGACCTTCATCGTCCAAATCAATCTTGTGATCCTATGATTAAGTTATGAACTGTTGTGGTCGCAGAGTATCATTGGACAACTGTTTGTGTTTTATTTTTATCTTGTAGTTTTAGATAGTCTGTATATAATTTGAGAGCACTCCAGGATATAATAATCCTCAGATTTAATTCAGCTCCTAGAACATCAGAAGGTGTTTCAAAGTGGATTGATCTCAAGTTTAGTAAAGGCACATTTGTAGGCAAACATGGCAGCCAGGTTGCAAACAGAAAGGTTCCACAAACAGTGAATGGCATCTGGATGATGTTTTAGCCACTACAACTCCCTTCTCTTTACAAATTATGCAATGGGAGCTTTTAACATTAAAATGTACAGACAGATAAGGATCTTAGTTTAACTTTTCATCTGAAAGATGGCACCTTCGACAATCCAACTCTGCCCAGTTCTACACTGTCAGTGTGACCTAAAGTACCAATGTGGTGTTTGAACCCCCAACAATAATAATAATAATCCTAATCCTTGCATTTGGTATAGCGCCTTATCGAGACGTCTCAAAGCGCAACTTCCTGACCCCCTAAAAAAATGAGGGTGCTGCCAGCTGATCCAAACTGACAATTAGGTTGTTGCACATGTCTGGATAGAACTGGTGACCAAATGACATGGTGCTGGTTCAAAAACCTATACTGCCAATGGTGTACATCCCTGAACCAGACAGTCACAGTAAAGGTAGGCTGTAGGACTGAGTGTTTATTCATCCAACTGGATATCCGTATGACTGACCCTGAGTCCATCTGTCAGAATGTCCGTCAGCACCTGAATGTCAGATCCTGATGGTAGATCCTGGTGTATTAGCTTACATTTTTAGGCGTTTTACAAAATGAATGGGAATTGTAAACCAAAAACCAACCTAGACGGGTTCAGCCTACGGGCTCCCGTTTATTGTGATTGGCACAGAATTGCAAGTGCACGGAAATGGTTTTATCACCACCATTTTGCTGAGGTACCGATAACAAGTCAAAAGAGTTTTTCTCCACCGCGTATAAACCAATTGCACCAATCCCCTCGCCTCTCGCACAGTAAAAAACACACAGCTGTCAAAGCAGAAACTCACACTGAAGTATTTATTAAGACGTTTAATGAAATAAAATGGTCTCTCTCTTTCTCTCTCTCTCTCTCTCAAGACATTTCCTTGGAATTGATACTCTGGTATTTTACTAGTTACAGAATTATATTCATGGAAAGATTCCTTTACTCATAGGGTGGTCAACAGCTGGAACAGATTATCACATTGGGTGCAGGAGACCAGGACATTGGACTCAATTGAAAAGCAGCTTACAATGGGAGAACGGCAGAGTGGGTTTTCTGCAAGGATGAGATGAAATGGGTTGAAGTGATCTTCCTCCTCTCGTTGTGATTTTCATCCAAGCTCCAGGATGGGCACGGCAAAAAGGTGCTGCTTAACTCAGACAACAACAACAACAAGATTCCATTTATAGAGCGCCTTTCACGTCGGGAGGACGTCCCAAGGCGCTGGACAGTTGGGTCAGGAGACCCGAGCAGGGGGGAAATGGTCAGGGTGAGGGGAGGGAAGGGAGGGAGCGAGGAGGGGGTAGAGAGTCGAGAGGGGATCTGAAGGCACGGTCAAAGAGACGTGTGCTGAGCGGTCATAATAATACTACTAATAATAATCCTTGCATTTGATATAGCGGCTTATCACGTCTCAAAGCACTTCGCAGAATACACTGATTTTTTTTATATAGTCAAGTCCAATAAGCAACTCTTTAATCCTGCATAAAACCTTGCACCTCCACACAAACCTGTCTCCTTAACAGCTGCTGCTCATTCCCTGCAATATGTTGCTGCTTTCTCTACAAGAACAAAATTACATTTGTGTAGCGCCTTTCACGTCGGGAGGACGTTCCAAGGCGTTGGACAGACAGAGCTACGGACCCGAGCTGAGGGTCGAGGTGGGGGAGAGTGGAGGGCAGGGGGGGCAAGCAGGGAGATCGAAAGCACGGTCGAAGAGGAGGGTCTTGAGGTGGGTCTTGAAGGTGGCAATGGAGGGGGTGAGACGGAGGGACTGCAGGATAGAGTTCCAGAGGGTGGGTGCAGAGTGGTGGAAGGCCCTTATGCTGTATTTACAGTGCACCTTGGCAGAGATTTGCCTATATGTGTACAGTAAAATGATGGTTGAATGAGTGCAAATTGCCCAGGAACCCGGCTTGGAAGAGATAGCTTCACAAGCAGTTGACGGGTGTCAATTGAACTTGGTTGCCTCCTCTATGGTCCATTAAATGTGCCCAGGATATCTGATGGACCATCTCCCCAAACCCCAGCGACCCGGACACTCTCTTCGCTCAGCAGACACCAGCCCGCTTTATGACCCTCCGCCCTACCTGCTCCCACCATTGATGGTTGGGTTTTCAGCTCACCTGCCCCCACTCTCAGGAACTCCATCCTGGAGTCCCTCAGAAACCCAGCGACCCTCCCTCACCTTGTTCAAAGTCTGCCTCTTTGGCCATGCTTTCGGGCATCTTTCCCCTCTCTCATCTCCCCCCACCCTACCACCAGCTCCCATCCGCAGTTCAGATGCCAAGCCATTATTGTTAAGCAGCTTGGGACGCCTTCCGATGTGAAGGGCGCTATACATATGTACATTTGTAGTGTGTTGTAAGCACAGGGGTTACAATAGGTTTGTGCTGCATATTTATTTATAGGAGGAAACCAGTCTGGCTTGTTTTAGGGATAAGAACCATCTCAAACACTCGATTTTACAGTGTGCTGTGGAATGGGTGCAGCTGTTTTAATATAGCCCCTATGTGATGCATAAAGAGAAGTATTGATCAGGTTTAATGCTCTGTATCCCTTTAACAGCTGGTGTTATGGTTACCCCTGTTTTTTATGCATTTACCCTCTGTTAAAATGTGTTTTGCAGTGTTTTTGTAAGAATTGAGAGCATCAACCAGCATGTATGCGATTGATAGCTTGATGACTGCGTTTGGGAAAGACACAAACGAAAAGCCGAAGTCTCGTGAAACTAGCGCAAGGCGCAGTGTTATAATATACAATAATATATAATCCTTGCGTTTGATATAGCACCTTATCACGTTGTTGAGACTTCTCAAAGCACTTCACACAATATACTGTAAAGTAAATTGAATGTGTACTTTGTGGGCGAATTGCGGCAGCCGATTGAGCAAGGCAGTGTCCTACAAACAGTCATGGATTGAGTGACCAAATTAGTATCATTTATTTATTAATAAGTTTAAATCCTTCTAGAATGGTTTTTATTTAAGGAATTAAACTTTTAGTTCCAACATGTCAGACTCAACCTCAATCGCAACAATTTGGTGGGGCCACTGATGATATATTGTTATCCCAGTGGATTGGGCAATTAGTTCATGGATCTCATTGGACCGTAAAAAAGTAAATTATCATTGGGCATTCCTTATCAGGAAAGGGGCTCAATGACTATAAAAGATGCGAGCACATGGTGTAGGAGGTCACTGTTAACCTGATGACACCAGAGGTAGGTGCCTGATTGTTACTGAGGAGTAGTCCTCAAGTCAGGAGTTGTTTATTCATGCATTCTGTCACTAACTTATTGTAAATTGATTGCTAGCTGCTGTTTAGTTAAAGCGTGTTTAGTGTTTGCTATTTCTTGGCGTCGTATTTATCCGATTTATTGGGAAGTGTTTAAGTCTCTAATGCTTTGAGTTGTGTTCCAATAAAATTCCGTTGAGTTTTATTGACTGTGCTTTCTCGAGTCTCTGTAATCAATCTGGAAGGAGAAGACACATGAACAGATTGAGCCTATGTCACAGTCTGCCAGTGGGATAGACTGCTGACAGAAGCTCCCCAATTCGCTGTAAAGTAAATGACAATTGGCAATACCTGTCATAGGGGTAACTCTCACTGGTGAAGTACACCTGAACTATAGGGACTTGTATTCCTAGAGAGGGATCGAACACAGAGGCCACCTAGTACACAAAAGGGGGTGAGAACCATCACACTGGGAGCAAAGCAGACTTTCTACCAGATGTATACATAATTCACAAGGCTCTGTGCAACGGATGTAGCTACACAGTGGGTTGGTCAGCACTTGCAGCTTTTATTGCATTGCAAACACTTCATCTGTGAATCGGTAGTGTTAGAACCGATAGTGAGCAGCTCGCATAAACCGACCACACTTGGAACAGACTCAGACAGATGTGTGCTAGGGTTAGACATCACAGGAGCTCGGCTTTGCTATAGAGTTGAGTGGATCAATGTGGGGGCACAGAAGGGAAGAAAGAACATGCTTTTTTTATAGTTCTTTATCACCACGAAATGTCTTAAGATGCTTCACATTTATTACAGTTATAGGGAAACACAGTAGCCATTGCATGCCAGCAAGGTCTCACAAACAAGCATGAAGTGAGTGACTGATTATTTGGGGGGTGTGGTGGTCAGGACATTGGGAGCAACTCCCTATTCTTTTTGAATAGTGCCGTGGGATCTTTAACGGCCACCAGAATAGGCAGATGTGGGGCCCTTGGTTTAGCAGGGGTAAAATTTGCCTTTGTTTCTTCATCCATTCGTTCTGTTAAATTAGGACGAGGAGCGGATTAAGTAGAAAACGCATCAATTTGTTCCTATTACTTAATTAGCAGCAGCGAATGAAGACTGACCTGTAAGTCAGTGTGCTGCTTCCAGCCTCCCATCCCCCATAGACACTCATTCCGACCAGCTGGCCGTTTGCGAGTGAAACCAAGATAACACAGGAAGCAACTTTATACAGTCAATTTCCTGATGTAGACCTTTGGAATGAGGTTGCAGCTCCATATAAGAAGTTTTAACTCTTGATAGGGGAATACGTGAGTTCAGACTCTATTTTGTCACAACGTGTCCTCCCACAAACAGACCTCTGACCACGGCACTGAGTGTCAGGTTAATCTTTCTCCAATTTTGGCATAATCTTAAAATAATAATAATAATAATTCTTGCATTTGATATTGTCCCTTATCACGTCTTCGCGACGTCTCAAAGCGCTTCACAGAATATACTCTAAAGTGAATTGACTGTATATTTTGCGGGCAAAACGTGGCAGCCGATTGCATACACTGGTGTCCCACAAACAGCTGTGGATTGAGTGACTGGTTTATTTTTTAAGGAATTATTAATCCCGAAAAAGATAACATAATCTTGCATAAACGTGTTCTCCCTCCAATCCAATGTCCAGCGAGGGAAGTCAAGTGAATGTTATTACGAGCCAAGCTTCTCCGAGCATCCATACAGAAAGGGCTGCATTGCAACTATTGGAACAAATCACAATCTTCTATCCCCTGCTTCCTTGTCCCCCTGAAGCTAATATTTGTCCGCCTGTCCTGTTCCCTGTCATAATCCCTCCGACGACTCTATCTCGCCCCTCTTTATCTTTCAATCCCACTTTAGCACCTACCTTTTTCACCATACCTATGGTGATTGTCCCCTTCCCCTTTTCTGTTTCTCAGCACCTAATCTGTTAAGCACTGTTAAGCACTCTGAGATGCTATCTTGCATGAAGGGTGTTATACAAATGCAAGTTATTGTAGGGTAATCTAAATCAGTTATTCATAGTATAGACCGTGTGCCCTCAGCCAGTCCATGGTGCAAAGAGTTGGAGCATTTAGATGTCAGCTCAGTTCCATATTTTTGGGGGTCAGCCGGGTGTCTGACACATGCGGAAACCCATCACCATGCTTAAGAGTATCCAAACCAAACTGAGAATTCCATGCATCCCACCGACCACCACCTATAATTACACAGGCACTACATTACATGTTACTATGCTGTGAAGCACTTTTGAGACGTTTCAATGATATGATAAGCCACTGGATCAAATTCAAGGATTACGACATTATTTATGAGTGTGGATCTAATGTGGGACATTGTCAGGCATTGTAGCCCTCAATGACACTACTGTGTAAATGTTATAAATAGAATGATATATCACAGCCAGCAGCGCAGTATAATAAATAGCTCCACTCACACGTGTGACTACAACCAGTTATCCAGTCTGCCTCATTTACGGATATTCTTGCTTTATCCCGAACCTAACACTGCTCTCTATTTACTCTCCTTCTGCACATATTTTATAGATTCTTTTATCTCTTCAGAAGAAGTGGTTTGAACTGAAATTGTGTGTTGATGGCAGTAAATGTTGTTGTCAATAATCTGCATTTTGCATCCATCTTCTCAAGGCCATGCTCGTTCATCTCATTTTTCATAATGTCTATGCACATCTCAAATGGTGTTCATTTAAGTGCTCTGAGATGCTACCCTGCATGGAGGGTGCTATATAAGTGCAAGTTGTTGCTGTATTTATTGTGCTGTTCACATTACTATCTTTGCAAGGTTTTGTGAATATAATAATAATAATAATAATCCTTGCATTTGATATAGCGCTTTTCACGTCGGGAGGACGTCCCAAAGCGCTTCACAGAATATACTGTAAAGTGAATTGACTGTATATTTGTGGGCGAAACGCGGCAGCCAATTGCGCACAGCAATGTCCTACAAACAGTTGTAGATTGAAAATGACCAATTTATTATTGTTTATGGTTTTGGAGGGATTATTATTAGGCTCTGTATGGAGTAAGGAAACTTGCCTGAGGTTTCGCCCTCTGCCTGGAATTGAACTCAGGTCTCTCGCTTGCAAAGCGAGTGCTCTAACCACTGAGCTACAGGACTCCACATGGATGAGACATTAAGCCAAGGTCTTGTCTGACTGTTCAGGTGGATGTTAAAAGATCCCATGACACTATTCAAAAGTGAAGGGAGATTTTCCTGGTATCCTGGCCAACAATCCTCCAAGTAAAATTGGTTCACTCACGCCATGGCTGTTTGTGCACAATTGGCTGTCGCATTTTGCTCACAAAATACACAGTCAATCTACTTTAGAGTATATATCCTGAAAGCACTTTCAGATGTCTTGACGTGAAAGGCGCTGTACCAAATGCAAGGATTATTATTATATGAAAAGGTTTTCTCAGATGTGTTTTGTCAAGTGTACAAAAATAAATGAAAACCATTTGAGATGTGCATATATCCAGATTTCCTTTATTTTTGATATGATTAGTTTTTAGGAAAAACTAGCACTGTGACGGGCAGCAGTAAGTGTTGGTGTCCGCACACTGATTTATTTGAGAACCACTCGGCTAAACAGTACGTGATCAAAGTCCTGACGTGGGTCTTGAGCAAATAATCTTCCAGCTCTGATGCGAGACTGCTACCAACAGAACACACACACCTTAAGATCCATCACACATTGGTTGCAAAGCAGTCTTTTCAGTTTATTTCTAATAAAAGCTCCAATTCTAAACGCTTTGCACAAAGATTGCTAATTTTGGGGATCTGTGTGTGATAGCTGCCAAATTAAAGATGAGCGAGTTTTTTTTTAAAAGAAGATTACCTTTTTATTATTGTTTTTTTTTTGTAGACCATGAACTTGCATCAGGGAAGACAACTGGTCTGGGATGCGTAGTGTAATTTACCATTGGGGAAACCAGGGAAAAATCTTGTAGAACTACTAGATGAACGGATGTGCGTGGAGTTCACAGTTGGTTGGATTTTACATGGCCTGAGAAAGAAGCAGACTTCAGGTGCTGAATGATCAAGTCGTATTTTATGCTTTCTTGTGCTTTTACATCTGAAACTGTTTGCAACATAAATAATGATGCTTGGCAGTTTGGCCTTGACATTAATTGCCAGTTCTCAATAATAGTCTGCTTGCCTTGAATTGTGCGGATGGGCCCGTGATCCATCTCTAACAACATTCACTTTCTTTGTGCATGACACACTGCATTGGCAGCCATTCAATGCGAAATGCATCACAGCTGACCCAAGTCGTTTGAGGTCACAAGAAGCTTCTCTACGTTTTAAATTCCACCATCAGAAAGAAAATGGCCAGGGTGTGAGTTACGTATAAGTCAATCGGCAGATGGAATTCAAGGTTCTTCGACAGAATTTGATTCATTTCTGTGACAAACTTATCACTGCTCGTTTGCTGCAGGGAGATAGATGCCTGTGAAAAATAACTTCAACAGTATTTTTGCTTTTTGTTATATTATCTATATACATTGCTGCAATGGGCCTCAAATTACTGCACTTACTCTTTAATTTTTATTAGATTTCACATTTCGAAGAAGAATTTAATGAATAACTTTGCAATACGATGAATGGTGAATCATTCACACTATTCTCCTCTCTCTTTCTGCTTGACTACTATTTACATTCTCTGGGCTTTCACTCTCTCTCTTCCCCTCGTCTCACTCCATCTCTTATGTGTACGAATTGGAACAAACTGACTGCAGATGTAGATTCGCAAACAAAGCTACTGTTTGCTTATTAAAAATTTACAAATCTGGATTTAGTAAATCTCCCCTGAATCAGCTACAGGATTTCATGAATAATAAAAAAAAATGAGGCAATGTATTTTTAATGTTTTCTAAATAAAAATAATGAATGTCATTTGAAATCCAAATATACTCAAATCATGACTGAATAAAAGCATACTTTAAAATTTTTTAGCAGTTCAGAATTACTGCCTCAAAATCAATATTGATTTGGAAAGAGAAGGGAATTATTTCTGGTGTCCTGGCCAACAATCCCCAAAATAAAATTAGTCAAAGGAGGATGAGGAGACAGAGGGAGCCCTGGTCACAGATGGACAAAATGTAATTTGTTGCTTTGACCAAGGTTGTTTCTATGCTGTGAGCGTCCCAACAACAACAAGATTACACTTTTATAGCGCCTTTCACGTCGGGAGTGATTGAGGGATGAAATTCCAGAGGTTGGGGGCAAAGTGGCTGAAGGCTCTCCCGCCAATGGTGGGGCGGGTGGGTCGGGGGACGTGGAGCAGCCAGAGCCGGCTGCGCGGAGGGAATTGGTGGGTTGGTGGGGGTTAGGAGGTCGCAGAGGTAGGTTGGGGCGAAGCCATGGAGGGCTTTGTAGGTGAGGACCAGGATCTTGAACTGGATCCTCTGAAGGATAGGGAGCCAATGGAGTCGGGCGAGAGTGGTCTCAAAGTGCTTCATAGGATATACTGTAAAACAATGTGACTGTGTTTTGTGGGCAAACACAGCAGTCAATTTGTGAAGCGCAATCTTCCACAAACTGCCTTAAAGTGAATGACCAATTTTCCTGGGGATTATTATTTTATATTATATATATATATTTAAAATATATAGCATATACATGTTATTTATCATATTATTGTTAATGGTCAAACAAACTCAAACTTAGGATACATAATGGTAAATAATGATGCACTGTAACATCATTTTTAAGCTAACAGATATAAGTAGCATTAAACATGCATTAAATCCGCTTCACATTTAGCCTCTTAAAATGCATTGCAAACCCTAAATGGATATTACAGATCAAAATGTGGAGGAAAGAGGTTTAGCACAAATTCTACACATGTCTTTCAGTTTGCTCCACAAAGAGAGCCTGCACAGTTTGAGCAGAAACTATCTGGTTATTACACATTCACAAGAGAGACATCAGTTATTATATTAAAATCAGAGCCAAATACCATTAGTAATAACAAGGTTTTAATAGGTTCCCTTTTAATGAAAATGAGTGAATAGAGAAACGGTACAAACGTTATGGGAAAAATAATGTGCAGCATTGCTAAAAGCTGTGCTGAATGTGTGTTCATTCATTCAAGTTGCACGTAAGTTACACGCAAGTGTAAGCTGTTGTTGTTCCTGATGATGTGAGAAACTTTGCTATGCAACGTAATTATTTTCTCCAATATGTGCATGGTAGCAATGCAGAGCAACATTGGCAGGCTGTTGTGATGTGTGATACAGAAGGTATCTTCTTAAGGAAGTAAAACCAGCAGTTGCATAGCAACAGCCTATTTATTCAGGATGGTGTAATGGGAGATGATCACAGGGCACCACATTGATACCATGAACCATTAATTACCACTTACAGTCTTAATGAACAACAAAAACACATTTCTGTCCGACTTCTGGAAAATAGTCACAGAGAGATGATCAGGATTTCACTCAACCTCTCTTTGCTACCCATAAACTGTGCGCAAAAAAACAACCACACTGCTCGTTTTGTTCAGCAGCATTTAAGTTGCTGCATATTGTACTGGATTTCTAGGATATAATAAATGAATCCTTGCATTTGATAAAGCATCTCTCACATTGGGAGGCTGTCTCAAAGTGCTACACAAGATTTTATAATCTTTTGAATCTTGATGCAGCGCTTTATCATGTCTTTGAGATGTCGCTAAGCGCTTCACGGGATACCTTGTAAAGTGCAGTGACTCTATTTTGTGGGTGAAATTTTCTATTAAGTATAGTGACTGGATTTTGCAGGCAAGTGCAACAGTCAATTTGCACAAAGTAATGTCCTGCAAATAGCTGTCATGTGAATGACCAATTTTATCTGGGGGATTGTTGGCCAGTACACCGGGAGAAAATTTCTTCTCTTTTGAATCATGCAATGGTATCTTTAACGACCACAAACAAAAAGTTCTTCAGTTTTATCTCATCCAAAGGACTGAACATTGAACAATGCACAATATCCTTGGAGTGGTATATATTGGAGTGTCAACCTAATAAGACTATGTGAGTTCCAAGTCCCGATGGAGCTTGAACCCAAAACCTTCTGACTCCCAGAGCCAAGAGTGTTACCAACTGAATTAAACTAACACCATGACATATCAAAGGCTTCATTCAGCATGTGATTGCCACAAAAGATTGAAATGAGCTTAAACTAGCACCACCTACAATTCAGCAGAAGTAATCCGCATCAAAGCCAAGAACTATACTATTTCTGGAATTAGGAAAAGGGTTTGGCTGGACCAACACATGTTTCTGAGGCTGAGACACAAATGCATTTTCATTTAATAAAAATGGAATTTCTGGACAAAAATAATCTAATCTGGAAGGCGAAGATGACTGAAAGGCAGAGGATGCTGCATCTATCACACCAGCAGCACTCTCCGCCACATTTTTCTCCCTTCTGTTAAAGCTCTGCTGTGTTTATTGTCTGTGTTTAACAGATGGTAAATCATTTACTAGTTGGCCCATCCAAATACACCAGGAATCTGAAATCTGTGCTAACATCCTGTGCCAATTGTATTTTTTTAAAAAACAGTTTCACCCCCAATTCAACTGTACTCCCACTTGTTTTAAACGTCTTTTTATAAAAATAACCCTTGCATTTGTTTATAGCAGCTTTCACATTATGAGACTGTCCCACAAACAGCCATCAAGAGAATATTTTGGGGATTGTTGACCAGGTCACCGGAAGAAATTCCTTTCTCTTTTCAAGTAGTGCCACGGGATCCTACAGACAGACCGAGACCTCGGTTTAAAAGTCTCATCCGAAGTACAGCACCTCCAATGATAGAACACCCCCCCCCCAGCCATGCACTGGAATATCAGCCTAAACTGTGAGTTTAAGTACCGACTTGGTGCTTGAACCCACAACTTTCTGACTCCGAGGTGAGAGTGCTACAAAGCAATGTCCCGCAAATGAATGACAAATGTTATCTACCAACTGATTCAGACTGACACGTGTCTGTTGTTTCTAAGCACAGATTGGATCACAAGATTACAACAGAGGTTTGGATGAAAATGGCCCTTTGAGAGATCTGACATAGAGTGCCATTGTTTGTTAGTGTTTGCTGCTTCAAGAATACATTCATCCTAAACCCAATTTCCTGTTCTAATACCTTTCCTCTCCATGTACTTGTCTAATTCTCTTAAATGCCCCCAATCCACTCTGCTCTAACAAATAATAATTTCTACCCTACCTTTTTCCATTGCAGTGTTGAGCTGTTTCTTAAGATACCCGTATCTAGTTTCTGCTACCCTTCTGGTAATCTATTCCAGCTGTTGATGATTCTCTGGTACAAAGGAATACTTTCTGCTGTCTGTTCATCACAACACTCTGGGTGAAATTGCAGTAGCTATTCAGGATTGCGATCTCAACCTGTCCACTCCCTTCGCTCAGCAGGCTCAGGCCCGCCCCACCATCGGTGGCCTGGCCTTCAGCCATTCTGCCCCCACCCTAAGGAACTCCATCCCACATTCTGTTTGCTTCGCTCCCTCCCTTGCCTCTTTCAAGGCACGTCCCAAAACCCTCCTCTTCGACCCAGCCTTCAGCCACCCTCCTACTCTCCCTGCCTTCCACCCTCCCCGATCCCAAACCCCAGCTCGGGTCCTAGTCCCTGACTATCCAGCACCTTGGGACATCCTCCCGACGTGAAAGGTGCTATACAAATGTAACATTGTGTTGTGTGGTCTGGATGTGCAGCACATCCACATTCCACATCCAGTGTTTGTTACTGAACACAGCCTTCAACAAGTGTCTGTCTGGCCGCAGAGCCATTCAGAGGGCGGGGAGATGGAAGGTCCCCAGGCACTGTACATTGTATTAATACTCTCGCTTCCTGCTGGGTCAAAATCCCGAACATCATTCTGCGAGTTCAATTGCCACCAACCAGGGCTGCTGCAGTATAAAGAGAGAGCTCACTGCCATCTGCTATGGGCAATTAGGAGCATAGGAACATAGGTACAGGAAGACGCCATTCAGCCCTTCACACCATTTAATTAGATCGTGGCTGATCTGTACCTCAACCGATCATGTCAATTCCAAATTCCCACTATTTCCCCATATCCCTTAATATCCTGACCTAGCAAAAATCTATCAACCTCACTGTTGAAGGTGTGGATGGATCCAACATCCACGGCTTTTTGGGGAAGAGATCTCCAGATTTCTACCACCCTTTGAGTGGAAAATATGCTTCCTGATTTCACTCTTAAATGGCCTGGTTCTAATTTTAAGACTATGCCCTTGTTTGGGATTTCCCCACCAGAGGAAATAGCTTCTCTGTATCTACCCTATCAAATCCATTTATTAGGGATGGGAAATAAATGCTGGTCCTGTCAGGTTCTTCCACATCCTGGGAATGAGTTACAAAAAATTCGTTGCTGTAACCCTTTCCGCATCTTCCTGCAAGATGAGTCGTGACATATAGTAAGTGTAGAGCAGCTTGGAAGGACCAGGAAACTTTGGATCTAAGGCTTCCAAAGCTTTCCACTCTGGTGTAGACTAATCCATACAGAATTAATGGTGATCAACATCCCCATTATTGTAGCGTGCGACAACCAGGATGGTGGAAGGCGAACTGGATAGATCTTGGGTCTTTTTTGATCTAGCAATTCCTATGCACCTACATGACGATATTGTTCATTTCTATGCATGTGCATAATGGTATAGTCCACTAACTCACTCCCTCTCCCTTCTCCCGAAATGCAAAGGCACAATCTGCAAAGTTAGAAGGCATAGGAAAAGGACTCTAATTGCCTGCAACTTCAGTTTAGCATTGCCAACCATTTAATAGGAGCCACTGTATAAAAGTGGCACAACACCCCAAGAGATTACAACAACAAATTGCATTTATATCATGCCTTTCATGTAGGGAGGTTTGAGTCCTCACTAGGTAGATCGCAGTTACCAGTTTTTAAATTGCCTTCCTCTGGATATTAGAAAGAGGTTTGTCCCATCCAACTCTTCCAAGTCTGTTGATACTGTTTATCTTTCTGCTTCAGTTCTCATCCACCTGTTGTGTGTTTCCGGCGTGTTCTGGTATTAACACCATTTGCCAGTTGTTTTAATGATGAACTTCCCTGACCTGACAGCCCCATTTTATTACTGCAGCAACATATAGCACAACAACAACAGCTTGCATTTATATATGCCGTTCAGTAGGATTACAGTTTGATGTACTGCTTTACAGTGACAGGAACAGACACCAAGGATGGGGTTGGGGATGTCAACATCGACATGGTTGAAGATGTAGGTTTTGAGGCAGGACTCACAAAGTTAATGAGGGGGCAAAGAATTTTCGGAATCTGTCTAGAAATCTTGACTTGTTGTGCTGGCTTTGTCAGCAAAATAGCACTTAACACACCTCTAGTCTCGTACAGACTCATCCTTAAGCACTGGTCATTAAAAGAACCAAACAAGATGTTAAACTTGTGAAAGGCAAATTTGCCTCATTGAAACCAGTCACTCAGTGCAGGTAATTCGTAAGTGTTATATTTAATTTGGTTTTAATTAGAGGCGCCAGGTTTTATTGCTTCTACCCTGAAACCCCAGGCTATTGCTCCTTGTTATAACCATCAGTGCTCTTTCCTGACCTTTGCATTCCATCTCTGTTCATTTTACTGACCATTGGAATCTAATTGATAGCACATTTGGACACTGCTGAAGTGTCTGCGTGGTCTCTTCAGCTTGTGCACATGTAATATCATCTGTCTGAGGTGCTGAGAGAAACAAAGAGAGGGAGTACAAATCTGCTTTGTTTTAATCTATATTCCGGTAATGCTTTCAGCTGCTGAACTGGAAAATGTTTTAACACGCAGGACCAAATTTTATTATTTCCTGGTTCGATAATGGCAGCTGATGTGAATCATTTAGTGCTGGTTTAGACACAGCTACAGAATCACCAAACACTGAACAGGTTGCACTGTCCCCTGGGTGTGGGGACTTCAATTGCAGAAATTAGTTTTCACCACACTTATCTTTTCCTTACTTGTTTTCTCTTAACGATAATAAGCACTTTCATTTAGATTTCACATCAAAGTAGATGTCTCTGAGTGCTTTGCAAGATTAGAAATTAAGTGAATGTTGTTACATGTTCCAAAGCAGCAGCTGATTTATGCCATTCATGGCCTGTAAACAGCAATGAGATGAGTCGTCATTTATAGTAACTTGAATTTGGGGCTAAATGTGGATCGGGATGGAACATAAGTCAAGAGAAAGACTCCATATTTCTTTGCAATAGCAACGGAAGGCAATCCCTTTATGTCCACCTGAATCGCAAGACAGACCAAACCTGAAGTTAATATTAATAATCCTTGCTTGATAATGCACCTTTTGTATCCGGAGGATGTCTCAAAAGTGCTGAGAACAGATTAAGGAATGGTAGCTTTAATTGAGGAACAAGTACAAGGTGTTTCTTGACCAATGCTGTGGGATGATAGCAAGTCAAGGTATTCTGAAAGGATAAGATCAAGCCTCTCACAATCTGCAATTGTAGTCACTGTAAGAAAAAAAATGAAAAGCTGACTCCAAATTTATGAAAGCTGCATTGACATATATATGCATAATATATATGCTATATTCAGAATTATATCAGGGCTAAAAGGGTTAAATCATGAGGACCTGCTGCATAAACTTGGAAACTTAGAAGGTTGAGGGGTGATCTGATTGAGATTTTTAAAATAATAAAGGGATTTGATAGGGTAGATACAGACAAACTAATCCTCTGGTGGAGGAATCCAGAACAAGGGGGCATAATCTTAAAATTTGAGCTAAACCATTTAGGAGTGAAATCAGGAGGCATTATTTCACCCAAAGGGTAGTGGAAATCTGGAACTCCCCCCCACCCCAAAAGGCTGTGGATGTTGGATCCATTCACACCTTCAAGATTGAGGTGGATAGATATTTGTTAGCTCCGGGTATCAAGGGATACAGGGCAAGGGCAGGTAATTGGACTTGAGGTACAGACCAGCCATGATCTAATAGAATGGCGGAACAGGCTCGAGGGGATGATTGGCCTACTCCTGTTTCTATGGCTATACAACAATAATAAACTTTACATTTGATATAGCACCTCATTGTGTTGTGGAGTCTTCTTAAAGCACTTTAAATATTAAGTGAATTGCTTGTGCATTTGTGTCAAACACGGCAGCCAATTTGAGCACAGCAAAGTCCCAGAAAAGAATGAGTGAACGAAACCTATTTATAGACCTTGTTCTCATCAAGTAGGTTTGCAGCATGTTCCTCAATGGTCATCCAGAACAGAAACATTGGCTGATTATTCCACTCATTCGCCCAAGAGAGATGAAACCTGCAGCAGCATCTCAGGTGACCCAACATTGAACTGGGGAACATTAAATCTGGGATTGACCATATTTTTTTAAAAAAACTATCCTAGAGTGAAATGAATTTTATAATTACAACAGAGGTTCTAAACCACTCAAGGTTCATTCTTGTTTCTGTATCATGTACACAACCTGAAGGGCTATATAAATGCATATTGTCGTTGTTGTTAACAGCACTGAGGTTTTGAACTACGCTTGATTGCGAAATAATGACTAGAGGGCATCAATTTAAAATAGTTAGCAAGGGAACAAACGGGGAGATCAGGAGGAATTGTTTACAGTTGTGAGGTTGAGGAATGCCCTGACTTGTATGGTGTTTGAAGCAATTGCAATTTACATTTATACAGTGCCTTCCGCGAGGAGAGCATGTCTCAAAGCACCGGCTGGACACCCGAGCTGGGGGTGGGAGCTGAAGAGGGTTGGGAGGGGAAGCAGTGTTTTTGAGGCAAAGTAAAATCTATATGATCTCTCAAGAAGGGAAATTAGATAGATATCTAAAATGGAGTAATCTGCAGGGAGTCAGGTGAATGGGACAAATTGGAAAGCTCTTTCAAAGAGCCAGCAGACGCAATGGGCCGAAGACATTCTTCTGTGTTGTAAATTTCTACGGTTGTATTGTTCAATTAATTCTATGTGTTGTAAATAAGTCCGTGTCCCCTGAACCCTTGCCCTCCAGTGAAGTAGTTGGATTCTTTCAGTCCCATCCTCGTCCTCTTCTTCCCAAAATATTCCCATCTACGGTTAACCTGTTTTTGTATTTTTCCCACCATCTTCCTATTCTGTGAGGTCTTTCCTTAGACATTAGTTACAGCCTTGCCGAAACCTCTCTGAAAATCCATGTGGAGTTTATGTTATCCACCATGTTTCCTCAAGATATTGCACAAAAGAATTTTGTCTTCCGGTTTGGAAAGGAGCTGTTGAGTTAAACTCTTAAATTCTATTTTAATTTGATTTTTTTTTCCCATGATTTTATGCAATCTTGAATTTAAAGATGGAATCAAATGAGTTTGCATTTAAATAACAGCAACAACAAATTACATTTTTCACATCAGGAGGACATCACAAGGCACTGGACATTCAGGGATCTACACCTGAGCTGGTGGTTGGGATCAGGAGGGGTGGAGGGCAGGGAGGGGAGGGGTGGGAGGGTGACTGAAGGTGCGGCTGAAGAGGAGGGTATTGAGATGGGCCTTGAAGGAGGCAAGGGAGGGAGGAAGGCGAAGGGACTGTGGGATGGAGTTCCATAGGGTGGTGGGGGGCAGAGAGGCTGAAGGCCCGACCTCTGATGGTGGGGCAGGCTGGGTGGGAGATGTGGAGCAGGCTGGAGCCTGCTGAGCGGAGGGAACGGACAGATTAATATGATTTTAGCTGCTCACAGAGGTAGGAGGAGGCAAGGCCATGGAGGGCTTTGTAAGCAAGGACAAGGATTTTGAACTCTATCCTCTGAGGGATGGGGAGCCAATAGAGCCGGGCGAGAGTGGGGGTGATACTACCTCACTACCTCACCCCTCACGCTGCTGAAACACTGGTCCATGCCTTTATCACCTCAAGGCTGGACTATGGGACCTCTCTCCTCGCCGGCCTTCCCGGCACCTCCCTCCACAAGCTGCAGGTCATTCAGAACTCTGCAGCTCGTGTACTGTCCCGCACCAGGCTTCGGGACCTCATCACTCCCACCCTCGCTCGCCTCCACTGGCTCCCCATCCCCCAGAGGATCGAATTCAAGATCCTCATCCTCACCTACAAGGCCATTCACGGCCTTGCTCCCTCTTACCTCTCTGACCTACTATCCCCCTACCTACCTGCCCGTACCCTCCGTTCCTCTGGCTCCAGTCTGCTCCACATCCCTTGGGACGTCCTCCCGACATGAAAGGCGCTCTATAAATGAAATCTTGTTGTTGTTGATATGGTCATGGAGCCTGGTGCAGGAGAAGATACGAGCTGCAGAGTTCTGGATGACCGGTAGCTTGTGGAAGCTCCATCCCCTCCATTCCTCTGGCTCCGGTCTGCTCCACATCCCCCGCCCCAACCGCCCTACCATCGGTGGCCGGGCCTTCACCCTCTCAGCCCCTAGGCTCTGGAACTCTATCCCCCAGTACCTTCGCCGCTTCCTCCCTTTCCTCCTTCAAGGCCGGTCTCAAGACCTTTCTCTTTGACCGTGCCTTCAGCTCCCCTCTCGACTCTCTACCCCCTCCTCACTCCCTCCCTTCCCTCCCTCACCCTGACCATTTTCCCCCTGCTCGGGTCCCGACCCAACTGTCCAGTGCCTTGGGACATCCTCCTGACATGAAAGGCGCTCTATAAATGAAATCTTGTTGTTGTTGATATGGTCATGGAGCCTGGTGCGGGAGAAGATACGAGCTGCAGAGTTCTGGATGACCTGTAGCTTGTGGAAGAGTTTGGAAAGCTGACAAGCAGGGAGTTGGTCCAGATGTTACAAATGCATGGATGAGGGTTTCGGTGCCCGATAAAGTCCAGGGTCTCCTCGCAGTTGGAGTTGGAGGAGATGATAGACGAGGAGTGAGAGGGTGGTCGGAGGACCCGATTGATGGTGGAGAAGAGGAGCTGGGGTTGTCCTTGACCTTCAAGATTATCTTGGAGTAGAAGGACGATTTAGCGGAGGCGAGGGCTGAGCAGTAACTTTTGATGTAATGCAAGGATTATTCTTATTATTTCCACCGGGATGCCATCAGATATTGGGAGGAGTGAGTTTGCACTCTTTCAATGAGTCAGTAGGATGGGCTGAATGGCCTCCGGCAGTGCAGAAACATTCTTTAATTCTAATTCCAGCAGCGAATTCAGTTCATCACAGGTAGTGACTTAGAAATCCTATTTTAATTGGAACATTTCATCAGCCTTGGAACGCAAAGACAAAAATTCCCCAATGTAAACTTCTCTTGAAAAGGAACATCAAGCCCAGCCAAATGTGATTCATGTGGTGGGCAAGAAGTTTACTTTGTTAGGGAAAGATGTGGAGTGTCTTTGGCAAGGGATCAAGTCAGTTGCTGTCCAAGTTGCACCCCTGCCTTTATAAGGCTATCCTGGTAGCAATTCCATCTATGGTATGAATGGCTCTTGTTTGAGCCTCAGACTTCGAACAGTGGGTTTTCTTTGTGTTGTACCTGGTTGTGAAGTGACGTTGTTTTTAGGTTCAGGTGAAAGTGAAGCAATAATAGCTCTTAGAATTCACGCTCAGCAGAGCCTGAAGGGTAACTGCACATTTCCCCAAATTAATACTTTCAACCCTGCAGAGATTCTTCTTTAGTTTAACTTTGTTTTGACTTATGTATAAGCACACAGCAGGGTTTCAGCTGTTCAGCTGAGGAAAAAGTAGAGTTAATAGAATGTTTTTGGGAGGGTCAGCTGAGTGTCTGATACATGCAGAACTCCATCACATTGCTTAACAGTATCCAAATATACTGCCACCTACACATGGAAATATTCCTGTCTCCGCAATGGAATGTGCACTTGCGCCCTCCAGGCACACACCCTGCTCAGCTAATTCCAGAGAGTGTTAGGCACAGGTTAGCAAGTGCCAAGGTTTGGGGACCACATACTGTGGGTTGAGGTACTTCTGGAGTCTATCCAGCTAAAACCACATAGTTTGCGATTGAGAGTATATTCTGGCAAGCTTCCCATTGCTTGTGTAGCTAGAACCAGGCTACCCATTAGGGCTTTGGCATGCAGGGTTAATACAAGATTGGTTTGGATGGAAGCCCTTCAGCTAATCTGATTTTATCTCTTCAGACCACCCACTTAGCTCTGTTCCATCATGGCACCAAGCTGCTTTTCAAATGAGTCTGGTGTCCTGGCCTCAACCATCTTTCCTTACAACCTGTCCAGTTATTAATTAACCTTTCAATAAAGGAACACTTCCTGGTGACTGTCCTGACATTGCCCTTTGCAACTCTAAACCTATGTCCTCTTGATGAGTAAAGTAACTCCTGTAGATCTCTTTTAGCTTTCTCCTTGGCAAGTTCTATTCCTGTCTATGAAATACTCACAAAATATACAGTCAATTCACTTTACAGTATATTCTGTGAAGCGCTTTGAGACGTCTCGAAGACATGATAAGACGCTATATCAGATGCCAGGATTATTATCATTGCCACATTTTCTGTCCTTGTGATAGTTATCTGTACTTTTCTCCTTTAAATCCTTTAACACCTTACACACCTATCCAGAATAATATAGGAGCCCCCCTTTATAATGCATCTTTTTGTAACGCTTGTTTACTTCTAAACCAGGTGCCCTGCGGACCCAGGTTAGCTTTGTCGCATGAAATGGCTGGCTTCTTGAGTGCTAGAAAATGGTCGACTTCCATGCAATCAGATCACCACCGACATCACTTCCTGCGTGCAGAAATTGCTACTGACATCAATTCCTGTGCACAGGAGGCGCTGCCGACATCACTTCCTGCACGCTACGTATGCAGTCTATGTGCGGAAAGCCCGACGAAGGAAGTGACACAACATAGCGGCGGCTCGATGACCATATTTTAGCATAGGAAGCTGACTGATGCCACATCGCGGAGGAAGAGACATCGGTGACACTTGTTGCAAATAGCGGGCGTGTGCAGGATGCAGAAAACAATGGGCACATTTGAAATTTAATACTAAGAAAAGTGAAAGTTAGCACTGCTCACTGCAGCAGGACATATCTTTATCGTTTTTCAACAAGAAAACTGCGGTATTTTTGCTGTTCTCCAGGGCTATAGGACCATTAGGAACAAAGCGAACTTTCTGACAGAAGTGGATTTATCGAGCTGCTTTCAGAAGGTGTTCCGCAACATGAGAACAAAAACTGGGCTAAAGAGCACTGAAAAATACTTAATGTGTCTGTCTGTCATCTCGAACGAGAGGCCACATAAAGCCTTGAAGTAGCTGCCTGTCCTTTTTTTTTTAGAAACGTGCATGGTTTGAATTATGAGGGAGCTTTTAATTCAAATGATAGTCAATTTTATTGGCTAAGGGAGGCATCAGTGCACACACAGTCCAGTCCATGTCCTGATGTTATCACAAGCATTAATTCAGCAACCAACTGATTGCTGCAAAGTTCAGTATACCTTAGAAACAATTAAAATATACACTCGCATTGCTTCCTATATTTTTTTACTTATGCGCTAGGACAAGGGGTCAGTAATTGAAATTAATGTTGTTTACAGCCACATTAGGACAGTCGACTGGAGCTAACCTGAGCCAGGCAGACTGATGTATTAATGATTAGAAATGTTGTGCTTTTATTCCAGTTTACTAAATGGACAAATGGAGCCCATGTCAGGACTTTGAGCTTATAGACCAGACTGAAACACCAGTGCTGTGCTGGGATAGCTCTGCATTGTCGGTGCTGCTGTCCTTTGGATGAAATGTTAAATCAATGTCCTGGCCATTAATTTCCAGCTAAATTGATCACATTCACTTCATGGCTGTTTGGGGGACATTGCTTTGAGACATCTTCCCAATGTGATAAGGTATCCATCTTTTCCCTTCCTTATTCGTAAGATGCTGAGACCAACTGTAATCTTAAGCAGTGGGTGGCTAAGGCTAGAGGTGACTCAGCTCCCTCAAATCTATCTACAGCTCGCCTTTAACTGAGTTTTATTCAGTTTGACCCCATCTCCCCCCACACACAACACAAAAGAATATATTTACTCTCCGACTATCGCTGAAATGCTCTTTCCAATATTGGAAAATATGATCCTTGCATTTGATATAATACCTTTCATGTCAGGTGGACATCTCAAAGTGCTTTTACAATTTTATTTGGGACACTGGGAGAGACTCGCTTATCTTTTTGAATAGTATAATGGGATTTTGGTGTCCTGTAGCTCAGTGGTTAGAGCACTCGCCTCGCAAGCAAGGGGCCTGAGTTTGATTCCCAGCAGGTCAGGGCGAAACCTCGGGCAAGTTTCCTTACTTCACACGCCTGATAATAATCCCTCAAGAAAAAAATAATAAATTGGTCACTTCAATCCACGACTGTTTGTGGGACACTGCTGTGCGCAATTGGCTGCTGCGTTTTGCCCACGAATTTACTGTCGATTCACTTTACAGTCTATTCTGTGAAGCGCTTTGAGATGTCTCGAAGAGATGAAAAAGTGCTATATCAAATGCAAGGATTATTATTATTATTTTTAATCTCCACCTGAACAGGCAAATAGAACCTCAGTGTAAGTTTCATTTGAAGGTCAGCACCTCCGTCAATGCAACACCCTACCCCAGTCCTCCACTGAATTGATGAATCTTAGTGTGTTAAGGCCCAATGGGCGAGATTGCTGCCAACTGAGCCAGACTGATAGCTGACTGACTTGAAGTAATTAACCCCATATCATATCTAAGCTTCCACGTGAGTTCAACATAAAACCTCAACATATTGGTGCTGCGGGAAAGTAACTGACATTCATCAATTGTAGTTATTTCATCTTGAAATTACAACAACAATTTGTTGCTATTTTATATAGCGCCTTTCATGCAGACGGAGCGCTGAAATTAGGCCGGTTTGTTTCTGATTATTTAGAGATTAGTCACAGAGGCTGTGAAGCTATTGGCTTCCCCTTCCCCCGCCTCCCTTTCACCGTCTGCCCACACTCACCGTCATTTAACGCTCTGCTTTGTAGCTCTGCATTAATGTGCTGAATAATGGGGCTGAGAGCAGATCAAGCTCTGCAGTGTCAATCCCTGAGGATCACAAATTGCTGACAGATAAAACTACATTTTTTTTTGCAGTTTAGCACTTTGCAGTGTGAAAAAAAAGAACAGAATGCGTTTATCATATTTGACAAGGTAGATTTATATATATATATAAGTTTCTTTGGTCACATTAATAGCAGCAATCTATACGTGGTGCAATGTATAGCAGCAAAATACAATCTCTTCACCACATCAGCAGAACCCTTAACATGACCAGGTTCCTGTGTGCACTCATGTGGGCTGTGTTTCGAGTATTGGTGTCTGTTGAACTCATGATTCTAGCTGAGGAATGCTGATCTGATTGGATTTATTAATGTTACATTTCGGTAGTTCAACAAACCAGTTCACAACGCGTTTTGCTGCACTCAATAAGTGGCATTGATTTTACCCAATAGTGTGATGAAATTGTAAAGAGTAATTGAGTTTGGAAATCGTACCCTAAATGAGTTTGTGCGCATCCGATGTGGTGAAGTAGGTAACATGCCACTTTGTTCTGTCCGAGTGTTTCATATTCTTTTCTGTTGGGTTTTATTTCAATTGTATGTTTTTAAAAGAAATGGGGAAATAAGATTTGGTGATCTGATTGGGTTGTGGAGGTGAGGAATACAATGTGATGTGTGATGTTATGATGACAATCCTTACATTTGTTATGGCACCCCTTTCATATCTCAAAGCACTTCACAGGATATATGGGAACTTGCCCTTCAATATTCATACCGTGTGGTTATTCTTTATATATGAACCTGACACAAATAAAGAAGTTTGTGCAGCCACGCTATTTCATGTATTTAATATAGTGCCTTATCACGTAATTGTGACGTTTCAAAATGCTTCACAGAACATACTATAAAGTGAAATGTGGTGGCTAATTGCATACAGTGGTGTCCCGTACACAGTCATGGATTGAGTGACCCAATTATTTTTCTTTATTTATTTTGAAGGGATTATTACACATGGAAAAGCGATTCACCGATTAACTAACGACCAAGTTCCTACTAACTGCTAGGTAAACAGAGGCGTGTTGAGAAAGGAAACTTGCCTAAGGTTTTGTCCTGCCTGGGAATCTCACTGGCTCCTTTCACTTGCAAGGCAAGTGATCTCACCTCTAAGCTACAGGACTCCACAAGGATTGCTGATTTGTATATTCCTGAGATTTACTGTATGTGATTGCCCGTTGGTTTGGGGCGTGTTTCTTTACTCATGTAGAAACAAGTCCAAAATGAACTTGGAACTGCAAGTAATATTTCCACACTCATCCCCATTAGCTTTCATTTGTTTGTTAATGTTGGTTCTAGTTGTGAGGTTATCTTGTCACATTACGAGCAGCTATTACCACTAATGAATGGTCAAGATCTAACTTTGGGGAGAAGAGGAAGGCTTAATAATCTAGTTGGAGATCTACATTGGGCGATGAACAGCAATGAACCAAATTTACAGTAAATGTTATGAGTCAGTCACCAAAAATAAATAGGTGTCCAAACACGCAGAGGAGTGGCAAATACGATCAATGTGATATATTCAGGACTGCAGCAAGAGCACAAAGCACAGGGAACAACATAAAGTCTTGACATTAAAAATGAAACGCAATGCTCAGAGGGCAAAGGCAAATTTAAAGGACAGAACATTTCATCCTTTCCATTTATGTACAGACTTGTGAATCATGTTAATGATTTCTTCTGCGTTGAATTGTACCCAGTGTTCACCTTTCGTGAAGCTAAGGTTTGCACCCTATTACCACTGCAGTGGGCAATAAGTGATCAGCAACATTCATTAAAAGGAAGTTTTTGGTCTGGAGCTAAAGGGCCCCAAATCTAAGTATTCTTCAATCTGGTTAGTTTGATCAGATCAATCTATGTTCAACTGTCTGACACCTTATATAGAATACAGTAACTTACCAATATAGTTCATAGGAATTGTATTTGCTTTACTGAGATTGTAGTAGGTAGTAATGCAACTGCTGACAGACACTTATTGGATACTTGTCTTAGGGTAAAGTCTGAAATTCACTTATGAGATACTATATAATTGTTTTATTTCTGGCTCCCAGCCAACTTGGTTGAACTACTTTGAGACATCCTCCCAATGTAAAATGCACTATACAAAGATGCTTTATCGTATGTCCTGCATTGTCAGAGGTGCATCCTTTGGATGAGATGTTAAACAAAGGTTATGTCTGCCTATTCAGGTGGACGTTAAAGATCCCATGGCACTATTCAAAATAAGTTTCACCTGTTTCCTGGCCAAGTATTCCTGAGATAAAGTTGCCCGTTCACTTCATGATCATCTGTGGGACATTGCTGTGTACAAATTGGTTGCTGCATTCACCTACAAATACGGTAGTATTGATAAAAAATGCATTTTACCCAGAATCTTGTGAAGCAATTTGAGATATCCTCCCGATGTCAAAGATGCTACACCAAATGTAAAAGTTAGTATTATTACTGTTCATCTTATTTAGCTTAAAAGGTTTGAGGGCTGAGTGAACCAATCAGTATGAAACCCAGAATATGGGCCCCAAGAATTGTGTTCAGCTAATTGATAGAGGATTCAGTAGAATAAAGGAAATCTCTTCTGAATTGCTACAAAATATAAAGTTCCTTCAGAAATAAAGAGTGCAAATGCCGGGTGCTCAGATTGAACTAAGCGTCCATGAAAAGTAAGACTGAGAGCAATAAAAAAATTGAAAGGAATTCCAAAACAATAAGCAGTAATTTGAGCTGAATAAAGATGAAATCAAAATGACTGATGATCAAAGCAAGCGGAGACTGCAAAGGAGAGAGTTGTCAGAATTATCTGACTAAAAGCAAGGACAGCATTAAAAGGTTTGACGAATAACAAATGTTCTCAGTGGAGAACATTTTTTCTCCATGAAAAACTGTCCCCTCTGAAGCAGGAAAAGGGAAGGAAATAGAGGAAATGAACTTTTAATAAAAAGAGGCAGCTACCCGAGAGCACAAAACGTGCAAACATAAACAGGGATATTGATTTTNAAAGAGTAGAAGAAAAAAATGACTGGATGTTTTCTGATTTTAACAAAGCTTTATGACAAGATGTTAAAATTCTAAATCAATGCAGGAGGCAATGCGAAGAGGTGACGTCGTCACATCCTGACAAGTGTTTTCTTTGTCATCGCCTGCTGCCTCTATCTTCAGTCGAACTTATTCCCCCCACTCCTGTCCCCCCCACCCCCACTCCTCCCTTCCTGTCTTAAAATAGCAGTTTCAATTTTTCCTCAAAATTATTTCTCAAGAGTCTTTCAACGTGAACCTTACCGGGGCAGGTCAGGTGAAGGGATGGTTTCTCTGGCCGGACCAGGCTGACTTGAGCCTAGTAACCAGGTTCTCAAGTGAGCTCTGCATTCCAGTACCTATTTTGCGAGCGCATTAAATGAAGACATAATAATAAATAATCCTTGCATTTGATACAGCGTCTTATTACGTCTTCGAGACGTCTCAAAGCGCTTCACAGAATATGCTGTAAAGTGAACTGACGGTATATTTTGTGGGCGAAATTATGTGAAAGCATCATTGTGCTGCTGGTTGATTTCTATTTCCTGACTAAAATAAAACTCCCTAAAGGAAGCCCATTTACCAAACACTCTATTATGTTATGCAAAGTACATGCAGAGGCAGCCCACCTGAAACAATGCAGCCTCAAAATGCATCCAATGTGGTAACGGATGTAACTTGATGGCTTTGTAGTCTTGTTTCCTTTGAGACCGGCGGCTAGGATTATTATTTTCCAAGATTGAAAAGAGCCCTGCAGTTGGTCTCAGCATCTTATGGAAAAGCAAGGGGGAGAAACACCAATGTCCTCAATCCGAATCATTGCCCCACTGGATAATGCACGTGTGCGAATGTTGGGTTTCAAACAGTATTGGGCTCGGTTGAGTTGGATATGAGTCTTTCTTATTAGCTTACCCGTTGCTGCTGTGCTCGCAACCAAAGGATTTTATATGGAATGTAGATTGACACACAGACAGACACAGACAGATATTTCATCTTTACCTCTACTCATCTGGGAGGACACCTGTGGAAGGACGCGTCGCTTTAAAAATGTAATTTTGTTGTTGTCGGTAGCTTAGCTTTGTCTGTGTTCTTTATTTTGCAGGAGCATTCGCAATGCAAAAACTGAATGTATTATCCTGAACACCACACACAAAGCAAAATAATAGCAAACAATATGCTTAGCAAATAGGTTGCCAGGGTCTGAAGTAATAATAATAATGCTAAATAATTTACAAAGGGGAGAACTTGCTGGTCATGGCTAAATTACTAATTTTAATCTCCATATTGAATCTCCACACTGAGGTTTGTCATACACTCAGAGTGATCAATAACCATTCACGTTGGGAAATCTCATTCTAAAGACGTATAATGGAATAATCTTGTTTAAAATTTCAGCATATACTTGAGCTCATTGTGTCTTGTCAAAAACAGAGAGAAAGAGCGAGAGAGAAAGGAGGGTCCCTGACAATGTATTCTCATACACCTCCTAGTGGCTGGTTGAAGAGTGGTACAGTCAACAACCTGGATGCTCAGCCCCTCAGCAAAGAATAATATTACTGTCATAATATAATAATGGATGTTTGATATAGCACCTTTCATATTGAGCAACAGCCTTAAAACACTTCACAGGATTTACCGCAAGAGTATTTTGAAGAATGGTTTATTTACTTAAAATACAAAAATGATATAAGTGATTTTATAATAATATAACAATAATCCTTCTTCTATTTGATTTAGCGGCTTATCACGTCTTCAAGACGTCTTAAAGCACATCACAGAATATACTGTGAAGTTAATTGACCATATGTTTTGTGGGTGAAACTTAGCAGCTAATTGCGCACAGCAGTGTCCCACAAACAGTCGTGAATTGAGTGATTTTTTTTAAGGAATTATTGCCCCCGGAAAAGCAATCCACTAATCAACTAACAACCGGGTTCCTACTTACCGCAACGTAAACAGAAACGTGTGGAGTAAGAAAACTGCCCACCGTTCAGCTCCGCACGGGAATCAAACCCAGGTCCTTTCGCTTGCGAGGCGAGCGCTCTAACCATTGAGCTACAGGACTCCACAATTGATGTATTATAATAATAATAATAATCATGCATTTGGATTACTGTGCATTAAAAGAGCAGTAGACACATGCAGCAGCATTGTGAAGTAGTTTTACATTCCTGAAAGAGAATTTGCCCAGTGATAGGGTGTGAGTCAGTTCACTGACTCAACGTGACAGGTACATTGAGGCAGGTTCTCAGGCATAATTCTTCCAAATTAATTGTTCTTTCTCAACCAGGCTGCCTAAGGCATGTGCCAGTCACAGACATGGACTTTCCCTGAGGGTGGGAGAGCAGACTGGCCAATGACACTATTATTTACCTTTCAGAACCCAGCTTCAGAGCAACCTGACCAGAAACCAGGGACGAGTTGTCCTCATTGACCAGAGAACGTGCTTTGGTGTGCAAGAACCTATGAAGAGAGAGAATAACAACTTTGTTCAAAAAAATAACAGGTGGTGCAGAAAGGAAATCAAAACAAAGGAACAAAGAAATATATTCCGTTGCCTTCATTTCTATGTTTTTAGTTTTATAAAACGTAACATTTCTCGCTGTTGATCTGGTGATAAATAGTGGAGTTGATGACAATTGCTCGCACTATCAATCTTTTTGTTATCAGTTTAGCTTGCTCCTTTGCTGCATTAATTTAATTTAATCCAAAATACCTAGAAAATCAGCAACTTGATGGGAGGAGAAAATCGGAGGGAAAATAAAATGTACTAATTAAAGCCCGAGGTACTGGGTAACTAACTACCTTTATCCTGCTTGACAGAGAAAGAAAGAGATCTGGCAGTAAAGATAATCCATTGAAAAGTCAAAGGTCAGCCAGATCCAATAAAAAGGAAAAGGTTCCTTGAATTGCACGCTTCCCTCTTGGCGGAAAGGGTGATAAATCATCCTAATAACTAATTTCCCTGCTCTTTTAAGGTCCAATACAATTTGAAATTTCAACATGTTACCATAAAACATTGTAATGTCCTTCTTGGAGGATCATTTTGTGAAATAGCACGGACTAAAAGGTTGTTGGAACACGATGCGAAAGGTTTCCCCTACATTCCCTATGGTATGTCATCACTGTAGGTGACATATTACAAATACACCTGATAAGAGCTGGGTTCTGGTGATGTCGAGACCTTTCCCCAGGAATTATTCTGGCATAAATAAATCCTGTGAAATGCTTTGAGACGTCTCTACACGATGTGATGAGGCACTATATCAAATGCAAGTTTTTTTTATTATAAGATTCAATAGCTGGCCAGAGAGGACTTTATAATGGTGTAGAAAATTTTAAATGGGATTGAGAAAATAAACCTTTTTGGTGCAAGACAGTAGAACAGGACATAAGTTTAGAGTTGCAAAGAACACCTTCTGGACTGTGTTTTGAATAATACTGAAATATGAAGTGTAGGATAATAGTGCCCGTGAATGGGATGCAAATCTCTGTAGGCACCAATAGTTACAGCATAACCCAAAATGTGTTCTTGGATGAGACGAGGGATGTGGGACGAGAAAAAAGAAGAGACAAAATGGTCAGATTTCGAACCGTGCAGGAAAAGGCTCCTTAATAAGGAATGTTACAGGAAGTCTGTTTCTCATTGTTGCCAAAACTTTCATTGTGGTGAATTCACAGTCTGTGTTGGACACCACTTTGGAGGAAGCTTCGTGAATGTCCTGCACTCATTGTAAGAGAAGGTTCCATTCAGATACACATATCAGATCAACTCATTCTCCCGGAGGAAGAATCGTGATCATTAGTAATAATAATCCTCGCATTCGCTAAAGTGCCTTATCACGTCTTCGAGACGTCTCAAAGCGCTTCACAGAATATACTGTAAAGTGAATTGACTGTATATTTTGTGGGCAAAATCATTGCGGTGATACTGTTAAGAAAACAGGAAAACACAAGTCTATAAAGCTGGGCTTTCTTTTCTAAATGTATGGCGTTTTCTATCATAGAATACAATACAATGTATTCACGTTTCACCTTCACACAGAACAATGTCTCAGAGGGCTGTGTGAAAGGCGTTATGTTTATATTGATTACATTCAGTGGTTAGAGCACTCGACTCGCGAGCGAGAGATCTGGATTCGATTCTTGGCAGGGTGAAATGTTGGGCAAGTTTCTTTACTCCACACTCCTCTTTTTACCTAGCAGTCGGTAGGAACCCGATTCTTAGTTAATAATAATCCTTGCATTTGATATCGCGCTTTTCACGTATTCTCAATGTCTCAAAGCGCTTCACAGAATATGCTTTAAAGTGAATTGACCGTGTATTTGTGGGCGAAACGCGGCAGCCAATTGTGCACAGCAGTGTCCCACAAACAGTCGTGGATTGAAAATGACCAATTTATTTTTGTTTTTGGAGTCATTATTATTAGGCGCGTGGAGTAAGGAAACTTGCCCAAGGGTTCGCCCTCTGCCTGGAATTGAACACAGGTGTCCCGCTTGCAAGGTGAGTGTTCCAACCACTGAGCTACAGCGCTCCACAGTTGATGGGCGGATCACTTTTCCGGGGGTAATAATTCCTTCAAAAAAAAATTGGTCACTACAGTCCATGACTGTTTGTGGGACACCGCTGTGCGCAATTGGTTGTCGCATTTCGCCCACACAATATTCAGTCAATTCACTTTACAGTATATTCTGTGAAGCGCTTTGAGGCGTCTCAAAGACGTGATAGGCGCGATATCAAATGCAAGGATTATTATCATCATTATTGATCATTGATCGTGGCTGTTTGTGGGACACTGCTGTGCATTAATTGGCCGCCACGCTCGTCCACAAAGCGCACTGCACTTTATAGTATATCCTGTAAAGCGCTTTGGGACGTCGTCCTGATGTGAAAGGAGCTTTACCAAATGTATGGATGATTATTGTTGATGTTATTAGAGCAACTTTCACTTTGGGAGGAAGTCTCAGAATGTTATCAATTATATCTGAGGGGGGCACTATTCTTTATTCCTATTTCAGGAGGATGAGTGCCCCCCTGCTTTTTTCAGCCGACTGCTCTAATGGATCAAATTATTGAACAAAGAATCCAAATTGCTACATTTTCTATACCGGCCTCCTGTAGCTTTCTCCGCTGTACAGTAATTACGGCAGGGGAAAAAAATTCATTCATTCTTGACAAAGCAAATGTTCGCTGCATGATCTCTATTACAGTGCGTTCAGCCCCGGTAGCCACAGAAACCAGAAATGAGGAATAAATATCTGCAAGCAACCTTTAGGAACTGACAGGTTGTTCCCTCAAGGGTATCTCATTGGTTCAAAGGACAGCGCTGTCAATGACACTGGTGGCAGCTTGTCCTCTTACAGATCTATACTTATCATAAACATCCTGCACCGGCTCTGTGAGATGCATGTTGATCAGGCCACAAATAGATCGTGTAGCCGAGGGTACTTTAACCCAACACTGGCGATTCTATTTAGTTAAGTAAACAGATTTCCTGTTGGGGGGGAAAAAAATATGACACGCTAGTGGAGCACAGACATGAGACACCGAATGGTGGTTGGAGGGGGTGGTGGGGGTTGTGGGGAAAGGGACTCTCTGGGATTTCCTCATTTATAGATTCTGTCTTCTGTAAATGTCAATGTTCAGTCATGCAGAAGCAGACTCTGCAGACACACTGTCGTGCACGTCACTTGGGTTCTTTCCTGGCATCTATAATTCATGTCTCTCGGGAACCCTGATGTGCCATTTCTGCGTTGAGTCAATTTACTTTTAATAACTATTTTAAAGGAGCTCTGATAGATGATAGTACCGGAGCACACAGCGAGAGCTGGAGTTACCTTTCAAACCGAGAAAAGTACGTGAGATAAAACACACGCAGACACACACGTGGGCACAAGTAACTCCCTACACTTTAGGTTCAGAGATAGTTGCTCATTGCGCAGCAAACACCTGGATTCCAAGCCTGTTGTAAAACAGCACACAAAAGGCCGTCAGCATTAGAGTGCATCTCCTCGCATGCCTTTACCCCTCCCCCTACCCTTCTCATCAGCTTCCCAGTTGGACGGAGCCATCGTTAAAGGCTGATTCATCTGTCAGTGTAGCAGCGCTCAAACTGCGTAAAAGCAGCAATTTTACCTGTAGGGGTGGAGGTTTTAATTTGTTCCAATGTCATTTCATGTCACGGATCCTTTGTGCTGGGCTCAGAGCCGGCTGTTGCTTGCGACCCTTGGAGAGAAAGGTCTCTGCAAGGAAATGGGAATGCAAAAACCCTCTCGAAATTGCTGGGATTCGGCAGCAAATCTGAGCAGGCTGTCAAGCTGTTACTTTCCCGCAGCGCCTGCCATTTGTGCCTGTGCTTGTTCTCGTGGAGCCCAGGTCTCTCACTCAGAGACTATGACGCTACTGCGATACTTAATCCGAAAGGCTAGTAGGGACTTAAACTCCCATGTTGCACATCATAATAATAATAATAATGACAATAATAATCCTTGCGTTTGATCTAGCGCTTTTTCGTGTCTTCTCGACGTCTCAAAGCGCTTCACAGAATTTACTGTAAAGTGAATTGACCGTATATTTGTTGGGAAAAATGCGGCAGCCAATTGCTCACAGCAGCGTCCCACCAACAGTCGTGGAATGAAGTGACCAATTTTATTGTTTTCTTGAGGGATTATTATCAGGCGTTATCAGGAGTGTGGAGTAACGAAACTTGGCCAAGGTTTCGCCCTGCCGGGAAACAAACCCAGGTCTCTCGCTTGCGAGCCAAGTGCTCTAACCACTGAGCTACAGGACTCATAATAATAATAATAATAAAATCTACAAAATCACATTTGTATAACGCCTTTCACATTCGGAGGACATCCCAAGGTACTGGACAGTCAGGGATTTGGATACTGCTACTATTAATAATCCTTACATTTGATATATGGATAAGGTGGTATTATCACATCATTGAAGTGTCTTAAAGCACTTCACAGAACATACTGTAAAGTGAATTGACTGTATATTTCATGGGCTAAACACGGCAGCCAAATGCACACATCAGCGTCCCACAAGCAGTCATGGATTGAATGACCATTTTTTAATTTTTTTAAGGGATTATTACTCCATGGAAAGAGATCTACCAATCGACTAACAACCAGTTTCCTACATACATAGGTGAACAGAGGTGTGTGGAGTAAGGATACTTGCCTAAAGTTTTGCCCTGCCAGGAATTGAACCCAGGTCCTCTCACTTGCGAGGGAAGTGCTCTAACCATTACAGTACAGGACTCCGAATGGCAATGGGACACGGTATGGAGCGGTCTAGCCACAGCTGAGCTGACGATAGGGGAAAAGATCCAGCAGGAACTTAGTAACTTACATCATCACGTTGTCACACCACTATTGTTTGTGCAGAAATGATGCCAAACATTAAAACAGAATTATGCGGAGGTTATTTTTCAAAGGAGCAGCAGCATCTTGAAATCTAAAGAAATTGTGAAGTATTTTTTGTATCCCTTTCCCCCTACAAATCTGATTTTAGCCTTTCATAATTCTTTTTACGCTGTTCAGTGCAGCAATTTGTGGAATGGGAAACCTGGGTGGCTTTATTTGGAGTAATGCAAAGAGCAACTTGCACCAAAAGATATCATCTGTCCCCAGAGGATATCACACTGCTGGTGTTTTGATCATCCAGTCTGCTTTCAGTATATCGTTCGAAATTTGTTACTGTTGTGTTTTCGTCTTTATAGTGGTGATAGAATGCAAACAGAAAGGTAGTCATATTCTGAAAGTATTTCACACATCCCACTGCCATTTTATGTCACACAAGTTTGGTTCGGATGAAGAAAGTCCTTCAGATCTCATCATCCAGAATACTCTCTCACCCGTTCTCCCAGCACAGCATCGGTATTAAGCTGCTTTCTAAATAAGTCCAGTGTCCTGACCTCTACCACCTTTCCTGACAACGTGTGCCAGTTCTTGATTTATTTGGAAATATTTGGCATGGTTACACGCATTTAGAATTTGCGCTTGTTTATACTGAAAATGTTCCTCCTTAATGATCCTGTTCCTAACTAACGTCTTGTAAATCTCGATTGTGCTACGCTTTTGAACATTAATTTGATGTAGAAGCCACTTTGTGTAAGTTGCAACTGATGGAGTTGCGAAATTACCTGTAGACATGGAATGTCAGTTTTCTTCATTCCTGCTTCATAAAACTATCGTCATCTCCTGGTGCCTCTAACTAAAAGAGCTATCAGTGTTTTATAAGGACACTCTGGATTAGCCTCAAGCCCCTCAGCAACAATTACTTGGCAGAACATTACTTGTTTTCCTGTAATCCATCTTCACCATTCACTGTTACGTGTCACCAAAAACAAAGCCCTATAAATGCAAGCAAGGTGTGGTGTGGTGTACCAGGAACCCAACTCAAAGTGCATACCTCTATTTACATCAGTTCTGGGAATCACACTGGAAGGAGAACTTCACACTTTACCTGGGGGTAGATGTCAGGGTTGTGTACCCTTATAAGGTGATGGATGGGTATACATCTTTATAATAAGCCTCCTACTCTCCCTGCCCTCCAACCTCCCCGATTCCGACCCCCAGCTCGGGTTCAAATCCCTGACTGTCCCGCGCCTTGGGGCGTCCTCCCGATGTGATAGACGTTATACAAATGTAATTTTGTATTGTATAACAGTATCACAAATATAGGCAATGTAGTAAACACTCCGGGTAGGTATATTAGAAAGTAAATGTTTTATGTTGAGAATGTAAAGTCAGAATATTGAGTGTTTATGCATTGCCTTTAATGACTAATATCTTGGTACTTCCTGCTCAGTCTTAATGTAATAAACCATTCTTAAGACTTGCTGTATACTGAAGAGGCAAAATCTATTTTGACGTTTAAAAGGATGACAGATGGTTATTTAGGAAGAAAGTAAATAAATAATCCTTGTTACAGTGTCAACTTCCATGTCAACTGGATGTCTCAAAGAGCTTCACAGGATTTATTATAGAGTGCAGTGACTGGATTTTGTAGGGGAGTATCAAGGGATTGAGGATCGGGCAGGGAACAGGGATCAAATGATAAATATAATAATAATCCTCACATTTAGTATTGCATCTTTTACGTTGGAGGAGATCTCAAAGTGCTTCACAGGATATACGTAAAGTGTAGTGACTGTGTATTTTATGGGCGAGCCGTGGCAGTCAGTTACTCACAGCAACGTCCCACAAACAATCATGGACTGAGTGACCAAATTATTTTTTTTAAGGGATTATTACCTCCAGAAAACGATCCGCCAATCGACTAATAACTGGGTTCCTACTTACTGCTGGGTAGACCCATACATGGCACTGTTTCTGGGAGACTACTTTTTGGTAGTTCCCTGCATGGGAGGATTGTGGTAAATAGATTTCTCAGCACAATCCTCACAAACACAGGTCCAAACCAAACTACTAGCCTCTCAGAGCATTAAATTACACATATGGGTCTATATGAAGCTCAATCTCACGCAGCTGTTTAAATAACCTTTAATTAGATTGTACTTTCTTACACTTCAAATAATAATAAATAATGCTTGCATTTGATATAGTGCCTTATCACTTCATTGAGGTGTCTCAAAGTGATATAATGTAAGATGGTTTTACTGTGTATTTTGAGGCAAATGCTGCCAAGTATTTCTGAATATCCTCAGACGTTGCATAATAATAATAATCATCCCTGGATTTGATATAGCGCCTTTAATATCAGAAGACATTTCAAAGAACTTCTTCACAGGATTCAATGTAAAAGTATATTTTATAGGTGAGGGTGGCAGCCAATTTTACCCTCAAACAGCCGTGAGGTGAATGATTAGTTTTATCTGAGGGATTGCTGGCTCAGTTCTCTTTTCAAACTGTGCCACGGTTACTTTAGCGCCTCATCCAAAGGACGTTCCTTTAACAATGCAGCATTCCTCAGCACTATATTGAAGTGTCAGCCTAGACTGCGTGTGCTGAGGTGAGGCTTGAACCCACAACCTTTGACTCAGAAGCGAGAGTGCTACCAACCGAGCCAGGCTGACACCACCCATTGCATGATACTAATTTGAAAATTTGGCTCCATTTCTCCAGTAGTTTGACGACTGCTTCTTTGGAACGCTTTTCCTATTCTTCTGAAGAAGAGATTCCTCAGATTGTTATCTGATACACAGTCCAGGTTGACTCCTTTATCAATACAGCTGCTCTGAGTGAGTTCAATTTGGCTCACGTTGGTTGAAATTCTGCATGCAACAATTTTTTTTTGCTAGAGCTTTAAAGCCAGATGCTTCAAAGGCTGAGTAAGTGTAACCAACTCAATCTGAGCTGGGTTAACTCATCTCAGCTATCGTGATGTAAGAATGTTACAATTGGCCTTGGTTTCCTGGGTTAGGGAGAGGAATATCAAGCTTCCTGATCACTCACTATCTTGTTAGGGTGTGACATTTGTGGACATGGCATGTGTGATTGCCAGGTTAAGATCCCATGGAACTATTCGAGCAGAGAAGGGAGTTTCTCCTGGTCTGCTGGCCAAATAGAATTAGTCACTCACTCCACCACTTTTTGTGGGACGTTGCTGTGTGCAAATTCGTTACTGTGTTTCGCCTGGAAAATGTGCAGTCACTACACTTTACAGTCAATCCTGTGCAGCTCTTTGAGATACCCTTCTCATGTGAATGGCAATATATCAAATAATTATTATTAATTACCTGCCACATTTCGCCCACAAAACTCACAGACACTACACTTTGCAGTACATTCTGTGAAGCGCTTTGAGACGTCTCAACCACGTGATAAGGCGCCATTTCAAATGCAAGGTTTATTATTATTATTAAGATAGGAACGATCTCAGCATCAAGCCCCTTTACGGTTGAGCAATTTGGAACACTTGCTGTATATAAATATTGGCCAGTTGGGTGAGGTATTGGAGAGTGACTTATGCCTGTGAAGTTGTACCTAGTAGAAACAGAAAGGAGCCAAGTTATTTCAGGTTTGGAGGAGAGAAGAAAAGGAGTTGCTAAGGAAAAAAGATGAAAACATTGGTGTGAAAAAGGCTTTAATAAAGAGCAATGTTAAAGAGAAATATCTTCCTCCAAGCAAATTCAAGAAATGTTATTGATTTCTAATTATTAAGCTACTCATTAAGATAATTCTGCCAATCTTTACCATGTTTTTCGCCCACAAAACATACAGTCAATTCACTTTACAGTATATTCTGTGAAGTGCTTTGAAACGTCTCAAAGACATGATAAGGCGCTATTTCAAATGCAAGGATTATTATTATAGGTTTTGCCAAGCATATTGGGCATTGCTGCTTATATTCACTTCTCAAGGTACAGAACAATTCTCTGTTGCATTGTGTTGCCTTCAATTTCATTGCTGTGCGCAATTGGCTGCCGCGTTCGCCCACAAATATACAGTCAATTCACTTTACAGTGTGTTCTGTGAAGCGCTTTGGGACGTCCTTCCGACGTGAAAACTGCTATATCAAATGCAAGGATTATTATTATAGCTGAGGGTATAACAATATTGATATTGCTCACAGCTGTTGGCTTCACACTACATGCCACAAAGACATTGAAGGGGCAGTAGGAGACGGAACATATTGGTGCCAGACATTGGTGATGTAACATTCCTCGATACTGTGCTCTAAAGCTACCTAAATCTTATTTTTTTTAACATGAAAGCAATCTTGTGGGTTTTGGGCTCTGCAAACACCAAACTTTTTTCTCTCAGTCTCTTTGCTACCATAGTAACATTCTCACCCAGTACGAAATACCAAACACATTGTGAAGATAAGGCATATGTGTTTAATATCTCTCTCTCTCTCTCTCAAACACATTGTAATGATAAAGCAAATGTATTTAATTTCTCCGTCTCTCTCAAACACATTGTAATGATGAGATGAATGTTCAATTTCACTTGCCCTCTATCTCACCATCTCTGTCATACACACATTGTAATGAAGTACGTGCTTAATCTCACAATTCAGTGCAGGTTTCTCACAAAGTCAACAGTCTAGGCAAGGTATTCCCATAGAATTTGATGTTTCCAGCATCAACATGATGAGTAAATCTACCACGAAAGTCTATGTAAACACTGATCAAGAGTGAAGTTCAAGTTCTTCCTCCGAAGAAAGAAAATTAAGGGAATTCCATCCATATTCAGAGGCAGAAAGTTACCGCTCATCCAGGCCTTGACGTCAGACAAGCAAGCAGAGAGATCATCAGTGGTCCTGCGGGCAAAGCTAGAGGAGCAAAAATAGATTCGGGTGTCATCCGCTTTCTGCGGATGATATCACTAAGAGGAGCATGTAAATGAGAAAAGGGAGAGAGCCGAGAATAGAGCCTTGGGGTACGCCACAAGTGACCGTGTGGGGGCGAGAGGAGAAACCTTTGGAGAAGAGAAAATGATTGCGGTGGATCACACAACGTAAACATACAACATAAGGAAATAAAAATGGGTATCAGCAAAATGGAGTTGAAGAATGCTTGAACAGTGTCACCAGCTGCCAAAGTGGTGGGACATTGCTGTGCGCAATTGGCTGCCGAGTTTCGCCCGCAAATATACGGTCGATTCAGTATACTCTGTGAAGGGCTTCGAGACGCCTCAAAGACGTGAAAAGCGCTATATCAAATGCAAGGATTATTTATTATTTGTTGGAGCTGAGGGCTTGTTAGACAAGCGTGACAATCAGACGATTTCCTGCAGAAACTCACTTCATCTCACAAGCTGCATTTATGAGGCTCAAGTGCTTTTTCGACCCCAATGTGTGAGCTGCAGCATAGTCTACCTGCTGGGCAACACTTTACCACGTAACACCATTTAATATACACAGTACTTGTATACACTGAAATCTATTGCTTCCTCTGATTGCCACTAACTTATCCTTCGTAATAGTATAGGTGATTCTGGATTAAGAAGTCTCAATTCACAAAAAATTAGCCTGAACTCACCTAAACTCTTTCACACCTTGATTCAGTGTGACTGACCTCCATTAATCTTCTGCTCCACGAATGCGTTAGGATATGAATACCATTGACCTTTGAATTAATCTTTAATCCTTTAATCCCTTGCCTCTTGTTTTTTCCCCCCGTATACCCACGCTTCTCTGTTCTGTGTCGGTCCTTGGTTCGGGTTTACCTATGATTTTATCTTTCGCCGCTTTCCTTTTCCAAAGCTTTGTTTGGTTCTTTTTCCATCTGCTTTCAGTTGTTTGAATGAGCAGCAGCCTGGCATGTGGCGAGGGCAGGTAAATGCTTCACAGAGGGGGGGGTTCATGTCGAGCTTTGGCAGATGGGGCCCAAGTGCCCTCCTGTAATTTTGTGAGATTTGTTTCTGTGGTCTTGTAAATAGCTGCAATCCAATTTCAAAAGTATCATTTTGAAAGATAATTAAATTTTCCATCATTAATTTCATATGATTTTTCATCTCAAATTGCATTAGAGTTATTCATAGTTGCACAGAGAGACAATTTTAGATAATTGACAAGAACAGAGTAGCGGTTTGTCCCTCATCAATGAATACACTGCGCGGAGCAGATTAAATCACATTATGTCTTGTAATCAGGAGATTTCATGTGTGGTTAACCCTCAACTGGAGTGCACCTACTTTATGATGCTGCTTTGCAATAGACAAAGAATTGACAAAGAGGAAAAGTGAAGTTTGCTACTGACAGTAGACATAATAGAAAAATAAACACGTGAGTGCTAGAAATCCAGGATCAATGGATCAGCAACTGAGAAAAAGACCTGTGTCTTTTAGATGTCAATCAATCTGTTGTTCTGATGTACAAGTTCAGTTTTTACTGTCTTTATCAGATGGCTAAACGTGTCTGATTGTCTCGTGAACATTAAACTGATCATGGTAGACACTGTGTGAATATCCTGGAATTGCGCAGGTCATTTTTCTGGCTGCTTGCCATGTGTGAGGTACATGAGAAGGTATGGATCTTATGAAACCAGTCAAATTAGACTCACATATGAATTAATAATGCTCCATAAATAATTGACACAGCATCTGTTTCATCGACTGCCCTTACCAAATTAAGAGCGTTTGAACCAGCAGACTGAGAAAGAACTTCTAACAAATCCTTCAAAATCCAGAGTAAGCAAAACTCATTAACATTTCCCAACAACCGCTGAAGGGGAGAAATCAGTTGTAAAGCAAATAATTAACTCAATGCCACGTGCCAAGGAACGCGCAGCCACAGAATGAGAACTAATTGATAACAGCACGATTCACGAGAAGTTTTTAACTTTAAGTCACTTAATGTTAACTGGTAGGAAGTGCTTAAGGCAGTAGGGCCTGGTTTGAGTTTGAATCTTTCCATGTGCATTTTGAGCGCAAATGCGGACAGCCAAATTCTGCACAGTGATGTCCCACAAACAACCATGGAGGGACTGACCAGTTTTATTTGTAGGATTGTTCACTTTCCACTATATTCTGTGAAGCGCTTTGAGACTTCTCAAAGACGTGATAAGGTGCTATATCAAATGCAAGGATTATTATTATTATGGGTTCTTTAACGTCCATTTGAACAGGCAGTCGGGACTTTGGTTTAACATCTTATCCAAAGGACGGCACCTCCAACAATGCAGAAAATCCCCAGTACTGCATTGGAACGTCAGCTTAGACTACGTCGGTTGAAAATCCCAATGTGCGTCTTGAACCGCAGCCTTCTGATTCGGAGGTGAAAGTGTTAGCAAGCAACTGAGCCAGACTGACTGACACACACACACAACAGCAAGTCTCACCACCAGCAGTCTGTCGATGTCAGTCTGTCGCAGACGCCTTTGCTTGTTTTCTGTCTATGATTTTATTTTCAGTCATATTTAGTACTAAGCGCACTGAGGTGCTGTCCGGCGTGAAGGGCGCTATACAAATTCAAGTTGTTGTTGGATCACAAGAGACTTGAGAGTCACTTTAGACAGGTGTGGCTCTGAGCTGATCAGGACAGCATTTCCATCAACCTACTCGCTGACAAGGCAGCAGCTCCAAGCATCAAAAGTGGTGCTTTTATCATTCAGGTCTGCAGACCTCTCAGACAAGCCCAGGTCAACAAGCCAATTAGTAAACGTTCAGTAAACTGCACGCACCTTAAATGTATTATCTCATATATGCGCAGTGCTCCGAGACGCTATCCTGCAGAAGGGTGCTATATAATTGATGTTCTTATAGTTTTCTTCTTCCCCCACGTTTTTTTATATAGATTTCAGATAAGTTGTGGAGTCATGTAGCGTGTTGGTTAGAGCACTCGCCTCGCAAGCGAAAGCACAGCAAATAGGAACCCGGTTGTTGGTAGATTGGCAAATCGCTTTTCTGGGGGTTATAATCCCTTCAAACAACAAACAAACAAACAAATGCATACACGCATACACGCATACACATACACACATACACACATACATACATACATACATACATACATACATACATACATACATACATACATACATACATACATACATACATACATACATACATACATACATACATACATACATACATACATACATACATACATACATACGGGTTAGGGTTGCATGAACATGGACACACAGATACATGGATGGACAGATGGAATAAATAAATAGTTTTTTCCATCAATCCACGACTGTTTGTGGGAGTCTGATCTTTGCAAGTGACTGCCAAGTTTTGCCCACAATAATACAGTATATTCTGTGAAGCGCTTTGAGACGTCTCAACTACCTGATAAGGTGCTATATCAAATGCAATGATTATTAAGTTCGTATTTCTTACGTATACATTGGAAAAGAGAAAAGGAAAATGCTTCATTGAACACCAGGCTCCCTCTGTTTCTCTCATTGATAAAAAAAAATGCTCTGAAACAAATTACTGGAGACTCCTAAAGCTTTTGTAAATTATCTGGGTTGGTCAAACGTGCTCATTGGTAACACTCTTACCTCTCTGAGTCAGAAGATTCAAGCCCAACATTGGAACTAGATCTCTGATAGTCTAAGCTGACACTCCAGTACATTGCTGGGTTTGTGCAGCATTGTTTGAGCTGCCATCCTTTGGATGAGATATCAAGCCAAGGTCAATAATTTTAAGATATGGAAATTCATCTGTATAAAAAGTAAATCTTTCTAATGAACGTCTCGCCCTATCTGGCAATAAGCACCTCACCCTCTTCAGCATCCAGCAACCGATGTGAAGCACTCTGAGATGTCCTCCAGGTCCTCTGACTTGTGCGAAAACCTTTTACCATGCTTAAAAGTATCCAAACCCAGCTCAGAGTTCCACACATGTTCGCCGCTAACACATGCACATTTTCGTGTCTGGAATGGAATGCGCACTCTCACCCAAGAGGGACGCACAGATTTCTGGAGAGTATTGGATGCAGATTCCATGAGAACCAAGGCTTGAAGTCTACCAGAGTCTGCGCTGGGGTAATATTTGAGTTTAACCAGCTAAAATCACATAAGCTTGTCAATGAGAATACTGTCTAGCAAGCTTACCCACCGATAGTCCTGCTAGGGCCATTCTATCTGAAAGTACTTTGGCTCACAGATGACTTACATTAGATTAGAAATTGTATATTTTTAAAAAAATTATGGAACAGCAATTTAAAAGGTCAGCTATTTTTTATAAACACGCTTTGTAAAAACTTCCTTTTAAAGGTAGATTGGAGACCTCAAAATTTCAAATGCAAGGATTATTTTAGGAGATTCAAACTCAATGGACAATTCATAAGCGAGGAAGCATAATGTAGAAATTCTGCTGCCCCAAATTTCTCATGTTCTTAGCTTCATCTGACAGCAGACTGCAGAATCATTTGAGCACTTTACAGGATTTACTGTAAAGTGGTATGACTGTGCATTCTGTAGGTGAACACAGTAGCCAATTTGTGCACAAAACGACTTGCAAACAGCTTTGAAGTGAATGACCAGTTATTAGAGAGAGAGTTTTAATTAAGAGCTCATTTGGAAGCTCATTTTCCACAGTTCTTTACGGGTACTGTGGAAAAACAGCTTCAAATTAAGACTGAATTGAAAATCGTTCTCGAAAATTCTGCATGATTTCAAATTTTATGGCAACGACCTTAAAGCTAAGAATAGGAAATATGTGCAGGCAATTGGAGAGAGAGAGAGAGATGGTCAAATTGGGTTCAAGGAATTAGGAGAGAAACAACAGTAGAGACTGTATAGAAAGGAGATCAGAGAAGTTTCAAGTCCTCCTGTATTTAAATGTAATTTGTTGTTTGTTGTTGCACAAAGACATTAGCAAAAAACAACTTGCATTAAGAACCAGAATAGAGCAATTTGTGGGGTTTCACAGTCCATGTAATGTGATAATTATAAATGCGAATTGATATAGCGCTTTCACGTCGGGAGGACGTCCCAAAGCGCTTCACAGAACACACTGTTAAAGTGAATTGACTGTATATTTGTGGGCCAACGCGGAAGCCAATTGCGACAGCAATGTCACAAACAGTCGTGGATTGAAAATGACCAATTTATTATTGTTTTTGGTTTTGGAGGGATTAATAATAATCCTTGCATTTGATATAGCGCTTTTCACGTCTTCTAAACATCTCAAAGCGCTTCACAGAACAGACTGGAAGGTGAATTGACTGTATATTTGTGGGTGAAATACATAACATATTCACATTGTGAAATGCACAAATTTCACTCTGTCCTCTCTTCAAGGCTTGTGTGACTACGGCCTATCATAAATGGTGGAGTGAAGCTTTTCACTGATTGTGGGAATTTACTGTAGGCTAATTGGCTGCAGAGTTTGCCTACAAAAAACACAGTTACTACATTTTACAGTAAATCCTACAAAATGGTTTAAGATGAAAACCCCGTAAACATTTTCCTTCTGTTTTTTAAGAGTGCCGTGGGAATTTTAACATCCAACCTGAACAGGCAGCCATGACCTCGGTTTAAAATCTCACCTGAACGACAGTAGCAACAACAACAACTTGCATTTATACAGCGTCCCTCACTCAGGGTAGTGACCCAGAGCTCAGTGGCGGAGCACAACACCGAGCCAGAGGAAGTGGGAAGGTGACTATAAGCACAGTTGAAGAGGAAGCGCTTCTTGGCACGACCTGAAGATGGGGAAGGAAGGGGCAAGGCGGAGGGATTGAGGGAGGGTGTTCCAGAGTATCGGGACGTAGTGGCTAAAAGCACGGCCACTGAAGGTGGAACGGGGGGGGGGGGGGCACATCGGAGCCAGTCGAGCGGAGGCAACGGATAGTGGAATGGGCAGCAAGCAACTCCATCAATGCACTTATAAATGTTTTGCTCTGTGTCACGGGGCCATTTCAGCATCCACAACCATGTCGCCTTCATCGGTTTACCCAGGAACTGCATGTCTCAATGGTATCTTTTACCCATTCTTGGCACGTATCCCAAGGCAACCGAAATAACAATGAAGGGAGTCCACAGCCCTGTGAAGGCAGGAGTAGGAAAAGGCTGACGAAAGCTTTGTGGTAATTCAATGGAAAGAAGAGAGAGCAATGTAGCAAAGCAAATTAGTACTCCAGAGGACTTCACTTCCTCATTAATTCAACGGCAATCGATTTTGCTTAACAAGAAGAATCTGATAAGTGAGACACGTTTCACCAGCACATCTTAATTAACAGGCGCCCCCTGATAAGCAGTTCTATAAGAGCATCATCTCTGCTTCAAGTGGATTCCACCTTTCTTTCCAAAACAAAAGGTTTTAAATGGTTAAGTACAAACTATTTTTCTTCTCACTCACTGAGGGAAGCTGCGGTTGAGATAGAAAGCTACAACGCATCTAAGCGGAAACATGATACATAAATAATAACAATCCTTTCATCTGTTATAGTGTCTTTCATGTCAGGAGGATGTCTCAAAGCGCTTCAAGGGATATACTGTAAAGAGCCAAGACTGTGTATTTTGTAGGCAAAAAATAAGGGAAAAGAGGATAGAGAGGTATAGCAGAAAGTATTAAGGAGGGTGGAGATTGAGATGAAATATAAACACAGACATGGACCAGTTGGGTCGAATGGGCTGTTTCCGTGCTGTAACGTCCTATGCAATGTTCTTATTAATGTGAACTAAAGAGGTTAAATTACTGATCTGATAGTTATTTACCTCAAGTCTTTTCATCCGCTTAATTCTCATTCCAGGCACTGCAGTCTTTCATTGCTGACTGGGTGATTCTGCACCAACGCTTTATCGAAAGCCATGAATTAATGAGGACAGGCTGAGTCACAGTCATAATTTATAATAAGTAAATGAAGTTCTTTAATCAGAATATTAAGATCAACCCAGATATAGTATTGAACAGGCCTTTAACTAGGGTGAAATGAATCTCGGCAGTGATTTCCTTTTAATTCCACCAGCTTATTTCTTCATTTGTTATGTTTACAACAGTATAAATCAGCACCCTAATGCTGTCCTCGAGCTTTCTCTCTGTTTAGTGCTGCTCAAAATGCTACAGTCTATATTTATGGTGTGAGCCAGTTTGATCCATCCATATTGTTGCATGTTCTGTAGAGCTTGAGGCTGGTGTTCAGTCATTGTATAGCACAGCCCAGCCTGGCTCATCGGCAGGACCTGGAAGGGCAGACCAGTCACTGGAGGCAGGGAGTCAACCCACTCGGCTCCTATTAACCCTGCAAGCCAAAGCCCTAACAGGTTGGGTGGTCCCAGCTGGACAAGCAGCGGGAAAGCTTGCCAGACAGCAATATCAATGGCAAGCTATTGGTTTTAGCTGGTTAGACTCCAGCAGTTACCCCAACGCACACTCTGGGGTCCCCAAGCCTTGGCTTTTGCCAACCTGCGCCGAACACTTTCCGGAATTGGGTAAGCAGGATGTGTCCCGCGAGGGAGAGAGTGTGCCTTCCGTCCCAATAAATATCTTGTCAATTTCCATGTGTAGGTGGGATGCATTTAATTCTCAGTTTGGTTTGGATATTCTTAAACGTGTTGATGGGTTTCCACATCTGTCAGATACCCAACTGACTAAAACAAACATCAGTGTATAGCTGAGGCTGGTGCTGGGGTGTAATGGGGGGAAGCATTATGGAGTGGCAGAATTTAGATTTATGTGTTCCTTGATTTACTACATGGTGTGTTATTAAGAACAATAAGAATTCTTGCATTTGATATAAGTGTCTTTCATGTCGGGAGGATGTCTCAACGAGCGTTCACAGATTTTACTATAAGGTGTAGTGACTGTGCGTTTTGCAGACGAACGCAGCCGCTAATTTGCACAGCAATGTCGCACACCGCTGATGTGAGCCACACCACTGATGCACACACTGTGAGGGGAGTCTCCAAGTGAGATACTTCCTGAGAACCTGAGGGAGAATCCCTCTGGGGAAACTCTCAAAACAACTAGAGTCTGGTATTAGAACAGATGTCCTGCAGCTCAATGGTTAGAACACTTGCCTCGCAAGCGAGAGACCTGGGTTCGATTCCCGGCAGGACAAAACGTTGGGCAGGTTTCCATACTCCACACACCTCTGTTTACCCAACAGTAAGCAGAAATCCAGTTGTTAGTCGTTTGGCAGATCACGTTTCTGGGGATAATAATTCTTTAAAAAAAATGATAAATTGGTCACTTCAATTCACGACTGTTTGTGGGGACGCTGCTGTGCGCAATTGGCTGCCGTGTTTAGTCCACAAAATATACAGTCAATTCACTTTACAGTATCTTCTGTGAAGCGCTTTGAGACGTCTCCAAGATGTGATAAGGCGCTATATCAAATGCAAGGATTATTATTATTGCACTGTCAGAGGTCTGGGAGTTTATTCCCTAATTGGCTTTTCAGTCAGGTCAGGCAAGATCTGTGAGAAGAGTCCCAAAAGAAAAATAAACAGGAAATTATGGGCTCAAAATTGCAGTGTTCATGCACATATTTCATTCCTGTTCTTTCACCTCTGAGCAGTATGGCTTAGATGTGTCGGGCTGGCTCAGGAGTAGCAGTCTTACCTCTGAGTCAGAAGGTTTGGGTTCAAGCCCCACGACGCGATTGAATTTGCATAGTCTAAAATGACACTCCAATCCAGTCCTGGGCATGGTTTGTTTTTTCAGAGGTACCGTCCTTTGGATGAGACGTTAAACCGGGGACGTTAAAATTCCCACGGCATTATTCGAAAGGAGAAAGGAGTTTCTCCCGCTGTTCTGGCCCACAATCCCCCAAATAATATTGGTCTATCACTCCAATCCTTTACAAAAAGCGCAGGCACACCTATGCCTCTGCATAGCCATTCCCTTTCGTAAGCAGAAAAGGTATTTTGCTTGTGCTTGTGGCTCGTTCACAACAGGTACAATCCTTACATGAGGTACAGTTCCTTTCACTTCAGCAGGAAGTACCAAAGCACTTCACAGGCAAGACTGTAAAGTGCAGTGACTGTGTGTTTTGAAGGCAAATGTGGCAACCAATTTGCACACAGCAGTATTCCAAAAACAGCCATGAAGTGAATGACAAATTTTATTGCAAGTTGTTGGGCAGGACACTTGAGAAGCTTCCTTATCTTTTGAAATAGTGCCATTGGATCTTTAACGTCCACCTGGACAGGCAGATGGGACGTTAGTTTTAATTGATGTCCACCTAAACAATGTAGCACATCCAGCACATTGTCGAGTGTCAGCCAAGATTATAAGATCAAAGCCTTGACATTATAATAATAATCCTTGCATTTGATATAGCACCTTATCACATCTTCGAGACGTCTCAAAGCGCTTCACAGAACATACTGTAAAGTGAATTGACTGTATATTTTGTGGGCGAAACGCAGCAGCCAATTGTGCACAGCAGCGTCCCACAAACAGTCATGGATTGAATTGACCAAATTATTATCATTATTTTTAAGGAATTATTACCCCCAGAAAAGCAATCCACCAATCGACTAACAACCAGGTTCCTACTCACTGTTTGGTAAACAGAGGTGTGTGGAGTAAGGAAACATGCCCAACGTTTCATCCTGCCAGGAATCGGACCCAGGTCTCTCGCTAGCGAGGTGAGCGCTCTAAGCACTGAGCTATAGGACTCCATAAGACTCTACAGAACATGGAGGTTAAACCAGAGGTAAGAGTGCTAGCAACTGAGCTCACATCTGAAGTGGGCTTCACTCTCCAATTATAGTTTGGGCTGGGATCATTTTGTAAGCACGTGAGGTTTTCAACAGATTTGCTTTGACTTTTCCACTGGCTGCCACCGCCAATTGCATTTGAAATAGCTTTGCTCTGTCTTCAGTGTCGTAGTGCTTTTTTTCTGTGTAAGGTCAGGTTGTGATGAAGTCTTTGATAGTCTTTCATGTCGGAAGCTCAGTACGAATAGGTCGCAAAGCATTTCATCAACTCGTGCACTAATGTGCAGTGCAGCACTGAGCAGCGCAGAGCGATGACAAAGCTGTCGACAGAATCCTCCACAAAATGCCTCTTGAAGTCTTTCAACAACTGATGTATAGGCTCCTTCCTCTCTCTGTCACCTTAGAAAATAACTTCTGCTTATTCTTTGTGCATCTACAGATTGAATGTTACATCTGTGTCTTGATTTCCTCGGGGTTAGGATTAATGTTACAGTGTTAGAGCTATTGCTGATGTCTGAGTAGATTTATTATTGCAATGTTTTCAGGGTCACTGTATGTGAACTGAAACATACAGAACAATTAGCTCAGGGAGACAGGGAATTTCCCTCTGAGTTAATGAAAGCAGGACCCAGGAGATAAAAGTGTATCCACATGTGACGGAAATCCAGAAAATATAAAAGCTGCACCAACGAAGGGGATAATAATAATAATCCCTATAGCACGTTATCAGAATTTTACTGTGAAATGCTGTGATTGTGTAATTGCAGATGAACGCAGCAGCCAATGTGCGCACAGCAATGTCCCACAAACAGCCTTGAAGTGAGTGACCAATTTTATCTGGGAGACTGATGGCTAGGACACTGGGAGAAACTCTCTTCTCTTCTCGTACAGTGTAGTGGGATCTTTGACTTTCACCTGAACAGACAGAAAGGACCTCAGCTTAACGTCTCATCCAATAGCGCAGTGCTTCTCCAACGCTGTCCTGACTTGGCTTGAATCCACAACCCTCTGATTCAGAGGCGAGAGTGCTACCAACGAGCTGGGCTGGCATCATTGAGGAAGAAACTTCAGTGCAGGTTTCTATGAAGTGTAATGAGAAAGAAAAAACAGCATGAAGGAGGAAAAGGTCGGGAGGTAAGCAGGAACTTTTTGGAACTAATCTGCCTCCAAGGTGACACGACTGGCAACGGAATCAATGGAATTGAGTCAACACACCAGCGCCATTCTTGTGGGCGAAACCAGCAAGTGTGGATAAGTGATCCTACATGGACAAGCAGCAGAGAACTTACCAGACAGTGCTTGCAATCGTTTCAGTTGGTCAACCTCTAGTAAATCCCAACAACTTGCCTCACCCCTTACCAAACTGCGAAGACGTAATAAAGGCTATATCAACTGCAAGGATTATTATTATTATTATTAACTAACCTTCCAAAATGTAGAAGAAAATATGGAACAGAATTTTATTTTACAATGTTTCTAATTAAATAGTTCACCAATTGAATTTCCTCCACTTTGCTGTAAGCTTTGTATCATTATCAGAGAGACATTCTAAATCAAATAATTCTTTAACATCACAATAATAATTATTATTAATGAATAATTATTGCAATGAACTCAATCAACATTATATTTACTTGTTCAAATAATTACTCGCCGATAAACATCTGCAAATAGCTTTAGTCGATGAGTGGCAATTTTCTGGGTATAAATGTAGTTGTTCAGTACTTTGTTGTTGTTGCTGTTGTGGTGACGCAGACTTTAGTTATCACGATGCTTAGTGTTTTACCAGGAGCGGCAGCCAAGTGCAATGAGCATTAAATGCACAATAACATAAGCAAACAAAGGACAAGACAAACACAGGCCTTTGAGCACCCGAAGAGTTTACAACAGGGCAAACAGGGAAAAATAGTGTTCCAATTTTCAAAGGAACCACTTTCCCTCCCCAATGACTTGTATTAAAACATCACGGCTCATTAAGTTATCAAAATAATGGAGAAATTGCTGGGTGCATATAATGTGTTCATTGTGCATGGCTCTTAACTTTACCTGGCACTAAGCCACCAAACACCAACCTGTGCGTCCACTAACATTAACTCCACTCTGCTCAGCTGTATAATAAGGCTCACAAAACAATTGACTGCTCTTTTCAGTTCTGTCCAGAGTGAATCTGAATGAGTCGCATCATTTGCAATTACACCTTTTTATTATGAACGGCTTCATGAGTGAATGCCTTCCTGTGAAGAACTCTACCGTACCAGCTGGGAAGGTCTCAGAGGGGAAGGGAGGGACACACAAATTTCGCCCACAAATATACAGTCAATTCACTTTACAGTCTATTCTGTGAAGCGCTTTGAGACGTCTAGAAGACGTGAAAAGCGCTATATCAAATGCAAGGATTATATATTACACCCTAGATGGCCAGGAGAACCATTCAAATTAAATGTTCCACAGTTCTAGTATTCCCGCTAACCTCAGTCCAATGCCACGTTAAATGGAACATTAAACCAACAGTGAGTGGCGATAGCAGCTTAATTCTGGGGGTTGTTTGATTGACTAAACAATTGTAACAAAGCCAGAGGAGGGAGTGTTCACTCCAAACCTGTCAACAGTAAAGATAGGTTTGGATCACAGTTTTGACAATGGGTTTATCATTGGTGATAATTATGGGTTTGAGGTGGAACAGTTCCACACAGTATTGCATTCTGTATTGATCGACTCTATTCATGTAGCATTTTAGAGCGTACAGAAATTGAATTTGGTCTGAAATTTGAAGCTTTTTGTGGTAGTTTCTTAAAGAAACATAGAGACAAAGTGGCTTCATAATTTAGATTGTACAGAGTGGTCAGAAAAGACTTTATTTATGTTTTAGCTACCCTATTTCTAAAAAAAATTAGACATTGTAAGGGTAATCACAAGTTTTTGGTCACCCTGTAGAATTTGCCAAGGTTGGGATTTTCTAAAATGCTACATCAATAGGAAAAGGTAACATTTCTTCCCGCAAATGCTACCTATCCCACCCCATATATATATTAATATAGAACACAAGAAGGGAGAAACAGAGATCAGTGCCTTGGGCCGTCCTCACAACATGAAAGGCGTTATACAGATATAATTTTGTATTGTCCATGTTCGGACACTGCAGAGACTGCAATTAACTTATTACCAAGTCCCACATCATTTATTTCTGTTACAGTCCTCAAAGAATTCTAATCACTTCGATGACTACATCCTACCATTAATGAGCTGTGTTTTGCTTGGTTTTATTGCCTTTACTCTTGTTAATTACTCTCAAAGTGCTTTCTTTATAATCAACTAGAGTATTTTTTCTCTAGTCATAGATGCCCAAAACTACAAGCCTATAATTTCTAGGGTTGTGCTTTTGACCTTGTTTATAAGCTTGGAGTGCATCAGCTATGGTTCTTGTATTCTCGCTCTACCCCCTCCATCCCCAAGCTCCATCTCCTCTACCCTGATTTCTTTCAAAGTAAAAATAACTTGTATTTATACAGCGGCCTTTACGCGAGGTAGCATCCCGGAGCTCTTCAACCCTCTGAGTCTGGTGCTTTCTGCACTTGCCAGTTTCTTACAGTCTTTGCTCCTGGTTGTAAAGTGTTGTGGAGCGGGAAGTTCGATATTTACAACGTTTTACACTCGCATCGTGCCTTTTACAATGGAGAATGTCTCAAAGTGCTTTACGGGGATAGAATGGGAGCCTGAGCTGGGCGGGGAAGGTAGGAGGGTCACACAGTTAAAGAAAGAAGCTTCTAGATGAGCTTTGAAAATAGAGACGGGGTGGGGGGGAGGGAGAGCGGTCTGAGGGATTTGGGAGCAGAGTTCCAGAGATCGGGGACAAAGAGGCTGAAGCTAACCCGCCTAGAGCGCCTCAGCTCATAAATAGAACTTCAGTGTCAGGATTTAGATTTTTCTATGTTATTGAAGAGATTCTCATTGATAGTTTCTGGGTGGGGGGAGGCAACAGATGAAGGTTCCTGGGTGGATCAGAGGAGTCAGACCAGCATGATATGCACCTGGCGACTTCATACTGTGCTGGGTGAACATCACACTGCTCCTGACACCATCTCTTCCAGGATTGGGGCTCTACTCCAGGTCATCAAGGCTGATATAGGCTGCATGTTTGACAGTGAATGACATGAGTGACCTTCTTATTCCTGACTGATAATTAGACACAGGGAAGTTCAAAGCTATCCACTAATTCTATAATATCAGATACTCATGTGTTGTCCAGTTGGCTGGTGTCATCTGCTGGAAGCTGTAGCTTAGCTAAAGACTAAGAAAGATATAGCGGTGTTGGAAAGAGTACAGCGTAGGTTTACTAGGATGAGCCTAGGGGTAACAGGCTACTGCTATCAGCATAGACTGGCTATGTCTTGCCTTCCTTTTTGCTAGAGAAGAGAAGTTTAAGATGAGACCTAATATAGGTATTTAAAATTATAAAAGGGTTCAATAAGGTAACATAAATAGCACGTTTCTAGGGTTCACGAGTATAAAGATGGCAATGAGGGGATCTAAGAGAGAATTTAGGAAGAACTACTTCACACAGAGGGTAGTGAGAATTTGGAACTCGCTGTCTGTAGTGGTGGTTGAATCAGATTGTATTGATGTATTTAAGAGAATGCTAGATATACAATAACAAATTTGCGTTTATATAACACCATTCATGTCGGGAGGATGTTCCAACGTGCTGTACAGTCCAGGGTTTGCACCCAAGCTGGGGGTGGGAGCTGGCGGTGGGGGCAAGGGCTCATAATCAAATGAGGGAGAAAGGAATTAGAGGGTATGGGAGGAAAGGAGGGAAGGAGGGAGGCTGACCCACCCACCCACCCACCCACCCACTCACTCACCCACCCACTCACGCATCTGCCAAAGGCTCCAAGCAGACAAGTTACATGGAACAAAAAGTGAAAGCAAGAGATGTTACCTCTCTCAGAGTGCATGTTATTTGGATCTACCCAATGGCCAAAACTTTGAGGCTCCTTAAGGCAAACCACGACTGAGCTTTGTGAACTTATCTGTGATGGCCATGAGATAAAATTTAACAAGTACATCTGTTTGAGGAATGTAGCAACTAAGATGGGATCACAAGATCACAAGATTGGTTCGGAAGATGAAGGCACTTCGGCCTATTTGATCTCTTCCTTCCAGAGTACCCATTCAACCATTCCCCGTCACAGCATCAAGCTTTTTTTTAAGCTGAATTAAATATCCTGGCCTCAATCACCCTTCCTGGCAACCTTTTAAGTTATCCATTGCTCTCTGGGTAAAGAAATACTTCCTAGTGCTTGTCCTGAAATTGTTCTTTGCAACCCTAAATTCTTGCCTTCTTGTTCTACTGTCTCAGCACATCCTAAAGAATTGTTCTGAGTTAATAATAATAATAATCCTTGGATTTGATATAGCGCTTTTTACGTCTTCTAGACGTCTCAAAGCGCTTCACAGAATATGCTGTAAAGTGAATTGACTGTACATTTGTGGGCGAAACACGACAGCCAATTGTGCACAGCAGTGCCCCACAAACAGTCGTGGATTGAAAATGACCAATTTATTATTTTTTAAAAAATTTTTGGAGGGATTATTATCAGGCGTGTGGAGTAAGGAAACTTGCCCAAGGTTTCGCCCTGCCTGGAATTGAACCCAGGTGTCTCGCTTGCAAGGCGAGTGCTCTAACCCCTGAGCGCCTTATCACGTCTTCGAGATTCTCAATGCGCTTCACAGAATAATAAATAATAATAATAATAATCCTTGCATTTGATATAGCGCTTTTCAAGTCGGGAGGACGTCCCAAAGCGCTTCACAGAACACACTGTAAAGTGAATTGACTGTATATTTGTGGGCGAAAGCGGCAGCCAATTGCGCACAGCAATGTCCCACAAACAGTCGTAGATTGAAAATGACCAATTTTTTATTATTGTTTTTGGTTTTGGAGGGATTAGTATTAGGCGTGTGGAGTAAGGAAACTTGCCCAAGGTTTCGCCCTGCCTGGAATTGAACCCAGGTGTCTCGCTTGCAAGGCGAGTGCTCTCACCCCTGAGCGCCTTATCACGTCTTCGAGACGTCTCAAAGCGCTTCACAGAATATACTGTAAGGTGAATTGACTGTAGTGTGTGGGCGAAATGCGGTAGCCAATTGCCCATAGACAATCATGTGACTACATTATTTACTTTTTGAACGGATTATTACCCCCGGAAAAGAGATCCATCAATCGACTAACAACGGGGTTCCTACTTACTGCTGGGTAAACAGAGGCCTGTGGAGTAAGCAAACATGCCTAAAGTTTCACCCTGCTCGGGAATCAAACTCAGGTCCTCTTGCTCGCGAATGATTACATGACAGGCTTCTCCTGGTGAAACTTCACTCTGTATTTGTAAAGTGATTATCAGATCAGTATCAAGTTACTTTTACTGTTCGGCTGTCTTCGTCTGAGTTTCTATCCGAATTTGGGAATTTTTAAAATTGAAAGCGATGTGTTCTGGCCAACAATCCCCCCAAAAAATTGGTCACTTACTCTATGAGTATTTATGGGACATTGCTGTGCGCAAACTGGCTGCCCACGTTTCGCCCACAAAATATAGAGTCAATCCACTTTATAGTGTATCCTGTGAAGCGCTTTGAGATTTCTCAACGATGTGATAGGGTACAATATGAAAAACAAGGATTAATAGTATTCTTATTAGCAGTCTAGCTGTCAACAGCAGGGGCTCTGTGACATCTGGAAGCTAGATGAAAGAACATTGTCTTCTAGAAGTTCACACTTGGGTGGAAATGTGTTGAACGTTAACATAGTCAAGGACATTGCCCCAAAGACAATGGCCAAATTCATTCACACTTCAAAATGAAAGAGTCCTTTCAACCTCAATCTGAATCTCAATGTATTGTCAGTTATGATCAAAGACCTTTGTCAAGGCGTGAGCAGTCTCAAAATGATTTAAGGCTCCGAAGTAGAGAGGGAAGACAGATCGAGGGAGAAACAGAGAGAGAAAGGAGACTTGATTGTTTGTTTGTTTCCTATTCCGTGAACAGCACATGCCACAGAATATGCTCGGAAGGAACAAAGCCGTGTTAATATAGCTGAACCTGATAGTGACCAAAGAAAGAAAACACTTAGGACATTCAATAGAAATAAGCCTGACAATGAAAAATGTGTGACACAACGTGTGAAGCTACACAGGAGGATATTCCAATTCAAAGGAAACAAGAGTTGCCAGAAATGGCAAAAAGATTACCATTTGAAGCATAGCAAGGACAGAAAAATTACAACAATTTAACTTGATCTTTGAGCTGTGCACTTGCCAAATTTACTCTTGTTAAAGATTTTGTACTGAACATATCGAAGTGACACGGTGGAGAAATTCATACAAGCTATTAAGGAAGTGAATCATCATAGCGAGGGGGAAGTAACATGCTTTTCAACTGTCCACAAATGGTGAAAAGATGATGCTCAATGCTTCACCCTAATAGGATGTCAAGAAAATGTTCTTGTGGAATGTAGCAATGCTGAAATACCATTAAACTCAAACAGGTACATCCTTCTGCCTGAATCTTTTAGTTTTTTCTTGATGCACCGACCTTAGCTATTACCTATCCTTTGGACACTTAAGCCTGTACCATCTCACTCTTTCCTTCAAAATTCTCCTCATTTATTGTACTCCTGAACCGCCTGGTTCATTCATCCCTGACGTTGCCTCCTCTCATCCCTCTGCTTCTGCACTGAACACCGGATCACAATGAATAATTCCAACCTTTACCTAAACTCCTCCTGCCCCATCTCCTCTGACTTCACCGCCCTCCTCTCCATACTAAACCTCAATCTCCACATAAGCTCCCGATCCACGACTGTAGCCATCCCCTCAACCTTGTTATCACTCACGGCTTTGACATCTCCGATCGGTCCATCACAAGCGAGGTCATCTCCGACTATTTCCACATCTCGCTCTCCTGCATCCTCCTCCGCTCTTCCAAACCCTCCACTATCTGTTGCTGCCCTTGCAAATGCTTCTCCCTGAATCCTTCACAAACGCTCTCTCTTCCTCGGACCTCTTCTCCCTCTGGCCTTCCACCCGCAGTGATCCTGATGTAGGCCATCAAGCTACTTCCCTGCAACCCTCAACTCCCTTGCCCCCTTGAAATCCAGGGTTGTCTCCAAATCTACCCTCACCTCTGCTCCCTCAAAAGGCAAACCCAGATGCTCGAGCACAGATGGCACAAATCCAGCATTACAATCCACCACCAGCTGCGGCTCGAGCATCTCCGCAACTATCGCCCTTGTCTCTCTTGCAAGCCTAAACTGCCTTTTACTCCAGAACTATTCTGGAGGCCTAAAAGAACCCAAAGGCACTGTTCTCCACCATCCATCAGCTCCTCTGCATATCCCCCTAAGCTGCCTCTATTCTCACATCAAATGCCAAGGGCGAGAAGGTCCGAGACTTCCGTGTGTCTAAGATTGAAAGCATCCACTTGGCTGCATCCTCCTCCACTACGTCAAACAACAACAACTTACATTTATATAGTGCCCTTCACGCGGGGCAGTGTCCTGGATCGCTTCACAGTGGCGGAGTCTGACAACGAGTCAGGGGTAGAGGGACGGTGAGGTGACCGTAGATATGATCAAAAAAGAAGGTTGTTAGGTGGGATTTGAAGGTGGGGAGGGAGGGACAAGACAGAGGGACTGAGGGAGAGAGTTCAAGAGTTTCGGGAGTAGTGGCTGAGGGCACGGCCACCGATGGTGAAAAGGAGGGCACGAGGGACAAACAGGTGGTCAGAGCAGCTGAGCGGAGGCAGCAGGTGGTAGATGGGGTAGGTCGGATAGGTAGGGAGGTGTGAGGGCATGAAATGATTTGAACATGAGTGAGAGGATCTTGAGATCGATCCGTTCAGTAATAGGGAGCCTGGGAAGGACTAATTGGATTTTGAACCATAGTTGATCTTCCTTCCCCACATCCGGTCCCTGACCAGGACTGCCTTCCTCCATCTCTGCCATATTGCCCGTCTCCAACTGTACTGTACTGCAGATGCAGCTGAAACACTCGTCCATGTGTTCGTCACCTCCCAACTTGATTATTCAAATGCCCTATTTGCCGATCCCCCCAGATCCACCATCCACAAAATCCAGCTGATCCAAAACTCTGTCACCTGCATACTCACCTGTATTAAATGCTGTGCCCCCATCACACCAGTCCTAGCCAGGCTCCACTAGCTCCCTATCACCAAACGGATCAATTAAAAGGTCCTCACACTTGTTTTCAAATCCCTTCATGCCATGGCACCTCCTTAACTCTCAGACCTGCTTACTCCCCAACCCAATATCCGCTTGACTGGCTCTGGCCTTCTGCATGTCCCTCATAGCCTCCATTCCACCCTCGGTGACCACGCTTTCAGCCACTATGCCCCAAAACTCTTGGAACACTTTTCCTCTATCCCTCTGCCTCGTTCCTTCCTTCCCCATCTTCAGATCACACCTGAAGACCTTCCTCTTTGATTGTGCCTTTGGCTCCCTCCCTCCGGCTTGGCATCGTGCTCCACCACTGTCAAGCGCTCTGGGACGCTACCCTGTGTGAGGGGCGTATATAAATGCAAGTTGTTGTTGCTGTGGTTGTTGTTAACCTGAAGTGATTTGTCTGAGGCTAACTCATGCCCACATTTTTGAATATTGCTGCTTTCTAATCGTACCTGTGTCGGCCTGGCTCATTTGGTAGCGTTCGCCTCTTTGTAAGACATATGAACTCACATCCAGGCTGACACTTCAGTTCAGTGCTGGGGTGCGTTGCATTGTTGGAGGTGCCGTACTTCAGATGAGATGCTAAATTGAGATCAAATCTACCCACTCAGTTGGATGTAAACGATTACTCACTTCATGACAATTTGTGGGACATTACAAATTGGCTGCCGTGTTCACCTACAAATTGCACAATCAACTTCCTTTACAGTAAATCCCTTGAAGTTCTTTGAGAAGTCCCCTTTATGCAAAGGCACTAGATCAAATGTAAGGATCATTTTTATTATTATTTATTACTATTACCAATTTTAAAGGTTTCCTTACAACAAAGCTTCAAAGCCAGTGTGCTTGATGAGTTCAGTAACCTTTGCTAACATTCATATGTGCTCAAAGTTCTACATCGATCTAGCACTTTACTACCATAGGAAAATTTCCATCTGACTTAATCTAAGTAAATCACAGCAGGCAGCAATGTTTTGAAGCGCACAGGTAAAAAGGGATGACAAGTGCTTTTTTTCAACATTATTGCAGAATACCCCTTCAGCAATCCCGGAAATGGAAATATATTTTTACAGCCCCCAAATGGACTGCTTTAATGTGCCACATGTTTACATTTCTCCTAGAAAACACTTTGTTCTTTCATCAATCTCGTAGGGTTCCCTATTAAGGGAATTTGAGTTGTCACAGTGAATCCCGCAGCAAACCATCACAATTAGCTGCCGCGTTTCGCTCACAAAATATAGTCAATTTACTTTACAGTATATCCTGTGAAGCGCTTTGAGAGGTCTCGAAGATGTGATCAAGTGCTATATCAAATGCAAGGATTATTATTGTTATTACTTTTCCAACCTCAAAAATACGCAAAGTTTTATAATCGGCTATTGCAACGAGTGTGCATTTGTACGTTTCACGAAAAGCGTAAAATCGACTGAACCATCCATCCCTTTGTTTTGTTTGGCTTTCAGAGTAGGTACAACCTTGAGGTCACTGAATGGGTTGTGTGTCAATAACAGCTTGCTTCATTTGACCCTCACTAACCTGGACTTGCCTGTTTGTGTCATTTGATGTAATGGTGCACTCTTCCATCATGAACCTCTTATGCGTGTAAACATTTTGATAGGCCATTGACACAGGTCCGCATGTAATGATGTGGGAGGCCTGTTTTTTTTTCCCAGGCAGCCTAATGACCAGATGTAGGAAGCTGAGAATGCTTTTTTTTGCAAATATGGCTCAACTTCAAAGCCAAGCCTGCACATCCCTAGGCAAAAAGATTTAGTAAGAGATGCAAGTGTCAGTACTTATGCCACAGAGGAGATTTTGATCATTGACCCACAGCTAGCACTTTTCCCCTGTAACAATTCACTGAGTTAAGATCCTGTATTAAACAGGATCTGTTAATAATTGGCCACATTTGACCAAAGAGCAGTGCTACTTCTGCTCCCTGGGCCCCAGAGGTGAAGACCGAATGCTAACCCTTTGAATTAGCCAGCTGCAGTGCGAAAGGTCATTAAAGGGACGTCTCAAAGAGCTTGTTTTGCCCACAAAATATACAGTCACTCCACTTTACAGTATATTCTGTAAAGCGCTTTGAGATATCCCAATGAGGTGATAAGGCGCCATATCAAATGCAAGGATTATTATTATTACTATATTAATAAAATTGCCCGGGTGAGTTGTCTGACTCATTTTCAAACACAGAAATATTTTAATTTACTTTTTTTTGTAGAGCTGGGTTAATGCTTCAAAATAGGATACAGTGTAAAAAAAATAGCAGTAGGATTCTGCCTGTAACCTTTACCCCTGTTGTTAAAGTACATGTTTTCACTTGCATGCCATTGCACTTTATTGTATCACTGATGATAAGTGGTGACTGTCTCTCTCACCTGGCTCAGTTCTCTCCTTGACAAGGCGAGTGGGTAGACAATATTGTTGCAATGACAGAAAAAATAACTAGAGTCACCTTCAGGATGAGAACCTGGAGTGAGGGCAAAAGCTTTCTGCAAAATGGGTGTAATTTTGGAGGGAAAAAATCCCTGCATAATGATATAGAATGATAAACAGTGGTTAGAGCACTCGCCTCGCAAGCGAGTGACCTGGGTTCGATTCCCGGCAGGGCGAAATGTTGGGCAAGTTTCCTTACTCCACACGCCTCTGTTCACCTAGCAGTAAGTAGGAACCTGGTTGTTAATCGATCGGCGGATCGCTTTTCCGGGGGTAATAATTCTTTCAAAAAAAATAATAAATTGGTCACTTCAGTCCACGACTGTTTGTGGGACGCTGTTGTGTGCAATTTGGCTGCTGTATTTCACCCACAAAATACACAGCCAATTCACTTCACAGTGTATTCTGTGAAGCACTTTGAGACGTCACGAAGACGTGATAAGGCGCTTATCAAATGCAAGGAATAGAGCATCTTTTACATCTCAAGTGGTTCACAACAGCAACAACAAAATTACATTTATAGAGCGCTTTTCACATCGGGAGGACGTCCCAAAGCGCTGGACAAGATTTATGGTAAAGTGTATTTTGGAGAATGGTTTATTTCTTTAAAAAAAATAAAAATCACTAACCTTAATACATAAGTGATTTTGTTTGGGTGTATTATAATTATAGTAATAATGCATTCAGATGAATTATTGTTAAAAGAGAAGCAGCCACGGATTTTACAAAAAGCAATGATATGAATACAATGAACTTCATTATACAGGCTTTTAGATAAAGTGCATAAGTCCTGAAACTATTATTCTTTAGGCAGCCATCCTCGAATGTGCCAAATTAACTGTTGTCTATCATCTCTGCATTGAATGAAAGACTCTCCACAGCAAACACACATTAACACAGTGTTCCACTGATGTCTAGCAATCGGTAATAAAAGATGTCTGGAAGATAGCCATGGTGCACAAAACTTGACACGCATGACAAAACTTGTATAGCTAATTAAAACAATTAAAACATCATGCAGCTTAAACCATTGGCTCAGTTGATAGCACTCTTGTGTCTGAGTCAGAAGGTTGTGGGTTCAAGCTTCACATCAGGACTTTGAGCTGTAGACTGCGCTGACATTTAAAGAATCGCAGTGCATTTTTGGAAGTGCAGTCCTTTGCCTGAGATGATAAGCCGAGCTCCTGTTCAATTGGATTTTAAAGATCCCACCGCGCTATTCAAAAAGAGAAAGGAGTTTCTCTCACTGTCCTGGCCAACAACACCCCAAATAAAATTGGTCACTTGTTTCATTTTGTGAGACATTACTCTGTCAAATTGGCTGTCAAATTTGCCTACAAAACACAGTCACTACCCTTTACTACCGTTTCAGTAGTAAAGGGTCTTTACTACCGTTTCAGTAGTAAAGGGTTTCACTACCGTTTCGCCCACAAAATATGCAGTCAATTCACTTTACAGTGTATTCTGTGAAGTGCTTTGAGACACCTGGAAGACGTAAAAAGGCGCAAGGATTATTTTTATTTACAGTAAATCGCGTGTAAGCACTTTGAGATGTCCTCCCGGTGTTAAAGGGGATACAGCAAATGTTCCTTAAAAGGGAAATTAGGTGCTTTATGCTCGTTTAACCAATTCCTCTCTAATACAATATGATTTTCAAAGCAGAGTTCCTGCAAGCCGACATTGACAGCCAGCAAGTGCAGGCTAGGGCAAGGATTCTCCACTCCGTTTCTTTGTTGAGAAACAAATGACTCCATTATTGATATTTTCTATTCAGAACTAGAAGCAATGAATAATGCTGTGACACATTCACTTACAATATTTATCCAGTACTATTCACTGATATAATGACGCACTCACAACTGCGTTGCTTGTACTTTATTTTTTGAGCCTTCCACTAGATCCACAATGTGAATCCTGTACATACGTATTGCTTTAGAATTATAACAGTTAAATATCCACAGAGTTAAGGATAAATTAAGGCAGAATTATCATAATCCACTTCATCTGCACTTTCCCCCATCTGTTTCTGGGGAACAATTGACCTTGAGCGTGTGCCCTTGTGACTTTGAAAGGATTTGCTTTTTATTGTGCTTGTAAATCTGACAAGTGGAGATCTTTTTATTGCAGTCTGGAGAAAGCTTGGCTGTGGAAGAGGAGATACCGGGGTGTAAAATACAACATTTCATAACGGATTTGATGGTGATAATTATCTTTTTTTGAGCCAGGCTGGATGTCCAACACATGTGGATAAAGGGTATCCACAGCAGACTGAGAGTTCCACCCACTATATGCGTCCCCTCCCGAGGGAGATTGCTAACCCCATCCCAGTCAGCTGCGGTAACCGGTTTGCAATGTTTTCCCAACGTAAAAGGCGCTATACAAATCCTTTTTATTTGTCTCTCTCTCTCTCTTGCTCGTAAAAATCCTTATTGGTTCAAAAGGGCATTCTTAAAAAATGTTATTAATTACATGCACATTAAATAATTGATTGGGAATGTATGGTAAGTCTCCTCCGTGTGCCTTGAAAACGACATACAGTCATAACCTGCTTGGCTCCAATAACCTGTGGACACAGTTAACAATTGTCCACATTTAATGAGGGTTCTGCATTAAGGTTGAAGGGACATTCAGTATTTTGCTTCTGCTACTGGCTGAGAGATAATTGTGCAAAAGGCCGTGATGGTTCAAACATTCACCATAGCTCCTTTGCAGCTAGATTACAGGTTTGGGTCCTCCTTTATTGCTGTTCCTGTGTATCATGTGGGGATGATCAATTAGCAGTTTGCTTCAGCATTAACAATAAGGAAGCAGTCCTTCATACAAGACATTAAACCAAGGTCTCTGTCTGCCTGTTCAGGAGGAGATTCATCTTCTCGTAATACACTGGACGAAAAGAGTAGGAGGTTTCTCCCGGTATTCTGGCTAACAATCCTCCACTAACAGTCCTTCATTTCAAGATTATTTGCCGGATTTTGCTGTGCAAAAGCTTTCTGCCATCCTTGCCTGCAAACACAGTGACAGCTATACTCGTTGGAACATTTTGAGTCATTTCAAAGGCATGAGTTATAGGCGCTATATCAAATGGAAAGATTATTATTATTAGCTGGCATCCTGCACAAGAACTAAAAATCTGTCTGACTGCTTTTATACTGGGAAGGGCTCTCAATGTCTTGGGCATTGTGGATTTAGGCTGCAAAGCTCAGCACGGCAGAGCTCAGTGTGTTTTCTGTCATGATGTATCCCTCGTGATGCCTTTTGAAATTTGCCTATTTCAAAATGTTGTCCATTGCTTTTCTGATGTATTTCCAAATCCTTGGTGTCTGCTGCTCCCCCTTCATACTCTCATGCGCTGTCCTTAGAACCCAGACGTTGTGCTGAGTTGTCAGCTGTTGTCTATTGTTAATGATGGTGTTCCGGCCATTTTGTGAGGCGCAGACAGTTCAACTACCATCTTTGCACCTGCAGCTGAGGCAGCCTTGTGGTCATTTTGCAGTAAGTTGGAACCCGGTTGTTAGTCGATTGGAGGATCGGTTTTCTGGGGGTAATACTTCCTTCAAAAAAAATAATAATAATGAATCGGTCACTTCAATCAACGACTGTTTGTGGGACGCCGCTGTGTGCAATTGGCTGCCGCATTTTGCCCACAAAATATACAGTCAATTCACTTCACAGTATATTCTGTGAAGCGCTTTGAGATGTCTCAAAGATGTGATAAGGCGCTATATCAAAAGCAAGGATTATTATTATTGTGTGGGCCTGTTCCCTCTTTCACGCTTAAATGTCCTTTTTTTTAAATGTTGTTTACTCCACGTTGAAAGGCATTAGTGCATAAATGATAGCATTTGGTGAGTTATCAGGTAATAATTCAATCGAGCAAATCTGATTAGGACTATTTGTTATTCTTTTGAATATGCAGTGTTATTTTGATGTGGTGCTTTACCTTCTGCGGTGGCTGCACGAAGCACATTAAACACAGGACTATGTGGGTGAAAGAGTAATAAAATCGACAGAGATAGAGCATCTCATGATATAAGACATCCTTCAAAGATTGCTATTGTAATGAATTTTTTTCAGCATTCGATTACCAGGAAATGAACTGCAAGCCACGCATTTTAAAAACATTGCCATCTGCAGCACATACAAATTGTCTCTTTGGGAAGGAAATTATTGAATCAGATTGGGTGCGTTCTTTTAAGACTCCAGTGGCACATGTTGGCTTTTGATACAAACATTTTTTATAGCCTCTAAGCCCAGACATTTCATTAGCTGCTGAATAGGCCCAAATGCAAGTAGTAATCCGAGGCCATGGAAAGGTCAGGGTGAACAAAATTAATTTGCTTTTTTCCAGCTCGTGCCTATCTATAAAAGCTGTTACGTGGATATCTTTTCATTGTATTCGATTGAATGTGTGTTATGCAAAGTGGGTTTTCACAAGTCAAAGGTTTCCAGGTAATTACTGCTTTTGAATTGATGTTGAACGCTACATTTAGACGGCTCCCTCTGTTTTGTGTTTCCGCTTTATATTCTTTCCTTGCTCAACGCCTCCCCCTCCCCCCCACACACACGCACAAACACACATACACATAAAGATCCTATCCTCACTCTTGTACTTAAATCCCTTCACGCCCTGGCACCACCTGCCCACCCCCACCCCCGTATCTCTCCAACCTGCTCTCTCCTTACACTACTGCCCGCTGCTTCCGCTCGACTGGCTCGGGCCTCCTCCTTGTCCCCCGTACCCTTCACCCCACCCTCGGCGGCCGTACTTTCAGCCACTAAGCCCGAAGCTGTGGAACTCTCTTCCTCAATCCCTTCACCTTGCCCCTTCTCTCCCCATTTTGAGGTCGCGCTTGAAGACCTTCCTCTTCGAGTGCCTGCGGTCACCTTCCCCCTCCTCCTGGCTCGGCATTGGGCTCCGCCACGGTGAAGGGCGCTATATAAATGGAAATGTTGTTGTTAAAAGCATTCTGATCAAACTAAACAAAGGACCATTTCCGTTCTGCACATCCATTGATTGAATCTACACAAAAATCATCTCCTCAAACGTAGGGGAGGAAAATCTCTGAGCTTGGGGAGATAGCAAATATGTACCAGGTTAATGTAGAATTTTAGAGTTCATGTAGGAGTCCTGTAGCTCAGTGGTTAGAGCACTCGCCCCACAAGCGAGAGACCTGGGTTCGATTCCCAGCAGGGAATCTTGGGCAAGTTTTCTTACTCCACTCACCTGATAATAATTCTTCAAAAAAAATGATAATAAATTGGTGACTTCAATCCACGACTGTTTGTGGGACGCTGCTGTGCGCAATTGGCTGCCGCGTTTCGCCCACAAATATACAGTCAATTCACTTTACAGTTCATTCTGTGAAGCGCTTTGAGATATCTAGAAGACGTGAAAAGCGCTATATCAAATGCAAGGATTATTATTATTATTAATTTACCAACTTCTGGAGTAAAATTCCACCTGGGTCTGGATCTGCTGTTATTAGCGTAAGATTTTAGAACAGCAGAATTTGGCAAATTATTGAATTCAGTTTTAACTTTGAAGCTGTTTTTCTGTATTTTCTTTCACAAGTAATTACAGGAAACCGACTTCAAAATTAAGGCTGTATTTAACAATTGCCCAATTTAAGTGTACCCTGAAATAATAACAATCCTTACATTTGATCTGATACCTGACCACATCGTCAAAATGCCTTGAAACACTTCACAGGATGTACATGGCATGAATACATATTGTGCAGTAACTATGCCTTTTGTAGGTCAATGTGGCAGGCAATTTGTGGACAGGAATGAAATGAATGACCAATTTAATTTGGGATTATCGTCTAGTGTACAGGAAGAAATTCCCTTCTCTTTTCAAATAGTGCCATGGATCTGCCTACTTCCACCTGAACAGGCAGACGAGAACTTGGTTTAACAACATTTTTGAAGGACGAGACAATGCAGGACATCCCCAGCACTGTATTGGAGTATCAACAATTGGAATACTCCCTCCCATACCCATCTACTCCCTTCTCCCTCATCCTCCTATCCTTACTCTCCCTGAGATGTTAAACCCGAGGTGTCATCTGCCTGTTCAGTACCCTGTAACCTTGGAAATATGGCAGGGCATTCCACATCCCAACAACTCTCTGGAAAAAAANTCTCTTAAACTTTCCTTTATCGCTTTTTGTAAGTGTTTTATAACTGTGCCCCTCAGTCACTGACCCTTCAGCTGATGGTCAAGGCACTCCTAGCTGAAAAGTGCAACCGATTGCTATATTAACTGAGCCCCCTTGAAAAGAATGAAATATATTAAGAAACCTGGTTAAGAAACAATGCAAATTAAACCCCAAAATCACACAACTTGACAACATAAAGAGATTCTAGCTGGTTAGATTCTAATTTGGGATTATCGAACGCACACTCTGGGGTCCCCAAGCCTTGGCTCTTGCCAACCTACACCTAATACTCTCCGAAATTAGATAAGCAGGGGGTGTATTTCCAGGAAGAGAGTTTGCATTCCATTCCAGACCCAGGGAAAGTTTTGTGAGTAGAGGTGGCTTACTATGTGGAATTCCCCATATGGTTTGCATATTCTTAAGCACTACAATGGGTTCCTGCCATTTTTCTGAAGTTGAGGTTGAATGTCACATGAGAACATTGAGAGCACAGTCACAGGGATTTCACCAAATCATCTTCCTTGGAACACTCTGACCTATGCTATGGAGCGCTGGTAATAACCACAGGCATTTTAACTTATGCGTCAAATAATGCATCACCATCACAAGGTCACCCACCTCACCCATTACACAACTAGTGATCGAGTCACATTTCAGTACGCTCCTCTTACTGGACATGCTGGAAACAGAAGCCCAGTTGTTTGGATCACCCACGGAGTATAGAGTTCACATAGGTTCTTACTGCTGAGAAATAGACCCTACTAATTCAGCCTCACTGCTCTTCCAAGGACGTGACATAATAGGATGTAACAGTGGCCAGTGGTGGGAGGTCAGCAGGAAAACCAGTCGTAAATCATACTGGCTATGTTCCTACTGTAACGTGAGAACTTTGAAGTGTTGTCGAAACAGATGTAATCTAATCAGGGAGTATACAAATCCATGCAAGAACCTGCTCCATACATCACAAGAGTTCAGCGATGATATTCTTTTAATGCAAACAGTGACAGATGAACTCTGTGTTAATGTGTGTGGAGTGTGAACAAATTTACTTAATAAAGTCGATGCAGAATCAATGAGTTGAATCAATGTTGAGCCACACTGGTTGTTGTGAAGCACGGTGGTGGAATTTAACCATCTCCATCACTCCCTATAGGATGTGATTTCAAGCTAATCTCTAGCTGTGTGGATGACACTGAGCACATGTGAGGAGTTTCACCTGAGAGAAGAAGGGAGGATTATAGAACTAGTCAACTCAATCACTCTGACATCCCATCCTCCATCTCTCCCCAGTGCACAGACATGGAAAAAGTCCTCTCAATGTGATTAGTACACAAGGCACGGGGTGGATTTTCTAAGGAGTTAAAGCCACCAAAGCTTAGTTCATGAAGGTTTAGTAAATCAGAATATATAGTAAAGTGGATTGACTGTGCGTATTTTGTGGGCAAAACAGAATTCTTAAGCTCTTAGACAACTTTAATTTTGAGACCAGTTTTCCGTAAGAACCCAAAAAAATTAACAGTAAAACGGCTTCAACGTTAGTGACTGGATTCTTAACTCTTAAAATGCTACATGCTCATTGGAACAGGAGTAGGCCATTCAGCCCCTCGAGCCTGTTCCATCATTCTGTTAATATAAATATTATTATAATAAAATAATATTTGTTATTTATTCTAAAATACACAGTGTGTTAAGTTGTGATGGACTGGTTATTTGGAGTCCTGTAGCTCAGTGGCTAGAGCACTCGCTTTGCAAGCGAGAGACCTGGGTTCGATTCCCGGCAGAGGGCGAAACCTTGGGCCGGTTTCCTTACTCCACACGCCTGATAATAATCCCTCCAAAAAAAACACAATAATAAATTGGTCATTTCAATCCACGACTGTTTGTGGGACACTGCTGTGCGCAATTGGCTGCCGCATTTCGCCCACAGATATACAGTCAGTTTACTTTGCGGTGTATTTTGTGAAGCGCTTTGAGACGTCTAGATTTCACCCTCCCAGAAATCGAATCCAGGTCTCTCGCTCGCGAGGCGAGTGCTCTAACCACTGAATGTAATCAATATAAACATAATGCCTTTCCCACAGCCCTCTGAGACACTATTCTGTGTGAAGGTAAAATGTGAATACATTGTATTGTATTTTATGATAGAAAACTCTATACATTTAGAAAACAAAGCCCAGCTCTGTAGACATGTGTTTTCCTGTTTTCTTACAGTACTCACCGCAATGATTTTGCCCACAAAATATACAGGCAATTCACTTTACAGTATATTCTGTGAAGCACTTTGAGGCGTCTCAAAGACGTGAAAAGCACTATGTCAAATGCAAGCATTATTATTATTAGATCATGGCTGATCCCAGAGAAAATCTAGACCTCGGTAAAATTTCTCCCCATAAAGGGCAAGGACAGTGGATTAAATTTGCCCACTTTAATTGATTTATTTCAGCGTCAATTATTTTGTCCCATCGTAATATGGTACAGCTAGGAAGGAAATTATATTAAGATTCTTCAGTTCAATGTGTTCCATCATTTTGCATGGAATCTCTCCAAGTTTGTCTGTCTCCAATGAATAATGATCTCAGTTTTTGGCAGCGTAAAGCTGAGCTGGACTGCCCTTTTTATTTTCAGAAGAATGTGATGATATAAAAAGAATTCAGGTGAGGGAGTATATTTCATTCAGTGAATCATTTAAAATCATAATGCACCTGATAGCTCCATATCCCTATCTCATGTTGTTGCTTAACTGAGACCCCAACAGAGCAATGGAAAACATCTAAAAATAATTGAATGCAACTTGTTTAGATTCCTCTCCCTTTGAAGGAGGATTCAGTTATTTTACGGAGTGTAGGACATCTGAACCCATTTTAATACTGTGCCATTCTCCTTCTTGCAAAAGATAATGTAAGTGTCGGCAGAAGCAGGGCTTTTTCACATTCAACTCCTATTAACCCTGCAAGCCAAAGCAATAATGGGTTGTGGTCCTAACAGGTCCGAGCAAAACAAGCAGAAAAACAATTTCCAGACAGTGCTTTCAACAGCAAACTATATGGTTTTAGCTGGTTATACCACCATTAAATATAATTAAATATATTAAATTATTTATATTAAATATTAAATATAAATATTGGTTATTTAGCACCCCAACACACACTCTAGGATCCCCAAACCTTGGCTCTTGCTGACATGAAGTAAATAAATTGCATCCTCCAGAGAGACTGTGCACATTCTATTCCAGACATGGGAAAACTCCATGTGTAAGTGGCTTCCATTGAACTCTCTGTCTGGTTTAAGATATTCTCAATCATGGTGATGGGTTTCCACATGTGTCAGACACCTGGTTTACCAACAAAATAAATAATGGAAGTCATGTCGGATCCACAGCATTAAAATCATGATAATCTGCACCAGAATCTATAATCCGAGCAAAAATCAATTTAAAATGATAGAAATAAAAACAAATAAAGATGCTTATTTGTCTTAGACACACAATCTATATCAAGGTCCATTTCTATTTGCTGTTCCATAGAAATCCCATATGCCGTGGAGCAGGGTGACCAGAACTGAATAAGATGTCCTAGGGTTCACCCTTTGCGAGAACCTCAGTTTAATTGATGTGCTGGTCACTGGGTGGTATAACATTACCAGTGTGCGCATGTACTGTGTTTTTCTTTCATATAGCAACTGCTATGAGTCTCCCATCAGTCATTAAATCTAGACTGATGCAACCCTCTGCTTTGTAACCCAGGTCAACTCCAAGCTCAAGCAGTGGGAGCGGTTGGTCTGAATTACGAGAGGACTAAGAATCGATGCCTGAGCATTGTTGCATTCAAACAGATTCAAATTCACCACGAACGCGAATGTAGGTAGAGCTGCAGTACCAGCAAGGTTTCTGAGCCTCACGGCAGATGCTGTGTGTCAATGTCAAGTGTAGCAATAATATACAAACAGCTCAAAACACAGGAAAGAGCCAAACAAAGGTTGGGCCTATATTGAGCGTTCCAAAGGTAATAGCTCATCGTGATTTAGTGGAGGCAGAAGCTAGCTAGAAACCAGAAATAATTGTTAGAAACCCGTACAATGTGCTCTTATTAATTTCCAGTCTCTCTCTCTGTGACTTCTCGTAATCCTATATTATAAATGATTTTGGTATAATCACCTAGCAGACCTTCCTCCTTTGCCTCTGGCAGGGTAGCAGGCATTCCTGTGTGAAGACCACTTTGTTGTGGATAAAGTTTCATATCTTTCTAAGATCTGGCTTGAAATTCCCCAGAGGGTTGTTAACCTCTGCACCAAGTCCCACTTTTTACAGCTTTCTAGCTTCTGCTCTAATCAGAACCATTTCATTGTGAAATTGGTTGAAATCCAATACTTTTAATTACTCCCTTTTTTTTCCCCCCCACCACTTTTTTTCCAGCACGGATCATATGTTGCAATTAGCAACTTCTGTTCAGGATTCTAATCTTTAATTCTCTTTCCCTCGGAATGGATGAGAAGGTCCTGACATGAATTTCCCAAAGGAACAATAGTCAACCCTCAATAATCACCTCAAATTCTGTTGTATCTGTTCCGTACCCAGTTACACAACAGTTTCAGTTTACATCATTGCAAGGTACAATTTTGTCATTGCTTATTTCAAAGTAGGCTTTGGGGAGGTTTTATTTACGTGCCATTGACACTGATAATAGAATTGGACGGAATGCTCTGTGCTGTCTGGGAACCAGGAAAGCCATGTTGGCACAAGCCTAAGTGGTCAAGATTCAGTTTACACTACATAACAACCTTTAGCTAGGTATGCTTCTTACACTGAAGTTTACCCACCTTATCATCTTTCTTCATTTCTGGCATTTTCATTGCTTGACGTTCTTAATTCAAGAGTGCAGTATTAACATATACAGTATTACACAGACTGTACAGCACCATGCAGGCTATTCTTGACAGTGTTTACATTCCACCTGAACCTCCACCCTCTCTCCCTCTCACCCTTCCATAACACACACCCCCCCCCCCGTTTCCTTCTCCTTGATGTACGCAAACTTACTACTTTAAATACTTGTGATAGTTTATGCATGGGATGTGCAAGGAACAAGGAAATATGGAATGGATGAATAAATTAATCAATCATCTTTGGAGCAACAAAGACACAAGCAACTTGTCAGGATTGTAGAAACAAAAATATGGAATTAGTCAAAATATACAGGAGAGAGAACATCAATGATTTGTTTCTTTCAGAAATTCTTTACTGATTCAATCCAATACAGTCTTACACTTATATAGCGTCTTTCACATCGAGAGGATGTCTCAAATTGCTTGACATTGTCGACTGGGAACCAATGCTGGGGATGGGAACCAAAGGGGGTGCAGTGTGTGGGGGGAGCGGAAATATGTGTGCTTTGATATGGGCCTTTCAAGAGATGAGGGAGGGAGTGGGCCAAGGGAACTCCAAGGCAGGGTTCCAGAGAGCGAGGGCAGAATGCCTACCGAGTGTGGGGTAGATAGAGCAGGGGTCATGAAGCTGTATAACCAAGCAGGATTTAACTCCGGTGCAGTTTAATGTAGGCTCTCATCTGTGGATCTGTCCTAGTCCTCAGTCTACCTAGCCTTGTAGTGGAAATTGATTTTTTCTATGAGATTTCTGATCAAAGACCAGAGACCTTGTTTGCATTGTTCAACAAGGTAGGAAGATTTGAGCTGTTTTGTCAGGCAACAATGTGAGGCAGGATCTCAATAACCAATTGACATAGAGACATGATTTATACCTGATCGGAAAGGTCTTCCACCTTGGAGTGTCATGGGCATATTTGTTTTCCAGTATCTCCTATCGTTCATGAGTTATTTTCAGTTTTGTATTTATTGCTGCAGTTACACCTGGTGGCCTCAAGTCAAAGTGGAAGCAAAATAAAGAACACAGACGAAGCTAAGCTACGGCAACAACAACAAAATTACAATTTTAAAGTCCCGAGTCCTCCCACTGAGTCTGAAAGGAGTTCTCCTACAGGAGTCCTCCCAGATGAGTATAGATAAACATGAAATGTCTCTCTGTGCATAAATCTACATTCCATATTGGATACTTCGGTTGCATGCGAAGCTGCAACGGCTACAGCTAGTATAGGTATAACGCCATCAGTTGTGAAATTTTATGGCATACAGTGCACACAGAGAGAGCTCTTTCTGGGATTTATTTACTCATCTTAATGCATTCCCATTTTCCTTAAGAAATCACTTTTTTTCTTCACCTGTGCATGTGCCTATGTTTCCTAAAAGTAATCAAGCAAAAAAACTTCAGGATCTTCATTAACTCCAAATCTTCAGCCTTCGTCTGTCCGCAGATGACATTCCTCACTCCACATAAATCATCCTGGCCCTCGGAGCAGGATGATTTATGTGCTTCGCCCACAAAATACATAGTCACTGCACTTTACAGTATATTCTGTGAAGCGCTTTGAGAAGTCTCAATGACGTGATAAAGCGCTATATCAAATGCAAGGATTATTATTATTATTGTTAATTTCAGTCTTACTGATCTTCATAACCTCAAGTACTGTTCTCAAGCAAATACCAATCCACTGCCTTTTTTAGTGAGTTTGCGAACATAGTTTTTTTGTGTGGGGTGGGGGGAGGTGGGTGGAGTGGTGTTAGCCGGGTGTCTGACACGCGAATCCAGATTCTAAGTAAGGACTTCCAGCAGCTGTTTACCCAAGCCGCAGAGTTTCTGCATCAGCTACTTCAGCTGAACACAGAACACAGATTCAGCTGTTTTGGCTGAGTGTCTGTTCAATGCAGAGGCTAAGATTTCCACCCCCATTCCTTTTTCCGCAAGTGGTCAGTTCCCCTAACATTCAGCGAAATTCACAGATGGTTGATTTTGCTGAGACTGCAGCCACAAATTAAGTTAGTGTGGCACTTAATTGTATTGCAAGATATAGTCCCTATAATCAGACATCCTTGGCTCTGCCCCTTCTAATCCAGAGACAAGGATGGCTGACGTGTAGTGTGTGACGGTGCAGTAATATGTAAATAATAAAAATAATGATCCTTGCATTTGAAATAGTGCCTTTCATGTCAGGAAGACACTGCTTCACAGCATAAATTGTGAAGTGGAACGAATGTTGTATTGTAGCTGACAAACCCAGCAGCCCAGTTCTGAATAGCAAAGTGCCATAAACAACCATGGAGTGAGTGGCTGATTTTATTTTGGGGGATTCTAGGCCGGGGGCACTGAAGAAACTCCCTTCTTTTTTCAAGTTGGGTTATGGGGTCTTTAACATCCATCTGAACAGGTTTAATGTCTCATTGTCAGAAGAGCGTCTCTAATAATGCAACGTTCCCTACTCCCTCTGCATTGTGTGTCAGCTGGAAGCCACTGTTAATATGGATTCAAAGTCTCAAAGCAGGGCATGAACCCACAGCTCTGACTCAGAGGTGAGAGTGTTACCAACTGAGCCAGGCTGGCACCTGAAAGTCAAAGAAGCAAGCCTTTGTACATCATCAAGAAGCTACTGAGGCTGGAAGTTAAGTCACTTACTGGAAATAGCTGTCAAGGTAAACCAACAATAAACTATATCTCAAAAGTAAGATTTAGTTAAGCTTGGGGATGATTCTGGATTTGAAAGGACCGATAATGTTTACGAGATTCAAAATATCCTCGCAATATACCAGCTAAATAAAGAGATCTCTCCACATAAGAGCTGTAGAAATATTGGGAATTCCACAGTGCCTGTACTTTGTGTGATTACGCCACCTTGTGTACCATTTACTCCCACTGTCCAACAAATACTACATGGACACACAATGGCTTTGGTCTGCTACATTAGGGCAGAGTTGAGGTGTATGGGTGTTGTCAATGGAGGGAAACATATTGAGCTGAAATAATAGAGATGGATGACTTTGTGAGAGTTTTTCTTAAGTACCTTTGGGGAATCCAAACGCATGTACACATTCCATAGAATGTGGAGTCCTGCAGCTCAGTCGTTAGAGCAGTCGCCTCGCACGTGAGAGCCCTGGGTTTGATTCCCGGCAGAGCAAAATGATGGGTAGTTTCCACTTGGAAACTTCTTACTTGGAAACTTGCAAGTTTCCACACCTCTGTTTACCCAGCAGTAAGTAGGAACCTGATTGTTAGTTGATTGGCGGATCGCTTTTCCGGGGGTAATAATCCCTTCAAAATACTACTAATAATAAATTCGTCACTTCAATCCACGACTGTTTGTGGGACACTGCTGTGCACAATTGGCTGTCGCGTTTCGCCCACAAAATATACAGTCATCTTGAAGATGCGATAAGGCGCTATATCAAATGCAAGGATTATTATTATTAATTGCATAGATTGAACCTCGCGGAAATGGACCATTCAGTGCCACTAGCCTCCGCCAGTATATTCCACATGAGTATTCCACCCCACTAATCCTCTCTCCCATATCTCTCCATTCTCTTTTCCCTTGTGGATTTCCTCTCTGCCTTACATGCAGGAGACTGTGCCCCAGGAGACAGATAGACAGGGAGACTGATGGAGTAAGTTTGGTTTGATTGGCAGAAGAAATGGGATTGACAAGACAAATGGAGCTTTGGAGGAGGCTAGCAGTGTGTTGGCAAATCAAAAGCACAGGCCAAATGATAAAGCACCCCAGTTTATCGACTGATGGAACTGCAACTCCCTCACACGGTCTGACTCACTCCACACCACTGATTGAATAAAAGTACCTTCTAAAAGGGCCCCCCCATCTCTCTTCACCAATAAAGGACGTTCATCTCTTTATATTGCTTTAAGCGCTCCGAAACTCCGCCTGGCGTGAAGGCCGCTATATAAATCCAAGTTGTTGTTGTTGTCTTAATGGGTTGATGTTTAAGAGCTGATTTCTTTCGATATATAAACAGTATTACTTGTCAATGCAACCTTAGGCAAATACCCTGTGGGGCAAATCTGTATTCACCTGTGGCTGGAAGTCACTGTCAATTACTCTCTGAACCTCATGGGGTCTGTTCACACAATGCAGGAATACTGTGCTAATACTCTTCATGAAGCTACTCCTGTGAAGGGCGCTATATAAATGCAAATTGCTACTCTTGTGCTCTGAATCCCATGCACTCTCTAGCGTAGTCTGGTAAGGTTGTGCTGATATGTACATTATATTATGAATGAGCAAGCTAGTAAACTTGAAACCAATGTATACTAAGGAGAACAACAGATGTTTCGAGCACAGAGACTGTTTCAATGGCAGCTCAATGCCCCCAGGATACTTTAAGGTCATCCAGAACCTTGCCATTAATTTCCCTTTTGACACAAAGACAAACATCATGAGTGTATGAATGTGAAGAGGTCCATTTAGTCTCCTTGGCCTGAACCTGATACAAAGCTCAACTTCATCATCGAGAAGGCCTTTTGTGAGATAACATTCATTGAACGCAACAAACGTCTAGAAAGGTATCTGACAGTGAAAAGTGACAAAGATGAATAAATAGGAATGGAATCCCGAGCCAGAAGTCTAAACCTTGGAAGGGAGGTGCAAAGATAAATGTACAAAGGGATCAGACAGCACTTGCATGTTATGATAATAACTCCCATTTACAACCCAGCTGTCAGTTCTAGTTAACGCTCAGCAAATCTTAACAGCAATTCAATTCAATATAGACTACATATTATAATGAGCCAAGAGATAAGCAGAATCAAATAAATTGGACGATTTACGTTTGAGTGCACAAAATCTCGTTTTCAGCAGAAAAACAGAATCACATTGTTTGGCTTCACTTTATTCTGGATCCTCTGTGGTTCAAGGTCCGAAGTGTAACTGAACTTGATCCCCAAAGAAAAGGCAATGTTATGCCAAGTACCAGATGGTGCAATGGATTTGAAGTCAACCCTTGAATTTTTGGAATCTGGGATCAAATCCATGTCACTTTGCAGCGGTAATGAAGCTCCTCTCTGACTCTGTTTGATTTAAGACGCTCTGAATTTCAGATTTGCTGTTGATTAGCTTAGTAGCCAGTCCCCTGCATCATGCAGTGCAACAGTACAGACTGCTTCATTCACTGTCTTAACTGCAGGGTAAACAATATAATAATAATAATAATAATAATAATAGTATTTTTTAATGAATTGGTCACTCAATCTACGACAATTTGTAGGACAGTTCTGTGCGCAATTGACTGCCGCGTTTCGCGCACAAAATACACAGCTACCCCTCTTTACAGTATATTCTGTGAAGCACTTTGAGACACTTCAATGACATGATAAAGCGCGATAGCAAATGCAACAATAAAAATAACAAAATTACATTTGCATAGCGCCCTTCACGTCAGGAGGACATCCCAAGGCGCTGGACAGTCATTGTTTTGGACCCGAGCTGGGAGTCGGGATTGGGGAAGTGGGGGGGCGGGGGAGAAGGAGGGTGATCAAAAGCATGGTTGAAGAGGAAGGTCTTGAGTTGGGTCTTGAAGAAGGCAAGGGAGGGCGCGAAAGGGGAGGGACTGCGGGATGGAGTTCCAGAAAGTGGGGCAGAGGGGCTGAAGGCCCGCCCACCAATGGTGTGGCGGGCGAGGCGGGGAATGTGAAGCAGGCTGGAGCCCATTGAGCGGAGGGAGCGGGCAGGTTAGTAGGGTGGTTAGAAAGTCGCAGAGTTAGGGGGGAGCAAGGCCATAGAGGGCTTTGAAGGTGAGGACCAGAATCTTGAACTGTATCCTCTGTGTGATGGGAAGCCAGAGGAGTCAGGCGAGGAGAGGGCATGGGCAGCCATGAGTTCTGGATGATCTGCAGCCTGTGGTGGGAGGAGTTGGGGAGGCCGACAAGCAAGGAGTTTGCGTAGTCGAGCCTGGATGTTATGAATGTGTGCATGAAGGTTTCGGCGGTCTGCAGTGTGAGACAGTGGTGGAGCCGAGCGACGTTACGGAGGTGGAGGAAGGCAGAGCGGGTAATGGCACAGATGTAGGGTAGAAAGGATAGTTGAGAGTCAAACAAGACCCCGAGGTTCCGGACTGGCTTAGCAGGGTGGAGTGTGCAACCATGGATGGTGATGCTATCAGTGCCTGAGGTACGGAGGCGCTGACGGAAGCCAATCGGGAGAGCCTCGGTTTTGTTGACGTTCAACTGAAGAAAGTTAGCTCTCATCCAGGACTTGATGTCTGACAGAAATTCTGTCAGCACAGCAGTGGTCCTGGAGTCAAGAATGGAGGCAGAGAGATACAGTTGGGTGTCATCCGCACATCTCATCTCATCTCCTCTTCAACCACGCCTTCGGTCCTCTCGCTTGTGAGGCAAGTGCATTAGCCACTAAGCTACAGGACTCCACACTGTATCTGGTCTCATAAAATTCTAGGACCAAATGCTGCATCAAAATTTATTGGTGAATCTTTCGTTGGTTGCGAACTAATAGTTAATCTTTTTTAAAAAAACAAGTACTGATGATGCCCAGCAGGGCCATTAACATCTGAAGGAGAAAGACAGAAGCGAATGCGGCCGACATGAGTCACGTTGCTGGCCCTTTCTCATTTTATGACAAATTTCTAAAATCCATGCCTTTCTTTTCCTTTGATCTTCGCAGGTGACAAAATGTCAACTACAAGTCAACAGGCTGGAAAACATTAATAGCCAACCGCCAATTCGTCAGACTTTATCGGCTTTGTGTGACTCTGACTCAACCTATTGAGGCCCATCAAGGATCCCGTGTAAAATTAGCATAAACTCTCTCAAGGCAAATCAGAAGACCTTGCTGAGGTGACAACAGTTTAGGTGGAGGCAAACGCAACAGTAATATCTTGCAGTGTATTTTTAGGCAGAAACAGCCAAAGAAAATTCCACACAGAATGTACCGGAAAGAACATGAATGGCCATAGACCGTGAAATGAGTGCCACGGGAACTTTAAAGTGCACCCCAATAGGCTGACGGGACTTCAGTTGTCATAACATCTCGTTCGAAGGACGACACCTCCGACAATGCAGCGAAACTCCAGATCTTTGACATGCATCTGAACTAGGCAGACTTGTCCCTGGGGTGTTGGCGTAACACTTTTGATCCTTTATGGGGGTAAATTCGGAACAAATCTGCGGAAACGCTACTTCAGTGAGCGGGTAGTAAAACTTGTGGAACGCGCTCCCCAGGGAGACAGTGGAAGCAGAAAATGTCATTTGTTTCAAGAACAAATTAGAAATAATATCTCGGGATACTGTATGTAATTTGGGACACGACATATCAAGGGATTGCGAGGACGATGGAAGATGAACTTGATGGACCTTGGTTGTTCTTTCGCCTAGAAAATTCTAATGTTCAACCTCACTATCTTTGATGTCGCAGAGAATCACAGACACATATGCAGAGCAATAGAACTAAATCCTTGGGCCCCTTTTTCCAATATATTAATCAGAGCCTATTCCAGTAAAAGAAAGACATTTTTTTTAGGAACTAGCTCTTGATGGCTAAGTTTAAAGATAGCACATTTCTCTATGTTTTGCTGACCTTGAAGCTCCTGCAGACTTTGCCTGATCTGTTGCTGCCAGGACCATTATCAGTGCTGCCAGACAGACCAGGTGTCTGCACTCACCAAAGCATGTTAGGGCACAGCTTTTTCGTCTGTGGCCTTGCGTATTTAACATTTAATCCTACCAACTGCTCTCGGATATTTTAATTAACATTAATATTAACGATAAAACTGTCCTTACATTTTTTGCCAAGTATGTCTCAGAGTGACATTTATTTGAAACAACTCAAAGTATCATTGATGTTTTTTTATCCCCCAGTTCCACAAGTAATAATAATAATAATCCTTGCATTTGATTTAACTCCTTATCAAGTCTTCGAGCACTACACAGAATATACCGTAAAGTGAATTGACTTTATATTTTGTGGGTGCCTCACTGAATGATGACAACGACACTTGCCCTTCACCCAGGATAGGGTCTCGGAATGCTGCATAGGGATGGGGTTAGATGCCGAGGAAGGGTGAGGTGCGAGTGGGAGGTGTCCATAGGCATGGTCAAACCTAGACAGTGAGTATCAGCAGTGCATTTAACAGAAGCGCGCTATCTCATCTGAGCTAATCTCTCTCCCATCCAATGCCCCACACACATTCTCAGCATCGATCACTGGGTATCAATCAGCAAGTACCAACACTGGTTGATTTTTCCCTCCCTAGACATCCACCGTTGATTTGAGACCAATTTGTAGCTCTCCTTTTCCAACCCCGAGAGAATTCATTTCACTTAGCACATACACCAAGAATCAAGAATTTCATCGTATAAGATCAGAATGACACTGCACTCACTATGTGGTGCATTTGTTTAAGATCAACACTTTACAAAGATCATTGTACTCTAGTTTTAGAAACCAGAGAAAAAATGATTGTGGTGACTTCCCACCTCAGGTATCAGTCTGGCTCAGTTGGCAGCACTCTCGTCTCCCTTTGAATCCAACCCCCTGTTGGGAATTTGAACTGACACCCACCTATTGCAGTTCCGGGGGAGCATTGCATTGTCAGAGGTGCCGTCCTTTGGAATGAGATACTAAACTGAACTTCCTCGGGTGGACAATCCCATGGCACTGTTCAAAAAGCGAAAGGAGTTTCTCCTGGTGTCCTGGCCAACAATCCTCCAAATAAAATTGGTCATTCACTTCACAGCTGTTCGTGAGGTACTGTTGTGAACAAACTAGCATATGGATTCACCTACAAAATTCATAGTCACTACATATTACAATATATTTTATGAAGAATTTTGAGATGTCCTCCTGATGTGAAAGTTGCTATATCAAATGCAAGGATTATTATTATTATTATTATTATTATTATTATTATCATGATTACTCTATTCAGAGGTCAGAGGAAGAGAACATTTCAAACCATATTTGAAATCCGCTCATTAAATAAGGAACCAAATGTGTTTAGGAGTACCACAGCACTGTTCCCAATATTTCTAAACAGATTTCATAAACCATTAAAGGAAACTGGAAATCCACCCCACTCACCCACCCAAAAAAAAGCCTGACTGACTGTGACAGTAAAGAGTGTCAGCAATGCTCATAAGTGCTTTGGGAAGCTACCTTGCATGAGGGGTGCTGTATAAATGCAAGTTGTTGTAGTAGATGTTCCTGGAAAATGTCCATGAGGGAACAAAGAAGAATTTTCTATTTGTTTTCTATTTCTTTCGTTCAGTTTCTCTTAAGCACCTTGGAACACCCTACAATGTGAAAAGCGCTATATAAATTTGTATTGTATTGTTGTGTATTGTACCGCTCTTCCTTCTGCATCCCCCACCTCACCATAGTCAGCTAAGAGAGCAAACAGGTGCCAATGTTACTTTCTAACAGGCTATCAAAGAGCCCAGGCTTGCTTGCCTTCTGGTGTTCAGTCCCTCACTATGGGGGACTGCCTGGCCTATTGGGTATTTGATAGCAGTCGCATACAGTTGTAGTGCTCTGTAGGTTCTGTTCGTAGATAAACCATTGAAAATCAACCATTAAAAAAGATTGTTTGCCCCTTTAAATGCAAATAGGAACACCACACAGCTAGTATTTGCGAGCAGCCTGCAGACAGGAGCACGCTCTGCTGATTTATTCAACAGAGCAATCCCCTTAACTAGTTCTTTTGATGTAAGCAAGCTGGCTTTAATTACACCAAATTGTCTGCAGAGTCAGACCTGTCAAACTCTCAGACATTTAATTATCATGAAACACTTTACCATTTTGTGCCAAGGTGAGTGATGATATAAGAGTATAAGAGTCAAAGAGGACTGGCAAAGGGCAAAGTTCCTGAACCAGAAGCTAGATGGATATCTGAAAAGGAATCATTTGCAAGGGTATCTATATGGGGGGAAGGCAAGTAAATGGAACTGAATGCATTGCTCTTTGAAACAGATACCATGTACCAAAAGGACTTCTGTGTTCTTAATTTCTATGGTTCTATAGAAACTTCTTTCTCTCTTACACTTTAACCACACTGGAGTGGTTTGACGTCTTTAGAGAGATTAGATCAAGTGCCTTGTATTGAGCTGTGATTTAACGACTCGGGTTATCGGATAGGAGTGTTTTTGTCGAATAATCAATGCTTTCAGTGGAGTTTGTTATAACCAAAATAAGAGATACTCAGAGCAAGGTAGTCAGCCTGGCTCAGTTGGTAGCCCTCTTGCCTCTGAGTCAGAAGGTTGTGCGTTCAAGCCCCATCACAAAACTTTCATTTTATAATCTTTTTGGCTAAAACACCAGTGTGTTTTACTGAGGTCTAAAACACCACACCTCAGCTTTAAAGTCTGAAGGATGGCACCTCCAACAATGCAGCACATCTCAGCATTGCATTGGAGTGTCAACCTAGGCTGTGAGTAGCTGAATGGCCTACTCCTGTTCCTATGTTCCTGTGAGTTCAATGTCCTGACATGCGGTTTGAATCCACCTACAAATTTCTAGAAAAATTATCCTGACTTTCTTGTGGTTTGCAATTGCAATTTCCTCCAGTGCAAACTAGAGGAGCAGAATCTTTCCCTGTTCTGGCAGTCTGCAGGTCTGAATATTGATTTTAACATCTTCAAAACGTAGATGTCTGCTTCACTTTCCCTCCATATCTGAGATTTATGAGACTAATAATCCATGCATTTGATATAGCACCTAATCACGTCTTTGAGATGCCTCAAAACGCTCCACAAAATAAAGTGAATTGACTGTATATTTTGTGGGCGAAACGCAGCAGCCAATTGCGCACAGCAGTGTCCCACAAACAGTCGTGGATTGAGTGACCAATTTATTATTATTTTTGAAGGAATTATTACCCCTGGAAAAACGTTCTGCCAATTGGCTAGCGATTCCTACTTACTGCTAGGTAAATAGAGGCGTGTGGCATAAGGAAACTTGCCCAATGTTTTGTCCTGCTGGGAATCAAACCCAGGTCTTTCGCTTGCGAGGCAAGTGCTCTAACCACTGAGCTACAGGACTGTTTTAATAAAATAGAAATTTCTTATCCACAAGGCCTGTCTTTTTTTTTAGCAGAGCTGTGCCAGATCTATCATGTTTCTTTCTGATGGTTCGCTTACTCCTATCTCTTGCTTATGCATTTGTCTTCATGATGTCTAATCTGCATGTCTAACTCCTGACTGAAATGACCTGTGTCATGTACAGCTTTTCAGTACTTCATTCCAACAACTCATGGTCTGTTAATGGTCCATTTGCTGCCTCTTTGTGCATGCAGTCAATGGCTTTATTACTTTATCTTCTTCCTAGTGCACACTTTATTTGCTTGCTCTGGAACTCCCTGCCCAGCTTAATCCTATTAAAGGAGCTTCTCCAGGGTCACGGCGGCTGCTAACAGTGGAACAAGCTCTATTAATGGGAAAGAAGCCTTAGTTTCCTAACTTGTTTTTTTCCCCCCGCAGAGACTTGCCATTGTATATTATGCGATGACACGATTGTAACTTATTGCGATAATAGAATCATCCTTTCGGTATAGCGCTCATCAAGTCAGGAAGCCATCTCAAAGTACTTCACAGGATTTACTGTAAGGTGTAGTGACTATATTTTGTAGGCAAACGCAGCAGCCAGGTTTATGCACAGCAATGTCCCACAATAACTGTAAATAGCCAGTTTTGTGCTGGCCGTGGTTGGCCAGGACATTGGAAAAAATGACCTTCTTTTTGTGAAGGGTGCCTTGGAATGCTTAACGTCCATTGAACAGACAGACAAGATCATACTTTAATGTATCTTCGAAAGGATGGCATCTCTGACCATGCAGTGCTCCCCCAGCACTGACTTAGTGCCAACCTAGAATGGATTTGGAGTCCCACCATGGGCCTTCAAGCCACAATCTTCTGACTCAGAGGCAAGAGTTTTACCAACTCAACCAGAATAATGAAGCCAGGCTTCAATCATTTATAAGGAGTTGATGTTTCATATATACTGAACTCCAAAGTAGTAACAGCCGAGTTCTATGAGGTGTAAGATGTGACATTTGTAACAAGACATTGCAAAGATGTCTCCCGCCAGTAACTGGATGCAAGTCAAGCTGATCTGTGTTCACCTGCTGAATGCACGGTCACTCCACTTTACAATGTATCCTGTGTGGTGCTTTGAAATATTCTCCCAATGTGAAAGGCGCTATATCAAGTGTAGGTATTATTATTGTATTATATTCTGGTGATTCATGAGAACTCCGTTCCAATGTGATCTATTTGCGATGATTCATTTTTATTTCAGGATGAACAATGTAGGAAATAAACAGGATTTTGACTTCTATGCTGGATTTTATTATAATAGAAATTTCAGAACATTATTCTGCAATTAAGAATAATAATCCTTGGATTTGATATAATGCCTTATCACGTGGTTGAGAAGTCTCAAAGTGCTTCACAGAATATACTGTAAATACTGAATATACTGAATCGAGTATATTTTGTTAGCGAAACGTGGCAGCTAACTGTGCACAGCAGTGTCCCACAAATATTTGTGGATCGAGCAATGTCCAACAAACAACCATCTTATTTGAGGGATAGTTTGCCAGGACACCTAAAGAAACTCCCTTCTCTTTTTGACTAGCGCCATAAGACCTTTAACAGCCACCTGAACAGGCAAACAGGACCTCGGTTTAACATCTCATCCAAAGGACGGCACCTTCGGCAATGCAACACATCCCCATGACTGTATTGGAGTGTCAGCTTAGACTGTGTGATTGCAAGTCCCGACGTGGGGCTTGAACCCACAACCCTCTGACTCAGAGGTGAGAGTGCTACCGTCTGCGCTAGGCTGACATAAAATTAATATGCATTCATGTGCATAGACACACACACACACATACAGAGGCTTAAACACATGCACACAGGCACCAAAACACAAACACAAGCTCCAATATGCACAGGGTAATTCAGGTGTGAATGAACAACCAGAGTTAAAGACCTACTAATGACAGCAAAAGATAACCAATGGGATCTGCTTCTAGTTTTGGTTGTAATATTCTCCTGTATCCCCCGAGCGAGATATCATTCTGCAATCTCTCTGCTGCAGACCAGGCAGTTGAACAGACATTAGCAGTGGGATACCTTGGGGCCACATCTAAAACTGTTACTTCCATTTTTTCCTGCGTCAGTCACACAGAGTGCAGTGATAGGGAGAATTCAACTTCAAATTGGGTTTTATTTTGCAGCCCAAGCTCGGTAAAATGCTTGGGCATTTCATTGTCACGTGAAAGCCGAACAGATGAGCAGTCGAATAGGTTTGAGTATCAGTTTAAAACACACGATTGCCTGAAGGGTGTGCAAATATTGTGTGACCATAGCTCCAGACAGCCATTCCGGTTGTAAACTGTTGCTGTGCCAAAGTGGCCAACTAGATTTCTGAGACTGGAAAGTTTTCTATCGATTATTGATCTTTCTGTTAAATTTTTTTTTTGGGGGGGAAACAAAATTCACCCAGAGTACCTTTCTTTTTAAAGTTTATTGATCCTGATGGTAAAAATAAGTGGTTGCATTATTAATTATGCATGGCCATGTTAGAGAAACATTAGAGTTTCAGGGGGAACCGGGGTGCTCGAGGTGTGGGGTCTGGGGTGCACGAGTTCTGGGGTACACGAGGAGGCAACTGGAACAAACCATCGCTTGATGGCTCCATCTCTTGCTCCCTGTGGCCCAATAACAGACCTGGCTCTCTGTCAAACAATTACAGCTCCTGCAGCTCCGAGATCCATCCGTTACTCTCTGAAATCTGACCAATCGGGTCAGATATCGGGCCAATGCCAGGTGAGGTGATTGAGGTGAGGTCAACCTTACTCATTGGGCAGGCAGACCACACATCATCCAGAACTCTGAGGCTCGTGTCCTCTCCTGCATCGGGTTCCATGACCCCATCACACCTACCCTCGCCCGGCTCCACTGGCTCCCCATCCCCCAGAGGATAGATTTCAAAATCCTCGTCCTCGCCTTCAAAGCCCTCCATGGCCTTGCCTCCTCCCTACCTCTGTGATCTGCTGACCCCATATCAATCTGTCCGCTCCCTCCGCTCAGCAGGCTCCGGCCTGCCCCATGTGCCCCGCCCGGCCTTCCCCACCATCGGCGGTTGGGCCTTCAGCCTCTCTGCCCCCACCCTCTGGAACACCATCCCTTCACTCCGCTCCCTCCTTCGCCTCCTTCAAGAAGCTTCACAAAACCCTCCTTTTCGGCCTTCGGCCGGCCTCCCACCCTGCCCTCCAGCCTTCCCGATCCCGACCCCCAGTTCGGGTCCAAATCGATGACTGTCCAGGGCCTTGGGACATTCTCCAGACGTGAAAGGCTCCATACAAATGTAATTTGTATTGTACGATATCTACATTAACATTGGAGATATTGCCTTTATTTATTTTCTTTTTAGAAGGTTGTTTGCAACTAAAGTAATTTCTAAGGATTTTATTGTGTCGAGGTCCTGAGTCAGGATGCTTAACGTTATGGGCGGGCCTTGAGTCTAGAAAGTTTGGGAGCCCCTGGTCCTAGAAGTAGGCGCCACAGGTCATTAATGTCCACGTTATAGTTTGACAAGTTCAAGATATATACTCACTATAAAACAGGAGCTTTCCAACAGTGTGGACACTTAAATGGTTAAATGAGTATTTTTTCAAGAAATCAGCCGTGCCTGATTCAAAAGTTTTATTAGGTTTTATTTAGCAAATAATTCATTTCATATTGAATAATTCAAGACCCTTACAGCTGTAAACTTGTACATATTAAGGACTGAATTCCCTGCGTATTAATTCATTACGTGTTTATTTATTAAATGTGTAGTTTTTAAAACCGAGATTTTAGTGCTTCACAAATGAAATATGCATATGCCTTTCATTTAAAATTCATGCGCAGTAAATTTTTAATTCGCACGTCACTCGTATTAAATACTTACTAATTCTTGATTAATTTCCAATGTATGCGGATGACACCCAACTCTATCTTTCTGCCTCCACCCTCAACTCCAGGACCTCTGCTGTCCTGACAGACTGTCTGTCAGACATCAAGTCCTGGATGAGGGCAAATTTCCTACAGTTGAATGTGAACAAGACTGAGGCCCTCCTGATTGGCGCGCGTTAGCGCCTCAGCGCCTCAGGCTCTGGCAGCATCAACCTCCATGGTTGCACACTTCAACTCACCAAACCAGTCAGGAACCTGGGTGTCTTGTTCGACCCTCAACTGTCTTTTCTCCCCCACATTCAAGCCATGACCTGCTCTGCCTTCCTCACCTCCGTAACATCGCCCGACTCCGCCACTACCTCACCCCTCAGGCCGCTGAAACTCTTGTTCATGCCTTCATCACCTCCAGGCTCGAGTACGCAAACCTTGTCAGCCTTCCCAACTCCTCCCTCCACAGGCTGCAGATAATCCAGAACTCTGCAGCCCGTGTCCTCTCCCACACCAAACCCCGTGACCCCATCTCCCCCATTCTCACCCAACTCCACTGGGTCCCTATCCTTCAGAGAATCCAGTTCAAGATCCTGGTCATCACCTACAAAGCTCTCCATGGCCTTGCCCCACCCTACCTTTGCGACTTCCTAACCCCCTACCAACCCACCTGTTATCTCCGCTCAGCCGGCTCTGGCCTGTTCCACGTCCCCTGACCCACCTGCCCCACCATTGGCGGGAGAGCCTTCAGCCACTCTGCCCCCAACCTCTGGAATTCCAACCCCAGTCACTCTGCCTCGCCCCCTCCTTAGCCTCCTTCAAGTCCCACCTCAAGACCCTCCTCTTCAACCATGCCATTGGCCATCCCCCTTCCCCTCCCCTCCCTAACCCCCACCCTGACCCCAGCTCGGGTCTGAAATGCTGTACTCTGTCCAGCACCTTGGGACGTCCTCCCGACATGAAAGGCGCTACACAAATGAAATCTTGTTGTTGTAATTAAATTATAATGTCACCTCTTCCAGGGGGATGGAAGATTCCCAGGTGAATATGGGCATTTAGAAAGTACGTAGGTGAAGGGTGATTCTTCAATGAAATCTACGGAAGAACATCTTGGGGCACTCCTACAACAAGCCATAACCACAAGCAGTGAAGCAATACCACAAAGCTTGTCTGTGAGTTTCCAAGTTATTATGAACTCTACTCAAGGTACTGACTATTTCCAGCTCTGAAGTAAGAGTTTATTAAGTCCAATCATTAAAAGAGTGGCTGGTACCTCTTGAACAGCATCATCATCAATAATAACAATTCGCCCTTATTAAGCAAATTCTAGACATGAGTGAATTCTGGCAAAAGTTTGAGCAAATTCAAGTGCTTCACACAAGTAACTGGAAGCCTGAGCTGTGGGGGAGCTGGTAAAAAAGCACGGTTGAAGGGATGGGTCTAACAACAGGTTCTGAAAGTAGAGAGGGTTGGGACAAGGTGAAGGTCATTGGGATGGAGTTCCAGAATGCAGAGCAGAGTGGTTGAAGGTTGAGATAGACTCGTGGACAAACTAATAATATTGGTGATTGGGCCACTAATCTTCCAATTCATAACATGCAAAGAACTCAAGGATAGGGTGAAATCAGTGACATTTCATAATAGATTAGATGCGTGGAAACTGCTGTGATATGTCACAAATCTCCCTCTAATAACCTGGAGATTAGGAGAGCTCCAGCAGGAATGTGACAGACCAACCCGTCTGTGAAAGTGGTTGGTCGAATGTGACAGACAAGCCACTTTCACACGTGGCTGAATTTGAGCAGGTTAGAGCAGTACAAGAGCTGCCCGACCCACCGATCTCAATGTCCAAGGTGCCGAGCCCGTATCCTGTGTGAAAGGCACTACACAAACAAAAGTAGCACGCCAAGGGGAAATATCTACTTTTGCTCCCATCATAACAGCAGATCTGGAGCGAGCTGAGGCTATGCTTTTTTCATTACTGTCAAAATACATTCGGGAGTAATAAAGTTAGATGGAAGACTTATTTTAAAAGAACTATGAAAGATTATTTTTTCAGATCAGGGTTTATTGCATCCAAATTATAAAATCAGGGTTTAATGTTCGAACTTATTAAATGATATTACCTCTCAGAATGATCTGAATGTTAAATATTCCCTGTATTGTCAGGTTTTGTCATGGACTGAGTCAAGCTGGAGACGATTTCCTAATTAAACTCCCATCTTTCACGCTGCCGTTCTCTATTGTACACTCAGCTGCTGTTGATTCTGATGGAAGGAACAGAAGCATCAGTTTGACAGCACAATATTGCAAATTAATGTACTGTGCCTCTGTTTAATGTAATTACAAATTCAATTGTTGTTATGTGGTGACATCTAAGTTTGCATTGCCTAAAGAACAGTTCATAACACTGTGTTCATTCTCATGCCCGAGTTGCGGGCAGTGTTTAATCAATAGCACTTAAAACAATATTTTAAATTCCTCGTTCTAAGAACCTCGTACCAAATATGGCACATTGCATTAAATATACCTCCACAATTGCCTGCATCTTCATATCTATGGAAGATAGCTTGGCTCAGTTAGCAGCAGTCAGAAAGATATGCGTTTAAGTCTTACGTCAAGACTTTGAACTCGTATGCTCTAGTCCATTGTTGGTGGTGGTGTCCTTTGCAAGAGACATTAAACCAGAGTTCTGTCTGCCGTGTTAAGGTGGATGTTAAAAGATCCCATGGCACCATTTGAAAAGAAATAAAATTGATCTTTCACTTCAAGGCTGTTCATGCGACTATCTTCTGCACAAATTAGCTGACAAATTCATTTACAAATAAACAGTTTTTAATTAAATATGAGTTTATGCCAGTGTCCTGGCAAACAATCCACAAAATAAAATTGGCCATTCACTTTATGGCTGTTTGTGAGACATTGCTGTGTACGAATTGGCTGCCGCATTCGCAAACAAAATACAGTCATTACACTTTACAATATGTCCTGTGAAGTGTTTTTAAATGTCCTCCTGATATGAAAGGTGCTATATCAAATGCAATTATTAATATAAATATGCTCCTACTTTTCACACAAGCTCATAATTTCAAAATGCTGAATGATTTTTCACACATCACTTGACCAGGTTGTTGAGGAGATTTTGCTGAAGCATTGCTTGTTCTGCTTTGATGGGTTATTCTGCTCTGTTCAACATAGCAAAATACCAAATCTGTCACTGTGCATTGTGTTGATCTTCTCCCTTTGCATTCGTAAATAATCATAATGCAATTTTAAATGTCTTAAGTTAATCTTAGATGCATTACATAATCAACACCTTGGGGCGTCCTCCTGAATTGAAAGGCGTATATAAATGAAATTTGTTGTTGTAATGTTATTTATAATTTAAATGCACTTTATCAATGCACAGGGATAAATTCGCTCACCTCGTCAGATGGAATCGAATAGCACTTAGAGCAACTCCACAACTTTAAGTGAACAGTGCAGAGAAAGAGGCCTCTTTGTTTGAATTTGTGCTCAAAATGTTTGGAAGGCGATAATCTTTCTGTCTCACCTGATTATGTTACCAAACCAATGTCAAGATCCACGCCATATATCCTGGTTAAACGTTCTATCACTGTCAGAATTATGTTTCTCTCACCCTCCTGCCCCCCTGTCCCGCAATCCTTTAGAGTAAATTTTCCAGACCGGTATCAGATATAAACTTTTTTTTATTTGTGTGATAGGTCGGGATGACTTTGTGAACAATAAGTCACATTGAGCAAAGAGCGCGGAGTCTATTGACCTCACATTAGCTGTGATACCATATCAGGAACAGCTTTATCAATCATTCTGAAGGATGGTCCGTCATTACAAATACTTTACCCACACAATGTGCTTCAATGTTGTGCACTGTTTTACAGTCTGACCTGTATCAACAAACACTCTGTCTGGAAACCCACGTCTATACATACCACGCAGAAAAGCTGTTAAACCCTTACATTCCTATCAGAACCTTTATTTTCATTGTAAGAATTTTGGGTACAGGGCTCACAAGTCACACGAGACAGCAAGGGGACTGCTGAATTATTCTTTGAAGCAGGAAAAGCAAAGTTGAGACATACTTGTGGGTCAAAATCATTTTTGGGTGGTGGGAAGAGGTGTGACGGTTGGAGAAAATTCTTCCTTGTGCATAGGTAAGCTTTTCACATCCAGTGATGATGGAAATAAGGTTGAGGAAATTTCAATACAGCAGACTCCTGTGTATATTCCAGTGGCCACTTACAGATTAGTGTTGGCCCAATCCATGGAACAGGATATCTGCCTGGCACAGTTGGTAGCACTCTCACCTCGGAGTCAGAAGGTTATGGATTCAAACCTCCAATTCAATTGGATGAGACATTAAACTGCGGACCTGCCTGCCTGTTCAGGTGGACATTAAAGATTTCATTCACGACACAAAAGGAGAAAGAAGTTTTCCCCCATCGTCTTGGCCATTAATCTACCTAATAAAGTTGGCCATTGATGTGTGCTGGATGCTTTTGTTGCATTTTCACCTATGTTGAGTGAATGCACAAAAAAGAGTTCAATGGTTTAAAGAAAAAAATAGAATGAAAAGGTTTATAATAGTAATAATAATCATTCTTGGTATAGTGTCTTTCAAGTTGGGAGGATGTCTCAGTGCTTCACAGGAGATACTGTAAAATGGAAGTGCTGTGTTTTTCAGAGGCGAATGCAGTAGTTAATTTGCACACATCAATGTCCCACAGACAGCCGTGGTGTGAGTGACCAATTTTATTTGATGTAATTTTAATGAAATCATTTCCATTCTGGACGTGGATGTAATAGAATTGTGCTCACTGTTCAAACTCAATCATCCTGGAGGTCATTTCCCTGGATTGCAATGGGGGGCAGGGGAACCCTTGAATAATAAAACCAGGGAAGGAGTTTCATGTCAGGTATTTATTATAAATTGCGCTTTTTTTCCCTGACACATTGAGCTAACTTATTGCTTTGGTCACAGATCTCAGACATAGAATTTACTGCATTAGTAACAACAACTGCATTGGAAATGGTTGCAGTCCCTCCTCCATCATCAAATATACAGCTTGAAATTACTGCATCAATAATGACCGATTTCCCCCTGGAGGAAAGTCTTAGGGGTCAAAATTGCAGTAATTTTTAAACACATTCCATTCCTTATTTAAGGCTTGCCATTACCGTGCGGCTTGAAATACTCCATCCCCAACTTCTAAAAGGCTGTTTTGATTTGATTCATATGGAGTATTTTTGAAAAAAGTTAGCATTTGGGGCTATTTTCTGTGATCTCTATTTTCATCTATGAAGTACATAGTCGCTAGACTGAAAGGTAATGTGGAAAGCACTATACGTGGAGTCCTGTAACACAGTGGTTAGAGCACTCGCCTCGGAAGTGAGAGGACCTGGGTTCGATTCCCAGGCAGGGCGAAACGTTTGGCAAGTTTCCTTACTCCACACGCATGTTTTGCTGGCAGTAAGTAGGAACCCTGCTGTTAGTTGATTGGCGGATCGCTTTTCCGGGGGTAATAATTCCTTTAAAAAAAAACACCAAAATTACATTTATAGAGCGCATTTCACGTCGGGAGGACATCCCAAAGCGCAAAACAATTTGGTCACTTGGCTGTTGCGTTTCGTCCACAAAATATACGGTCAATTCACTCTACAGTATAATCTGTGAAGCGCTTTGAGGCGTCCAGAAGACGCGATAAGTCGCTATATCGAATGCAAGGATTATTATTATTTACATCAATTGCAGGGATTATCATTATTATGTCCCATCTTCCCAGTGCAGTGAAATCATCTTTATCTGCAGGAAGTAATTTTATTTCAAAACAATTCGAACTGAATGTGTTACTACTCTATTTTTAGTGGTGAAAAAGCATGTCAAAGTCCATTGGTGTTTCAGTATAATAAAGAAGCCGAGAAAGTTTATCCCTTTTGTGTCCAACTTCTTGGGAAGGTGGAGGGCGGGTAAGGGAGAGAGCAGCCAAATTGTGATTGTAATGTCTCCAGGAGAGGGGCATTTCCAGGCAAATTAGACAATGTGCACAATCTTATAAACCAGAATCAAATAGTTGTAGTTCATTTATATCCTCATTATTGGTGAATGATTAAGTTGCATTCAGTATTTATGTCTAGTTAGATTGGTATCACCTGGCAGGCTATATTCTGCAAACCCTACTCAATTTTGACTGCCGTTATTAGGTTGGTTAAAGTCTCCCTTTATTATAGGCCTTTTACTGCAAACCTCTCTAAATTGGCTGCAAATAGAGAGGTCTTCTACGGTATTTTTTTCCCTCTATGCAGCGGTCTTTAATGGTAACAGATCCCTTATTATTTCTTAACTCAACCCAGGCAGACTGCATCTGAAGACCATCATCTAAGATATCCTTTCTAAGTGAGAGAAGTAAAGAGCAATTCATAGGCCCAGGGTTTCATTCCTGGACTAAAGGTTGGAACGATTTTTGCCTGATATTACCTAAACAAGCAGACAAAAAAATTTACGGTAATTTAAAAGGGGCTTTGGAGTTGAAGTCTGTGAGAAGCTGTGCCTTGCTAGTGGGTATAACCTTGGTGCCACTCTCACTTATTTTTCACTCACTCTTTCCAGACTCTGGTGGGAACAGGTCTTGTATCAGCTCAGTATTCACAACAAAATGTGCTTCAAATAACATCCACACCAGGCAGGGGTACATCTCAATGTATCTGTAGCACTCGGCTATGCCGTGCTCGTTTCTTCTCTCACAAAAGTAATTATTGTAGTGAAAATGTAAAATTTCCAACCAGGACAATAAATAACACTTCCCCACTTTGTCCAAATGGTTGGGCTGAGTTGAGTTCAGCCGGTGACTTTTGAATTGGAACTAAAGTGATTGCAGCCCTCTCAATGACTTTGGATCTAAATTTTGATAAAGTCGGGGGTGTACATCTGGAATTTTCTTTAATTACTTGTCTTTTATGCTTCGTAAATGATAATTCTGATTCTTGTGAAAGATATTTGATAAGCCTGGCAAGAATACATTGGATGGAAGTGCTAGATTGTGGCATTTGAGGGCCACAATTGTTGGACATCCTTCTGACGTGAAAGGCGCTTATATAAATGTAATTTGTTGTTTGTACCCACCTGAGCACTTCTTTCTTCATAAAGGAAAATAAAAGTAATTATCCAGGAGCCCCTAAACACGGGAGGGCTTTTGGGGGGGGAAGAAGTGCTGAGGTGATACAGATTTGGGTCTAAACTAAAATACCCTCAGTATGTGTGGTTGTGCTATACAGCAATCTTCTCACTAACAATCAAGCCCTTTCAGCTAATGTAATGCAATGAAAATTACAGCTATTAAGAAATGTGACACCTAAATAAATCTCTGTAAATCTATTCATGCCCGTGTGCCAATCTCCACAAAGCTATGAAACAATGGTAATCCACAGGAGATTGGATCTGAGTTGTTAGGGTAAACCTATCCCTGATTTTAAACCACCTACTATGCTGACGGATCAACTTCCCTTTCATACCTGAACATATCAAAGTGTTTTGACTGCAGCTATCAAACATTTCTAAATTCTAAGGCTAAAATATGGGATTAAATTCAGGCTCGTATTAAGAGGGAAACTGAGCCTTGGTACCTCAGAAATGAAGCACTTTACCACAGTGCGCTGATAAAAGTGGCCAGAATAGAATTGCTGACACTTGACAGGAATTTCAAAGGTCATCAAAGCCACAGAGCTCCGTAATTGCAATTATCACGTTGCAAGTGTAAAGTGCCTCACTTTTTAAAAAACGTTGGGACCAGAAATTCCCCTGGAGTCTAGATTTCACTCTTATCAATTTTTAACATTTCCAATCGTGCAGAATCTGTCAAATTCTGAAATGCAATTCTTTAATTTTTAATGACCACTTTTTCTGTGAATTCTTCGAAGAACAAGAAACAGATTTCAAAGTTAAAGGCTTAAGTTTGCCATATTCTACGTGCTCGGAAATGTTAGGTTACTAGAGTGAATCTAGACCCGAATGGAATTCTACACCATTTGTGAGGTATTGACCACGAGTAGCTGGAGATGATCATGTTATGGACAGGAGGTCATAGTGAAAGTCTCTCCCCCAATCCCTCTGCCTTGCCCCCTCCTTCCCCTCTTTCAGATCACCACTGAAGATCCCCCCTCTTTGGCCGTGCTTATGGTCACCCCCTCCCTGCCCGTTGGCTCGACGTCAGGCTCCTCCACTGTTAAGCGCTCCGAAATGCTGGCCCGCATGAAGGAAGCTATATAAATTCAAGTTGTTGCTGTTGTTGTCATGCATTTAACATTGATAGCTGCCTTGAGCACACAAAGATTTAGAGAGAATTCTGAGGTATCATGTGAATAAGTCACAGACATCTTGAAGGCTAATTCAAGCTCCAGGAACTTCAGTTCCAGCTCTGGATTTAACTTCTGAACGCAATGGTCAAGGTATAAGGATCTGAGACTGTTAGTATTTGTGCAGGAACTTTTGAGCTGACACTGTGCAAGTGTTGGAAGGTGCGGCATTGTCAGAGATAGCATTCTTTGGATGAAATATTAAACCAAGATTCTGTCCTTCGAAGTGTTTTGAGATGTTGAATGGTGCAACGAGGAGATTGCTTTTATTAAGGCACAATCTCTCAGTTACAATTGCTATATTTCTTTACCAGGTGTATGCTCCACACCCATTCTGCCCCATCATTGATGGGCAAGCCTTCAGCCACTTTGCCACCGTCTTTTGAAAACTCTTGATGAGCCGAAGTGGCTTTCTATGTTGAAAAATTCTACCATTCTCCTCCTACCTTCTGAATTGATAGAACAATAACCAAGGCCTGAAAGGGTGGTGGAAGCGGATTCGATAACAACTTTCAAGAGAGAAGTGGATAAATATTTGGTGAGGACAAATTTGCAAGGATATTGGGACAGAGTGTGATTAATTCGGATAGCTCTTTCACGAGCTGGCACGGGCACGATGGGCTGAATGGCCTCCTTCCTTGCTATGAACTACCTCTGTCTAACAGTAGAACAAAACAATTTGGTACATATTGAATATGTTAAGCAACCTTGCAATGTTTGCCCCTAGAGCTGGAATTATTCAGTCAAAAACATTGTGACTTTGTGTCATTGTCAAGAGGAGTAGCATTCATCTTGGACCCATGGTACATCGCAAGCTGTCCTGTACAGGTCCTTCCAGGCTGTAGGTAGATGTCAGCCAAATAGCTGATGAGGTAACTCTGAGGATTGGGACAGCAGCTGCTGGAAGGCGTTACCTGGAGTGCTGGCCCGTGAACACGCTCATTTATCCTTGATCGGTTTGCAGAGAGATAAGTAGCTGCTGCTCAATGTCTATACCTCCAATTGGTGGAACCTTCATTCAGTGTCTCCGTGTTGTGGGCAGGCGGATAATAATAATAATCCTTGCATTTGATAAAGCGCCTTATTACATCTTCGATGGTGGCGATGCTCTCACTTCATGCTGAGCTGTGCGGCTCACTAAGAGTCTGCCATCCACCCAGTGAGGGCTGAAACCTGTGCTTGTTAGATGTCAAATGACCGTTAATGATTACCTTGCCTGCTTGTCGGCATTCCCAATTCTTCCCTCCACAGATCATCCAGATCATCCAGGTTGTGTCCTCTCCTGCACCAAGCTCCGTGACCCTATCATCCCCATTCTCGTCAGCCTCCACTGGCTCCCCATCCCCCAGAGAATAAAGTTCAAAATCCTCGTCCTTTAAAGCCTTCCACAGCCTTGCTCCTTCCTACCGCTGTGACCTGCTAACCTTTAGCAACCTGTCAGGACAGCAGTGGTCCTGGAGTCGAGGGTGGAGTTAGAGAGATACAGTTGGGTGTCATCTACATACATGTGGAAGTGGACCCCATGTCTGCGGCTGATGTCACCAAGAGGAGCATATAGATATTGAAGAGGAGGGGACCAAGAGCAGAGCCTTGAGGAACTCTACACGAGACGGTATGGGGGCTAGAAGAGAAGCTGTTTGCGGAGATGAAGTGGAGACCGTGTGAGAGGTAGGATCTGAACCATTCAAGGACAGAAACATGAAGGTTGAGGTGAGAGAAGAGGCGATGGTGGAGGATAGAATGGTCAATGGTATCAAAGGCAGCAGAGGGGTCAAAAAGGATGAGCGGGCAGAGAGAACCCTGGTCGCATATGGACAAAATGTCGTTTTTCACTGATCAAAGCTGTTTCTGTGCTATGGGCAGTACGGAAACTCAATTGGAGGGGTTCGTGAAGGGAGTGGCAGGAAAAGGAAGAGCAAAGCTGGGAAGCATCGATTCGTTCCTGGATCTTGGAAAGGAAAGGAAGGTTGGAGATGTAACGGTAATTTGCGAGCAGGGATGGGTCCAGGGAAGGTTTTTTAAAGATAGGAGTGATGACAGCTGTTTTTAAAGGGATGGGAACATTGCCAGTGGACAGGGAGAGGTTTATGATGTCTGTGAATAGGGGACAAGGAGGTGGAGCTGGGAGGTAAGGAAAGGGGTAGGGATGGGGCGAGGAAGCAGGTAGTTGGTTTCATGTGGTTTATGGTGGAGGTGAGAGAGGAGGGGGAGACAGGTTCGAAGGTGTGGAGGGAGGGGATGGATGGGTAGGGGCCGGGGTGTGAGGGGGAGATGGGCAGGGGGTAGTAGACGGAAGGGCGGAGGCAGCTGAGTGGATTCCCTCGACTTTGGTTTCGAGGAAGTCCAGCATCTCCTCGCAGTTGGCATTGGAGGTGAGGATGGACGAGGTATGAGAGGGTGGGCCAGAGGAGCCAGTTGGTGATGGAGAAGAGGAGCCTGGGGTTGCCATTGGCCTTCAAGATTGTCTTGGAGTGGAACGACGATTTAGTGGAGGCGAGGGCGGAGGGGTAAGTTTTGATAAGGTCTAGCCACATCTGCTGATGGACTGTTAGGTTATATTTAAGCCAGGTGCATTCAGCGAGGAGGATATGTTATTACAGGAGGAAGCCCAGAGGGGAAGGAGTTCAGATGACTCCAAGGTTAGATGTCCTCAACAAGAAAAGGAGAACATTGAGGGTTTGATTTAGGTGGCCAGGCCAAAACAGAGAAAACAACTTGTCACTGTATGATAATATTGGGAATATGTGTGAGAAAAAGAAAGTAAAAGGCCTTCCCGATGCGAAAGGTGCTATAGAAATGTAATCTTGTTGTTGTTGCAGTTGTAGTACTGATGGGGAACTTCAATCAGCCCGACATAAACTGACAATGCTCAAGTGGGAAAGACTCTGAGCTTGTAGATATAGTGTATGACTGCTTCCTGTAGTTTAGGATGTGGAGTCCTGCAGCTTAGTGGTTAGAGCGCTCGCCTCACAAGTGAGCAACCTGGGTTTGATTCCTGGCAGGGCAAAATGTTGGGCAAGTTTCCTTATTTCACACACCTCTATTTACCTAGCAGTAAGTAGGAACCCGGTTGTTAGTCGAGTGGCGGATCGCTTTTCCTGGGGTAATAATTCCCTCAAAAAAATAATAATAATGATAAATTGGTCACTTCAATCCACGACTGTTTGTGGGACGCTGCTGTGCGCAATTGGCTTTTGCTTTTCCCCCACAAAATATACAGTCAATTCACTTTGCATGTATTTTGTGAAGCGTTTTGAGATGTCTCGAAGACGTGATAAGGCTCAAAATCAAATGCAAGGATTATTATTATATATTATTAATTTGTTGTTGTATCTTCCTTGGGGTTAGGGACGGAGGATGTAAGAGGGTCTCCTCACAGCTGAACTGGCTCTAAAGGTGACGTGCCTGGAGATGGAATATTTGAATCGAGACAAGCCTTTTGGCAGTCTCAATAGTGTGGAACTGGAGCTGGGCACGTTTGACGATCTCCCAAGGCAACCACAACAACAAGTTACATTTGTATAGCGCCTTTCATGTCAGGAGGAAGTCCCAAGGCAGTGCTGATGACAGACCAGCTAGCCTGCCTCGTCAGCAGGACTTACCGGATCGACCAGTACAAGGATACTTCCTAATTGGTTTCTGCTAACTCTGCAAGCCCAAACCCTAATGGGTAGGGTGATCCTCGCTGGATAAACAATTGGAAGCTGATTTTTAGCTGGTTAAACTCTAGTAGTACCCCCCAATGCATCTTCTGGTGTCCCCAAGGCTTAGGTGGAATGCATAACTGGTCCTCTCAAACTGGTTTGGATACTCTTAAGCCCGTGAACGATATCCTTCCATTTGTTAAGACACACAACCAGAACAAGGCAACTGCAACTTAAGTAACACATTGCCATCTTGTGGCAGAAAAGTCAAACCTCAACCGAGAAGCACGAGAATTACACTCCACGGATACACTGCAGCTGAGTGAGCAATGGCACCCAGCAATCTGCGGTATTTTGTGAAGAAGCTCAATAAATGCAACTAAAGAACACAGCCACATCAGCAGGTGCCGGGGGAAAAAAAATGTCCCCAAAGTCACGTGAGAGGATTTGGTGCAAGTGTACCTCGAAATACACAAACACTACACTTTAACAGCACAATCCTGTGAAGCGGCTGACGAAGTGAAAAGGCACTATATCAAGTGTAACTGTTACCTTTATGTGGTAATTTCAGTCAATAGTTTTCACTGACACTTTTTGTGGCCGACTAAAGTAAAATGTAATATATTCACCATATAGATAAGAGGAGACCTTTTGTATATATAAATAATACTGCGTATGTGTGTATATATATATATATTTATATAAAGATTTAAGGGTCCCTGCCCATCAAAATGATGATCGATATTTCAGGTTCCTCCTTTCACCCAGCTTTGTAAATCTTTTCTTCTTAATCTCTTTTTATTGTCCTGTTGAGACATTTTTGAGTGTTGTTGTTTAATCGGCTCCTGCTGAACTTGGGTATGTACTTGTCCTGCATGCACTGCTTCATATTTTCAAAGGTTGCCCATATATTTAGATTTGTCATTGAGCAATGCCTCCCGGCCTATACAATACCAATTTAGATTTTTGTAGTTGCTCTATATATTACACTGATACAGGTGCAGATGTAGGGTAGGGGCGAGAATGTGGAAGGGTTTGTAGATGTTTTTGAACTTGAATCGCTGAGGGATGGGGAGCCAATGGAGCTGGGAGGGGGCGAGGGTGAAAGGCTTTGCAGAGCTTGGTGTGGAAAAGGACACGAGCTGCAAAGTTCAGGAGAGTCACTAAGCTCACTATATCACTTAGCTCAGCCCACACACCCCTGATGTTTGCCCATCCAAAGTTGTACATTTTTGATTGTGCTTACGGTCACCTCCCCCTTCCCTCTCCCCCCGGCTCGGGGTCAGACTCTGCCACTGTCAAGCGCTCCAGGATGTTACCCCACGTGAAGGGCGCTACGTAAATGCAAGTTGTTGTTGTACATTAAAGTTTGCTTGCTGGCTTGTGCCATTTCCCAAGTCAAATTGGTGACAGCTGTGATCACTGTTACCTAGTGCTACAATTGCTTCTACTTTCTAAATAGTGTCTGGATCACTGACTGGAACTAAGTCAAGGAGAGAATCTCCTCTTGTGGGCTCCCCCGACAGACTTGAGTCAGGAAGCAGTCATACACTCCATTTACGAGCTCAGAGTCTTTCCCACTTGGGCATTCCCAGTTTACGTCGGCCTGATTGAAGTCCCCAATCAGTCCCCTATCTTCTTTTTCTCACATATATTCCTAATATTATCAAACAGCGACAGGTTGCTTTCACTACTTTGGCCTGGCCTTCTAAAGCAAACCCTAAATGTTTCCCTTTTCTTGTTGAGGACATCTAACCAGATGTCTTAGACACCCAGAAGACACAATAAATCTAACCAGAGGATTTGATACCATGATTGATCCTGTAATGTGGATTTTACGACCTTAATCTCCCACATTCTCCTAACATACTCTATACAGGAACTCCTCCACATTTCCTATCGCTCTTACCTTTCCTGAATAACCTGTACCCTTATAAATTGGATTAACTGTCATCATCCTGATTTAGTCATCTATTTGTGATTCCCACTATATCGTAATTACCAGTTACAAATTACATTTGTTTCACCCATAAAATATGCAGTCACTACACTTTACAGTATATTCTATGAAGCGCTTTGAGACCTCTCAAAGACGTGATGAGGTGCTATATCAAATGCAAGGATTAATATTATTATATATTATTTGTATAGTGCCTTTCACTATACGAATAATATGAAACACTATACGAAACACTATTTCGCAGGTCGAAAGTTGGGCAAGTTTCCTTACTCCACACGCCTTTGTTTACCTAGCAGTAAGTAGAGATCTGATTGTTGGTCGATTGGCAGATCGCTTTTCCAAGGATAATAATCCCTCAAAAAATAAAATAATAATTTGGTCATTCAATCCATGACTATTTGTGGCACAGTGCTTGGAGCAATTGGCTGCTGCATTTTGCCCACAAATATACAGTCAATTCACTTTACAGTATATTCCGTGAAGCCCTTTTAGATGTCTAGAAGATGTGAAAAATGCTATATCAAATGCAAGGATTATTATTATTATGTTATTATTTTCACGTTGGGAGGATGTCCCAAGGCGCTGGACCGGTGATTCTATGTTTAATTTTATTCTCTCCCCATCCTTCATGTCTAGTTGCTTGGCCTTGCTATCCGGAGCTTTCTGAGATCTAAATGTTCTTGATTTAGATATTTTTAGTCTATTTTGCTTTTCCTTTTATTCTTAATTTCAACTCCTCTCGTCTCTCTCTAGTGATCAAAAGGCTTTCTTATCTACTGAATTGTCCCACTCTCTAAATCTAGTTTAAATGAAACCCATAAAGCTGCTTTTATGTTTTGTGCCAGGAGTTTAGCTCCCCATTCAGCTAAGTGTTCATCCTTCCTTATGAATGCTTCATCTACTTGAAATAGTTTCCCAGTTATCTACAACCTCAATTTCCTCCTGCACACGCAACCTTTCTAACAAGTCATTGAAGTTAATTACCCTGCTCATTCTTTCCACGCTCCCGTCACGCAGAAACAGCATAAAGATAAACTTGCATTAATCACTTAGGTCCCAGTATCGCAGCACCCAAATACCAACCCAAAGGGAGGAGAATCCAGTCACTTTTTATTATCAATCTAGCAATGAGAAATGCCAGGTTGGAGTTAGGAGTACATTGTTTGAAAAAAGCGAGTACATGCGTCAACAAAAACACAAGCTTCCCCACAGACATTGTCTTACACATCTAACTTCACTCACGGTCCTTTTGAGGAATGGTGGAATATGCCCAGCACTATTCATGACTCCTTGTGAAAAGCCTCTGAAGAAATATTTAAAGCTCTTATTGTTATAATTAGCCAGCAGATTAAAAGGGAGGGTTACTGTCTGAACCATATGTTTTACAATGGAATGTACTCCTTCTTTAGCTGATCAAACAAAAAAAGACTTGTTTTTTTGACCACAGGCTGCAGACCCTTTGTGTCAATGCTAAAGGTTGTTCACTTATGAAGTCCCTCCTGATGTGAAAGGTGATATAACAAATGCAAGTATTTTAAACAAAATACATAAGAATACATAAACCATTGTTGAAGTTTATCTGGGAGTGTTCCTTTGTGTATTCTGTTAATTCCTTACTTTACCTTATTTTGAAAATAACAAGGGTTTCTAGTCCTCCACTAACTTTAACCACAGTACAGCATAATAGCTGTGTTAGGCATGGAATGAATATATGTGTGTAGCTAACTACATAGGGAAATACTTAGCTTTCCTCTGTGTGGTAACTGTGTGTGGTATTTCAGGTTGTTTAGTTTAAACACAGGTCATCTTTCCCACCCGACTATTAGAGTGTCACCATATGTCAATTCTAATATTTGATACCAAAAAAAAATTAGTCATTCAATCCACGACCTTTCGTGGGACACTGCTGTGTGAATTGGCTACCGCATTTCTCCCAGAAAATACACAGTCAATTCATTTTTCGGTATATTCTGTGAAGCGCATTGAGACGTCTTGAAAACGTGATAAGGTGCTATATCCAATGCAATGATCATTATTATTATTTTTATTGTCAGGTGTGGCATTAACAGTAAACCTCTAAGCGCTGAGTTTATTTTTTAGCTTTGAAAATAATGCACATTATCTATCATAAGCTGTCTCCACAATAATATCCTGGAATGATATAACTCCTATCCATGTTGTTTCTGTCCAAAAAAACATTTGTGTTACCCACTAGGGACACCGAACCAAGGCCACAAAGTATTTAAAATAATTGCTGGCAAATATATACCCCTTAAATTTTTAATTAAAATTCCTCAAAAATTCCTCCACCAAATTCACTGCCAATATATTCCACCTCCTGCTGCTTGTGAGAAAGGCTGTACTCAACACATCAATTCTGCTGTACTCCACTTGTTATCACTAATAACAGCCTTGGCTGTCTTTCACTGGGACCAAATGTGGTGAAGCAGAAAATCTTTATTGTTTATGCTGAGTACTATACCGTACTTTCTGAAACGTACCAAATACAGTACATAGTTATGCGTTCTCCACTCAACAGACTGTGACCTGCCCCACGTCCCCCGCCTGGCCCGTACCACCATGGGCGGTCAGGCCTTCAGCCTCTCTGCCCCCACCCTATGGAACTCCGTCCCACATTCCCTTCGCCTCACCCCCTCTCTTGCCTCTTTCAAGGCACTTCTCAAGGCCCTCCTCTTCGACATTTCCTTTGGCTACCCTCCTTCCCCTACACTCCCTGCCCTCCACCTTCCCTGATCCCATACACCCTGCTTGGGGTCCAAATCCCTGACTGTCCAGCACCTTGGGACGTCCTCCCGACGTGAAAGGCGCTTTACAAATGTCATTTGGGATTGTGTAATGTTTGTAAAGCCAAAACACAGTTTCAATTCACTAGTTCCTTTATTTTACACTTACACTCTCTTCCACAGTCTGCTCAGTCACTTTCCCAGACTGAACCCATAATCACTGCACTTTACAATACAGCTTGTGAAACACTTTGGGACATCCTTCTGACATGAAAAGGCGCTATACCAAATGTAAAGATTATTGTTAAAGTAACAAGCTAATACTTGTGAGACTTTAGCTTGAATCCACAGTTAATATTCTACTCTAAGTAACAACAACATCTTAGATTTGTATAACGCCCTCCACGCCGGATGGCGTCTCAGAGCGCTTTACAGCAACGGATCCCGTGATCGAGCCAGAGGGAGGGGGGGCGGGAAGGTGACCAAAGGTGCGGTCGAAAAGAAAGGTCTTCAGCAGAGACCTGAAAATGGGAAGGGAGGGAGCGAGACGCAGGGAGTGAGGAAGGGAGTTCCAGAGCCTCGGGGAGTAGTGGCTGAAGGTTTAAATGGGTTAAACAAATGGGTTTAGGTGGACAGGACAGTTTTTCTTTAGCTGTGTGAGCCCAGGAATAGAATTAACTATGGTAAAATGACAATTGTTAAGTGATGCCAGTTAAAACTTAATATCCTACAACTCACAAGGCACTGCCAGAAAATTAACAATGTAAAGCAATGCAACAATGATGCATTACCGCACAACAAAATCTACAGTCAATTCACTTTACAGTATATTCTGTGAAACGCTTTGAGACGTCCAGAAGACGTGATAAGGCGCTATATCAAATTTAAAGAGTATTAATTTTTTTATTACTGCTATTTCTCTTTGAAAATATCAAATATTTGCACGTATTTCAACCCCTTGTTGGCCATGTTTACTGGATATCAGCTGAGATGGCAGAACACGGAAGGTTAAAATTGCCACAGCCATTGCCAATACAGAGCTGGAGGTGCTGAAATGTGAATTTCTACCGTTTTCCCCTTCTCCAGTCAGCTCGCCTTGACTCAATGCTGTTCATGGTGCACTGCAAGAAATCAGCAACGTGCTAACTGGTGGGTAGCCCACATGCAAGTAGTAGCCAAGACTGTAATTCATGTTTAAGTTTCCCAATATTGTGATTTTCTTTTCCTCTCGCAATTTTGAGTTAATTTGGTAGCACCAGATATTTCCGCCAGTGATAATTATTACACCACACACTGCATATCTACCCTCTCTGTCATGAAATACAGCACAAATTTTTTAGGGGTCAGCCACATGAGGAAACCCATCAACAACAACAACAGCAAAATGACATTTATAGAGTGCCTTTCACGTCGGGAGGATGTCCCAAAGCGCTGAACAGTCAGCTGTCGGGGCCCGAGCATGGGGGGAGGGGTGTTGTAGGGTTGAGAGAAGGCAGAGAGGTGGGAGCGAGACCAAAGGCACGGTCGAAGAGAAGGATCTTGAGACCGAGCTTGAAGGAGGCAAGGGAGGAAGCGAGGTGAAGGGACCGTGGGATGAAGTTCGAGAGTGTGGGGGCAGAGAGGCTGAAAGCCCGGCTACCGATGGTAGGGCGGGTCGGGCGGGAGACATGGAGCAGACCGGAGCCCGCTGAACGGAGAGAGCGGGCGGGTTGGTAGGGTATCCCAACCAATCTGAGAGTTCCACATATATATGTAACCTACATGGAAAATTTCCTGGCTCTGGTACTGATTGCACTATCTCTTCTCGGAGGGACGCATTCTGCTTACCTAACTCCGGAGAATATTAGGAGAGTTGGAAGGGTCATGCTGGGAGTTTAACCAAACAGCTAAACAACAGCAACAAGATTCCATTTATAGAGTGCCTTTCACATTGGGAATACGTCCCAAGGCGCTGTACAGTTGAGTCAGGACCCGAGCAGGGGGGAAATGGTCAGAGTGAGGGGAGGGAAGGGAGGGAGCGAGGAGGGGGTAGAGAGTCGAGAGGGGAGCTGAAGGCACGGTCAAAGAGAAAGGTCTTGAGACCGGCCTTGAAGGAGGAAAGGGAGGAGGCGGCGAAGGCACTGGGGGATAGAGTTCCAGAGCCTCGGGGCTGAGAGGCTGAAGGCCCGGCCACCGATGGTAGGGCGGTTGGGGCGGGGGATGTGGAGCAGACAGAGGATGTCCTCCGCCAGAGGAACGGAGGGTATGGGCCGGTAGGTAGGGGTTGGTAGGTCAGAGAGGTAGGAGGGAGTAAGGCCGTGAATGGCCTTGTAGGTGAGGATGGGGATCTTGAATTCCGGCTAAAACCACCGAGGCCACTGTCCAGCAAGCTTCCTGCTGGTTGTCCAGCTAGGACCTCCCTACTTGTAAGTGCTTTGACTTGCAGGGTTAACAGTAGCTGATCATTGTTCCCAGTCTGGCCCCTACAGCAAGAACATATTTGCGTGCAACAATACATACATCATCTGCTGAGAAACATAAGTTCCAACGGGTCTTTTACAGCACCAAGTGATCAAGATCCTTTGTCACTTAACAAAGCAATATAATTATAATCCACTGCACACCAACAAAGAGCACAACACTGGAGCTGCCAATTATACGGATTAACATTCCCACACACTGTTATACAGGCACCACACTGTGAGGGACACAAAGAGAGAATGGGTTCGGGTAGTAACATTTAATGACTGTAAGGGAGCCAAAGAAAATGAGAAGCAATGAATCAAAATATTTTAGAAAAAATATTTTACAGTATTTAGTATATATTTTGGTTACTATTTTGGAGTCATTGCTTGAATTTCTGATACCAGATGGATAGCAGCCTCGGTGTTCCTATTACATCTTGGTATAAAGAAAAGTCTTGTACTATTGCTTGGATTGAATCTCAAAAATACCAGGACTTAATCTCCTGTGGATGTAAGAAGAATGTGTTGGAGAGTAATGATATCCGAGAAACAGTGCAGATGCTGTGATATCCTCCGGCACAGACACAATGGGCTATGGCCTCCTTCTGTGCTGTATAATTCTATGATACTATGATATATAAAGCAATACTTTTCAGTATTAACAATGATAGCCACCAATATCAAGAGTTTTGGGTGTCATCTCGAAATTAAAGGCACTCTGTAAATGTAAATTTCTATTGTACATTTTGAACTAAATCCAAGCCTCAAAATTCTACTTGGTTTTAGCCGTAATATTTGTAGAAGTGGAGTCCTGTAGCTCAGTGGTTAGAGCACTCGCCTCGCAAGCTAGAGACCTGGGTTCAATTCCCGACAGGGCGAAACGTTGGGCAAGTTTCCTTATTCCACACTCCTCTGTTTACCTAGCAGTACGTAGGAACCCAGTTGTTAGTTGATTTTGTTTTGCTTTTCAGGGGGGTGATAATTCCCTCAACAAAAAAGAAATTGTTCACTTCAATCCATGACTGTTTGTGGGACACCTCTGTGCATAATTGGCTGCCACGTTTCACCCACAAAATGTAATCAAATCACTTTACAGTATATTCTGTGAAGCACTTTGAAACGTCTCAAAGATATAAGACGCTATATCAAATGGAAGGATTATTATTATTTATTATATAAAATTATTTTCTTGAAGCTTCAGATACAGTAGAATGGTCTTAATTTGCAAAATGGGACTTCTGTAGTTCTTAAAAAGGGAAATGGCTCAAAATGTAGACAAACTTGTTTTCAGAATTTGCCAAAATGTTGTACAATCTGAAACTGTAAGAAAATAGGTTTAAAGCAAATACCAGGTGGATTTTCAGGCCACTATCGTTTTATTTTATATGAAGCTATGGATGGAGCTATGTGAGACCTGAACAAGGAAAAGCAATGACTTCAGAAAAATCCAACAGAGCTCTAAAGATTAAACAGCAGAGGGCAAAGAAAAAACACAGCATAAACAAGTTTTCTTTATTTTCAGAGGAAAAATATGGCTGGTGTGATAGAGAAGAGAGATTCACACCATGTAACACAATATTTAATTTCAAAAAAATAATTATTTCACAAACTGAGAAGGAAATTGCAATGTTTCAAGAGTGAGGACCTCAACTCTATCTTAGAAGCTAGCTGCTAAACTGGCACAATCTCCATCATTAAATCCATCCAGCCTCCAACATTCAACATCAAGGCCGGCTTCCAACTTCCAATAATCAGCTACTTAGCTGCAAACAGTGCTGTTTTCCAACGCAGCATTCAATTCCAATTCCTATCATCTGTGTTTAGATGGATCTCTCGAAAGGCACATTAACGTGGCAGGTGAAGGATAATGCCAGAAGCAGATAGAGCGTAAGCAACATTATATCTAGACTGACATTCCATTGCAATGTTGGGGGATTGCCTCGTTGTAGAAGGTGCCTTTCGGGTGAGAAGTTAAACTAAGGCCCATCTGCCTGATCAAGTGGACATTAAAAATCTCCCAAGGCAGAATTCTTAAAAGAAAAGGGAAAGGTTTCTCCCAATGTCCTGGTCAACAATCCTCTAGATACAATTCGTCATGACTGTAATGAAACCTTGTGTGCAAATAGGCTGCCATGTTCGTCTACAAAATACAGTCACTACACTTTACAGTAAATCTTGTGAAGCTTTGAGACATCCTCCGAAAATGATAAGGCGCAATATCAAAAGGACTATTATTATTATCCTGTTCCGATGTGAAGGGTGCTATACGAGTGTAATTTGTTGTTGTTGTTCTGTTCAAAGATATTCCCATATAATCCGATCTCTGGCACCTCTCACCAGATAAACCAGCTCTATGAGTTATTGGGAGATCACAAGGTCACAAGGTTTGTTTGGTTTGGATAAGAAGGCCCTTCGGCAAATTTGATCTAATTCCTGAATATCCTCCCAAACATCTCCCCACCACAGCATCAAGTTTCTTTTTAAATGAGCCCAGTGTTCTGGCCTCAACTCCCTGCCTGGCAACCTGTTCCAGTCAGTAACTACCTTCAGGTTAAAGAGTTGACCTCTGATTCTTCGAATACCTATAATTTTTTTCAATGTTTTTCCTGTGGTAATAATCCCTTAAAAAATAATAATTTGGTCGCTCAATTCATGACTGCTGTATCCAATCAACTGCCACGTTTCGCCCACAAAATATACAGTCAATTCACTTTATAGTATATTCTGTGAAGCGCTTTGAGACGTCTCAAAGACGTGATAAGGCGCTATATCAAATCCAAGAATTATTATCAATATGTAAAATCTTAGAATGGATCTTATATAACTGTGGTCTGCGAATTAGCTTCAAATAACTTCCAGAATCCTTTGCCAATTTCACGAGAAATATTTTTAGTTCCTCCAACAATTTTCTCCGCTATTTTCACCTGCCCCTCTTTGACTGCTGAAGACCGAGAAAGTCTTTTTGTTTTCTCCTGTGTTATGGGCATTATCAGTGAGGGTTTGACGAGTACTGGTAGACATTTCAACAGTGGAGACACAATGGTAGATTTCTCAACAGCAGTGACACAAACTCCTATGGAGTCTGGAGATCTGTACCATTGGAAGATTCCTGACACCACTGTTAATACTGTTCCAATCCCATAGTCTGGGAAAGGTTGAGCCATAGTCTGCGAGAGAGTACCAATCTTTGCAGAGCTGGAATTATTCAGTGATCCATATAAAGGCTTGAAAGACTGAATGGCCTTCTCCTGTTCCTACACAGCTATATTAGGTCAATAATGATTTCATTACAACTAATAGTCTAATAGTTTTCATTACAACTAAAGAGCAAACCAGGATTTGATACCTAATAACAGCTTGAATATAAATGTGTTTATATAATGATAAATCTATGTACCTTCTATTAACTAACTATATGAATTGAGTTTGTGCCTTATTACTTACTGCCTCTTGTGCTGTGTGGGTGTTTCCATGTTGAGCATTCCTCAACTTTTGTTTCAGCTTTTAATTAGGTATCAATTTGACAATTGAAAAAAGGTGAGACACAGTTAGCCAACGTGTAGGAGGTAGGAAGTAGTTTGGAACTTTAGGAGGGAAAGGCTGAATTGACTGAGCTTATTCTTGCCCAGCTTTATTATATTATTATTAATAATAATATTAGTAATAATCCTTGCAATGGTATAGTACCTCTTATGTCATGTGGACATCTCAAAGTGCTTCACAGCATATACTCATAGTAAAGACCACAAACAGCCATGAAGTGAATGAGCAATTTTATTTGGGGGCTTGTTGAACAGGACAGCTGAAAAAAATAATTTCTTTTTTCAAGTAGTGCCATGGGATCTTTAACATGCACTTGAACATACTGATGGAACCTTGGTTTGACGTTTCATCCAAAGGTCTGCGTCTCTCACAATGCAGCGCGCCAGCACGTATCAGCCTGGACTATGTGAGTTCAAAGTCCCGGCACGGGACCTTCTGACTTCTGAGGCGAGAGTGCTACCAACTGAGCCAGGCTGACACATTATACAAAAAGGTTGAAGTCAGCAATTGCAACTCAGTTTATTTTACTCTTGTAATTTTGGGCGTCATCTGACCCCTTCAATAGAAACATTCCTTCTAACTCACTCTAACTCCTTCTAACTCACTCAGAGGTGACTATTCTATCTATGTTCATGCTTTGCTACTGAGCTTGGCTTCACTTTTTATTCTTCAAAAGTATCTCAGTGCCATCATTTATTGAACAATGTGAACTGGGACAATTTCCTGCTACATTTCGTTTCCAGAATTGCTTCTGTTAGCGTTTAATGAATCATTAATTTATCTCAGTGCTTGTCTGAATTTATTTCACTGAGATTTGTTGATGCTGTAAATATACGTTCAGTATGTAGGACAGTCAAGTGATTTGAGACCTGTGTAACTGAGTCTGCTATTAGCTTCGTAACCCAGCTTCCATGCAGTATAGCATACCTTTGGACTGAAATGTCTTTTTCTATATTTTTTTAAATCACTCCCCCACTCCCTCCAGCCAGGCGCCTGGCTGGCAGCTGAGAAAACTCTCCGAATGAGCCAAGCAGATCTGAATGGCAGGAAGCCTTGCGACTTGAACTTGGGACCTATACAGTGGTAGGAGGCAATAGTTCAACTGACTGAGCTGACTGCTGCTCTGCTCATAATAATAATAATAATAATAATAATAATAATCCTTACATTTCACGAGGATGCCTCGAAATGTTTCACAGGATTTATTGTAAAGTGGGCTGTATTTTGGGGTAAACATTACAGCCAATTTGCACATAGTAATGTCCCACAAACAGCCATGAAACAAAAGGCCAATTATACTGGGGGCTGATTGACCAGGATACCGGGAGAAACTCCTTTACTTTTCAAAAAGAAACAGATATCTACAGCGCAGAAAGAGGTCATTTGGTCCAACAAGCTTGCAGAACAAGGATATCGCTTCAATCCCAGTGCCCCACTTTATGTCCCCATAGCCTTTCAAACCCCTCTCTTTCACGCAATGGACTCTGCCCCCACCATCTTATTTGACAGAGTGTTCCACATTCAAACTACTCTTTGGGTGAAAATATTACTGCTAAGTTATCTTTTTACTATTTCCTTGGTAATATTTCTAACCTTGGCAAGATGATCTATAAATATACAAAGGAAGGAAGGATAGGTTTTGAGTTTTTTTTAATGAAATAAATCTTTCTTATAATTGCCTGTAAAATGAACATTCTCTATTTTCATTGGTGGTAACTTATTTACAACTCCTTAAAAACTTTGAATTAAAGTTAGATACCATGATACCATTTGCAAAGAGAAGGGAGTTTCTCCCAATGTCTCGGCCAACAATCCTTCAAATAAATTGGACCTTCATCTCAAGGGCTGGGTGTGGGACTTTGCTAGTACAAATGGCTCCCTTACAGTCACTAGATTTGACACTAATTGCCTGTGGATCGCTTTGAGAATTTTTAATATGATAAGTCTCGGTTTTTTTTTGCTCTAAGAAATGTACTGAGTCCCTCCGACTCGCTGTCTCCCTCACTTCTTCAAGGTCCATCTCAAAACCTACCTATTTGACCACATTTCGCTCAACAATCCCCCCCCCCCACTCCCCTTTGGCTCCCACCACCATCTCGGGTTCCAAGCCAATATTGTTAAGTGTCCTCTCGACGTGAAAGTTACTGTATAATTGTAAATTTATATTGTATGGTATAGTTCACAAAACTGTTCATAACAATAATCGCTGTATTTGATAATAGCACAGGTATTACTATGAAATGGAGTGACTGTGTATTTATAAGGAACTCTGCACCACAATTGCGCACAGCAATGTCTCCCAGACACCCATGAAACAAATAACCAATTTTATTTGGGGGGATTATTGGGCAGGATAGTGCTTGTGTATCATTTCTTTTGTAGTGAAGGCAGGAATCTATGTGCACTATCCTCCTTGGGTGGGAAGTTAGAGGGGTCTCCTTGGAGCTGAACTGGCAAAGGAATGTCAGAATCAAGCAAGCCCTCTGTGCTGGTCTCTGAGGTCCCCAAGCCTTGGCTCTGGCCAACTTGCACTAATACATTCTGGAATTAGGTAAACAGGATGCATCAAACCAGGGAGAGCGTGCGGATTCCAGTCCAACAATCTCTCTCCATGTGTAGGTGGGAATCATGGAAATCTCAGTTCGGTTTGGAGACTCTTAAGCACGGTGATGGGTTTCTGCATGTGTCAGACACCTGGCTGACCCCCCCAAAATAATAATAATATGTGCAGTCACATACACTCACATACCAAATACTGCTCAAGTTAAGTCTTGAGAAACCATTTGAGTGCTGACGTTTATCTGCTCAGTCTCCACTGGGTGGAAATACTGACCTTGTTTATCCCAGTTCTCCTCTATTAACACATTTTCAAATGTGGATTGAAATCTGGTAAAGCCCCATGTTTAGGTTTCTCGTTCCTTTTGAATGTTTTAAGCACTGTTTCTCCTCCAAAAGTCTTCCAGCTAATCCTGCAAATGGATTTAAAGCATGTCAACATATTCAGTCTGTGCAAACTTTGCTGGTTATAAATCAATTTACAATTAACAAAATACACAGACTCTATGACAACAGTGAAGTTTATTTTTAAAAAAAAGTTTTACAAATAAATTGAAAGTTGAGCTGCATCGTGGCGTTACATTCCACGAAGGGTGCAACCTCAAAAGCTATAGATAGTTCTCCATAGCGTCATATGTTGTAGGAAAGTCTTTTCTTAGGGAAAGGAAGAAGGTCTCCTTGGGGCTGAGCCAAGGTGATGTGCTTTGCAACAAAATGTTGGAATCAAGTCAATCCTCTGTGCCAGTTTTGGGAGGCGGTTCCTGGGTTGGATGGGTCTGCAGTCCAGAACCCTGCAGATGGCAGCACAGCCAGCCTGGTTTGTTGGCTGGACTTGGAAGGGCAGACCAGTCACTGGGGGCAGGAATTCTTCCTACTCAACTCCTGTTATTCCTACAAGCGAAAGCCCTAATAGATAAGGTGTACTAGCTGGAAAAGCAACAGGAAACTTGCTAGACAGTGCTTTCATTGGCAAGCTTTGCAGTTTAAGCAGTTGAACTTCAGCAGTACCCCCAACGCACACTTTGTGATCCCCAAGCCTTAGCTCTTGCCAACCTGCACTTAATGCTCTCCAGATTTAGGTAGCCAGGATGCATCCCTCTAGGTGAGAGAGTGCACATTCCATTCCAAACACAGGGAGAACCTTCATGCCTCTTGTTCTTGGGTATAAATGTGATATAAAAATGGGTGTAAAAGTGTTTTTTGACTATGTGTTTTGGGGGCGAAACACGCCAGTCAGTTTACAAACGGCCATGAAATAAATGAGCAGTTTTCATTTGGGGGGATTGTTCCCGGATCAACGGGAGAAAATCCCTTCTCTTTTCAAATAGTGTCATGGGATCCTTAACATCCACCTGAACAGGTGGACGGGAACTGGGTTTAATGTCTCATCTGAAAGATGGTACCTCCACCATCGCAGCCCACTGCATTGGAACGTCATCGTAAACTATATGATTCCAAGTCCCAATGTGGGACTGGAACCCACAGTCCTCTGACTCCAAGGTGAGAGTGCTACTACGCCACCAGCCTGACACACATATAAGGGATTGGAACTTCAGTCACCCTTCCCCACCTCCCAACATCTCTTATAATAATCCTTGCATTTGATACAGAGCCTTATCACGTCTTCGAGACGTCTCAAAGCGGAGTCCTGTAGCTCAGTGGTTAGAGCACTCGCTTTGCAAGCGAGAGACCTGAGTTCAATTCCAGGCAGAGGGCGAAACCTTGGGCAAGTTTCCTTACTCCACACAGAGCCTAATAATAATCCCTCCAAAACCAAAAACAATAATTAAATTGGTCATTTTCAATCTATGACTGTTTGTGGGACATTGCTGTGCGCAATTGGCTGCCGCGTTCGCCCACAAATATACAGTCAATTCACTTTACAGTATATTCTGTGAAGCGCTTTGGGACGTCCTCCCGACGTGAAAAGCGCTATATCAAATGCAAGGATTATTATTATTATTATTAAAGCGCTTCGCAGAATATGCTGCAAAGTGAATTGACTGTATATTTTGTGGGCGAAACTTTCAATGTAGCTGCAATGTTATTGTCACCAAGACTTATTTTCAATAAAATATATTCGTATAACCTCATTGAACTTTTAGGTATAACTTGAGTGAACAGAATCTGGCCTCACAGTACAGACAAGCTCCTGGAATGCTCTCGCCAAAGTATGTGTAATGTGTGAAGAAGGATCCAGTGACTGCGTGTATTGGACATCAAGCCAGGAATAAATAAGATTGAAGTTGACATAACATTGCTATTTCTGTACTGTTGAAAAATGTTTGGCAGCTTCCAGGTTAAGATATTGATTTCTCATGCCTCATTCAGCTTTGCTGAGGGCAGCAAGCAATCCATAGTATATGGAAAGAATCCAAACCTCTCATCGATTTTATTGGGTTCTGTCTGACTTGTGACCTGACATTTCCAACCAATGTCCTCTGAAATCTGTGATACGATTGCACAGCAGGCTATGATTTTACCTTTATTCAGATCAGTACGTCTCCCAAAGTAAATAATTAATTCAAAGGGAAAAAAATCCCAGCCATTCTATGATGCCATTTATCTCACCAGAAATACTGTCTCAAAGGAAACGGGTTCAATTATCGCATCTTTTTGTTGAGATAAACAGTAGGTTAGATTGATCGGTCTCAGTAATATGCGTCCATGCTGTTGTCTTCTCCAAACAGAAAAGCAATTTCACCAAACAACAATAGACCCATTGAACAATATTATAGATTTCCCAATTGAACCAACTCTTCTGATAGATATATGGATGGATGGTTGGTTGGTTGGTAACTAGTTCATGAGAAACAGCAATCCCATTCAAAGGTATGGATGCATGTGGGATACAATAAGACATTACATCGATGTCACATCACTGCCAAAACATCTTAAGTCAGAATCTATGCCTATCTCTGCCATCATCTTAGTGGGGGAAAGAGTGGGGGTGAGAGAGGAGGTGAGAAGGAGGAAGTGTGTGTGGGGTGGGGGGGGGAATAGATATATATTAAGTCCAATGAGGTGATATTCACATTCTAAAAGCATTTGTATCCAAAATGGAGTCTAATATATAATGATACTCCGAACAGATAAGGCACTAGGCTCAGGCCGGGCTTGCCCTGCTGGAGAGATCATCCCATCACCTGACTTGCTCGGGTGGTCGTGATTCAGGCACCGCACTGTCCTTTGATAATTTTGAGCCGAGAAGAGTTTTGGGGGGATTTTGGGGGGATTAGGGCTCGTCTGTGGGGACAACCCTCATTCCCTAAGTGGAACGCGATTCAGTCTGATTCAGTTAATGGGGGAAGAGCAGGCCTAACCTCGTTCACTCATTGGAGAAAAAAAATGACTCCTAACAGACTTCTTTTACAAAGAAACTGAAAATATCTTGGGAACTCCCCAATACAATACAATTGTATTTTGATAATGTATAATTTGTGGAAATCCTTTGACCCTAAAGTACAACTTCAGGCTTCGTATTTTTAAGAGATCAAAACTTCAAGATCGGCTTCAAGATCCTCTCGATGGTTTTCACTTGATGGAGTTAGAGATGATCCTCACTTGATGCCCTCGCACCTCCCTACCTCTCTGACCTGCCTACCCCCGCACTCCACCAACCGCTGCCTCCGATCGGCCGGCTCAGGCCTCTTATTTGTCCCACCATCGTTGGCCATGCCTTCAGCCACTACGCTCCGAAACTCTGTAACACTCTCCCTCAATCCCTCGACCTTGCCCCCTTCCGCCCCACCTTCAAAGCCTGTCTAAAGACCTTACTTTTTGATCATGCTTACGGTCAGCTCCCCTCTCCTTGGCTTGTTGTCAGAGTCTGTGACGCACTGTGAAGCACTCGGGGACACTACCCTGCCTGAAGGGCGCTATATAAATGCAAGTTGTTGTTGTTGCGATGGAATCCTAAGTCTAATTGTGTGCTTCACAGTGAGGGACAGGGAGACATACAACTTAACCTGTTCCCTATTCATTAAGAAGGTGCTTTTCGCGCTACAGAAGGACAACTTGTTGTGCGTCTGGGAGGACTTACAAGACGTGAAATTTGAGACAATCTTTATCTTGTGCTCGGAGGCAATCAAATTTAAAAACACCTTCCTCTGAAAGAGCACGGAGGAGCCTACGGCCCTTTTCAAAATCAAGGCTCTATTTTAGGAGCAGGTAAAGTAGGAAAAGGCACTGTATTAGCGATCCCCATGTGCTGGTCCCCGACACAATCGTCTTTCACTATAGATTTCCACAGCACTCTGCGAAAAGAGAAGGGAATTTCTTTCGGTGTCACAATACCCAACGATACCCCAATAAAATTGATCATTCACTTACTTCATGGCTGCTTGTGAGATGTGCTTTGTGCAATTGCGCTGCCACATTCACCCACAAATATACAGTCACTTCACTTCACAAGAGTCCTGTGGCTTAGTAGTTAGAACACTTGCCTCGCAAACGAGAGGACCTGGGTTTGATTCCCGAGAGGGTGAAACATCGGGCAACTTTTTTTAATACACACACCTCTGTTTACCGAGCTGTAAATAGGAACCCAGTTGTTAGTCGATTGGCGGATCACTTTTCCGTGATAATAACCCTTCCAAATTTTAAAAATAACAATTATTTGGTCACTCAAACCACAACTGTTTGTAGGACGCTGCTGTGCGCAATTGGCTGCTATGTTTCGTCCATAAAATATAGTCAATTCACTTTACAGTATATTCTGCGAAGCGCTTTGAGACGTCTCGAAGACGTGATAAGGTGCTATATCAAATTGCAAGGATTATTATTATTATCCCGTGTCTGTGGGACGTCCTCCCAATGTGAAAGGCGCCATACAGAATGCAAGGATATTTTATATGTGTAAATTGTGGCGGGGTACGGAGTTAGGAGAGGGGAAATCCTACGCTCGTCAATTGGTAAACTGAAAGTGACAGTCGCAAACCTCCTTTGATAAAGAACGAATATAGTCTTACTCTTTGTATTCAGTCACGGTGACCCACGCTGCCTCTTCTGTTGCCCCTACGACAATGAACGGGTCACTACACAAGCTCAGCAGATTATCCCTTCCCCCACCCCTCCCTTCTCCTTCGTGGCAGACTGAATTCAGTTGGAATCCTTTGGCCTGAGGTGCTGAATCTGATCTCATCCTTCATTTACACAGCATTTCACGTCCCTGGAGTTGAGGCATTTGTCAGACTGCATCAAATTACAGTCTGGTGCACTGGGTTGGACATTAGGGCAGAAAGCCAGTGGCGGGATTCGAACCAGGTTGTTTATTCAGGTCAGATCCAAAACACTGTGATTTGCAGCTGCCTCAAATCCAGCAGCGTGAGCGGTGGGTTTTATTTCTCACGTCTCCTTTCACATTAAGTGTGAAGTTTAAAAGCTTGCACGGTGCATTTTAGCATAAAAAACACATCCACGTTTAGCCCAGACCCAAACTAGCAGCTCGAAAGTGTATTGCTGCAGAGAAATAATAAAAGCAAATAAACTTTGCATTTCATTTAGCGCATTAACCCCTCGTCAAAACATCTGCAAGAGCTCCATCGGAATCTGCAGTAATGTGCAGTGACTTGTGTTTTTGTAGATGAAACCCAGCAGCGAATTTGCACACAGCAATGTTCCACAAACAGCCAGAAAGCAGAAATGGAGAAACCATATGGAACAAATCATTTTGCTCTTAAAATGAGTTATAGCAACACTGTTATTAATAATAATAATCCTTGAATTTGATATAGCACCTTATCATGTCGTTAAGATGTCTCAAAGCATTTTACAGGAGTTTCCTGTGTTTATAGGCAAACCCATTAATGCTTTTGCATGAAAAGCATTAACAGATTAATATTTGAGGATTTCCAATAGAAATGCGTTGTCTTTCGAAACCACTGTCCCTTCGTGTCACAAGGGTTTTTTGCATTGTATTTGGTGTTGCAGCAGAATGCCTTGTGTTGCCCAGTCCCGCAGTGTCCTCTAGTGTCCAGCATTGTGTAATGACACATCTGTTTCTCCTCCACAGGATTCCAGCCACACTTTTCTAAAGGCCAGTTCATGCACAATAATCTTTGCGCTTGATATTGCGTCTTTCATGTTGGGGGATGTCTCGAAGCACTCACAGCGTTTTATTTTGTGAACGTGGCAGCCAGTTTTGCGCAAGACAAAGTCCCACAAACATCCATGAAGTGAATGAGCAATTTTACTGGTGGATTGTTAGTCAGGGCCTCAGGAGTATGGGTTGCAATATTGGGAGGAGGGGTTGCAATCCTGGGGAATCTTGGATCTCGTATGGAAATGGTGCTCTCAAAATCCCGAATCCCGAACAAGGGGGCATAATCTTAAAATTAGAGTCAGGCCATTTAGGAGTGAAATCAGGAGACATTTTTCCACCCAAAGGGTAGTAGAAATCTGGAACTCTCTCTCCCCCAAAAGGTTGTGGACGCTGGATCCATTCAAATGTTCAAGACTGAGGTGGATAGATATTGGTTAGGTCGGGGTATCAAGGGATACGGAGCAAAGGCGAATAATTGGCGTTGAGATACAGATCAGCCGTGATCTTATGGAATGGCGGAACGGGCTCAAGGGGCTGAATGTCCTACTCCTGTTCCTACGTTCCTACGACAGTACGTCCAATGCAGTGCTCCCCCAGTCTCTGCCTAGATTGTAAATTCAGAGTCCCGACATGGGGCTTGAACCCACAACCTTCTGCCACAGAGCCCAGTGCTACTAAGGCAGACGAACACCCGATTGAACACCAGAACTAAAGTAAAATCCATTCTCAACTTGCATGCTTGTTTCAATCTATAGCAAGCAGAAGAGAAATTGATGTCCAAAGACCTATCCAATGCTCTTGAGCAACCCAAGTGCTTTCTGGTATTTTTCTTTGGTAGTTGGAACTTTCTGAATCTATCATATCTGACAATCCTTCATAAAATCATGGGTATTTAAGTTTATCAATTCTGACATTATTTTGGGGAAGTTTTATTTTATTTACAATTGGACCAAAAATCCATCTTTATTACCCCCTTCCCCTGAGGTAAAATATTTGGCACAGATCCAAAATATCCCAGTGGGAGGTTGAATATAACTATACTCTCAAAGCCAAAGATATTAACAATTTAGATACTAAAACACAATCCCCTACCAACCTCAGATTATTTCGTTTCTAACAGTTTAAGTGAGAAATTATAAGGTTGAATTTAAGGTATTTTTTAAAGAATTCTTAGTGTTAATTAAGAACCATTTAGCCTCGGGTCTAAAGATCGGTTCAAAATTATTCCTGGGCAAGGAAAAACCAGCAATTCTCCTGTTTTTGATTGATTTAGCACAGAAAGCAAATGTCAAATTGAAACAAAAGTTCGAAGCTGCCTCGATGAATAAAAATTGCATTTCAAAACATCATTCATTTAAAAAAAAGGCGGTCAAGCGAGTTAGAAGAAGGTGATTCCACTTTACTGGGAGAGGTGTGCTCCACTATTTATTGCTATCAAACACTTTTTAATTAAAATAAGAAACAAAGTAATCAAAACAATCCTTGCACTTGATATAGCATCCAATTTGCACAGAGCAATGTTCCACAAAGAGCAATGAAGTGAGTGACCAATTTTATATCTGGGTGTTTTATCGTCCAGGATATGGGGAGAAACTCCATTTGTTGAATAGTGGATGGTATCCACATGTCCACATAAGGAGCCAGATGCGACCGTATATAATAATAATAATAATAATAATAATCCTTGCATTTGATATAGCGCCTTATCATGTCTTCGAGACATCTCAAAGCTCTTCACAGTAAAATGAATTCACTGTATATTTTGTGGGCAAAACACGGCAGCCGATTGCGCACAGCAGCAAACAGCCGTGGATTGAGTGACCAAATTATAATTTTAATTGTTTTTTTGAAAGGGTTATTACCCCCGGAAAACCGATCCACCAATCGACTAACAACCGGGTTCCTACTTACCGCTGGGTGAACAGAGGCGTGTGAAGTAAGGAAACTTGCCTAACGTTTCGCCCTGCCGGGAGGTGGAGCTCTAACCAATACGCTACAGGAATCCACGAGATCTTGGTTTGATGTTTCATCTGATGGACCTCTGACAACACAGCGCCCTCCAGCATTGCCCTGGAGTATCAGCCTGGACTGTGAGCTCAAAGTCGTGATGTGGAGCTGGGACCCACAACCTTCAGATTCAAGAGGAAAGATTAGTTGCTCCCAAATGATCTTTGCTTAATAAATCTCAAATGTTTAAGCACGACCACAAACTCTACCTCATTGCTTGTTTAAGTGTTGAGACTTCTTGCCATACAATGCATCCATCACAAATATAAGAGATAGTCAATTACTCGTAATGAAAATCCACGTGTAGAACAGTGGTTGCTTTTGTTTCTATGAGTCCCAGTCCCACCCGGTGCTGAGTGGAGATTTGCAGATACCGCTCTCTGTTCACGCACACTTCAAACAGTACATGACAAATCGTTCCAGCTGCATTTTATAATTTGCTGATGACATCAATCTATGCAGGCAGGCTATAAATCCAAGGGAAATTAATACTATTCACAGAGATCTTCGTTTTGCTCAGCGAACACTGGCCTGCTTCAATCGACCTCAAAGGAGCACAAGTCATACCTGCCACAATTCTACCTCACACTACTCCTGAAATATAAACCTCCTCCAGGAGAGCTAAGAACAGGACCCCAAGGCAACTTCTCCCATCCCCATTTATAATAATATTAATCTATGCATTTGCTATAACACCTTCCGTTGTCAGGAGGACGTCCAAAAGCGCATCACAGGATTTACTGTGAAGTGGGCGAACTCGGCAGCCAATTTGCACACAGCAATGTCTCACAAACAGTGACCAATTTTATTTGAGGGTTTGTCGGCCATGACGCTGGGAGAATCTCCCTTTACATTATGCCACACATTCATTACAAGCATATTGCAATCAAGCTTTTAGCATTACGCAACATAACCAGAGTGGTTTGATGAAAAATGAGTTGTGGCAGATGTGCTAAAGTGACTCTAGTAAACAGAATCCAGGTAGACTGCAATTCTAATTTCATTAGAAAAGCATAACAAATAGATGACTATTTTTAATGTAGATCATAAGATAGACACCCGTTGTCTGGTTTCAGATTAATTGTAAGCAAAAATTAAGCTTTGGCAAATTTTTGCTGCTTTTTTTAAAATATAATTTGCATTTATCTCATGTAAAATAACATCTCAGAGCGCTTTGTGACTGTTGAAAAGGTAGGTTTTTAGATGGTATTTGGAGAGATTGGTGCAGAATGGGGGGGGGAACGAGATGCAGAAGTAAAGGGTAGTAATTGATTGAGGGGACGGAGGGACTGGACTATGAGAAGTGATTAGATAAACTGGGCATGTTCACACTGGAGAAGAGAAGGTTGAGGGCCGATATGATTAGGGGTAACTAGAAGGTGTTCAATTGTCGTACCTCAGATTCCTTATTAAAGAATCCTGCTAAAAACACACCCTTAGTGATACCATTAGTGATCATTTACCAAGTTTAAACAGGGAAAAGTGTTCAAGCTGTAAATACAATACAAAATTACATTTGCATAGCGTCTTTCCAGAAGATGTCCAAAGGCGCTGGCTTGGGACGTCTATGCAAAATACCAACCATACATTTTATGAATATTTATAATAATATAATAAACCTTGCATTTGATATAGCGCTTTTCACGTTTTCGAGATGACTCAAAACGCTTTAAAGAATATACTGTAAAGTGAATTGACTGTATATTTGTGGGCAAAACGCGGCAGCCAATTGCACACAGCAGCGTTCCACAAACAGTCGTGGATTGAGTGACCACATTATTATTTTTCTTTGTATTTTTTGAGGGATTATTATCAGGCGTGTGGAGTAAGGAAACTTGCCCAAGGTTTCGCCCTGCCAGGTATCGACCCCAGAGGTGATTGCTCTAACCACTGAGCTACAGGACTTCACATATTTGACTATATGTTGCAGCCTCGATTATTAATTTGCAATAAACACTAGTTATAAAAAGTTTACAAATACACTGTTACTCTCTATTTCTTTCCACCAGCCAATGTTTATCCGAACAAAGCAGAAAACATAATCATGTTACAACAAATTGCATTTCAGATAAATTGGTTCATTCATGTCTTCAAATCATTCCGACCAGACAGTTCTTCAGTGTAAGTAAGTGCCCATTCTATTTCTGTAATTATTCTGAAATATGATTAAGATATATTCCCTATTGTCATAATGAAATGTTTATTATAAAACTGTATGTTCAGTGAGCAAAGTGAACTGTGAACTGTCACTGTGCAGTGATTTTCATTATACAAAATCTACTTCAGTGGTTTATTATAGATTCATATCATTGCCAGGAACGTTGACGAATGCATCCTCGACTCGGGTTTTGTTCCTTTACACAAATGTTACCAATAAATTATTGTACCGCTCATGGTAAACAGAGATGGTAATGGCCCTAGCTGCCATGTCACTGGATGGAAAATGTGCACAATTTCCCCACATCTGGTGCCACGTTTAAGACCATTTAAACTGGCTCATTCTTTTCTGCTCCAAGATCACTTAGAATGCTCTTTCCCTCCACAAAGCTGCCAAGGGCATGGATGGCTTCTTTCCCAAAGTGTCTACTGCAGTTTCTCTTCCCAAAATGTGGCTGATGGAAGTTCAGACCCTGGCAGCATGTGCATATAAAGTGATTTTCCCCATCGTTAAGTTGCATGCTTGGTAAGGTTATTGCCTTAACCAACAAGTGAAATTTCACCCTTTGTTGATCTGAGGCTGTTCAAACAATGCTCCCTTACTCAATCCCATTGCTTCTGTCTGTAAATTTAGTAGCAAAACAAGAACATAGAAAGGTACAGCGCAGAACGGGCCCAATTGGCCCATTGAGTCCGCACCAATTCACAGAGCAATTCAATCCCACCTTATCTCCATATTCATTTAATCTTCTCTCTTTTGTATGCCTGTCTATTTCTCTCTTCAAAACTGCAACGAACTCCACCTCCACTGCCCAATTCAGCAGGGCTTTGGACATCCCAACTCTCTTGGTTGAAAAAATTCCTCCTAAGTTCTTCTTTCGCTATTCTTGTGGCTATTTTTTAAATCTCTCTCCTACTCGTTGATTTCCCTTTCAATGGAAATAACCTCTGTTGATTTAGCCGGTCAAACCCTTTCATAATTTTGTCCACTCTCAACCTTCTCTGCCCTGCAGCTCGAAAACAGATTGATCTTCTCCAATCTCTCCTCATAACTGTAACCTTTCATCATCATAATCATAAAATAATAATCCTTCATTAGATATAGCGCCTTATCACGTCTTTGAGACATCTCAAAGCACTTCACAGCATATACTGCGAAGTGAATTGACTGTATATTTTGTGCGTAAATCTCCTTTAAGGCCATAACATCTTTCTTGAAGTGAGACACCCTAACCTGGACACAGTACTCCAGCTCTAGCCTAATCTATGATTTATATTGAACAGCAGCAATAAGCTGATCCTATATCACTCAAAAACAATGTTGTGTCAGGGAATGCACATGTGAGGTGTACTCTTTCCCCTCCATGTGCATAGATGATCGTGGTCAGGAGTGTGTGAGAGGAGATAGAGAGAGAGAGAGGTGCCCTCTTGTCAGGACAGGTCACACTATTGGACATTTATTGGATGAACACTATTTTGTTTGTATCAGGGGTCTTTTATTTGGGTGTTTCAAAATCAGAAGCTCTAATAATAGGGTACCTATCATTATCACTCAGGCCAATATATCTCTGTGTCTTATGTTGACTAACTTGCGGGAGGGGTACTTAGAGCAATGGATGAAAGAGAGGATATCAGAGACAGATACTAAACAGCGTGTGGAGGATTAATTGTGGAGGGTAGGTAGTTGGGTGGGAAAGGGATTTCAGGGACTCTATGAGTGGGTAGGAGTCTGTTATGTGTATTGAATTGATGAGAAGCCAATGAGAGGAAGAATAAAATGACACTGGGAGTTAATGAGAGTTTAGAAAGACCAAATAAAGAAGCTACCTGTGACTTGGATTGAGTTATATTACAATGTGGAAGGAAGAAATCTCGGACAAGAAGTAGGTACATAGGGGGAATACAGTCCTGACGTGGAGTGGGTAGAAATATGAAATGTTGATGGTAAAAAAATAATAATCTTTACATTTAATATAGAGCCTCAATGCACTGAAACATCTCAAAGTGATCTGTATTTAATGTTAGTTTTGTAACATTGTACTTGTGGATGAACACAGCATTTGCACACATCAATGTCCCAAAACAGCCAAGAGGTGAATGATCACATTTTTTTTGTGTGGGGGTGGAATTGTCAGCCAGGGCACAGTGAGAAACTTCCTTCTTTTGCAATAGTGTCTTAGGGATCTTTAACATCCACCTGAAAAGGAAAGAGAACTTCAGTTTAACATCTCATCCTAAGGACAACACCTCTGACAATACAATGCACCCCCAGAACTGCATTGAAATGTCAAAGAATTGGAAATGGAATCATACCATTCAGTCCAACCAATCCATACCCATTCCTTACTCCCTCCCAACTCCTTCTATTCCCCTCTCGCTCATGTGAAGGTCTAACTTGCTCTTGAATGTATCAATAAGATGCATTCCCACAGCACAGAAACAATACAAAGTGACAAATGACATTCTGTCCATCTGTGACCAGATCTCCCTCTGCCTCCTCGTCCTCCTTGATCTCTCTGTTGCCTTCAACACCGTTGACCACTCTATCCTCATCCAACGCCTCTCCTCTCACCTCAACCTTCACGGCTCTGTCCTTGACTGGTAAGGTTAATACCTCTCACACTGCCTCCACTTCATCTCCACAAACGGTTTCCCCTCTAGCCCCCTGTCCTTGGTCCCCTCCTCTTCAATATCTATATGCTCCTTCTTGGTGACATCATCCGCAGACATGGGGTCAACTTCCACATGTATGTGGATGACACCCAACTGTACCTCTCTGCCTCCACTCTTGACTCCAGGACCACTGCTGTGTTGACAGAATGTCTGTCAGACATCAAGTCCCGGATGAGAGCTAACTTTCTTCAGTTGAACGTCAACAAGACCGAGGCTCTCCTGATTGGCTCCGGTCAGTGCTTACACACCTCAGGCGCTGACAGCATCACCATCCATGGTTGCACACTCCACCATACTAAGCCAGTCCAGAACCTTGGGGTCTTGTTTGACCCTCAACTATCCTTTCTTTGCCACATCTGAGCATGACCCGCTCTGCCTTCCCCCACTTCCGCAACATCGCTCGGCTCCGCCACTGTCTCATAACGCAGGCCACCGAAACCCTCATTCATGCATTCATTACATCAAGGCTTGACTATGCAAACTCCTTGGTTGTCGTCCTCCTCAACTGCTCCCTCCATAAGCTGCAGATCATCCACAACTCTGCAGCCCGTGTCCTCTCCTGTACCAGGTTCCATGATCCTATCATCCCCATCCTCGCCGACTCCACTGGCTTCCCATCACACGGAGCAAACATTTCAAGATCCTGGTCCTCACCTTCAAAGCCCTCCATGGTCTTGCTCCCCCGTAAGTATGTGACCTCCTAACCCCCTATCATCCTGCTCGCTCCCTCCGCTCAGCGAGCTCTGGCCTGCTTCATGTCCCCCACCTCGCCCGCCCCACCATTGGTGAGCAGGCCTTCTGCCACTCTGCCCCCATCTTCTGGAACTCCATTGCGCAGTCCCTCTGCCTTGTCCCCTCCCTTGCTTCCTTCAAGACACATGCCAAGACCCTCCTCTTCGACTGCTTTTGATCACCGTGCTTCCCTCCTGCCCTTCACCCTCCCCAATCCCGACCCTCAGCTTGTGTCTGAAATTTTGACTGTCCAGCACATTGGGACATCCTTCCAATGTGAAAGGCTCTATACAAATGTAATTATATTGTTGTTGTTGTTCCTCTTGAATGCATCTATAGGATGTTGGTCTAAGTTTCAACATGGAGTTCTGAACCCACAACCTGATTCAGAGGTGAGTGGTGCTGAGCACTGCTTTGGTGCCCTGGGAATCAGTATTGTTGTGAAATCAGACAAAGATCCTAAAATAATGCATAAAAGATGAATTTTGTATGAATACTGCATACAGTTCTGATCACTGCAACATAAGGGGGGCATCCCGGCCTTAGAGGCAGCGCAGAGAAATGCAACATGGATGATCCCCGATGTTAGAAGAATGAGCTTTGAGCAATGATTAGACATGTTAGGGCTCTTGAAATAATGTAAATTATTTTTTTAATAATATAAATCAATAGGTTAGTTGAAACCCTTGGATAACTTTTCCTCTCCCTAGCCTAGTGCGGCTGAAGCCAATTAATGCACAATGATAGAATTAATTCCTTTTTTATTATAGGGAAAAAAAACACGGTTGTCAGTGGGACATTCATACCCTACCTAGTGTGTTTGTGTGTGTGTGTAAAACAAATCTCTCTTAACCTCTCCTTTTGCTCATTTGGTAAACACATTAACTCTCGCCTCATGTCACTGACTCACTGACCATGGAAATAACTTCTCTCCAGTTACGCAACCAACATCCCTCCTAATTTTAACGTCTTCTACCCGATCTCCTCTCAGCGTGTCTTTTCTACGGAAAACAGACCCAGATTCTTAAATTTTTAAAATAAATAAATAAGTACATAAATAAGTCATAAATAAAACCCTACATCCTGATAGTGAGCGAGCAAGTGGGAAATTGGGACCAGGCAAGGTGACTCAAGTGGAGGGAACATACAGTGCCACTTGATCGTGGAACAACCTTGCATTCTAATTGACAATTAGAGCGCTATTCCCTCAAACATATGTTCCATTAATATTCTCGTGTGATGAATTCTTAGTGGGTTATTTGGGAGAAACATCTCATTGAAGCAAAACGGCATTCACCGATCTCCCACAGGCTATGATGAGAAATAATCCTATTGTCGCAAGTGAAGTGGGATTTTTGAGAGTGGTTGCAGCTACGCTTGTTTCTCACTCCACACTATCCTTTTGGTGAGGGCCTTTCTGGGGCGTGAAATGTGAAAACAATGAGAAGCAAAACGTTCCCTGCTGCGATTCCTTCTGAGCTCTCGTCCTCTCGCATGCATCCAATATCCCCTCGTGTTTCAAACCAGCATGCAGCAATGCTGCATCGGAGAATCATTTAGAAACGTGCAACACTTTCCAAGGTGAAATACACTTAGAAATCAAGAAAATTGAGAGTAATGGTTAAAAATTTATTTTTTACACATTTAAATCATTTCCTCTTTTATGACATAAATGTTTCGGAACTGTCAAATGGCACAGGAAAAGTGAATATATAAATAAGACATACTTTTTCTGTTGTCTTAGGCTCTGAATAACTGAAGATGACATTAGGAATGTGTTATGCTTCCTCTTGATACCAAGCTCCAGATCACTGACGTATTAAATGTGTTGACCAAAGCCAATATAAACAGTGCTACTTCTGCATTAGGTACCAGACCTAAGTAATTACAAGATCCTCAGCACTTTATTTCTTTAAGTACCATCTGAGACTCACTTGAGAGCACGGCAGAGCCACAACGTGAGGTTATAAGGTAAATCAGATCTGACCACGTTAATGCGCCATGACTTTTCTATGCTGCAAAAATCCTGGATCCAGTCCAGAGAGTGGAGCTGAGAGAGACATTGCAGCAATTACACTGTGACTGAGGTGGGAAGGTGACAAGAGGACCCATGAGGGCTTTTAAAGAAGTAAAATAAAGGCAAAACCATGTCTGAATGAGATTGAGCTAATGTTACACATGAAGACTTTAACCTCTCCACAGATTTCTCCTCTTTATAGTATTTAAGCCAATGCCTAACTCCTTACTGCATGTCCTTCTTGAGCTTGACCAGCATTACAGGTCATGGGAGAATCTATTTGATGCTTTTAACAATTACCAATTGGAGTCCTGTAGCTCAGGGGTTAGAGCACTCGCCTCGTAAGCGAGAGACCTGGAATCGATTCCCGACAGAGCGAAACAGAATATCAGAATTGAGCTAACTCTCTGTGGCGATTTTGGTAATAGTGCAGGGCACTGCTGATGACAGCACAGCCAGCCTGGCTCAGCAGTCGGACTTGGAAGGGCAGACCAGTCACCAGTTTCTTCCTACTCAGCTCCTGATAACACTGAAAGCCAAATCCCTAATGGGTATATGGTGTCCTAGCAGGACACGCAGGGAAAGCTTGCTCTAAATGGCAAGTTACGCTGTTTTAACTAGGAAGACTCCAGCCCCTAACACACGCTTTGGGATCCTCGAGGCTTGGCTCTTGCCAGCCTGCGCATAAGTACTCTTTGGAATTAAGTAGGCCGGATGAGTCCGCCCAGGGAGAGTGCGCGCTTTCCATTCCAGTAAATATCTCGGGAATTTCTATGCGGAGGTGGAATACATGGAACTCTGCTTGGGTAGGATTTTAATCATGAATCAGTACGTTTACTATTTTATTTTCATCTTCTGACTTGAAAATGGCCCAGGAGCTTATTATTTCTGTACTTGTCATAGGATTTGATTGGATGAAGAATGCCCTTCAGCCCATCTGATCCATCTCGATCTGGATTGACTATTTATTTAGCTTTTTTTGAGAATCCAGAATTCGATAAAATCTTATATACAACCACAACAAAATTACATTTGTATAAACCAGCCTTAATTTTGAAGCTGGTGATCTGTAATCTTTTAAAAACTACAGGAAACAAACTTCAAAGTTAAGACTGAATTCAACAAGTTGCCAAATTATCTGAAATGCTAGGTAAATAAGAATAAATCTAGATCTGGGTGGAATTCATTCCCATATCTCCCTTCTCGCATTAAAATCAAAAATACATTTTGGATCAATGTTTTTCACCTGCGTCACAAAAGTGTTTGAATTTTGCGAAATTGATGAGAAGCTTACAAAGGATGTCTGTCGGTGATTAAAATGTTTTTTGGTGGTTAATTTTTTTTAAATGATGATCTTTGCTTTTGATACAGTGCCTTTCATGTTGGCAGGGCACGTCCACATAAGTTACATAGGATTTGCTGAATGCATATCTTGTGGGTGAACGTGGCAGTCAATTGCGCACAGCAGTGACCCACAAACAGGTTGAATGACCAAAAATTTTTTTTTGAAGGGATTATTACCCCCGGAAAAGCGATCTTGCCAATCTACTAATAACCAGGTTCCTACTTACTACTAGGTAAACAGAGGCATGTGGAGCAAGGAAACTTTCCCAACATTTTGTCCTGCCGGGAATCGAACCCAAGTCACTCACTTGGGAGGTGAGTACTCTAACCACTAAGCTACAGGACTCCACTTGAGTACAGTATTAAATGCAGTGCTTACTTTTGTAACGCAGTACTTTTGTCCTCAAAATATTCAGTCAATTCACTTTCCAGTATATTCTGTGATGCGCTTTGAGATGTCTCGAAGAAGTGATAAGGCACCAAATCAAATGCAAGGATTATTATTATTATTATTATTACTGTATTGGAGTTTCAGCTGACACCATGAGTTCAAAATCCTGACGAGAATAGAATGAGTAGAACTCAATCTGTTGAAATAGGATACAACAGCTGTACTGGACTGTTAACATAAATGTGGATCAACGGAGTATGTTGATACTTATTAACATACTTATTATGGTACCATCACCATATGATCTATGTATATTAAATGTATGTACTGCAATGCTATGAAACACTGTCATATTGCACTCATTTGTTTAAAACTTTCTTCACTGGCCATAACATTTGTTCCAGTCTAACTTCAATGGTATATGACAACAATTTCCCAAACGCTACTACCTACTAATTCCAGCTTCAACCTTTATTAGCTCAGCTGTTGTTGCAACACACACTGTAAGTTGCTGTAGAGAACAGCTAAATATATTGCAAGGGACCAACCGTAAAGTATATTAGGAAATTCAAGAGTCACAGTTTAACTGAGAATGTTATTTGAATTATTTCAAGCAAACTGAGGCTAAGTTGGAACATTGTGTATTCCCATTGCAAAACCTCTCTGTTCAGTATCTAATTCCCCCTTGGCCAAAAGACCGAGCTCTGCCATGTTTTCTGTACTGAGTGCCCTTCCAAGAACGTCTGAGAAAAAAATCATGATAAACACAGAAAAAAAGTGGGTAATAATTTATGCAAAAAATACTAAATGTTATCCTTTCTAAATGTGTTCCTATTTTTGAATTACCATTCAATTCTGAAAAAAATTGTGTGTGAGTGTGTGTGTTTGGGGGGGAGGGGGGGAAGAGAATAGGTTAATTTTCAGGAAACAGTAATTTTTCAAATGGTTTATTGACTTTAAATATATAATTCTATGAGCAGCAAACAACCTTGTCATCAGTTATGGTTTCTAAACAGGGCAACAAACAGCTACAATTTTGTAAGATGGTTGTATTAAATAGAATTAGTTCAATATTTTATTCATGTCACACTTGATATGAATATATAAATGATGTGCAAGATCTGAATGGCACTAGTTGTAGTTATCCGGGTGAGAAATGGATAACAGTATTAACTTATTTGACACCAACTTGGATATATTCAGCTGTCATACCAATCCTGCAACTTTATGAAATGCTACACATTTTACTAATACTAGCATAAAAATAAAGTAACAAAATTATTTAATGTTCTCTTGTTGTTTTGCTAGCATTTAATGATTTTTATTTGCTGTAACTGCATCTCTGCCTAGTTATGTATGGTTTGCACAGGGAAAAAGGGCTAAAGTGGTGATTTATTACTTTTATTGACTTCCATGAAGCAGTGCTGCTCAATGTGCCCCAATGTTTTGTTAGATTTCCCTTGTAATATGCATGTACCTCTTCTCAGTTTGTGTATCTATAGAAGTTCATAAGAAATGCTGGACACTGGAAGACCAAGGTCCATCGAGTTCGCCTTCCATCTTCCTGGCGGTCGCATGAATATATGTCCCGAACTACCTATGTAGTATACCCCATGATATTATTTCCTAAAAGGAAACTATCTAATCTGTGTTTGAAAGGATCAACACTTTCTGCTTCAACTGTCTCCAAAGGGAGGCTGTTTCACAGGTTCACTATTCACTCAGTGAAATAGTTTGCGTAGATTCGTTTTGACTGTACCCCCCTTCAATCGCAGGCCGTGTCCTCTGGTTTTACTATTCTGGACAAGTTGAAACAGCCCGTCATGATCTTTATTGTCTAACCACTTTAGAATCTTAAAGACAGCAATCATGTCGCCTCTCAATCGTCTCCTTTTCCAGTGTGAACATGCCACAATTTACTTGGTCGCTCCTCATCATCCAGTCCTCCCATTCCCTCAATCATTTTGGTAGCCCTCCTCTGTACCTTCTCAATTTCTCCAATATCCTTTTTGTAATGCAGCGACCAGAACTGTATCAAGTACACTAAGTATGGTCTCACCAATGATTTATACAGTGACAGGATTATCCCACTGTTTCGGCTTGCTATTGATCTTTTGATACATTCCAACATCTGGTTTGTTTTACTCATTGCCACAGAGCATAGTTGGGAGAGCTTCAATTTATTGTCAATCATTTTCATTTTCCATACATATTATTTTCCTTCGGTTCAAATAGTCCCTTCCAGGATTTTTTGTCCCCATGTGAAATAGTTTACATTTCTCCACATTGAATTTCACCTGCCCAATTCCCAAGTATGCTCAAATCTTCCTGTAACCTATCTTGTTCAGCTTCACAGTCTACCACCTTCATTAGCTTGGTTTCATCTGCAAACTTAGCCACTGTGCTTGTGACTTCTAGTTCCAGATCATTTATAAAAATATTAATCAGAAGATCTCCCAAATCAAACTCTTGTGGAACTCTACTGGTAAGATTTTCCCAGTCTGATCACCTTCCCTGTACCACCACCCTCTTGGGTTCTTCCGGTCAATCAGTTGCGTATCCATTGTAATATACCTCCACTGATTCCCGCTTTCTTTACTTTCAGTACTGCCCTCTCAAGAGGAACTCTTGAGAGGGCAGTGAGACCTGAGTTCAATTCCAGGCAGGTCAGGGCGAAACCTTGGGCAAGTTTCCTTACTCCACACAGAGCCTAATAATAATCCCTCCAAAACCAAAAACAATAATAAATTGGTCATTTTCATTCTACGACTGTTTGTGGGACATTGCTGTGCGCAATTGGCTGCCGCGTTCGCCCACAAATATACAGTCAATTCATTTTACAGTGTGTTCTGTGAAGCGCTTTGGGATGTCCTCCTGACATGAAAAGCGCTATATCAAATGCAAGGATTATTAACTCTATCAAAGGCCTTACTGAAATGCAGGTATATAACATTCAGACTTACACTTATCAGGCTCCCTTATCAAACCATCAAAAAAGCCCAGTAAATTAGATTGGCAAGACCTTCCCTTCATGAACCCATATTGGCTATCATTTATAATTTTATTTCTGTCCAGATGCTCCATGATTTTATCCTTATTAAGTCTCCATAATTTTACCCACAATAGACGTCCAACTTACTGGTCTGTAGTTTCCTGGGTTACTTTTGTTACCTTTCTTAAAAATAGGAGTAACATCTGCCTTTCCAGTCTCCCGGCACCTCTCCAGTATTCAGTGATTTTTGAAAGATTTATGCCCGCATTTCTGCAACTTCCTCCCTTAGTTCCTTAAGGATCCTCGAATGCAATTTATCCTGCCCGAGATTTATTTACCTTGAATCTGCACAGCTGTTTTGCAACCACGCTGGTCGTGATACGAAATAGTGTCGCAACATTCCTCTGCGACATCCTTGAGTTCTGCAGCAGGCCGGAGCCCGCTGAGCGGACCTGGCGGTCAGGTTGGTAGGAGGTCACCGAGGTAAGGGGGAGCAAGGCTTTAATCAGCATGACAGATTCACCGCTGTAAGTAGGGCACCAGGTAATGTATGTTTGAGGGTTAGAGATCAGGAAAATGGTCTCAGACCTCAGGGACAGATTCCTGAACTGAGTTTCAACTTCCTGAATCTGTGGCTTCTGGTGATTGGTAACTGCTGGTGGTGTGATTGAGGACATGGCAATACACTTTGTTAAGTGCAGAGAATCCTTTGCTCACAGTTGGCTATGTTCTTTCTCCAGAATTCTCACTGGAGGGCTCCTTGAATAGCAGGTACTGCAGTTCGCAGGATCACAAAATTGGTTCACATTCAAGTTTCCCATTAAAGCGTCTGGAGTACAGAACAAATGGTAAACTGCAGGAACCGAGAGCCAAAAGGTGATGAACTAGTATTTAAACAATCTAATTAAAGGAGCTAAACCTTTCCCCTCCTAGCCTCCCCCCCAACCCCGGCCAACGGTTTGAGTTTCCAGCCCATTCATTTGCGTGAATCTCTTTTGAGATGTCCTCCTGATGTTTATATATATATATATATATTATATATACTCACACACATTGTTAAAGTTGCATTGTGGTGGAATTCTGATTAGATTACTTGAATAACCAAAAGTGATGTATAAATAGCATTGTTGTTATTTGGAAAGCACAACATTGCTGTGTGTTCAGAAGCCTTTCACAAACAGTTCCTCCATTAAGTGCACAACAGTTGACAGGCAGCAACTTCCCCTCCTAGAAATACAATAAACTGAGATATTTAACAATAACTACTGTCTTCACACTTCCAGTCATTGACAGTCACCTGAGGAGTAAATATTAACACCATTAAGCCATTCATAAACGAATTGGATCAATCAATTGCTGACCAATAGTGAGTCCAAACAACTACATTATTTTGCAAACAATGAAACACAGTCATGAAACAGGAACCGGGCAATTGAATAAGTTGAATGAGCTATTCTCAATCCTATGTTGATATTTTCTTACATTATGCACTGAATATTTAAAATGTCCTTTTAAAACATTGCAACCAACTTAATATCAGCAGTAACAACAGTAACTGTAGCATTTGATATAGACAGAAAACATCTCAACACTTCACAGGAGTTTTACTGTAAAGTGTAATGACTGTATTTATTGGCAAACATATACACACAAGGTCTGACAAACAGCTATGACGTGAATTACCAATTTTATCTGGGCAATTGTTGATCAGGACATTGGGAGAAATACCCTCCTGTTTTTCTAATAGTGCCATAATCTTTCACAGGAGTCAGAGCCAAGGGTTAAAATCTCATGTGCAGGTTAGGTCTCTGACAGCGCAATGCATCTGAACAGCAATTACTCCAAGTAAGATAAATAATTCGGAATCTTAGGAGTTGAATTATTTGCAGATAAGGGAGATCACATATTATATTATTTAATAATAGTCAGTTTGACAGACACTGCAATTAAGCAATTATTATAGTATGTACAGCGTTATTTCCTCCAACAAACAGCGAAATAAATGGGTACACTAACTTCACGCAAGTTCAACGTCAACCACGAAGGACCACATTGGAATTCGAAAATTTGCTGGTGGTAATTGTCCAGTAATTTGTTCTTTCGGAAAAATATTAAAGTATGCAGTGTAAGTCGCATAAAGAAGGCAAAGAAGGGAGATTCTCCTAATGTCCTGACCACCAATCCTCCAGACAGAATCGACCGTTCACTTGATGGATGTTTGTGAGACATCGCTGTCCTCAAACTGGCAAATACAGTTATTACAATCTATAGTAAATCCTGTGAAGCACGTTGAGACGTTTGAGCAATGTGATAAGATGCTTTATCAAACGCAAGTATTATTAAACAGTAACTGAATCTGGAACCATAGCCTGGATTTTGACAATAGACTTAACTCTTAATTTTACGCAATTTGTCTGTAATGATAGCTTGACTTATGTATATTATGACAGCTGTGCGCCTGACACAGACAGCTAGAATGAAGGAAAGGGGCAGAGATCAATGTGTGGTCTGTGTCCTCTACCTAGCAAAAAAATATGCTGGAACATTCATTGGTGGTTACTTTCAAAGCAATCAATCAGTTATGTCAACAGTTTACCATGTAACGTTTGGACAACCATGGAACTGAACAAAAATATTAGGTATTCTGCTTATTTAGCTGTCCGCTTCCAATCTTCCTGGACACTTAAAGTGTACTTGATCCAGAAAGGAGACAATGACATGTCAGCTCCTGACACCGAAACTCAGGAGCTCCACCACCAAGGTAGCGCTGAGAAATGAGGCACAGACGTGCCTCCCTCCCGTGGTATTGGAAAGGTGCGGCTGGAACGGACACCGGTTAACACGTGCAGTGCCCTGCGATCCAGGGAGCGAGAGAGAGAGAGAGAGAGAGAGAGAGAGAGAGAGCGCATTCCATTCCAACAACCTATCCCTGGGATTTCCACGTGTGAGGTGGGATGCCTGGAAACCTCAGCCTGGTTTGGATACCCTTAAGCGCGGTGACGGGTTCACGCGAGTGTCCGACACTCCGCTGGCCAAAAACCGAGAAGGATAATCATCGTTTGAGCTGACAATTGGGGGGTGGGTGGGGGTTGATTTTCTTTTTCGGGGGTGGGGGGGGGGGGGTGGGGATGGGGTTCTTCTGCTGGTATCTCTCGGCAAACTTTCATCCTGGTTTCCCTCTTTCTTCTTTAGTTGTTTGCAAGGGGAACACTGCGAAATGCGCAGTCGCTCAAGACTTCACGGGTACAATCCTGTGACGGGACTCAAAAAGAGAAGGCGTCTTTTGTCAAACTTAAGAGGGTTTATTGCTGCTGCAGGACCTGCACCGGTTGTACATTGAACGCAGCACTAGAGGGCTCTCTTAACCCGTGCAAGACGCAGTTAACTCTCTCTCACTCTCGCTCTGTGGTTTTGTTTGGGTCTCTTTACCGAGCGTTCCTTTACTGGAGAAGAAATGCAGCTACTTTTGAGGGGATTTCTCACTCTCTCTCTCTCTCTCTCTCTCTCGTCTTTTGTTTTCGCGCTTATTAAAACAGGCTTTTAGTGACCACGATTTCACACGTCGTCGTCTTTATTCTCTGCAAAACCTGCAGCCGCTCCCTCCCGTCGCCGTTATAACGACCGAATCGCTTTCGCTCCAACCACCGGCAGCTTTTAAACTCAGCCGCGTAAAATACATCCCATTCCACCCCCAACTCCCAGACACGCGCACACGCACACACACACACACACTTGTTTTAGGAAAGGTGCATTTTCTTGGGGTAATAAAAAGAAAAAAGAAAAGAAAACTTTGGGTCACACCGTTTCTTGTAGAATTCCAGCAGACTAACCTCCCAAACAAGCAGAGGAAGAAGTTTAAAAGACTTGGAAGAAGTTAATAAAGACCCCTAGAAACTTACACCATCAGCCCCCCCGACCTACCACCTTCGTCTGAGAGGACTGACACTTAAGTTGTATTGAAAGAAAAAAGAAGAGAAAAAGAGATGTGGGAGCAGACGTGCACACACTGATACACATGCATCTCTCTCTCTCTTTCTTTCTCTCTCTCTCTCTGTCCATCCTAAAGTCATTGCAATGCGAGATCTCTCACTGTCACTTTGACTAACACGTCCTCGTAACGATTAGAGATCGCAGTCCAGACCTCCCGACTATAAAACGCTGCACCATGTGGGATTCAACCAGACTGTACTTTATTATATACACACACACCCACACACACACACCCACACAGACACTCACCCACACAGACACTCACCCCCACACACACACAGACACTCACCCCCACACACACACAGACACTCACCCCCCCACACACACACACAGACACTCACCCCCACACACACAGACACTCACCCCCACACACACAGACACTCACCCCCCCACACACACACAGACACTCACCCCCACACACACACAGACACTCACCCCCCCCCCCCACACACACAGACACTCACCACACCACACCCACACAGACACTCACCCCCCCCCCCAACACAGACACTCACCCCCCCCACACCACACAGACACTCACCCCCCCACCCACACAGACACTCACCCCCCCCCCACCCCCCCCACACACACACAGACACTCACCCCCCACACAGACACTCACCCCCCCCCCAACCCCCCCCCCCCCCACAGACACTCACCCCCCCCCACACAGACACCCCCCCCCCACACACACAGACACTCACCCCCCCCCCCCACCACACACAGACACTCACCCCCCCCACACACACACACAGACACTCACCCTCCCCCCACACACACACACAGACACTCACCCCCCCCCCCACACACACAGACACTCCCCCCCACACAGACACACAGACACTCCCCCCCACACAGACACTCACCCCCACACAGACACTCACCCCCCCCCACACACACACAGACACTCACCCCCCCCACACACAGACACTCACCCCCCCGCACAGACAGTCACCCCCCCCACACAGACACTCACCCCCCCACAGACACTCACCCCCACACAGACACTCACCCCCCCCACACAGACACTCACCCCCCCCACACAGACACTCACCCCCCCACACACACACAGACACTCACCCACACTCACCCCCACACAGACACTCACCCCCCCCCACACAGACACCCCCCCCCCCCCCACACACAGACACTCACCCCCCCCCACACACACCCCCCCCCCCACACACACACAGACACCCCCCCCCCCACACAGACACACACACACAGAAAACTTTCTCCAGCAAAAAAAAAGCAGAATCAGTTCGCATTGCCTGAAATGCAAACCCATCCTATCGCAGTCTGTGAGCAGACCATCCGCAAACCCCTGGAGCTATCACTGCTGTCCAGCTAACGGTTGCAACCCCCCCCCCCCACCTCTACACCCCATTACTCACCCCCCACCCCATTCCTCTCCCCCCCCCCCCCCACGTGTCTGTCTGACTCCCCAAACTTCTCCTCAACTGGTTCGAGCCCTTGGCTCACCTCGTCGGGTTAAAGCAACTTACCTTTGCGGTTAGAGAGAGAGAGAGGGGGTTGGGGGGGGGGGAGAGGAGGAGGGGGGGTGATGTGTGTGTGGGGGTTGTGTGTGTGGGGGGGGGTGATGTGTGTGTGGGGGGGGGGTGATGTGTGTGTGTGTGTGGGGGGGGGGGTGATGATGTGTGGGTGTGTGTGGGGGGGGGGGGTTGATGATGTGGGGGGGGTGATGTGTGTGTGGGGGGGGGTTGATGATGTAGGGGGGGGGGGTGGTAGAAAGGATGGTGGAGGGAAGCCGTCACTCCGTGTGATGGACGGGAGTCTCAGCCACAAGGGCTGAGCTGTGTGAGGAGGGGGTGGGGGGTGAGGGGGGGGCGATGCTGTGGTGCAAGTGCGAGAGACTGTGGGCTGTGCTTTGGGGGGGAGTTTGGTTGCGTTTTGGGACGAGAGAGAGAGAGAGAGTGAGTGAGAGAGAGAGAGAGAGAGAAATCCCAGGGAATGACCCTCGAAGGCGCAGTCATGTCTTTCCCGGTGTCGGCAACGGCAGAGAACTGAGACCGGGAGCCAAGTCCTCCTCTCCTCCTATCCTCCTCCTCCTCCTCTCCGCCGAAACCAGAGAGAAAGAGTGTGTGTGTGTGAGAGAGAGAGAGAGAGAGAAAGACACAGCGAGTGAGTGAGAGAGAGAGAGAAAGAGAGAGAAAGACACAGCGAGTGAGTGAGAGAGAGAGAGAGAGAGACAACGCTCGAACAGTTCGCCTCTCAGACAAGTTGACAGAAAAGTTTCAGAGGGGAACAGCATTGCCTTTTCTTTCCTCCTGAGAGAGAACCGCCGCCACCGACAACAACAGCGACAACAACGAGGAGCCTCTCAACCACACAGTGCAGTGCGTGTGATCCTTATACACATATATATATATATAACATAATATATATATAATACATAACACACACACACACACGTTTGTAACCGCCGATGAAGAACAACGGTGCAACAGACGAACCCATCGCCAGAGGAGGAGATTGGATTCCCGTTTCGAGGTCTCGGCGCAGTCGGTGGTAACCGATCGGTCGCACGTCAACCGCCGACGGTACCCAAAAGCAAACACACACACACACATACACATATATAATATATATTAACATAATATATATATATACACACCGTTTGGTTCGTTCTTCGGGGGGGAACGATGGATGGAAGAAAGAGACAGAAAGGGCTAAAGTAAGTGGTCGGCGGTGTCGGGAATACATATATATATACACACACACACACACACACACACGAATATATATATAACATATATATATATATATATGTATTTCCTTTCCTTTCGGGGACGGATTTGATTTTTGTGTGTGTGTGTGTGTGTGGGGGAGAGAGACACTCCGGATGGTATTTTTTTGGATGCCTTTGGGAAGCGACGAAGGGGTCGGCGGCGAGTCGGCGTGAGAGAGAGAGAGAGAGAGACCCTCTCCCGGTGTGACCATGGGCCGCCGGTCAGGGTCGGTCCGGGTCCGGCTCAGCCTCTCGGGGTTGCGGTTGCTCCTGAGCGTCTGCGTCGGTGTCTCCTCCTCCGCCATCTCTTCTTCTTCTCCTTCTTCCTCCTCCTCCACCTCCTCGTCCTCCTCCTCCACCACCACCACCACCGGCCATCTCCGCCAAGTGTTCCGGGTCCAGGAGGAGCAGCCGCCGGGTACCTGGGTGGGGGCCGTCCCGGCCAAGCCCGGCTTCACCTACCGGCTGAGCGAGGCGCACGCCCTGTTCGCCCTGGACGCCGAGACGGGCGCCCTGCGCACGGCGGCCGCCATCGACCGGGAGGCGCTGAGCGGCGACGCCATCGACCTGGTGGTGCTGTCCAGCCAACCCACCTACCCCACCGAGGTCAGGGTCCTGGTGCTGGACCTGAACGACAACGCGCCGGTCTTCCCGGAGCCCGGGCTCGCCGTGGCCTTCAAGGAGGACGCCGGGGGCGGCCGGCGGGTGCTGCTGGACACGGCCACCGACGCCGACACGCCGGCCAACGGCGTGGACCACGGCTCGTACCGGATCGTGGGCGGCAACGAGGAGGGCCGGTTCCGCCTGGACGTGACGGTCAACCCGAGCGGCGAGGGCGCCTTCCTGCACCTGGTGTCGGTGGGCGGCCTGGACCGCGAGTCGGCGGCCGCCTACCGGCTGCTGCTGGAGGTCCGCGACCGGGGGCGGCCGGTGGCCCGGTCCGGGCGGCTGCGGGTCAACGTGACGGTGCAGGACGTGAACGACAACGCGCCGCGCTTCCTGAGCCCCCGGTACCGGGCCACCGTGGCCGAGGACTCGGCGCCCGGGACGTCGGTGCTGCGGGCGGCCGCCGCCGACCCGGACCTGGGCGCCAACGGGGAAGTGGTGTACTCGCTGGAGGAGGCGACCGGCGGGACCGGGACCGGGGGGACCGGGGGGACCGGGCGAGTCGGAGCGGGCGGCCACCCGCTCCCGCTCCCGTTCGCCATCGAGCCCCGCACCGGGCTGCTGACCGTCCGGGACAAGCTGGACTACGAGAGCCGGCGGCAGTACTCGCTGGTCATCCGCGCCACCGACCGGGGCAGCCCGGCGCTGGCCGGCCGGGCCGAGGCCACCGTCCGCCTGACCGACGTGAACGACAACGACCCGGTGGTGCGCTTCCGCTACTTCCCGGCGGCCTCCCGCTTCGCCGCCGTGGACGAGAGCGCGGCGGCCGGGACGGTGGTGGCGCTGCTGACGGTCAGCGACGCCGACTCGGCCGAGGCCAACGGCGGCAACGTGTCGGTGTCGCTGTTGGCCGGCAACGAGCAGCGCCACTTCCAGGTCCAGGCCTCGGCCGTGCCGGGCCTGTCGCTGGTCAAGGTGGCGGCGCCGCTGGACCGGGAGCGCATCCCGGCCTACAACCTGACCGTGTCGGTGCGCGACCACGGCTCGCCCCGGGCCCGGTCGTCGCTGGCCTCGCTGCTGATCGTGCTGAACGACGTGAACGACCACCCGCCGGTCTTCCAGCGGCGGCCCGACGACACCGGCGACACCGACGCCACCGACGCCATGTACCGGGTCCGGGTCCCCGAGGACTTACCGTCCGGCAGCTACGTGGGCGGCGTGAGAGCCACGGACGGCGACTCCGGCCTGAACGCCGAGCTGACCTACACCATCGTGTCCGGTAACGAGCTCGGCTGGTTCTCGCTCAGCCCGGCCAGCGGCCTGCTGACCAGCCGGGCCCGGCTGGACCGGGAGACGGCGGCCACCGTCACCCTCAACATCAGCGCCTCCGACCGGGGCCCGCGCCCCCGCACCGCCCACGCCGCCCTGCGGGTCAGCCTGGCCGACGTGAACGACCGGCGCCCCGCCTTCGGCCGCCCGGCCTACCGGCTGTCGGTGCCGGAGAGCTGCCCGGCCGGCACCGAGCTGGCGCTGCTCACGGCCCGGGACCCGGACCTGGGCCCGAACGGCACCGTCCGCTACCGGCTGCACCCGGACACGCCGGACCGGCACCGGCAGCTCTTCCGCCTGGACCCGGACACCGGTCGCCTGAGCCTGGCGGCCGGGCTGGACCGGGAGGCGCAGGCGGCGTACCGGCTGCTGGTCCAGGCCGTCGACCAGGGTCGGCCGCCGCTCTCCGCCAGCGCCCCGGTCACCGTCACTCTGCTCGACGTCAACGACAACAGCCCCGTCTTCTACCCGGTGCAGTACTTCGCCCACGTGAAGGAGAACGAGCCCCCGGGAGCTCACCTCACCCGCGTGTCGGCCGCCGACCCGGACCTGGGCCCGAACGGCACCGTCAGCTACTCCATCACCGCCGGCGACGGCCACGCCTTCCGCGTGGACCCGAGCACCGGGGCCGTCACCACCAGAGTGTCGCTGGACCGCGAGGAGAAGACGGCGTATCAGCTCCAGGTACACGCACACTGTACACTGCGCGCACACACACACACACACTGACACTGCACACACACACACACTGACACTACTGACACTGCGCACACACTGTACACTGCGCACACACACTGACGCTGTACACACACCTCCACTGCACACACTGACACTGCACACACACACACACCTCCACTACACACACACCTCCACTACTGACACTGCCCACACACACACCTCCACTGCACACACTGACACTGCACACACACACACCTCCACTACACACACTGACGGTGGACACACACACTACACACACCTCCACTGCACACACACTGATACTACACGCACTGCACACACACTGATACTACACACACTGAAACTGTACACACTACACACACACTGACACTACACACACACCTCCACTGCACACACACTGACACTACACACACTGCACACACACTGATACTACACACACTGAAACTATACACACTACACACACACTGACACTGTACACACACACTACACACACACCTCCACTGCACACACACTGACAATACACACACTGCACACACACTGACACTGTACACACACACTACACACACACCTCCACTGCACACACTACACACACCATACACACTACACACGCCTCCACTGCACACACACACACACACTACACACACCTCCACTGCACACACTACATACATACACACTACACACGCCTCCACTGCACACACACACACACACTACACACACCTCCACTGCACACACTACATACATACACACTACACAAGCCTCCACTACACACACACACGCTGACCCTACACACATTGCACTAAACATACACACACTGACACTACACACATTCTACACTACACACAAGCCTACACTACACACGCACTGACACTACACACTAACACTGCACTGGCTACACACAGACTAACACTACACACAAGCCTCCACTATACTAGCTACACACACTACACACCCGCCTACATTACACTAGCTACACACACATTACACACAAGCCTACAAGACACCAGCTACACACACACTAAACACAAGCCTCCACTACACTAGCTACACACACACTGACACCACACACACTAACACCGCACACTAACACTACACTAACTGCACACACACCAACACTCACAGACACTAACACTACACACACTGCCACTTTTACAGTACATGGTGTACAGCAACAACATTACATTTATAGAGCGCCTTTCACGTCGGGAGGACATCCCAAAGCGCTGAACAGTCAGGTGTCGGGGCCCGAGCATAGGGGAGGGGTGGGGTAGGGGTGAGGGAAGGCAGAGAGGTGGGAGGGAGACCAAAGGCACAGTTGAAGAGAAGGGTCTTGAGACCAACCTTGAGGGAGGCGAGGGAGGAAGCGAGGTGAGGGGACCGTGGGATGGAGTTCCAGAGTGTGGGGGCAGAGAGGCTGAAAGCCCGGCCACCGATGGTAGGGCGGGTCGGGCGGGAGACATGGAGCAGACCGGAGCCCACTGAATGGAGGGAGCGGGCAGGTTGGTAGGGAGTCAGCAGGTCAGAGAGGTAGGAGGGGACAAGGCCATGGATGGTCTTAAAGGTGAGGACGAGGATCTTGAACTCGATCCTCTGGGGGATGGGGAGCCAGTGGGGTCGGGCGAGGGTGGGAGTGATGGGGTCACGGAGCCTGGTGGTGAGAGTACATGAGCTGCAGAGTTTTGGATGATCTGCAGCTTGTGAAGGGAGGAGTTGGGAAGGTCGATGAGGAGGGAGTTCCCGTAATCGAGCCTTGAGGTGACGAATGCGTGGGTGAGGGTTTGGGCAGCCTGAGGGGTGAGGCAGTGGCAGAGTCTGACAACGTTGCGGAGGTGGTGGTAGGCAGTGCCGGTCATGGCGCGGATGTGGGGGAGAAAAGACAGTTCAGGGTCAAACAAGACCCCCAGGTTCCTGACTGGCTTAGTGAGGTTGAGCGTGCAGCCGTGGAGGCTGATGCTGCCAGCGCCCGAGGTGCGGAGGCGCTGGCGCGAGCCATTCAGGAGGGCTTCGGTCTTGCTGACGTTCAGCTGGAGAAAGTTGTCCCTCATCCAGGACTTGATATCGGTCAGGACGCCAGGAGTTGAGGGTGGAGGGCGAGAGATAGAGTTGGATGTCATCCACGAACATGTGGAAATTTATCCCATGTGGAAATTTACCCCATGTCTGCGGATGATGTCACCACAGGGGGAGCACGTAGAGGGTGAAGAGGAGGGGACCGAGGACAGAGCCCTGAGGGACACCGCACGAGACGGTGCGGGGGCTCGAGGAGAAGCCTTTTGCTGAGATTAACACACACGCGCACACACACTGTCACTTGCTCAGTAAGTACCTGGTGTTCAGGTTACAACTACTGCTGTTCATGGCAGCAAACAAACAAATTCCCTGGTTATTATGGTTCCACCCATCCATCAGGTTGTTCCTGGCTGCCGGTGTGAGAGTGAGAGTCAAAATGTTCCTGGGGTTTTCCGTGAGGAGGGAGTTCGAACTTGCAGCTGAGACTTACTGAGGATAATAATATTAATAATAATAATAATGATAATAATCCTTGCCTTTGATATAGTGCCTTATCCCATCTTCAAGACGTCTCCAAGCGCTTCACAGGATATGTAACTGTGAAGTGTATTGACTGTGTGTTTTCTGGGCGAATTGGCACCCAATTGCACACAGCTGTGTCGTGCGGTGAGAGAGAGAGAGAGAGAGAGAGAGAGAGAGCATTACTGCACAACCCTACAAAACTTTCAACAAAATTCCACTTGCGGAGCTGTTCTGTCAAAACTCTGCCTCCCAGACCTGACACTGACACTGTTCCTCTCCTCTTCCATTCCTCCCAATAGGTTTCTGTAGAAGCTGGCCCGAGTCAGAAATTAAACTGCTTTGCTCCTGTCGCACAGGTGTTAATGCCCTGGTTAGCTTCAGTCAGATAAGAGAGAGTTGGTTTGGATTGACCAGGGAAAAGAAATGTCTGTGTGTGTGTGTGTGTTTAAAAAAATCAGCGATGCTCTTTTGTTATTTTCTTTTTATGGCATAAAAAGATGAAGAACAATTACGATTCCTCCACAATTTCTGGCTTGGGTTCTTGAAAGTGCTTAACAATGAACTTGGTTAACTCTCTCCCTTTTGTTGTTTTTAAAAAAAAGTCACTGCACTTGACCAAACCGACCCCAAAGCCACTTTGAGATGTTTCAAACCGATCAGACACCCGAAACAAACAATTTGTTCTTCATTCGGATGCGAATATCTTTTCTTACAAAGAGCATCATTCATACAACGTATGTCCTGGCACTCTGACCCGACCATGGGGCGATGGGGTGGGGTGGTTGGGGGGTGGGGGGGGGGTGGACCTTGTTCTCCATAGCGGGATGCACTCCATCTCAAGGCAATGCCATACACTACACCACTGAAAAAAAAACAGGTTCATCCAAAAAGTCACAGAGCTCTCGTTTTCAGGACAAACTGATTCCCTCGCCTTGATGGACCACCCTGTGTAGTAAATCTCCTGCATCTGATAAGGTATCTAGGCATTGTACTTCAGGCCACCACTACAGCAGCTGGCCAGCTGCCAGGAGGCCTGCAAAGGTGACCTAGCAGAGTCTTTCCAGTTAGTTTCCCCTGCCCCTTCCTTCCCGCTGAGCAAAAAAATGCTTGGTCTGCACTACGCAGCATTTCCCACCAAGTGGCAGGGATTGGAAATCAGTGTGAGTGTGTGGGGAGGGGAGGGGAGGGGGGGATTTGAAGAAAGTCTCTTTAATTCGAAGCACCGCATCTCAAGACCCTACTCTTCGACTGTGCCTTCGGTCACCCTCCTACCCCCGCCCTCCACCCCTCCTGATCCCAATCGAGCCAGGGAGTGGGGGGAGGGCACCACAGGCACAATCGAAGAGGAAGATCTTCTGGCACGACCTGCAGATGGGGAAGGAGGGGGCAAGGTGAAGGGATTGAGGGAGAGCTTTGCAGAGTTTTTGTGGCGTCGTGACTTAAAACGCGGCAGCCAATGGTGGAATTGAGGGCAGGAGGGACAAGCAGGAGGCTGCAGCCGGTCGAGCAGAGGTGACGGGTAGTGGATTGGGTGTAAGTAGGTCGGAGAGGTTGAGGGGTGCCAGGGAATGTAGGGATTTGAAGACGAGTATGAAGTCGATCCATTCAGTGATAGGGGATCCAGTGGAGCCTGTCAAGAACTGGTGTGATGAGGGATACAGAGTTTATTCCAGGTGAGTATGAGGACACTAGAGTTCTGGATTAACTGGATTTCGTGGGTAGTGGAGGTGGAGAGTCCGGTGGGGAGGGCATTGGAATAGTTGAGGTGTGAGGTTAGGTAATAATCTTCCGTTTGAGTCTAGATTTACTTTACTTTCCTAGCATTTCAATGGATCCAGAATTTGGCAGATTTTTAAACAGTGTTAATCTGAAGCTAGTCTTTTTTTTGTAAATTTAAGATGCTATAAAAAAACCCAAACCAGCTGTGCTATATAAATTGAACTGTTGTACAGAAAATGGGCTTTAAAGTTGGGCCTGCATTCAACAATTTCTTAAATTCTGCTTGCTCTGAAATGCTAAGGAAATAGATGGATTATGTCTCAATTTGGTTCTTAATTTAACTTCAGGATGGTTGACAAAATCATGAAGTGCAGTCGTGTTTTACAATAATAGACAGCAATAATCTTTGCATTCGTATACCCTTGCATTTTGCTTTAATCCAGGTGAAGAAAATCAAACCTCTAAGTAGCTAACTGGCAAAATACATCATATAGGATAGCATTGAAAATCCAAACCCTGGTGGAATTTCTCGATGGGTCTCCTTTTTTTGGTTGCCTCTAAAAGAATGAAACATCATCCTCTTCTCCCTTGTCGATTCTTCTCATTGCCTTAAATACCAATCACATCACTCCTCAACCTTCTCAGCTCCAGGGAATGTAACCCCACTCTTACCTTAGAGTCTATTCACTTTGCAGGACATTCTGTGAAGCGCTTTGAGACGTCTCGAAGACGCTATATCAAATGCAAGGATAATTATTATCATAATCATAGCGTTAGAGCACAGGTCTTCACCTTAAGTGTTCATCTGGCAAATCTCCAATGATGTTTTTATATTAAAGCTCCATTTGAACTCAGAAAACTGGTACGTTACTGGCACCACTCATGTTGGCCAGTGGCCTTGAATTATTTGCCTCTCTACATTTCCCTTCGTACCCCTCTTTTACTGAAAATAGTGATCGTGCTCAAACACGCTATCACAGCTGCTTGTTTTCCGAGTTTTACACCTGCTTAGTTCAGGGATGCTGAAGCCAATTTTAGCACCTCAGCTGTTACCCTCGTTGAGTTTGGTAAACTCAGCACAGAGCTCTGATAGCTACCTGGTCCGCATGACTCTGTTATTCTATTTGATGCACTTACTCAACGAGCTACTAGGAAGGTTGGTTTTCTTCACTGTACTGCACTCAACCCACTGCGAGTCTGATGGAAAACGCAAGGTTTTGCAAATGCACGGATTATTATTCATTGTAAAATAATTCTGCACTTTGTGATTTGTCTTGTAGGAGCCTAAGTTTAAAAAAAAAAAAAAATTTCTGATCAAAAATCCTTCTGCACGTTGCTGAATATCGGTAGCAATGACGAGCAGATTTTGTGGTGTGGAATCGCACCTCCCTGAAATAAATCAGTCCCTTCATTTTCGTAAGTGTAAAGGTTAGATTTTCATCCAGTCTTGCTACACTATATATATTATATATATATACATAATATATATCCAAAGCAGTGGCTGGGTGAATGGAGTATCAATGCACCGCCCTGCTGAATGGAAGGACATCGGTGTGAATCTTACCCATGAAATATACAGTCAATTCACTGTGTAGCACATCCTGTGAAGTGCTTTGAGACGCCTCGAAGACGCGATAAGGCGCTCCATCAAATGCAAGGGTTACCCATATTATTATTCGTCCACTTTCAGCCGAGTCTCTGATTTCAGCCGCGTTTCTGATTTCGGCCGCGTTGTTTTCAAGGGGGTGTGGACTCGAAATCAGATGCTTCCCCACAAGGGGGAGTGAGAGTGATCACCTGCTGGCTCGTGTGGCATCTGCTGAACCTCTCAGAATTCAGCTAGCGAGCAATATAATAATAATAATAATAATAATCCTTGCATTTGATATAGAGCTTTTCACGTCGGGAGGACGTCCCAAAGCGCTTCACAGAACACACTGTAAAGTGAATTGACTGTATATTTGTGGGCGAACGCGGCAGCCAATTGCGCACAGCAATGCCCCACAAACAGTCGTAGATTGAAAATGACCAATTTATTATTGTTTGGGGTTTTGGAGGGATTATTATTAGGCTCTGTGTGGAGTAAGGAAACTTGCCCAAGGTTTCGCCCTGTGCCTGGAATTGAGCTCAGGTCTCTCTTTTGCAAAGCGAGTGCTCTAACCACTGAGCTACAGGACTCCACGATGCGTGGGGTCTGGTGGTAGCGAGACCAGAGAGAGAGAGAGAGAGCTCCATACTGGCGTCCCTCTGATTTGCTCCCTGCCTCACCTCGTTCGAACATGCTTTCGTTCATCTTTCTCCTCCCCACTTCAATTGCTTTCCAACCCCAGCGGGGTGTTAAATGCTTTGCGATGCCCTTCTGACGTGAACAGCAACAACAACTCGCATTTATATAGCGCCCTTCACGCGGAGTGGTGTCTTGGAGCGCTTGACAGTGGCGAAGTCTGACCCCGAGCCAAGGGGACAGGGAGGGGTGAGGTGTCCGTAAGCACGATCAAAATGGAAGGTCTTTAGGCGTGTTTGAAGGTGGGGAGGGTGGGGGGTGTGGTAGGAGTCGTAAGGGGGAGAGGTTGAGGAAGGAAGCATGGGGTAGGGGTGGTAGGCGACATGGGTTGGAGGAGGAGGCAGCCAGGTGGATGTTTGTGGGACACTGCTGTCTGCGCGCAATTGGATGCTGTGTTTCACCCACAAAATAAACAGTAAATTCACTTTACAGTATATTCTGTGAAGCGCTTTGAGACGTCTCGAAGACTTGATAAGGCGCTATATCAAATGCAAGGGTTATTATTAAACTTTAAAGAGACTTAAAAGAAAAAAAAGATATATAGACCTGTCACAGCACTACGATGATGTGTTTATAATCCACATAAACATTCATTTCAAACGGAAATAATTTCAAATCTTGTAAAACCCAATGTGTAAATCACAGATTTGATTTTTGTGTTTTAAATATTGGGGTAAGTAAAGATTAATTGATTACGGCATTTCAGTTTCCAAGTTTGTCCTTTTCAATCTTTTTTGTAATATTCAAGCAGATTAATGATTTTGTTTAAAATTGATGCAGTCATTCACGTTTCAGCAGGTGGGTCTGGAAATTATTACCACTTGGATCATAAGACTATAAAACAACATGACATTTAAAAAAAAAACTTATTGGGCATCAAACACACTCCTTCCATAGTCTACACAACCCTCCCTCCCTTTTCTGAAGTCTCCAATGTTATTTTGAAGATAAAATGCCTACAATGCCCACAATCCCAGGTCTTATTTGGGATTAGTTGCAATCAGAGGAGATATTCCTCTTCCTGGTACACGTGTACAATCTGGATTAGGTGCATTTGCAGATGATGTCAAACTAGGGGCTCAGCAGGTTTTGCTGAGTAATTAATAAATGCAACACAAGACGGGGAATAACAACAACAACTTGCATTTATCTAGTTCCCTTCAAATGGGGTTACGTCTCGCAACATTTTTAATGGAGACGTTGTTTCATTCGAATCTCTCTATTTGATTATTTTGTTAGCATTGTCACGGAGGGTGACAATATGGTGCTTTTTTTTTGCTTTTTAATTTGGCTTCTTAATTTAACTTCAAGGTGGTGTCAAAGTCACAAAGTACAACATTATTTTGTGAAAATAGCTAGTAGTAATCCTTGCACTTTGAGGGCGTCTGGGTACAAGTTGAATGGCCTTGCAGATTACTGTTGGAACTAATTTTGGAATAGTACAACAATTAAAAATTGGACAGTATTTTGCAGTCTCTGTTGTAATACTGCTACTCCTCACCACAGTGTGGTTCAATATGTGGTGATTTCTAAGGAGCTTACATAATAGGGAAACAAAGCTCCTCATACCAAATCACTTTCAATTGCAGTCTAGTACTGGAGTGGAGTTCTTGTGGGTACGGTTGATGTGAGTAATAGAATTTCCCTTCCTGCAAGATATTCCCACTCAAATACCTTGGTAAAGGAATACCTAGACGTACTCTAGTTATGTATCATTTTTAGAATATGCAGAATTTTGTAAATCATTGAATCCAGGCTTAGTTTTGAAGCCAGTTTTGTCTGCAATTTCTTAAAAGAACTTGCAGACAGCCAAGTTCAAAATTAAGGCTGAATTGAATAATTTGCCGAAATTAGAAAAGTCTGAAATTGAGTGAATCGAGACCCAAGTGAAATTGTCCCCCTCCCCTCCTATCTTCCGATCTCTCTACGTTGCTGTTGTGAGGATGTACTGAGTAAAGGCCTGGTGCTTTTCAAATAATAATAATAATAAATTGGTCACTTCATTCCATAACTGTCTGTGAGACACTGGTGTGTGCAGTTGGCTGGCACGTTTCGCCCAGAAAATATACAGTCAATTCACTTTACATTATATTATGTGAAGTGCTTTGAGACGTCTCAAAGACGTAATCTGGCGCTATATCAAATGCAAGGATTATTATTATTATCACTTACCCCAGAAAGAAGTCAGCCTGGTTATTATTGTGTCTGGTTTCAAAGTGGCATTTTGAAGCTGACAGCTTTCTCTTTTGCCTGTGATGATACCTGGCGTAAAGCAACTCAAGCAGAGCAATGTGGAGAAAAGATCATTAAAATACAACAATCTCGTCCTCAACAAAAAAAGTGCAATTTGCATTTGAATACCCTTTATTTCATTTCCAGCAGTCATGACATACCACTTGAAATACAGAGTGAAAACATGATGAGCTATCACATTAGCACGTTCACATAGAGTGCTGTCCATCTCATTAGACACTCATTAACATTCTGGTTATTCAGTGCAGCAAAGAAAATGTTCCTCAGTACAATTAAGAGTACAAACACAATTATGCCAAAGTAGAGACCTTACACAATAATTTACAAAACAGACGCTTCAAGCGAAATAGTCAGCCCCGTTTGCACACATTGATTGCTCCTTCTAATGAAATCTAATCACTCGAACATTATCACAGATGAATTAATTGTTCTACTCATACCAATTATAGCATTTTCTTGTTACTGAATATCTCTTTCAGTCAGTTCTGCTAAATGCTTTCGCTTGTCGAGTGGTTGTGCTTTTTTCCCCATCTCCCCAATGTTTCTGGTTGTCTTTTGGTTGCAGGTCGTGGCGACGGACGGAGGGAATCTTCGCTCCCAGAGACCGGCGATTGTTACCATCACTGTCATTGACACCCAGGATAGTCCTCCTTCATTCAGTCAAAGCAGCTACAGTTTTGTTATCTTTGAAAACATTGGCATTGGTTCCCTTGTTGGCACAGTGTCTGCGTCCACACTCGATCTTAACACCAACATCACTTACCTTATCACTTCAGGTGATCAAAAAGGCATGTTTACAATTGATGGAACAACGGGTCAAATTAATACTGCCAGCACCATAGACAGAGAAGAGCTAGCATTTTATCAGTTAAAAGTCGTAGCAAGTGGTGGTGCTGTGACCGGGGAGACTTTGGTCAACATCACTGTCAAAGACCTGAATGACAATTCCCCACGTTTCTCCCACGCAGTGGAAAATATTAATGCTGTCGAAAACTGGAGAGCGGGGCACACGATTTTCCAGGCTGGGGTCGAGGATCCTGATGAAGGCGTCAATGGCATAGTTTCATTCTCCTTACGACAGAATCCCAAAGGTCTTTTCCACATCAATGAGAACACTGGAAAGGTAACGTTAACCGGACCTCTCGATGTAAATACAGGTTCGTACCAGGTCGAGGTACTCGCATCTGACATGGGTGTACCCAGGCGGACATCGAGCTTAATCCTGACTGTGTACGTGCACGATGTGAATGATAATCCACCCGTATTTGACCAACTTTCATATGAAATCACACTTTCAGAGGCCGAACCTGTGAACTCCAGGTTCTTCAAAGTCAAGGCCTCCGACAAAGACTCGGGAGTGAACGGAGAGGTGACCTACGATATCGCAAAAGGAAACGGGGACAACAAGTTTGGTATCTTCCCAGACGGACAGCTGTACATAAAGATGGAATTAGACCGAGAGACCCAAGATTGCTACGTCCTGTTGGTTGTTGCTGCAGACAGAGCCGTGGAGGCTCTGAACGCCACTGTGAATGTTACAATAATATTGGAAGATGTAAACGACAACAGGCCCCTGTTCAACAGCACTAATTATGTATTTTATTTTGAAGAGGGAAAGGAAGCCGGTTCATCAGTGGGTCACGTCGTCGCGGTGGACAAAGATTTCGGACCGAACGGTGACGTGAAGTATGCGCTTGAGACGCCTCAGCCTGACTTCGAGTTGAACACTGTCACTGGGGAAATCACCAGTGTACTTCCGTTCGACAGAGAGGCTCTAATGAGGCAGAAAGGGGCTGCAGTTTTCAGCTTCACAGCAATCGCATCAGACCAAGGATTGCCAAAATCTCTCCAGGACCATGCCACTGTCCAAATCTATATCCAGGATAAGAATGACAACCCACCCAGATTTACTAAAGATCTTTACCAGGCCACTATCTCCGAATCAGCTGTAAACATGACACAAGTGTTGCGTGTCAGCGCTTCAGATGTCGACGAGGGAAACAATGGCTTGGTCCATTATTATATCATTGAAGGCAACGAAGAAGATCAGTTTAACATTCAGAGGACCAGTGGACACGTGACATTGGTAGGAAAGCTGGACCATGAAGCGACGGCTTCTTATTCTCTGAAGCTCTTAGCGAAAGACTTGGGGAGCGCACCACTGAGCTCCACGTGTAGTTTAATCATCAGTGTCCTGGACGAAAATGACAACACTCCTTCATTCCCTAAGTCCGTGCTGCACGTTGACGCATTAGAAAACATGAGAATTGGAGAGCTGGTCGTGTCTGTGACTGCCACCGATTCCGACTCAGGGGACAATGCTGAGATCCATTACGGTATCACAGGGAGTAAGAATCATGGCACCTTCAGCATTAGCCACAATACAGGTAGCATCTTCCTTGTTAAAAAGCTGGACTTTGAAACTCAGTCCGTCTACTACTTGAATGTAACAGCAAAAGATAACGGAAGGCCACCCAGATCCTCCACCATGTCGATGGTGATTCACGTTAGAGACTTTAATGATAATCCACCAAGTTTTCCCCCCGAAGATATTTTTAAGCCCATTGTGGAAAATGTCCCCATCGGCACCTCTGTGTTGACAATCACCGCTCGGGATCCTGACGCTGACATCAATGGAAAGTTGCAATATTGCATAGCTCAACAGGTGCCAAGAGGAAACCATTTTCAGATCAATCCCCTGGATGGGACCCTGCGCACCAACGCGGAGATTGATCGTGAATTTTCCAATCTGTTTGAGCTCACTATAAAGGCTATCGATCAAGCAGTTCCGGCAGATTTCAGACGCTTTGCCTTGAAGAACGTCACCATCTTAGTCACTGACGAAAACGACAATGCTCCGATTTTTGTATCGCAGAATGCTTTGGTTACAGACAGCTCCGTTGCAATGGGCTCCATTCTTACGACCATCGTGACTGTAGACCCAGATGAAGGAGCTAACGGAGAAGTCGAGTACGAATTGGTCAGCGGAGACAGTGAGACCTTTATGATCGATCGCTATAACGGTGATATTAGAGTGATTGCACCTTTGGTTCCTTCCAAGCTCACATACCACCTAGTCGTGTCGGCCGTGGACCTTGGACCAGAGAGAAAGACAACCAGCACTGAGCTGACTGTCATCCTACAGGGTACAGATGGTCCAGTCTTTTCCAAGGCAAAATATATCACCATTGTACGCGAAGGGGAGCCTGTGGGTACCAGTGTGATCTCCTTAGATGCAGCGAGTCCAAGAGGGTCTTCGGCAGTCGTGGAGTATTACATAGTTTCAGTTCGTTGCAGCGGAAAATCTGCTGAACGCCTCTTCACCATAGGACGTCAGAGTGGTATCATCCAAACAGCGGCTGTGCTGGATCGAGAACGAGGTCCAAACCTGTACCTTGTGGATGTTTATGCAATTGAGAAATCCGCCAGTTTGCCCAGAACACAAAAAGCAGAGGTAGGTGAATATGAATACAATTCTGATGTTATTTTTTGAATTGGCTGAGTGCAGATTATAAGGCTTGGGGGGAAAAAAAATACATTTAGTACTTTGTCAGCCTTGAGGAGATGGGTTTTTTATTAAACATATAACTTTCCACATCGTTACGACTTTCCTTTTAGAGATTTCAAGAGCACATTCATAAAAACCGCTGTAGTTTGAAGTTAAGGGGAATTCTAATGTGGCTGTGAGTGAGTCTGTTGTATGATTATTTCCATGATCCTCATTTATTTCTGCAAAATTGGCTAACAGAATTCCAGTTTCTCACCATTAATGAAGCAATATTCTGCACTGGGTTTCCTGTTACAAATTTTATGAGAGTGAGATAGAGCTTGTGGCATTTTATAATGCATTTCTTATGTTAATTAACAAGAGGAAAAAAGCACTATGAAACACCAAAAACCTTACTCCAGTATTTTACATCTGAGCTTTGTAGTTTGGTTAATTCACTAATGTGCAGTCCAGAGGTTTTTGTTCACGAGAAACCCACTGAGTATATCGGGTCAACAGTTCCTTTCAAGTAGCCTTCGTAAAATTTAAGTACACTGCAAGAATATTGACGTATTTCAGTATGTAAACATCTTGGATCTGTAATGTGTAAATGACAACACAATAGTGAATGAACGCACAACCTGCGATGTGGTACTGAATCTCTCGAACTCCCAGGCTCAATCCTCCGTCTTGTCCCCCCATTGCCTGTCTTCAAATCGCAGCTGAAGACTTTCTTCTTTGCTGTTGCCTTTGGTCACCTCCCCTCCCTTTCCCGCCTGTCATGAAGCCACACCGCTGTTAAGGTCTCGGATTCGCTACTAAATAAATGCAAGTTGTTGTTGTTGTTGTTGTTGTTCTGGAAATGAAGTGAACTGCAACGTTCACTTTCATGACTAACGAAAATCTTATTCCCACATAGTACGGTTTAAAGGATGGGAAGAACTTCCCAACGCAAATTTACATGTTGTACAAAGGTTATTTTTAAGTCTGTTCAGCACTGACTGAGGGAAGCTCAGAAGCTTGTGGCATTGAGGCGGTGTTGTGTGTTGGAAGTGCTACACAATAAGGAGTTCGAGGTAACAATTTAGAATCTTTTATCTTTTTGAAGTGTCTCAAGATGTTTCGCAATTCATTGCGGTCAAGAAATGACTGCTTTTTTTTAAAAAAAAATCAATGTGGCAGTTATTTGCACCAGTGAAGTCCCACAAACAACTATGAAGTGAATGAGTAATTTATCTGGATGCTTTGATGGCCAGAACACCAGAAGAAACACCCTTCTCTAGCAGACTATTCTGATGGGAACTGTAGCACCCACCTGAAGCAGATAGCTAACACTCAGGTTTAATGTCTCATCCAAAATTCATTAAACTGAGGTCTTGTGGAACATGTTGCAGGGGATATTTGAATTTCAGTGCAGCCCCAGGATATCACGGAGGTTAGGATCCATAAAATTCCAACACTATAACAAAAATTGTATTTTATAGCAGGGCTGCACAGTGTTTCTACTTCTTGCCAGGAAATTATCTTTCCAGAATTCTTTACGTTCCTCAGTGCTCTGTTCATTGCCTTCTGAGGCTTTTAGAGTATTGATTATCAGGCAATCAAAAGCCAATACTATGAAAGTGTCACATTATTCACACTCTCTGGGTTTGTGAAATATATTTAACCATATGAAAGGGAGTGAAATTTCTTTGACCGCTAAGTGCAGCTTCTTTAATGACGAGTGCTTAGACTGGGATTTTCCAATTATAGTTTGACAATTCCATTGTCAAAAGCATTACAAGTAGTGGTGACGAGAAAAATAGAGAGTGTATTGTCACCGAGCAAAAAAAGTGCAAGTTTTTTGTAATTGCAACACTTGTAAGAAAACCACACAGTGATTTATTTTCTCGTAAAATGCACACACACACACACACATTCTGTGGTGTGATACAAAGCTGTATAGCAATGCTGAGTGGCTGTAACAGCAGTAGCTGACAGTAGTAATAATAATAATAATCCTTGCATTTGATATAGCGCTTTTCACGTCGGGGGGACGTCCCAAAGCGCTTCACAGAACACACTGTAAAGTGAATTGACTGTATATTTGTGGGCAAACGCGGCAGCCAATTGTAAGAAGATAGTTATGGCAATCCAAAGTACGAACTCCAAAGGCAAACCTCAAAAGTAGTGAAGTTTCCTGAAGCCAAAATGAACAGAAGGCTGTGTGCATTCTAAACAATTTAAATTGTCTGGGAGCTGTGCTGAGGGCAGGATTCAATCATGGGTTTTGAATGACCTTCGTCAGCTGCTTTTGTGACTCTTGTGGTTTCTAATCTATCCCAACCCTTCAAATGTGGTGTAGTTGTCTGTTCCCTCTGTAACATGTACTGACTGTGGTGAATCCTGGTAACCATGAACAGATAACAGATGGCCTAGTAACCCTTTGGGTTATCCAGTGTTCTACATGTGGGCTGGTTTAAGCAAATGTTTCTATTTAATTTAATTCATTGTTATTTCGTAATAATAATAATAATAATCCTTGCATTTGATTTTTCCGAATAATGGCACGGGATTGTCCACCTGAACAGGCGGAACAGAACAGGTTTAAAATCTCATCTGAAGGATGGCACATCGAACAGCGCAGGGGACCTCCAGCATTGTATTGGAAAATCTGACAAGACTGAGTTCCGAATCCCAATGTGGGGCTTGAACCCCGCAACCTTCTGCTTCAGAGCGGGAGTGCTACCAACTGATCATGGGTTTCACACCAGTTTCTTTCATTTAACCCTCCTGTACCATTGCACAAACCAAGGAGGCTCCCCCGTTGAATCTGTGCTCTGGGCTGCATTCGTGGGAGCAGCACTTGGTGGATGGGTGGGTGGGAGGACGGAATAGAATTGGCCTTGGGGTCCCTTGAGTTAGAAGAGAGAAAAGTCATCGAAAGGCGTTCCTAATCCTGGTCTCTATCAGTGACCTCCCTCAGTGAAGTGTCGGCGAATGGATGTCAGGATGCAGACACGGTCAAATGGCCTGGTGTCCAGATTCACACACGGCTGTCACTGGGGCAACCCAGCAGTTACGAGGTTTCCACGCTCAGTTTTTTGAGGTCCACAATAACAGCCCTGAGTGATACGCCACTAATTTTTTCCCTAAGTAAATGTTCCTCAGTTACTAGTATTAAACATGGTCCTACATGGGCTGTTTGTCGTGAGTTAACCTCGACAGTGAGGCACCAGGCTGTTTGACTATGGATGGAGTATCAACATGAGACTGAATCATGTCTCCACACACGTTTCACTGCCTAGCGATTGAGAACCTTTTGGGTGATTTTTTTTCATCTCCTTAGCTCAAGGGAACCCTAAAGCCAATAATTTGCCCCCTTAAGACTACTCCAGTTAACTCTTTCCAGATATGGTCTGACTGACACACCAAAATGTGTGTTTTCCCACTGATCCATAATAGGAGTCCAGACATTTGAATATTTTAATCTGCCGGTTCCTGTCATTACTGGAATATGCAAGGGTTGGGCAGGTGGAGTTACTGCCTCCTCAGAGGAAAACCTAAACTATAATCACTTATTGTGCAGTCAGTGTTTTAACAGATGTTAAAGAAGAGTTGAATTAATAAGCATTCATTTTTATAAGTAAACTTCCCAAGCTTTTTATTCCTATATCAAGGTAGGGTCGAAGTCGAATGAATACTAATGCGACCTGTAAGTTAGTATTTCTCTGTCCATTTGTTAAGACACTGAAATTAATCATTCCTTTTCATGGATGTTTGTGGATATTGCTGTGTGCAATTCGGTTGCCATGTATCGCCTACAAATACACAGTCACTTCACTTCACAGTAACAATCCTACAAACTCTTTGGGCCATCCTCCAGATGTGAAAGGCAGCTATACACTATACCAAATGCAAGGACTTTTAAGGATTATTATCTTCATTTTAATGCTGTATCATGAAGGATACTATGCAGGTTTCCTCTAATGAAATTAGAACTTTGGTCTGACCTTTTGACTTTTCTCCTGTTTTAATTCAAAAATGTCAGGGCAACATTCAGATTAAATTAGCAGTACCCTGCACCATCTTTAACAAGTAAAAGGTGGTCGGCAAAACTGAGTTATAAAAAGATAAAGTTCTCATTGATTTCAGGCAACTCCTCTGATCCTCCACTCGTGTGCAAATGAAAACATTTTGCATTTTATCTGGGGAAAATGTGCAATGGGTTTACTTATTCAAAGCTTTATTAAGAATTCTTGAGTTTGGATGATGTATAAGCTTGCTGGGTGCCTGCTGTGATCTTACATCTTCAGTAACTTGGTCACGGAGCTTTCTTGGGTGCCTGCCACTTCCAGATAGTGTGGTGTGCGCATCTTCTCAAGACGAAATCTGTTCTTGCACTGTTGCCCAAACCAATGGACAGCACTTGTCTTTGTGAAGAAACAACAGCTGTGCCACACGTCATGTGAATGACGTGTGCGATTTGAAGTTTATAAAGAGATAGTTGCCTACAATGGAAGGAAAGTACAAGGATTTCTTTAATGCTATGCTTATCCTGCTTGATTGTTAACAAAATGCAACAGTGGGAGCTTGCTATCAGGGTTGTGCAGTTGTCAAAATAAAGCACAGTTTTGTAGAGCTTTCCTGATAGCTCTATCAGTAAGGCCACTGCCTGGAGCCACGGATTTGATGCCAGATCTGTACATAGTTAGCCGATCTCAGCCAAGGGAGCAGTTGGGGGCACAGCAATTGTGCTCAGTGGCACTCAGATGGGGAAGGGAAAATCAGCCAAGATTTCTGCCTCTGTCCTGTGCATGTGTGTAGATATCAGCTCAGAATTCCTCTTAGCCTTAATACCATTTTCCTTCAAATGTAATATAGTTCAGAATTCAAAATTCTTTAACATAGTCTCAGTTTGGAAGCTGGTTTTCACAGTTCTTAAAAAGACCTGTGTGAATATATTATTCATATTATATATATATATATATACATATAAAGTTAAGACTTTTTCAACATTTTGCATCATCTTCATTTTTCTGACAATTGTCTTGAACCTAAGACGAGCTGTAATTTTAGGGGCTGCGGGCGGGTGTGGGGTGGGGGAGCGGTGGAGGGAAAGATCGGCGCAGTTGTGTTGCCTAGACAGCTAAACTCACTGCTTGGACTCGGACCAGTGTGTGAATGAGACCCCCTTGGGTTAGGTACAAGAGGGTGACCAAGGAACAAAACCTCAACATAAATCAGAGCTTTTAGAAGGGATTTTGTTTGCAAGAGATTTTTTTTTTGCTTCGAAAACCGATTGATATTTTTTCTTTCCGAGGACGCACATTGTTTGTAAACCATTCTCATTACCAGTCGTGTGGCCCAAGGAGAATGGAGAATAATAAGGGTTTTATTACGAGCAATCTGCTATTCAATATTTATAGCCTCTGCGCTCCAGAAATCCTTGCCATTTAAAATCCCTGGAGTGTGCTGTAAAAGGAAATTGGTATTGAAAGATTTTGAGGCTGGACGGTGAAAGAACCTCTTATGTCTGGGTTGTGTGGGTTACATTGCCTGAGGTTCTCGGCTGATTGTAGTCTACTGCGATGCCCTTTTGGTTGTTTTAACATGTTACTCGTATATTGCACTAATTCCAAATGTGGTTTCAACTAACATTGAGCTAGTGTAGGATCAGGGAAATCCATCTGCAGTGTGTCAGTGATGAGCTCCTCAACATCGGGTGCGTAACACAAAGAGAGAGAGAGAGAGAGAGAGAGAGTGAGAGAGAATACGTTGACAGTAATGCACAGATTGACAGGCTCCACTTTGATAGACAGCCCCTGCCAGGTGGCAGCAACACAAGCCAGCCGTCACTGAAAGAACAGTGTTTTATTGTCGTCTTTTTCAGTGGGCATTTATTTTCATGAAAGAGATGGACGACAGTGCCGAGGAATGGAAAAGGTTTCTACTTAATGCCCCGTGAATCACAGGCTGAGTACACCATAGAGTAGATGCAGTGAAGCACTCGCTCTCTTAAACTCCCCACTTGCAGTGTTTGATGACGTGCGTAATGCTGGTCCCTTGAGAAGTCCACCAGCATTTCAGACGGATTCTCTCTGTCTCGGTTATTACGTTGACGGAGGTTCTGTTGCTTGGTAGCCCACTCAAATTGAAACTGATAACGTGATGGTCTCTGGGCTTCGGATTTCACCAGGTAATTGTCACCAATAAGCCAGTGCTGGCAAAGCCGCTCACTGAAGGTTAACTCAGAGGCAGCATTCTCTATTTAGGAATCGACTGTAGAACCAGGTGTAAAATTATTATTCAAAGTATTTCCACATGCTCTTCTGCAGTTGTTTCACTTTTCACATGAGCACACAAGAGTTTGAACCGATTGCCACCAAATTCCCAGGAGTCTCACCCGAGCTTTCCAGAAGTTGAATAAAACGCTTTCAGGAATGGACATTGTTGACAGACACAACACAGATAGTTTGTGAATAGAATTTTTTCCGCAGTCGTGATTAAACTTAATCTATTTGCTGAGGATCATTAGGACCAGATGGCCTTAAGTAAAGTGCAAAAACTCGAAACTCAAATACCAGAGTCCTAGCCCCCCCACCCATTTAGAGCATAATCTTTGAAGAAAGGTTTAAATATTAACCACAATACAAAATTTGTATGACACCTTTCAAGTCGAGAGGACGTCCCAAGGCGCTGGGATAATAATCTTTGCATTTGATATATCGCCTTACCACGTCTTCGGGACATCTCAAAGCGCTTCACAGAATATACTGTAAAATGAATCGACTCTATATTTTGTGGGTGAAACCCGGCAGCCAATTGCGCACAACAGTGTCCCCATAAACAGTTGTGGATTGAGTGACCAATTTCTTTTAACAATTGAAGAAATTAACTACTGTAGTTAACCAGCCAAAGATTAAACATGTCACTGCCTTGATATCTGCTTGAAATCTGTTTGCTCTTGGTGGCGCATTGCACTGTCGAATCTTTGCAGGGTCCCAAGGAGCAGTAAAGATGTCTGTTTGGAGTCTGAGATTCCCCAAACAGGAAAAGATTTAGGCAGCTCAGTGGAGGCTCAGAGAGAGGGGTGGGGGGGGGGAATGGGACAAACCTTCCCAATTCACCAGCTGTGCTGTCAGAGGCCTGGGAGAGGTTGTCAGTCATTCTCAGGGTTAGGGGCCACTAAAAAGGTGAAGACATCTTAAAAAATTGAGAGTAGAACCACCATCCCCAATCAGTAGTGTAACTATCATTACACTTCCAATGGCCATAACTATATTACACTTCCAATGGCCTTAAATATATTGTAGTTTCAGACAGAACCACCGAATCCAGTTTTCGATAATGTTTGGGTCTCGTCAACTTGTATGTATATTTAAAACACATTTTCTTCAAAAGTTTAGGGGCTTGTGTTTTACCTGGGGCAGTTTTGCTCTATAGTCCCTTCAATAATAATAATCCTTGCATTTGATATAGCGCCTTATCATGTCTTTGAGACATCTCAAAGCGCTTCACAGAATATACTGTTAAGTGGATTGACTATGTATTTTGTGGGCGAAACACGGCAGCCAATTGCATACAGCAGTATCCCACAAACAGTCATGGATTGAGTGACCATTTTATTATTTTTTTTGAAGGAATTATTATCCCCTTTCTGAATAGATATGCTTCATGCAGAACTACATAAAATTCTGTTCACACAATATCTGTGTTGTTTCTGTCAACAATGACAGTGCCTGAGAAAAGATTTATTTGAATCCTAGAAAGGTCGGGTGAGACTCTTTAGGAATGGGTCAGTCGTTTTCAACTCTTTCAGGTCTCTATTGACAAGAAACTCCATTAGCCTCCCTTTTTTGTTGCTGTTCGAAGAAAATGGGCTGGAAAAAAAAGTTGAGAAACTTTTAGTTTTACTGATGTTATTCTGGCCTTTTCACAATTAGCGAAGGCAGTACCAACCCTATTGAATAAGTATCTACTACTATTTTGGCTCCTCTTGATCTTCCACCTAAAAACCTCTCTCTTCAACCCACTTATGATCCACTCCCCCTTCTCCCCTTGCTTGGAGTGAAAACTCCATCTTTGCCAAGTGCCCCAAGATGTTATCCTACATGAAATGTGCCACATTAATGCAAATAGTTGTTTTGTCGTGCTCCGCCACTGTCAAGCGCTCTGGGACGCTACCCTGCGTGAGGGGCACTATATAAATGCAAGTTGTTGTTGTAGTAGTTCCATATTTTAACGCCTAGTTTGACAGGTGATATTCTCTAACAGAGATTGAGGTAATGCATAATCTTAAGGCAGCAAAACTGGGTCGTTGGTTGACAAATTTGGAGAACTAGTCACGAAACCAGAAATTTCCCAACATGCCAACAAAAAATGTTTAGACAGTCCTAACAAATTGAAAAAAACAACCTTTACATTGGCCGGAGGATTTGGTTTATCAGTCACGACTGTTAGCTTTTTGCCTCCGGTTTGATGAATGGAGCAGACTACAGGAAGCTCCAAAAATTAGTCAATACTGTGATATTTTGGCACGAAATGTAGGGAGACTTGAGTGGATTGATCGGTCTCAGAAAGGCTGATGTCACTTAAGTTTGCATCCTGTTTGTGCATTGTCAATGTGAAGTTGAATTCATTGAAGGATCCGTCTGTGTTGGTTGCTGGGGAAGACCTGCATTGTTGGAGGTGCCGTCTTTCTGGTGAGATTTTAAACCAAGGTCATTAAAGATCCCTCCTCTTTTCTAACTACAATAGGGTAATTGACATCCATCTGAACAGGCAGCCAGGACCTTGGTTGAATGTCTCATCCAAAGCACAGTACTTCTGACAACTCAGCAAAACTCCTGTGCTGCACTGGAGTGTTAGCCAAGACTATAGGCTCAAAGTCCCAGTGCGGCTTGAAGCCACAACCTTCCCTGACCCAGAGCACGAGTGCTGTTAATTATGGCACATATTGGCGGAGCACTGTTTCAGATACCTCAGGCATCGCAGTGAGCAGACGACAAAGTTCTAGTTTATTAATTGCACGCTACAGTGTGGTTGTGTCCTCGGTGACTTGTAACAGCCTTCTCTGTGTTTGTCAAATTGACAGCAAGAATTCATTTCCTTCCTAACAGTTTGCTTAACACCAGGGATGATTTTTTTGGCATTTGCTGGTATAATGGAATGTACATAATAGTACCTCGAAATGGTCGATCAGTGATATATATCAATCATAAGGGTTTCTATTCCCTCAACACGCAGTTGGTCTACAATGCCAAGTAATCCAGTTCTCTGGCAAAAGCGAGTTCACAGGGTCAGCGAATCACTCTTGAACTGGTCACGGGTTCTCACGTCATTTAAAGTAGTAACATAATCCCTGCATTTGATATAGCACCTTTCACCTTGGGAAGATGGCTCAAAGTGCTTCGCCGAATTTACTGTAAAGTTAGTGACTATATTTTGTAGGCGAACGAACGAAAGAAAGGCAGAGCAAGACAGTAAACTTTTGGTAACAACCATTGCCATCCGTTGAAATAAACGAGAGCTAGCAGCAGGACTGTTGGGATTTGCTCACTGCCCTTTCACCTGTGGGATACGGATTTGAATCCAGCTGAGACTAGTTGCAAGCATTCTGGGTGAAATTTATTTGAGTAAAATCATGATGTATTTCCCAGTAGACAAAGGTCCAGAACACAAAGCTGCCTAAAACTCGGCCCAAGTTAAATACGGGTCACACCATCATTCCATTATATTGTTTGAAAAGAGTCAGACGTAGAACAAATAGCTCATTTACGCGATAACACTTGGCGAAAGCATGTCCATGACTGCGATCCAGTAACAGTGAAGTTCCCGGGAGATGTGAAATAAAATCATTATCTGAATATAATGGTGTGCTTTGTCAAAAAAATATTGAGGTCCAAATCTCTGACTGTCCAGGGCCTTGGGACGTTCTCCCGACGTGAAAGGTGCTATACAAATGTAATTTTGTATTGTACTTTGTATAATACGTGCAATGTATCCAAGAGCTTTAGAGGGAGTTGGGGTGATTGGGACAAAATAAATTGTATTGCAGCTGGCAGTTAAATTATATTGGACATTCTGGTGTTTTTTGCAGTGTTGTACTTGGAACACGCAATGATTGTTTCTTGATGTCGACTGCAGTGCTGCAGTTTGTTCAAGACCAAGCACAACAATCTGTTGTAAGCATTTATAAGTCGAGAGAGAATGTATGGCGTTTTTCGAGCAATCACTTTTTTTTAACCCAACAGCTTGTGTGCGTGAAAACAAAACATTTACAGTATTATGGTTTATGACATTTCCTAAAAGTAACATTTGCATCCTGGCTCACAGATATACGAGCAGAGTAATTGATTAGGATTTATGTTTCAACTTTGCCCTCAGCCGTCTGCCATTTTGCTAAAACAGAGACTGTTTTATTAAATGTCGGAATTTGAATATTGAAAGACGAGGTTTAAGGAGGGTAACCACTGTTCAAGGAACGGACAAAGATGTACACGTGGGGAACGGATACTTATGAAATGACAAGATTTTATTTTGGGCTGTTAGAAGTTGGGAAGGTACTTCCTCCGTGTGATCTATTAGTGCTTTTATCTGTGGATTATGTGAAGAATTGCTTTGGTTGCCAAACAGTACAAGGCGTCGGCTCCCAAACTATCTTAAACCAAAGTTTTACTGACTGCATACTAGGACAGAAGATATATAAAAACTTAGTCAAGTTTCCTTACTCCGCACGCCTCTGTTTACCAGCAGTAAGTAGGAACCCGGTTGTTAGTCGATTGGTGGATCACTTAATTTGGTCACTCAATCCATGACTGTTTGTGGGGACGCTGCTGTGCGCAATTGGCTGCCGGGTTTCGCCCACAAAATATACAGTCAATTCACTTTACAGTTTATTCTGTGAAGCGCTTTGAGACGTCTCCACGATGTGATAAGGCACTATATCAAATGCAAGTATATTATTATTATGATGCAATTTTGTGCATCCCATACAGCAAATATTTCAGTGGGATGAGTGGGGTGGGGTTGTTGTTCTATTTCAGAACAACTTTCATGTGCGCATTGAATCTGCTATAAAATGCCATCCATTTCACTCCTGCATGTGCTAACCACCTTGAGACATCGAGAAGACGTGAAAAGCGCTATATCAAATGCAAGGATTATTATTATTATTGATTCTGTTCTGTCAATTCATAACGTGTTCCTGTGTTGGACAATGCATTGACATTCCATAACTAGATTGCAGAATTGAACTTGTGCCATTCTTATTTAAATGGAGCAGTTGTTTCCAAGCTTGTAAAATTTCCAAAAAGTACCAGAAACTGCGCAGAATAGTACATACCCAATTGCCAACTGAAGCGCGGGGAACAGATTAATGCCTGAAAACTTTCACCCTGTTTTGTGAAGTGCCATTTCTAGGCTCTTATTATTTTGGTTGCACCCAAGGCTGTGACAGAGTAATCATTCAAAGACAGGATTTAGGTTTAACAACAGTCTCAGTTTGTGACTGATTTAAAGCAATAGGTGACCTTTTCAGGGCAGAAAGCAAGGAAGTAGGGAGTAGGTTTGACACTGGAAGGTTGGCCTGCGATTCAGGTCGCGAGAGCTGCACATGCCAGATAATAAAGGACTGCTCAGATCAGACTGAACGTCACAGATGGCCAATGTTGATAAAATAAGCCCAAATCCCTATTGTTTTCTTCAGGGACTCTGTGCTGAAGCTGATTTTCCCCCCTTGCCACCTCCGAAACTTGAAGCACGGATTCGCTGAACAATAAAGCACCAGAGTTTTGATAGTTGTGATGGTTTTTTGGGGGTTGGGGGAAGAAAGGGCAACAAATCACCGGGATGGAAATAGACCTGGTCATAAATCTTTACTTTGTGGAAACAAAGGGTTCTTTGGTTCCCAGAACCAAGTCTGTTTCGAAAGGCTTCTTGTTTTCCCCGTGAAAAAAAGGGCTGACCTGATAAAGCAATATTATAGGCTGCATTGTACAATTTTTTTAAAAAAAATGTAAGGATCTATTTTGTTGGATTACGCAGGCTGGACTCTGTCAACTTCCAACGATCGAATGTACACCCTGTAATGTTGAGGAGTTTGACAGGAGCGCCAGCAAAATCACTTAACATCATTATTTGCAGCTGCCCCTTGGCTGAAAAAACAAATTAAAAATGTTTTGAAATGCTCTTTGATGGCTGTGTACATGTAAACCATCGCTTACAGACGATGCTCTTTTCTTGCATATTTCCATGCTTAGTTTGTTTTAACTTTTGAAGCAACGCAGCAGAAATAATCAGCACTGTGGTGCGAGATGTGGATGTCAGTGCCACTTGAGTGCAGGGCAGCAGCCATACTATGTTATAATAATCCTTGCATTTGATATAGTCCTTTATCACGTCTTCCAAACAGCAACATTACATTTGTAAAGCCCCTTTCACGTCAGGAGGACGTCCGAAGGCGCTGGACAGTCAGTGTTTCGAATCCGAGCTGGGGGTCTGGATTGGGGAGGGTGGAGGGCAGGGGGGAAGCAGGGTGAGCGAAAGCACGGTTGAAGAGGAGGGTCTTGAGATTGGTCTTGAGGGAGGCAAGGGAGGAGACGTCTCAAAGCACTTCACAGAATATATTGTAAAGTGAATTGACTGTATATTTTGTGGGCCAAACGCGGCAGCCAATTGCACACAGCAGCGTCCCACAAACAATCGTGGATTGAGTGATCAAATTATTATTATTTCTTTTGAAGGAATTATTACCCCCGGAAATGTGATCCACTAATCGACTAACAACCGGGTTCCTACTCACTGCTAGGTAAGCAGAGGCGTGTGGAGTAGGGAAACTTGCACAACGTTTCTCCCTGCTGGGAATCAAACCCAGGTCTCTCGCGCTCACCTCACAAGCGAGAGACTTGGGTTTGATTCCCACCAGGGCTACTAGACTCCACGTTGCCTAGTTAACATCACTGACTCGTATTACAACCCATCACCATACTTGAGCATCCAAACCAGACAGAGTTCCACATGTGTATGTCACCTACACGTGGGAATTTCCCAGTGTCTGTGTGTACTCTCTCCCTGGAGGGACGTACCCTGCTTACTCAATTCTAGAGAGTATTAGGAGCAGGTTGGCAAGAGTCAGGCTCGGGGTATCCCAAAGTATGCGTTGAAGTACTGCTTCAGCTGCTTAAGCACTTGTGAAATACACAAATGTTCAACCTCACTTGCTTTGTCCCGCTGCTTGTCCAGCTTGGACCACCCTACCCATTAGGGCTTTGGCTTGCAGGGTTAACGCCTAATAATAATAATCCCTCCAAAACCAAAAACAATAATAAATTGGTCATTTTCAATCTACGACTGTTTGTGGGACATTGCTGTGCGCAATTGGCTGCCGCGTTCGCCCACAAATATACAGTCGATTCACTTTACAGTGTGTTCTGTGAAGCGCTTTGGGACGTCCTCCCGACGTGAAAAGCGCTATATCAAATGCAAGGATTATTATTATTATTATTAACAGTAAATGAGTGGGATGATTCCGTGCCCCCAAAATTGGGGGTTGCAGTTTTTCAATCCAATGCAGGATTGTGAACAATTCTTCAATTCCACCTTAATACAGAAGCTAGTTTCTTTTAAGAATTGGGGAAAAACGGCTTCTAAATTAGGCTGAATTTAAGAATTGAAGTGAGTGACCAATTATACCTGGGGGATTGTTGGCCAGGACACTGGGAGAAAATGCCTTTCTCTTTTCGAATAATGCCAAGGGAGCTGTATCGTCCACATGAACTGGTAGAAGAAGTTCAGCATTTCACCCAAAGGACAGCATTCTCAACAATGTTGCGTACCTCCAGCACTCCATTGGAGCCTCAGCTTAGACATTTGTGAGTTCAAAGTCCTGACATGGATCTTGAACCAACACTTTTCTGACTTTGAGGTAAGAGTGCTACCAAATGAGCCAGGCTAACGCCATCTCACACTGTGGCTAGACGGAAGTATTTGACCAGGAGACAACATGTCCATTGTTGCCCATATTTCCATCTGGCCAAAGGGAAGTATGGGTGCCAATGTTGCTTCCGGTTGTTCTTTTTCCAAATTGTTCGGTTGACTACGGGGCAACGTACGCAAGTGATCAACCACTCTCAGGTTTAGCTCAGACACAGATCTTTTAATTTCTCTTCTCCAATTAATTTGGAGTCCTGTAGCTCAGTGGTTAGAGCGCTCGCTTCACAACCGAGAGACCTGGGTTCGATTCCCGGCAGGGCGAAACGTTGGGCAAGCTTCCTTTCTCCACGCCTCTGTCTATCTCGCAGCAAGTAGGAACCAGGTTGTTAGTCGATTGGCGGATCTCTTTTCTGGGAGTAATAATTCCTATTAAAAAAAAATCTGACTATTTGTGGGACTATTTGTGGGGACGCTGCTGTGCGCAATTGGCTGCCGCATTTCTCCCACAGCATATACCGTCAATTCGCTTTACAGTGTATTGTGTGAAGCACTTTGAGACGTCTCAAAGACGTGATAAGGCGCTGTATCAAATGCAAGGATTGTTATATTATTATTTATTTTCTCCAAGGAATTTCATTTTATTCCTTTACAATAGATGAGAGACTATTAACACAAATGAAGAAACAAGAGGAAAAATAGTCACTATTCACAAAAGAGAAGTCGTGGTCCATATAATCCATTGTTTATTCTAACAAACGCTTGCAAATGACTTTCGGTTTATTTTCCAACTCAGTTGAAATCCTTTGGGATGGTTAATAACACAAAACATACTGGTGTTCCCAATGTTTATTTTTGTTCTACACAAATTCACAGGGCATTAATCTTTCTGGTTGACTTCTACATTTGTTACGTGTTTTTGCGTCCCTTGGTTCTTGCACTGCTGCCTCCTGCCGCCACACTTCCTTTATCTGTGCCACGTGCTTCACGGTGGCCATCAGCAGTGTTATACCCCCAGCCTGCTTCCCTGCCTGCCTTGCTTTTCTTTCCCCACCTGATAAAGCCTCCCCTTCAGCCACCCTCTCTGCCCTCCACCCTCCCTGACACCCTCCACCACCGCCCCCCCACCCCGGCTCGGGTTCTAATCCTTAAATCAGTGCCTTGTCCTCTCCTGACAATGAAAGGATCTTTACAAACATATTTTTGTATTGTATTGTATGAAATACTCCATTGAGCAGATTAGTGGGGAACTTCAAAAAGTGATAATAATCCTTGCATTTGATATATCACGTCTTCGAGACGTCTCAAAGCGCTTCACAGAATACACTGTAAAGTGAATTGACTGTATATTTTGTGGCCGAAACACGGCAGCCAATTGCATACTGCAGCGTCCCCACAAACAGCTCAGGATTGAAGTGACTCATTTCTAAAGTAGCTGGTCAAGAACCCGTGCATTGAAAAGGCTAACTGAGGCTTGAAGTCAAACTCGATTCTAAAGTTCTGTAAGTGCAGCTTTATTCAATTAAATTTTTTTGAATTTGATCAGCAGAAACTGAACCGATCTTAGTTTTTAGCAGATCCCGGGTATCAGCAACATTAAAAAGTATGGTTTATGTCTTCATGTCGACCCTTCTGTGATCTTATAAGTTCAGAGATACCTAACAACAATAATAATAATAATAATCCTTGCATTTGATATAGCGCTTTTCACATCTTCTAGACGTCTCAAAGCGCTTCACAGAATAGACTGCAAAGTGAATTTGTGGGCGAAACGCGGCAGTGTCCCACAAACAGTCGTGGACTGAAAATGAACAATTTTTTTNGTAAGGATTATTATTTACAATCAAATGGCACATGAAGATAGTAGCTTTCCGAAAGGAAGTAGCGACACATGATGTATTTTTCCATTGGAGAGTTTCTGTACAGCTGCCTGAGTAATATCAGCAGTACTTTCCTGACTCCGGTATTAAGTCACAGAGCTTACGATAAAACCCATTCAGCTCTGCTTGCCCAGTGTCCATAGAAGTGTCACTGTGGAGCCAGTTCAATCCCAGAGAGCCTATGTTAACTCGAGCAACATATTATGGAAAGTTGCAAACTTTATCCCATTATTTTATTTCTGCGTCATTATGGAGCACCTGCTGGTTAATTGCTGGTATTGTTCATGCTGCTTTCATTGTTTTGTTGGGCTTGCATTTTGGTTTTTTAGAGGATCACAAGATTGGTTCTAATCAAAAAGGCCCTGGGTTTGATTCCCGGCAGGGCGAAAAGTTGGGCAAGTTTCCTTACTCCACACGCCTCTGTTCACCTTGCAGTAACTAGGAACCCGGTTGTTAGTCGAACAGCGGATTGCTTTTCCGGAGATAATCAATCCTTCCAATAAAAATATAAATAAATGATAATAATTTGGTCACTCAATCCATGACTGTCTGTGGGACGCTGCTGTGCGCAATTGGCTGCTGCGTTTCACCCACAAAATATACAGTCAATTCACTTTGCAGTATATCCTATGAAACGCTTTGAGATGTCTCGAAGATGTGATAAGGTGCTATATCAAATGCAAGGTTTATTATTATTATCTTGGTACATTTGAAAATATTGTTTTGGCTTTACTTTTTTACTGTCCAACCAAGCGCAATTTATGAGAGTGGAGGGAACAAAGCACAATGGAATAATGTCTGGATTGGAATCTTTTTTCGAAGTGACTGCACTTGCCACTTTATGGTCATGCAATCAAATGCCAATTGCTGCCAGTTAATTTTTTTCTTTCATTCATTCTGGGTTCTGACAAGGTGCAAATGAAACCTCCAGCTGTTAGTGGTTTAACCAGCAAGTTACCAAAATATTTATTTTTCAGATCAATCATCGCGCTTGCAATAAATTTACAAGAAAAAGTCATTTTTCCCATTTTCTGCGAAACAAAACACACTTTTACATTTTGTTACCAAGATTAAAACAACTTATATTGGCCAAGCAAGAAAGCTGCACGCTAAATTCCTTCTTGGGAGGTTTATTTTTAAATCAGGGTAACCTTGCTTTCTAATGTGTTCCTGGCTGCTGAGCTTCATTAACAACCCACGATACACATGTGAATGCTGTACTTTGCTGCTCTGTGCACATTTTCCTCTCCATATAGCCTGTCTATCAACTGTTGGTATGTGTGGATACACACTTGGGGGGNAAATCGCCTGAAAGCTGTTTCACTTGGATTTTCAACTGTAGTGCATGGTGTCTCTGTGCCTCCTTCTGTCTGCTATGGTCTTATAATAATAATCCTTGCATTTGATATAGCGCTTTTCATGTCTTTTAGACGTCTCAAAGCACTTCACAGAATAGACCGCAAAGTGAATTGACTGTATAATTGTGGGCAAAATGCAGCAGCCAATTGCGCACAGCAGCGTCACACAAACAGTCGTGGATTGAAAATGACCAATTTATTATTGGTTTTTTTCTTGACGGATTATTATCAGGCGCGTGGAGAAAGGAAACTTGCCCAAGGTTTCACCCTGCCGGGAATCGAACCCAGGTCTCTCGCATGCAAAGTGAGTGCTCTAACCACTGAGCTACAGGACTCCACTTATGTGCCTCTGTATGTTGTGTTTGTTGCGTACTTCGGTGGGTGTATTTGTATGTGTTTTCTTTCTCTCTCTCTCACTTTGTCTATCCGATAGAATAGATGTTACCTTGTGCGGGGGTTATGATTCCAAGTGTGTTCGCCACTTAAATGTTCATTCTTAACACATAAGCTCAGAGTGAATTTTGGCAGGTTATTCACCCGTGGAGGCAACACTGAGGAGCTCGGTTGCACACTTTCCAGTAGGCCTCGTTGAACACTGAAAAGAAAGACCCTTTGCCGAAGCTGGTTCCAATTGTTGCTCCCATTTTACTGCCCTGAATGAGATTAGCACAGCGTGGAAAGAGGTTTTACTTTAGAACTTATCAATCTGTTTTAGCTGTATTTCACAGAGACTTTACTGATCATTGGGGAAACTTATTCACCTCTATAAAAGTAGAAATTAGTGATCTATTTTAAATGAGTCATACATTTGAAAAATAGAAGCTAGTGTTATGAATGTTGTCAACCTTAGTGCATCTGCTGTCCAGAATTGGTGCCCAGTTGGCCTCTTTCCAGAGCAATTGGGAGACGTGTTCTGCTTTACTTCTCTTTCACAGCAAACTATATGTAGGGGTAAAATATTGTTGGACGGGAATCCAACCCACAAGTGACACGTAAGCTGTGCACTTGTGTGCAAAGCTTCCAGGACAGCGGGTGCCCCTTGTGGGATTGACCTACTTACAAACAATTTCCTAGTAACTCGAAAAGGCTTTAGTAATGGGAACAGGTGCCCCAGCCAAAGCCAGCTGCAGTTGGTGACTTGCCAGGTTGCTGATCCATTTAACATTCCTCGTTATTCTGACACTTGTCATTTTTTTTCCCCCTTTCTCCTGACTTTCCTGCTGTGGAATCTCTTGACAGACTCTTGCCTACGCCACTGCTAGTAATGCTGATTTCTTTCAGCGGAACGACTAGTGATATCATGTTGGATATCGCAGAGCTGGAGGAGGTGATAAAATTCTTCTTGAGTGGATCGACTTGTTCTTATAGTGCAGAAAACCCATTGTAAAGTGCACGCTATCAAATTTAAGAGGCAAGATGAATATTTCGCCACACACTCTCACAAAGAAAATGAAGCACATTAATCTTATGTTCGTTTTAAAAGCCTTAGTGCCTCTGATTAACTGTTCAAAGCAACCTGGCTCAGTTGCTAGTACACTCGCTAAAGTCAGAAGGTTGTGGGCTCAAGCCAGGACTTTGAGCTCATAATTCGGAGATGCTACCCGTAGGATGATGCGTTAATCCAAGGTCTGCTTATTGAGCTGGATGGAAAAGATCCTATAGCACTAATTGAAAAGAGAAGGAGGAATTTTCTCTCGTTGTCTTGGCCAATAATCCTCCAGATAAAATTGGTCAAAATTGCAATAACGTTAAGTCACCTATTGTTATAATGTGCATAATGTTATAGTGGTGGCTGGTCCAGCTGTTGTTTTTTATGTTTGGTACACATTTGAGTTTGTGTATTGTTATCTTCTTCTATACCAATGAAACGACAATGTCTGTCTGCGCTTCAAGAAGGATCTCAATAACAGATTGACGTAGAGACACCTTATTGGAAAGGTCTTCCAACTGGGAGTGACGTGGGCATATTTGTTTTCAGGTATCTCCTCTTGTTCATGAGTTATTTTCAGTTTTGTTTTTTGCTACAGTGGTCCCCAAGTCAAAGTGGGGCTGTGGCATCATGCGTCACAGAGCACCTACCTATGTTTGCACACATTGCAGTTACCACCTGGTAACTGCTAGTAACAATAGTAATAATCTTGCATTTGACATAGCACCTTATCACGTCTTCGAGACGTCTCAAAGTGCTTCACAGAAGGTACTGTAAGGTGAATTGACTGTATATTTTGTGGGTGAAACTCAGCCGACAATTGCACACAGCAGCGTCCCACAGACAGTCGTTGATTGAAGTGATCACTTTCTTATCATAATTTTGTGGAAGGGATTAACCCTGGAAAAGCGATCTGCCAATCGACTAACAACCGGGTTCCTAGTTCCTAGCAATTTCAGGGCAGGTACCAGGAAGTTTTTTTTTCACTCAGAAGATAGTTAGTGACTTTAATTTCAGATTTGCAGTGTCTGCAGTATTTTGCCTTCTTTTTTTGAGAGTCAACAAGAGATGGGTTGATGAGCAGGCCTGGCAGATGGGTTGATGGAAGATGAGTTGTCTAATGAGAAGTGGCTGTTACAGTTCAGTATTTTCTGCTCTCAAAGGTGCTGTTATTTTTGCGATTCACTTTTGAAGATCAAACAGTCAAAAATAATCGATTTTATTGAAAAAAACCTTTTTACAGTGAATCTGTAGGAAGATTTTGAATCTGTCACAATATTTTTTCTCATCCTTAAAATTGTAAATGCCTTCAAAAAAGTCTGCAAGCATTTATAAGGGAAGTTTCCCCTCTTTTTACAATATGTTGTCATGTTATAATTTTGTCTAGTCCGAAAGAGCACTGAAATAATTTGCTGAAAGAGTACTGAAATAAGAGTAATGAAATCATTTGCTGAAATAACAATCCTTGCGTTTGATAGAGCGCCTTATCACGTCTTCGAGACGTCTCAAAGGGCTGTATCATCAAGCAGACTCGACTGTACTTCATTTGAAACATAATTGGAAACTAGAGCAATCTGTTAATATCCACATGGACCAGGGGAGAAGCCGGCTCCACTCATGGCTGAGTCCCGTAACCCGTCTCACACACCCCAGCCTCTCTTTTCACGTCCATGACAGTGCAAACCACGTCCATGTAGACACGGGGCCCCAGTAATGATTTAGAAACCTAGGTTGAGTGTTTGTTGTCATTGCTTTGCTTGCTGGTGTTCGGTGTGTGTGGAGGGGGAGGTGTGAATACTTTTCTGCCCTCATTTACTGAAAGAAAATACAGTAATCTGTTTTCTTGACCATGGAACTATGACCTGCTGAATGCTCTACTGCACGCTCAGTGCCAAGTGTGGTCTCTCGGGGCAGGTGACCTTCTAACCCCACACAGTAATGAAATGCGTGTTATGTTGCTGCTGTTTATAAAAAAAACATATAAAGATGCCGAAACAATGTGGAAAAACACAGCAATTGCTGGTGTGCTGCCAAGAATCACCAAAGGCTCTTAAATCATATTTTTTTTAAAAGCTTTTATTTGTGTGGTCAATTGCAGCTTTAATTTGTTCAACATGCGCCCAAACAAATATTGGTACAAATGACCTCTTCAAATTTAGCTCCCTTTAAAATTTATCAGCGTTTAATGTTTTTTTAAAATGCTGATAGCCAATAATAAATAGCAATCACACATTTACTTGCTAGGGGGACGCAGAAAATGCACTCATTAAGTTCCCCACGGTGGCATTTTTACTGTGTGAAGCAAACTTAAACGCTGCCTCTTCATTGATGGTTTCTAGGGAAAATGCGCTGCACAATTTACAAGCTGAAGAAAAACGGGGAGGTTAGAAGACCTTTTTTGAAGGGTGGAATACCTTTCCTTAAATGGCTGTTGAAGCCAAATCCATAGCAGCTTTTAAACGAGAACTGGATAGATATCTGAAGAACAATAATGTTTAAGGCTATAGCGATTAAGTGAGAGAAATGGGGATTAGAAATGGATAGCTCCAGTGGGAGAGCCTATTCCAGCACCGGTACGATAGACTGGATAGACTGTGTCCCTGCTAGAGCCTGCATCAAGGTCACAATATAAATGCAAGTTGTTGTTGTTGTAGTTACTGTTGCTGTAATTTCTGTGATTCAAGGAGCAGTGTGTCACGGGTAAAATTCACGAATTATTTTTTTCCAGATTCCCAGATATTTAGTTGTGGCTATCCCGATTCAGCCGCACCTTAATTCTGATCTGTTGTGCAGAGATTGACAGTGCATAAATATGGAATTAAAGAAATTTAGCCCATCTCAAGCCCTCTCTCTCCGCAGTCCAGACAAAGCCTGGGCTCCACCCCGCTCATTCAGTCTCTTTAGTGAAAGTACTTCCTAACCATTTCTTTCAATAACAATTTCCTTTAATTTAGAGAAAATTAGAAAAATCCATCAATACTGAATCTTAGCCGCTAAAATCCCAAACCACAAAGTCTATTTGTAAACCGTATGTAAACATTGCACAGCACATGTAGAGAGGGAGTCTGATTTCCTTCATGTAATTAACGAACAAAATGTATTTATTAACAACCTTTAGTTGGTTGTTTTGGGACTTCCTGCTGACGTGAAAGGCACTATACAAATGTAATTTTTTTGTTGTTAATGAAGTAACTTGAAGCATCTTTAATTCCTTCTATCCATGTATTTGCAGCCCGGATCTACATTTTCAAGAAGAGAAATCAGGAGTGAATATTTTCTCCAAGCATGGGGAGACTGAGTCAAATTCTAGTGCAACTTAACTGCATCCTTCCATGTCTCATTATCAAATCTTTTGCTATTTTGTGGAGCTTGGTGCGTGCAAATTGCCTGCCTCGTTCACCTATTCACTTACACAGTTACTACAGTCTACATCCTGTGAAGGGCTTTGAGATGTCGTCCTGATGTGAAAGGTAAAAAAAATGTAAGGATTATCATTATTTATCCAGAGCCGTGCGGGGGAGAGAGGGCAGATGTGTTGTTTTAATCTTCAATTTAAACTAAAAGAAAATAAGCCGGGAAACTCACTGGCCTGAAATTTCACTCCATCTTCGCCTGTCAGACTGTTGTTTTAAAGGGCAAAACTCTTCAATTCAGACATAATTTGCAAGCCGTTTTTTCTGCAGTTCTTAAAAAGAAACCGTCTTCAAATTAAACTGCATTTAATAGTTTGCAACATTTCTACACTGCTTTAAAGTGTAAGATTAAAAAGTGTCTTGCAGACATAAACTGAGCGGAATTTGGGGCCTCAGAGCGTGCTCTGCTGCCCCAGGACAAACCTGTTATGGGTCAGCATGCTGATGCGACAGCAGAAAGCTGCACAACAGGCTTTTCCTGGCTGCGCTGAAATGGAGCCTGTCTGAAAGCTTCCTAATGTCAGAGCACTCTCCCTTTTTAACAACATCCCTTATTCCAACTGGGGCAAATGCTGTGTTTTTTTTTAAAAAGCAGAGGTTTGAGTTTCACTCAGCGAAAGCAGGAAATTCCACGGAGCACCACACGTCTCTAGACAACAGCATCACATCACTTGCTCGAGAGCAGCAAGGAGACCTCAGAGAGCACATTAAAAAAGTTTTATTCCTGCCTTTGATGAGTGGTAAGAGCCACAGTGTTTGCCATTGATCAGAAAAGGAGCATTACCTTCGCAGTTTCTCTTAATGTAAAACTACTGAAGCACCAATATCTGAGTCTCTGTACGCTGATTACTAAAAGCTAGATCTGTTGGTTACCACCGATTATAAAGATGTAATTAAGGATCACTGTGCTTAGAGATCAGTAAATGAAAGCTCAGTGGGATAAGAATAGATTGTCCACTTTCTTAGACTCTTAAGCATGCACAACATGGCTACAATCTGACGTTAAAAAAAAATCCTGGTTTGGATGAAGAAGGCCCTTTGATCTGATCTTGTCTTTCCAGAACACCCACTCTACTATTTCATCCTCTTATCATGGGTTAAGCGTTCCGAGACTCTACCCCACATGAAGGACGCTATATAAATGCGAGTAGTCAACTCAATAGCTGACAAAGCATTTGTGTTGCTGAAGAAGCCTGTTTCTTCTGACAGCGAAAAGAAAGACCACCGTAGACCTCGGTTTCCATGAAACAAATAGCTAACGTTACTTTTTTTAAAAGAAATATTTTTTAAAAAATCTGAATTTAAAAAAATCCGACTCACAAATCTATTGAAACAGCTGTGTATTTGATGATGTTTCCCTCATTTCTCTCCCACACACTGTTTTCATAGGAACTTAGAATTAATTCGGATTTTTTTAAAAAAAACACATCATAAAAGTATTTCTTTTCTCCCCGCGTAAAGTATGATTTGTGTTTCTGTAGTTTGTGCGGCTGGCTGGCCTGCTGCCAAAGTTCTGCCATCGCCCCCTTTGGCCACAGACACTGTAAGGCATAGGCTCCTGTCCAAGCAAAGTTTCCCGATTCTGATTGTCGTATTCCACTGCCTTAAGAGGCAGCCTTCTCTGCCTAATGTTATGGTCAGATCAGGACCCGAGAGAATCTCAAGGGTCGGTCTAAAGAAACTGTCTGAGGTGGCCCTGCACAATGAGAAATATCCAGAACTGGAGACCGCAAACTTATTTTCCGAACTCACTCACATTTGTCAGTCTGGCTCAGTTGGTAGCACTCTTGCCTCTGAGTCAGAAGGTTGTGGGTTTAAGCTCCACTTTGGTAATAATAATAAATAATAATAATCCTGGCATTTGTTATATCGCCTTTCACTTCTGGGGGATATCCCAAAGTGCTTCACAGGATTTACTATGGAGTGACTGCGTATTTGTGGGCGATTGGGGCAGCCAATTTGCACACAGCAATGTCCCACAAATAGCTGTGAAGAGAGTGACCGCATTTTATTTGGAGGTTTGTTGGCCAGGACACAAGGAGAAACTTCCTTCAGAACTTTCTCTTTTCAGAAGTTTCCTACAGATCTGTTTTCAAGTATGCCATGGGATCTTTAGCATCAACCTGAACAGGCAGACAGGACCTCAGTTTTAACGTCTCACCTGAAGAATGAAACCTCCATCAATGCGACAAAAATCCCAGCACTGCATTGGAGTGTCAGCTTAGACCATGTGAGTTCAAGACCCGACGTGGGGCTTGAACCCACAATCTTCTGACTCAGAGGCAAGAGTGCTACCACTGAGCCAGGCCATGCCACTACTTTGGTATTTTCACATTCTAGGCTGACATTGCAATTCATTACTGGGAGTGTGCTGCATTGTTGAAGGGTCTGATCTTCATATGAGGCACAGTTGTAGCTCACAGTTGGACTATTGTGTCCAGTTCTGGATGTCCCACTGTTGCAAGGATATCAAGGGCACAGAGAGGGTGCAGAGGATATTCATTCACGAGGACGGTACCAGGGTTGAAAGGTTTTACTTATGAGGAGAGAGAGACTGGAAGAACTGGGTCTGAGAGGAGATCAGATAAAAGTTTTTAAGTTATGAGGGAGTAGATATCCACACTTTGTTTACTCTATGGATACATATACAACTATTCCTAAACATGGAGAAATTATTTCCATTGGTTGGTAAGTCGGAAACTTGGCGGCATTGATTTAAGGTAATTACTGAAAAAGCAAATAAAAGTTAAGAGAATTTATTTTGGACAAAGAACTGTTGGGATGTGGAATAGTGTTCCTTGAATAGTGATTGAGGCAGGATCCAGAATTAGATAAATATCTGAAGGCAAGGAATATAAACGATGGGTGTGGGCTGTGGAGAAAAGGCAGGAGAATGATGATCAGAAATCAAGACTTAAAGTACGTAGCCTTAAACTAAGTACCGGGTATAAATTGAGAATGGAGTTTTGTGGGTGAAAAAACATTCTACACTCATTCCTTAGGTTCCTGAGGCCTGAAATTCCATCTATTCCATAAAAGAGAACTATAACAGAGAATGTGGAAAAGGAACTAAACCGATAGCTCTGTCAGAGAACCAGCATCATTTGTCATGTTATTTCTAAAAGCTAAGATCACACAGAAATGAGGAAAATTCTTCAAATTCCAATTTAATTTGAAGGTCGGATCTTTTCAACTGTGGAAAAGTGGCTACCAATTATTGTATTTACTAGAATCTAAATATAAAGTGAAGTCTGCCCCATAGAATTGAGTACAAATGGTGAGACTGGGTTCTAGGATTTTTCCACAAATCTACCCAATCTTAAATCTTAAGCGAGAGAGGTATTGCAAGCTAAGAATCTAGGGATTTGGACCTCTGGACTCCAATTTGACTATCTGGAGGTTGTAAACTTCAGCAATGGACATACTGTAGTGTTTTGCTATGGTCAATCCATTCCTTTTAGCCACGGTCACCATTTATACTGATACTTTCATTCTATGAAAGTGAAGGGTCTTTTCCACAAATGCAGATTTCCTTTCACATGGTCTGGTTACATAGGCATCCACAGACTAAACAAAGTTTGGCTCAGGTATCTTTTTGCTGTGCAACCCCCTGACACATTCACCGATTGTGATTTAATAATGAAATGGCCTCCATTGCTTCAGTGCATACTTATTAGTAAGAAGCCTCCAGAATCTCCGTGGGTGCTATAGATTGCCAAGTTACTGCAGTCCACTGAGACCAATGCATTTCATGTCAGCATTTTACGCAGCAGGTCTGCCTGGCAGCCTAACCCACTGATATTCCAAAAGGGATATAAAAGGCAATCTGTGCAACATTATTTGGTCCCAGAACTCACTGCTAGAAATATAAGTTTTCAAGAGTGTTGCAAATGTGCTTAGCAGATTTATGTTGGCTTCCAGCTCTGAAATTTTTAAGAGGCCCTGATCTGACTGCCTGCTGAGAGATTGAAGAAATGCTCAGGCTTTCTTGCAACGTGGAAACAAATGAGTCAAGAGCCTTTGCTTCTTTCCAAAGAACCAAGTCCACTTACTCAGCTCTATTGTTTTTGTGTAACTCGAATCCCATCGGCACCTCTCGTTTTTTTTTTGGTGCGGTCGATATTAAATATTTTCGTCTTACAATGAGGAGTGCTATTGCCTTGCCACGGATTCTCGAGGTAGGTTTGGTCCCTGAGACCTGGGCCTTCCAGATTAGAGGGCTTTCCCATTGGCCTGTAAGATAGATAACCTGTAGGGGAGATGGCCCTACATCTCTGTCAGACATCATTTTACAATGCAGTTTTTTAAATAATAATGATAATAATCATAATCCTTGCATTTGATACAGCGCCTCATCAGGTTTTCTAGACGTCTCAAAGCTCTTCACAGGATATACTGTCAAGTGAATTGACTGTATATTTTGTGGCGAAACGCGGCAGCCAATTGTGCACAGCAGTGTCCCACAAACAGTCGTGGATTGAAGTGACCAATTTTTTTAAAGTTATTATTACCCCGGAAAATTTCGCTCTGCCAAGATTCGAACCCAGGTCTTTTGCTTGTGTGGCGAGCGCTCTATCCACTGAGCTACAGGACTAAATGTTCTTTTTTTTTATCTCCATTAATTGTGGCCGTTTGTGGCTGTTTGACAGAAAGTTTTGTTTGACTCAGCTCTAGAAACATGGCTATTTATATCTGCAAACTTCGGTGAGGAATTCTATCGGAATTCTTGGAAGGCTTTTTTTGAAAATATTTAAAAAGTTGCCCTGTAGGTAGTAAAGTAAATTGAAGTAAATTGAAAATCTTACTTTTGCTAAATTTCTCTTTAGGGCAATGTCTCCTCCTTTAGTGCCCAGACCCAGTTTGCCCAAGTGACAAATCCTGGCCATTCGACAGGACACTCTGGGACCCCAGGCAGCGAATGTTCGTAGGCTTTATTAAACCGAGGGCAATATTGCAGGCAGTCTCCAAACTCAACCAATGTTGACAGATGTGCCCTTTCCAGAGGGGGTCACTGAATAGTGATCCCTACCCTGAGGTGCTAAAATCAGTCATCGTGCCTCAAATCACAAACTGCTGCCTTGTCTGATATCAGATAACTGCGCAGATTAAGACTCAATCCTGCAATTGCACAGGGCTTCACCCGCTGTTCAAAATTAACTTGTAATAAAAATTAAAGACTAGAATTATTTCCTAACTGCAACCTTTGCAACTATAAAACTCGCTGTGTAAAAGGCAAGTAATGACCAGCTTGTGACTCCGCAAGGGGTAGGTGAGGTTGTGGGGGGAGGGGGGGGAGGCGGTTCAGCTTGGTCTATTGGGAGGATGACCTGACATTTCCACAGCACTCCAGGGCACTGTCAGTGACAGACCAGCCGGTCAGGACTTGGAGGAGCAAACCAGATACAGGGGTATTAATACTTCCCACTTGTCTTCTGAGAGTCAAAGCCCTAACGGGTAGGGTGGTCTTCGCTGCCAGGCAACGGGAAGCTTGCCAGGCAGTGCACTGAATGCCAAGCATATGTGTTTCTCTCACTGTTTAAACTCCAGTGAGTAGCCAACACAGACTCTGGAGACACCCAAGCCCTGGCAATTGCCAACCAGCACCGAATACTCTCTGAATTAGGTAACCAGGAGTCTTCTGTCCAGGGAGGGAGAGTGTGCATTCCAGACACAGGGACATTTTCATGCATGCGTGGAGCTCTCAGTATGGTTTGAATACTGGCAATGGGTTTCAGCACGTGTCTTGACAACCAGCTGGCCAAACAAAATATGTATATAAAAGATAAATTCCTGGCAACAATGATTTACTTCAACCAAAAATACTACTTTTTTTTTACTGTGGGATCACGTTTAGTGTTGAAGAAGTGATGCTGAAGAAACCTCCTGACATTGTTACCGTGACCTTTTCTTATAGCCTTCAGTAAAATAACAAGAAATTTGATATAGCACTTATAGCTCAGGTAAGTCCTGTATCTCAGTGGTTAGAGCACTCGCCTCGCAAGCGAGAGGACCTTGGGTTCGGATTTCCAGCAGGGAGAAATGTCGGGTAAGTTTCCCTACTCCACACGCCTCTGTTTACCTAGCAGTAAGTAGGAACCCGGTTGTTAGTCAATTGGCAGATGGCTTTCCTGAGAGTAATAATTCCTTCCCAAAAAGAAATATTAATAAATTGGTCACTTCAATTCACAACTGTTTGTGGGACGCTGCTGTGCGTAATTGACTGTCGGGTTCCGCCCACAAAAAAATACAGTCAATTCCACTTTACAGTATATTGTGTCAAGTGCTTTGAGACGTCTAGAGAAGTGATAAGGTGCTATATCAAATGCAAGGATTATTATTATGACGTCAAAACATTTCAAAGCATTCCATAGATAATTGTTATAAACTGTAGTGACTGTTTATTTCAGGCGAACACAGCAGCCAATTTGTGCATAGCGATGTCCTATAAACAGCCATGAAGTAAAAGATCAATGTATCTGGAGGCTTGTGGATCAGGATATTCCAGCTACTATAAGATCTTTTGCTTGACTAATTCCGCTCAGCCACCCCTTGTTGTGATGTGTCTGAAGAGATCCTTGGAGTGAACAACTGCTTTTGGGTCTAAAAGCAGGAACTTAACTGAATTAAATTGCTTTAGATTTTCTTTGTTATCGTTGAGATAATTGAGGAATACGTTTGCATCATTTCATAATGTATTTCTTGCGCTAGTTATCACAAGCAAAGTGTTATCAAATGTCACCCCAATTCCTCTTTCTCATATTCTTTAATCACTTTCTTACCAAACTATTCAACTCATTCTTGAATTGACTGACTTTGCCTGCCTCCAATAAATGCCTGGGCAGTCTGTTTTATATGCTCCACCACAATCTGTGTAAAGTAGTTAAATCTAAACTATCTGTTCATCTTCCTTATGTTGAGCTTGAAGCTCCCTGCAAATGTTGCTGGATGGTGATTGAGTGCAGGAACCCTGGCTGAATTCCCCCCTCCTTATCCCCGAACGCTGAAGCCAATTCCAGTGCCACTCCTTCCATCCTGCCTGAGGCCAGTTCACTCTACACAACAACAGATAACATTTGTAAAGCGCCTTTCACGTCAGGAGGACGTCCCAAGGTGCTGGACACTCAGGGATCTGCACCCGAGCTGGTGGTTGGGATCAGGAGGGGTGGAGGGAGGGCAGGGGTAGGAGGTGACCGAAGGCACCGTCAAAGAGGAGAGTTTTGAAACGGGTCTTGAAGGAGGCAAAGGAGGGGGCGAGGCGGAGGGATTGTAGGTTGGAGTTCTAGAGGGTGGGGGCAGAGAAGCTGAAGGAAACACAGATCAGGAATCAAACCTGGGAACCTTCCTGTAGCACAGCTGCTCACTGGATCAGTCCTGTGAGCCAACTTGCCTCCAAAATGTCCAATCCCTGCAATTTACGGTGTACCCTATGAAACGCTTTGAGACGTCCTCCTGACATGAAAAGCGCTACAATCAAACGTAAGGTTATCGTTAATTTTGCATAACTTCTGAACTTTGTATTTCTACCACCCTTTGTTTGGGAATGGGATCTTTGGAGGAGAAAAGTAGGCGATATTGGCTTGAAAAGAGTCCTACGACATGATGTAGTTCTTACTGTTAGTTACTGATCCACTGAAGGGAGCTGTAGCTGTCTGCAAGACACATCAGAGGGTAATTATGGAATCTAATGCCTCATTACATTTGACCACTGATGTCACTGTGTTGCCTGCTGTTACCCAGTAAGAGGATGTAGTTGAAAACTATCACGTGCAAGTTATGGGTGATTGGAAGTGAATAATAGGGCTGTAATTTAAGTGAAGGGGAAATTAGATGCTGCCCTCAGCCACAAGAGGGAAACTTAAGTTACTATCTTAAGAATCTCGAGTTTAAAATTCTAGCCTTTTACTTAGCCTCCATTATATTTTTACAGTGTACATTATGATGTCAATAAAATTGAAATTATGCCAATGAGGGTAAAAAGTACTGTAGTAGCAAAATCTTAACGAAACTTTCCACAAAATATATAGCATGTGGAAAAAAAACGTTCATTATTATTATAAAATCTTTTAAGAGGCCACGGTTAGACTAATGATGGGATTAATGATAAAATGGTGAAATGAGGGACTATTCTATATCTGGGAGCATCATTATGGTACAGTCAAGACTCTGGTATGTGTAATAAAAGATTATTGTGTGCAGTTTTCTGGCTGGAAGCTTTGGTGCACCACTCACAATGGAAATCCATTTCAAATAGGAATCCCAAACTGCTTTGTTTGACTGAACAATCTGGTAAAGATGTTGGCAGGGATGTGAATACATTTATGTGAATTCATGCGAGACTGGAAGAGCAAGACGTCAATTGAAGGGGAGCTCACCATAGCTCTGTGCAGTTTAGGCCATTTTTACCTGGTACCTGCTGTTTTTTCCATTGAAGAATCCTTTATTCAAAAAACAATCTCTGCATGTGGAAAAAGTATGAATTTCTTTTACAATGCAGCTTCGCAACAATACATGTCTTCATTTTCTATCAATAAAATCCGGTTCAGTCGGTAGGTCGAAGGATTTAACCTATTCCCACAAGCAGAATGCAAAATTTCAGCCACCACAGTAAACTGTTCTGTTTTACAGTAAGAGGCACTTTTAATATTCAGCGAGACGAAAAAAGCTAGCGGAAGGTCATCAGCTCAGTTGAAACTGGGCATTGGAGATGAAGAGAACAATGAAAGGAGGTGGGGACAGGAAATATAATATTAAACTACCTGGGGTCAACAAGCTCGGCAATTGCTGTATTACAATCTTATCAGCCTCAAACATGACCTTTACTGTGCCAGGTCAGGCCTGTGTTGAATCCAAATGCGGCTTTGTGACTGCGGTACATTTAACAAGTAGGAATGACTATTTGTTATAGTTGGACATGGCAGTTTCCTGAAGAAAGAGACAACAAGCTTGCGCACCAAGATTAAAAACACACACAACACATTTTTGCCCAATAGTCAGTAGGTTTTTCTCCCTCTGGAATCAATTGCTTTCCTAGTATAAATGGTTCAGAAGTAGCCTTTGGGGAATTTTTTTACTTCAATTTTAAAGGACATTACTGTTATTTACTTTCCAATTTCTGGGACTCGGCAAAAGCAAACATGTGAAGCTAAGTGATTCCTGCTCTGAGGAGGAGGAGGAGGGGTGGGTGCGTGTGTGCACACTGTCACAAGCTCCAATTCCCAGCTCAAAACATTAGCAGATTGCCATCTTTTTGTGCTTTAGGGGATTTGCTTTCCAGATTTGGGGGGCAGTGAGCAGCCCTTTCCACACCACACTGCGCACAGCGTTAATATCAGCAATTCATGGCATGTTACCCTTTCAAGGCAATTAATCAAATTTACTCTGATAACGTGGCAGCCCAGGAATGTGACAATTAATGGTGCATATCAAATGCCAGTTTACTTTACCGGGGTCTGTATATGGCTATTATAAACGTACTGGCACTCATGTTTGAAACCTTACACAGCACAAACAAACCTGTGTCACACATCTTGGCTTCCCCTATCTTCAAGTGGCTCAGTATCAGTCTTCCCAACATCTACCTTACTGACCCTATACCAGATCCCACCAGTCTAGACTACAGAGTGGTTTCACTCAATGTTATTAACTGGCTCAGAGTAAGACATTTGTAAAAATACTGAAAATTAAATCAAGCCTCACTGGTAAAGTTGCGAATTCCACTTTCGTTGTTTAGGTGAAGTTACAGTGAACAAAGTCCTACTGTTTTTTTTAAAGTGTAGACTTGAAACACTTCACACCACCAAAAAAAGGATGTGAGTAACCTGATCTGTTTAGGGGATCTTGTTTGAGATTAGGGTATCCTGAGCAAGTTGTACTCAATCATAGACCCAGCATGCTCAATGTCAGCAAAATTTGTAAACACCCCACTTGTGTGAGGTGTCAATTTCACACAGAATTAAAATAGCTTTAATAAAAGCTAGAATTACAATGGTGATTTCTTGTGAGCATTTCTGTCCTCAACTCTGAAAGCGTAGCAAGATCCCAGTTGCTTTTCACATTTGCAGTTGCATGAATTCTAGATCTATTTTTTTCCTTGTACAGCTGAAGACTTGGAATTGGCATGCATTTTGTAGACCTACTGTTTAACATTGATTGGCTGTGAGTGTGATTTTTCTCAAAATCTCCACTTTAACGTAAAATCGAAGAGCTGCTTTCTTTCTTGCGCTCTCTACCCCACCCCCCAACCCTCCTCATTCCAACCACCCTATTTCAGGACCTGAAGCTTTGATATCTGTGCCCTGCATTGAATCATCAATTGAAAGTTGAATGAGAAATGTGCAAGATTTTCACTAATACCTTGTTAGATCAGTGTAAAGTGTAATCCCTGTTTTTGTGACTGTGCAGTTGGTCCATGTAAAAAGATCTTTGTGAAGGTCCTTTTTGTCTCTTGGATTAGAACGGTAGTGGTTGAAATTGTTTGATCTTCTACTTGATGTAAATCAGTCTCTGCTTTGCCGAAGGCTTTACCATTGGAGTACTGCAGTCTTTGTGGATGAATGAGAACATTTATAAAGGTTTCTCTTGGAGCCTCTGAATACTCCTGATAGCTCTAAGTGTTCTAGCATTGTCTGGCTATTAATAAAGGAATTCAGTGCTTCATTTATACTATTACCTTTTATACATTTTTATATCATATGATGGAAAACAGGAGTCAGCCTTTTAATTCACTAGTGGGCCTGCCTTCTGCTACCACATTAACAACAGCAACAATGTGCATTTATATAGCAATAAAAACGTTGGTGGACTGTGGTAGTGCGAATGATCACACTTATATGCCACAAAATAGTTTGCGAGTATGAGCCAAGAAAAGAAATTACTGTATTCATTTGGTCTGTAATGCTACTCTTGAGAAATTACATACGAAAAATGCAAGTTTGTGTGTGTGTGTGCGTGGGGGGTGCGGAATGCAGGTAAAATAATTGTATCTCCTAAAAAAATTATTTTATTTGGTCTATGTGTCAGCCAGCCATATGTGTTATATAGGAGGATGTTATATATATTAGAATGAGTTTATGTTTTGGCACTCGCATCAAACTACTATATGTACATTCTAAATAAGTAGGAACCCGGTTGTAAGTCGATTGGCGGATCTTTATTCCGGTGGTAATAATTCCTTAAAAAAANTTGGTCACTTCAATCCATGACTGTTTGTGGGATACTGCTGTGTGCAATTGACCCACAAAATATACAGTCAATTCACTTTACAGTACATTCTGTGAAGCGCTTTAAGACGTCTCGAAGACGTGATAAGGCACGAGATCAAATGCAAGGATTATTTTTTAAAAACGAAATGTATTCTGTCCCTCTTGTGGGGAAGTACACAGGGTCTTCTTTGGGTCCAAGCTGGCTCCAAGGTTACGTGTTTGGCAATGCGGGAATTCAGATGATCCTTTGCGATAGTCTCGGCGGTTTGATTCCTGAGCCCGGCAGGTGTGCTGTACTCCAAAGCTAATGACAAACCTGTCTGTCCAATCGGCAGGACTTGGAGGAGCAGAGCTTCTTCCCACTTGGTTCCTGTTATTATTATTATTAACTCTACAAGCCAAAGCACTAACTGGTAAGGTAGTCCTAGCTGGACAAGCAGCGGGAAGCTTGCCAGACAGCAATATCAATGGCAAGCTGTGCAGCTTTAGCTGGTTAAACTCCCAACGGTGACCCAACGTGGTTCCCGAACCTTAGCCCTTGTCATAGGTGTAGATAGGTGGCATACACGTGTGGAACTTTGTCTAGTTTGGACACTTCTAAACATAGAATTGGGTTTCTCCTTGTGTCAGACACCCGGCTCACCAAAATATATAAATTACACACGGCAAATATGAATAGACAGGAAGGATATAGGGAGACACTGCTTCGCTTTCATACAGTCTCATCATTTTTTTATGCAGTACTCCTAAACACAAACAAATAGAGCAAAAAGTCTGCTTTTTTGTTTCACGGCTTTCTGTAAACCTTTCTCTCCCGTTCCTTTGAGCCCTCACATCTCTTTGTATTAAAGTCAGTAACTCAACTGCATGCTTGTGATTTGTATGGGACTAATCTTGAGAGCGAGTAATGAGCATTATTTCATTTAGCGTACTGTTGAGAACGCATTTAAACTAGTGCTCTTAGAGGGTCATTAGGCTTTTGAGAGTTATTCTGCTGGTTAGTCAAAACACTAAAACCCTGTGTCTTTGGGTCTTGATTAGTGACACTTTGATAAAGTCATCTGAAGTTCCCTGCACTGAATTTTCCACCTTTTCTGCTGTTTCTATGGTCACTGTGAAATGACCTGTATTCAGCCTTTTATGGAATCTTTTAAATGCGACTCCTTTAAACGTTACTGTTTAATTCTGTGTATCAAGAGTTCTCGGTTGGCCCCCAAAAGTGTATTTATGTACAGTGCTTCTTCTCTTCTTCTGTTTTCTTAAAGTGACAGAGATTGACTAAACAGAGCCTTTTAAGTTGACAAAAGATTGAGAAAATCTTTACACTTTTATTGCCTCAAGTTTCTTGAGGGCCAAAGGAAACAAAAGACATTTCTCTTCCACTCGATTTGATAGCGAGGCGAGAACAGGCTTTGGGGGCGAGATATATCTTAACATTCCCTGAATTTTTCTAAGCAGGAAAAAAACTATGGCTAATCGCTCACAATCAAATCATTCATGGTTAACTCAGATAGAAGGGGATTAATGCATTATGTATTGGATAACGAGGAGACTCAACATTTGAAACACGTGAGAACCGGGTAAGAAAATGACTGCTGGGAGTTGTCTCACAAGAGATGTGGAGTCAGGTCATTGACTTGATTTTCATGGGAAGACTAACTTGGGACTGGGAGCTTTCAGCGTGTGAGTAGCGCGGTATTGACAGCTGCAGTTATGGGAGGAGAGTGTGCGGCATTGTGATATGGTTTGTTGAGAAAAAACAAGGGAAGGTTTGAAACAAAGCTGTGAATGGAAACACTGCTCTCTGTGTTCCGTCACTGGCTGACTCCCGACTTGTTACTGCTTGGTAAAACGCGACTGATCCAATATGAGTCATTGCAGGCTAGTGGCAGTAAAACAAAACAAATGTTTATCTATTTATTTAAAAACAATTACTCCTTTGTGCGGCTACCCACGGGGTTGAGTGGAAGCTCCTTTGTTTCGTAGAAAGACTTGAAGAATCCATAGCTGTTTTCACAGATTGTATTAAAACTTTGTAATTCATCTCAGCTTTAAACAAAGCCATATTGCTTCAAATTTATTGTTTGTGAACCTATGTTGGTTTTATTGCTGAGCATATTTTACTTTGTACACGTTCCTCTAGGAATTATCTGTCGCTTCTATGAAAGGCTGAACGTTCCGGATTCGAGTTTGAGGGACAAGTTGGGGGAAAATGCAATCTCCTGAGATTTTTGCGTGCTTTGAATTTACCTTTTGTAACAGTTGTTCGTTTCATGACAGATGGTAACAGACTTATTTTAAGAAGAGTAAATTCAAACGGCCAGTTGCATTTTCGCAAACGTCTGAAGGAAAACAAAAATGAGAAATATTTCAGTGCTCAACGCAAAAAAAAAATACCTGAAACGTTGAAACCTCTTACAAGTCCGTGGGCACAACTCTTGAAGGGTCAGGGGTTCAAATTCAACCAGATTGGAGTGGCTTTGATTCATTCCCACTCACTTGTGTTTGTGCATATTGTTTCAGTCTATTTATTTGAAGCGAGCGCAGTTTATGAAAGTCGGGCACTGTTGACAGTTGACCAGCTTGTCTGGCTCTTCAGTGAGACGTGGAGGTACAATAAAACTCGTGTAAGTCTTATCCCTCTGCCTAAAGCATAAGTCAATTAATTCAAAATTCCGTCCCCCCGGATACTCACCGGCACAAAACTCTGTACCCCCATCAGACCAGTCCTTGCCAGGCTCCACTGGCTCCCAATTACCGAACGGATCAATTTCAAGATCCCCTCACTCGTTTTCGAATCACTTCATGCCCTCGCACCTCCCTACCTATCCGATCTGCTTACCCCCCCCACTCCACCACCCGCTGCTTCCGCTCGGCCGGCCCCGGGCCTCCCGTTCGTCCCTTGTCCCCTCCGCTACACCATCGGTGACCTTGCTTTCAGCCACTACGCCCCGAAGCTCTGGAGCTCTCTCCCACATTCCCTCCGCCTTGCCCCCCTCCCTCCCTCCCCAACTTCAAATCCTGCCTAAAGACCTTATTTGATGGTGCTTATGGTCACCTCCCTCCCCACTCCCTCTCTCCCTGGCCCGGCGTCAGACTCCACCACTGTCAAGCGCTCCGGGACTTCACCCCGCGTGAAGGGCGCAAAATAAATGCAAGTAGTTGTTGTTATCTTTGTAAATCGTATAATTGCCATAGACGTACGTGCACACGAGTTCCATTAAGTTTTCTACCAGTGTGACTAAATTGCAATAGTTTCTTGGTCCCAAATACATCCTAAATCCTAGGCAAATCCTAACCCCGCACTTAACTCCATTACCGCACTTACCGGCTACATTGAATCGTGGGAAACAAAGTCTTGACCGGTCACTGCATGCACACTTAGTGGCCGCAATAATGAAGTAGCGTCTGCACAGTACAATACAGTGTACTCTGTTGAAACAAGCGCGGAAAACTAGCTACTTGTTGACTGTTATGTTTTAGTCATATAAAATCCGACTAATACAAGTTTGCCTGCAACTCATGCTTCGTGTGAAAGACGTCTTAAATGTGATGGTCCCGACGTGATACGACTTGTGCAAGTTTTACTGTATTGACATATCCTCCACCCTCTGTGCCAAAGTCCTCGTGGGTAGGATGTCCCTAACTGGACAAGTACTGCACTAAAAAATATATTTCTTTTTAAAATCGTACATTGAAACCTTGTTGTTCTGACATCCTGCATAGTATTCTGGTGTGCGTGTATTGTCAGACCAGACTGACATAAGGAGAGTTCCTCTGGTTCAAGGCCGGTACCTCTCCATTCTCTTCCACAGTCCACTGAACTAAACTGCTACAAATCCTGGGGAAGCAGTGAAAAGAGTAACGGCAACACTGGGCGAGCAGTCTTTTCAGCGGTGGGTGTACGGTTTCCTATTGGAAAACAATAGCGATTCAAAACACGTTGCTTGTTCAGGAAGCTCCACCAACTTTCAGCAATCAATTTACAGGGAATAGGGATTAGTTTTAACACCATCTTAAAAATTGACTGCTGATGATACGGTGGAAGGGTTTACTGGTTTAGAGAAGCCTGTGGTGCGTGAAAGATGTTGTTATCTGGGGAGTGATTGCGTTTTCTTGCTGGTTCAAGCCCCAGAACAGGACTTCACACTCGACTCTAGACTGATACTCCAATGCAGTCCGGTTGGGGTGTTGTTCAATGGTTGGAGGTGCCATGCTTCAAACGACACGTTAAACTGAGATGAGTCGATAAGGCACAACACTCAGTCCAATGCAAGGATTATATACTGATAGACTGCATGAGAGTCCTTGATGCTGAAACTAGTTGAAAAGACTTGAAAGGGGAAGGAAAGGTTACATTTGCCAACCCTTTATTGCTCACTTTATTAAGACTAGCATTCCTCTTCCTCTCCCAATCTGATTTTGACCATTAACTGCAAGTAGCAGAGGTGTGGGGAGGGAGATTCTCCCCATTGGGTCATGGTCCGAACCCGAATCACATGCCTGTACTATTTCAGTGTATTTTGATTTAAATTGCTCTCTCCTATCCATTTGGGCTTTGTGTCACAGGACTGAGACCATGATTACACCTTTTAAAGGCTTCTTCTGAATAATATTCCTTGCAGACTATAGTTCTTGAAATCTTACCATTAGAGGCAATATCTGTGAGGAGAACAAATTGTATTCTTTTGGTGTCAAGTGGCCAAAGATACAGAAATTGTGTTTAATCCACTTTGAGCTCAGGTGTCTGGTTAAATGCCACAGCCAGTACACTATATTATACTTGTACATGTCTGATCTTTGTCATTACTTGTAATTCTGTCATGATATTAAGATACTAATTGTAGTGTCACATTTTCTTGTCGAAAATCCATGTGATCTTGCTGATTGGATTAGATTATGTGACGGTGTGCAATGGCTGTATATCCCTTGTTTGTCTGATACAACACACATAACTCTGTATTTTGGGCACCCAATCTTAAAACAGGATATACTATGGAATTAAATGGCATTTCACGAGTTTAATATCCAGACTGTACAGATGTGGGTATTGATGCGTATGTTTTGGAAAGGGCTACCAGCGTCGAAAGGGTTAACAGTCCAAGTCCTATGATATTTGTTTTGATTTTTACAGAAGCTGAAAATAACCCATTTCCTTTCACGTGGAGCTATTCCATGGACATTGTCATTCCAGCGCTTGCTTCCTTCCTCCTTGTGTAGGTAGGTAAGGCACTGACAAACCTAAACTGTGCGAATCTCCACAAATTCGTACCATTGCAGCAGTAAACTTTCAATGAATTAAAATGCAAAAGATCTTGCTTATTCAAACTAACCCAGCTGGCTCCCTCTCCCATACTCTGTGCTGAATTATTTGGCTGCTCAGTCCCAGTCTGCCCTTGTTTAGTATGCTAGGAGGGTCTGCTCGTAAGAGGTGTATTCTCCTGGCGTCTGCGGTCTTACTTGATGTAACAATCGACAGCTTCAGTTATCGTTGCTCTGTGATACAGTGGATTATCTACAGTAGAAATTCTCCGTTTGCTGGCTTGGGATGAAAGCTGCAGCAATAAATGTGTTCCTCATATGAGGGCCTGCAAGCAGTCTAGCAGTAACAATTCATACAATACAAGAAAACTGGCCAACATTGCAGCACAGTTTGCACTTTCAGACCTTGGTTCAAATCATCTCCAGAATGGATGGGATAAAAGAGACCCAAGCATTAAATGCTTTGGGAACAGCGTCAATCCTATTTTTAGTGAGCGTAGGCGCACAGCTCAAAGCAGTTAACAATTCTAAGAAGTTTGGAAATAAATGGCGGTTGATGTGGGAATTGGCAGGGAAAAANTCACCCTGGAGTTAGATTTCAAATTAAAGCTGCATTCAAGAATTTTCCGAGTTCTGGACATTCTAAAATTCTACACAAATAGAGTTAATATAGCCCCAGGTGGAATTTATCTCCCATGTGTTGGGCGTGAAGGGGCCACTTCTGACACCAGTGAAATTAGCAAGCAACAACTTGCACTCGTATACTGCCTTTTACGTAGGAAACACGGCTCAAAGCTCTGTTGCAAAGGAGGATGGAGGGGAGTTCGGCAATGCTGACATGAGTCATGGTGGTCAATGATACAAGTCAACATTCAGGTGGCCTTTAAAACGCTGGCAATTTATACAGTCGTTAGGATACAATACCTTCTCCTTTAATATTGAGCACAGATAAATTGGTCTGTCTTAGAACTGTTCAGTGATGGAGGTTTTGTGCAAAGTGCTGCAGAAGCACGAGAGTTTTTAGCTGAATGACCACAACACGGATTATCAGCATTCTTTTTTGCTCACGACATGCCTCTTTCTCTCTCTGTTCCACAAGTAGCTAGCTTCGTGGAAACACTGGATGAGAAGAATTTCTTTGAGTAGGAGTGTCTTTTCGAGGCTTTGATAAATCATACTTCATAAATCAGAATCAAGAGGAGCTCGCTGCTGTGATTAATGGCATGCTACCAGCACAGTTTTACACGCACTTATACACAACCACAAGGTCTGCCTTGACCATCTTGCTTGGAAATGCTTTTGATATAATAATCCCTTTTAAAGAAATATTATTGAAATTCGAAACAAACAACGGCCCCAGACGTCTCTGGAATAAATCTAATGGATATGCTGACTTCTGAACCCGAGCTTATCCAGATCCAATTCCCTTTTTATCTCCCAGACCTTTCTCCCCAGCCTAACCCTGAGTAACGTCAAAGGAAAGAAGGAATGGTGCCAGTTCAGTGCTGATCAAGCACTTTTTTTTTGGTGTGCTTAAAAAAGACCCGGTGATGAATCATGACTAAGTGCACCCATCGGTCTTTCGTATTGAACTGTTTTGCTCTTTCATTTCTATCATAGGACCACCTTGATTTCATTTATCACAGGGTGAGACGGTGCAGTCATTAACATCAGTCAACGTTGGTCATAACTTTTTACGTTGCTTTAAAAATGACTCATTCCTTCAGCGTGAGAACAATTAAGGGGCTTATTTTCTGCCAGCTGGTAAATAAAGCAGAGGTGAATGCATATTGTTCTCTGCTGATCAGTGCATTTATTGACCTTGAGGACATGAGCTGATGTTTCAATTCTCGCCATTATTATAAATGGGTGACTGTCAAGGTCAGGGAATTTCCTGCTGGAGGCCACTCACAGGAATTCTGTACCGCAGAATGAGGGGATGTGGGAATCCCTGTGAAGCGAGCTCCTGATTTCATATCCCCCACCCGGGGCAGTTGTCGAGACCCGATCATTCCCCTAGAAGAAGACGAAAATATCTAGGAAGGACGCACTCGTGAGTCAAGTTAATAACAATAACAATAATGAGCCTCACATTTAGTATAGCACCTTTAATACCCCATTAAATGATCTGCTTGCACTGACATGACGACCCATTTCTCTCATTTGAGTCCGAAGCTGGCAAAGTTGGAGAGAATGCCAGCCAGCGAAACATAAAATAATAATCATTGCATTTAATATAGTTCCTTATCGCATCGTCAAAAGGCCTCAAAGGGCTTCACAGGATATACTGTAAAGTGGAATAACTATGTATTTTGTAGGTGAATGTGGCAGCCGATTTGCACCACAGCAATGTCCCACTGACAACCATGATTGAGTGACCAATCTTATCTGGGGGATTGTTGGCCAGTTGTAAAACCTCCCTCCCCCAGTTGTACTCGTGTCTATCCCTGATCTGCAAATGCTGGAAAAAGTGCACATGTGAGCAGTCTGCACAGGATGGTTTTCCTGAAGCAATCCATATGGCTATCCGACACTATGTCCCTCTCCTCCCCTCCCTCCTCTCCTTTCACTTTCCTTCCATCCTCTCCTTTTACTTAATTTCCCTTCCCCATCTCTCCTCTCTACTGCATGGAATGTGCATCAAGGGGGACCAAAAAGAAGGGAAAATGTATCTCAACAAAACAACAACAAGAACTTGCACTTATATAGCGCTCCTCAGGCAAAGTAACGTCTCAGAGTGCTTGACATTGGTGGAGCATGATGCCATGCTGGGGGTGAGGGGGAAGGTGACTGTAGGCATGGTCGAATAGGAAGGTCTTCAGACGTGACCTGAAGTTGGGCAAAACTGGGCATGAAGATAATAAATTGTATTTTCAACTTTGTAAGGGCTAATTCTAGCGCTGGTCCAAAAGAGCCTTTTAAGATGCATGTTCTTCATTAATTACTGGACTTAGCTAATGAGATTGACATAGTTACATTGCCCTGTTACTGCAAACGTAAAGAAATTTCTCTAAATTAAATTGCATCATATCAAATCAGTTCTGTGCTAGCCACATTTCTGTAGTGTGCACAGTAATTGAGAATAAGTTGCCCCTTAAAAGGTCGGCACAGCAAATAATCATTTTGAGGCCACGTCAGCAGAAAATAAAAGCTGGCTAGTATGAGCTACACCTCCCCCCCCCCGCAGATATCTTGAGTACTGACACAAGCCAATTGAAAGACACCTTCTGACAAGACCAACGGACTCGAATACAAAGCAAGTTCAAGGTGACAGGTGGGGAATAGGATATTAAACAATTGTTGCAGCTTGGCATCTGGAACAATTTGCCAATTGTGAGGAGAACCCTGAGATAAGGCAAGAGACTGCAGTCTTCAAGAGTCTGGCACTCAGAAGCAACAAGACCCCAACTGAGTCTGCCAGGAGACTATTTCCGATCAGTGGAACATCTTACTGAAGCTGCTCTAATACTCTGGTGGGGTTGAGTGGGGGAGTTGGGGCTTTGTGGGGGAGTGGGAGGGGGAATCAGCCTGAAGCTCGGAAGCCAGAGCATTGAAGTGGCTTGAAAAATGAACTAAATGGTAACAATCCAAGACAAACTGATGCCATAACATCAACTCAACCCAAGGCAGAACTAAAGCAATGAAGAACAGACTCGGAATTGCAAATAGATTTAGAGAAAATCAGGGCAGGATATTAAGGCCTGTTGGCAATGGGACATAACATTTGACAAAAAAAGCCTTCCAGAAATATGCAAAACCATGGGTTTTTGTTAAAAGAAGTAAATTTGCAGAATACAAATCTTCCCATTTTATGCATTTCTGAAGAAAAATCTGCCCAGCAATTTTTCTTGTTATGCTGCAGTCAACTCTTTGAGGATTATGTGTCAGCCCGGCACAGTGGTAGCACTTTCACCTCTGAGTCAGAAGATTGTGGGTTCAAGCCCCACGTCGGGACTTGGAATCGCATCGTCTAAGCTGATACTCTAATGCAGTGCCGGGGGGGTATTATTGCATTATCGGAGATGCCGTGCTTCGGATGAGACTTTAAACCAAGGTAAGGTCCTATCTGCCTGTTCAGGTGGCTGTTAAAGATCCCCTGGCACTATTCTAGTAGTAACCAATCTGTGGCTCGTGGGGCCATCAAACCCCCCCCCCCCCCCCCCCCCCCCCCCCCCCCCCCCGCCCCCCCCCCCCCCACCCCCCCCCCCCCCCCCCCCCCCCCCCCCCCGGCCAAACATTCGCTCTAGTCTAGGTAAGTCCGTTCAATTAATCAATGCGTTTCCAGGCTTTTCTTAATTGGTTTTCTTGATTTAGGGCATAAATCAAGAAATATTTAATCAAAAAAATGTATTTTGTTGGTCGACCATAAAGGTTGGCAACCACTGCTCTAATCAAAAAGAGAAGGGAGTTTCTTCCGGTGTTCTGGCCAACAATCCCCCCCCGAAGTAAAATTGGAGCTACTCACTCCATGTGGGACTTTGCTATGCGTAACTGGCTGCTGTGCTTCACCCACACAATATACAGTGAATCCACTTTACAGTACATCCTGAGACGTCTCTATGAAGTGATAAGACGCTATATCAAGACGAGGAGTATTATTATGTGCCGATGTCAGAATATATCAAGTGCTTCAGGGAGTCAGTTGCACTCCACACAGCTGCTAACTTTAACCCCTGCAGTCCGGTTGTCGTGTGTTAATTTAAGAGTTCGGAAGCGAGGAACCCTGTGTAGAACAAATCTGCGCGTGTAGGAATGTGAAGCTTCTAGGGAGCGTGCCTCACTCGCATGGAGATGACGCAAACTGACCTACTTGGCTTCGTTTGTGAATTCGGAACTTTCATTGCCTGAAACCGACGGTTTTCCTGCAGATTCACTGTGATACACATGCATGCTGCTTGTCACTCCTCAGCAATGGTGTGTGCTGAACGGATGTCTCCCAGGTTTATTCAGTGGTTGTGCAGAGTATGTGGGTCTGAGATATTTTCTGCTCCAGTTTAGCTCATCTCTCATAATATACAAAAGGCGAAGTACTACAGATGCTGGAAATCTGGTGTAAACACAGAAGTCGCTGGGAACACACAGCGGGTCAGGCAGCATGCATGTTTAGGGAGGAGTAGAGGTGCTACACTTCTTTTATACGATTACTATCGTGTGATTTTATTCAAGCCAAATAAGCTATGCCCAGGTTACACAATTGCTGGCAAAAAGTGAACGCTCCTTTTCCCTGCTCCAATTTGCTCTCCAGTGACCAGTACTGGAAGGTAGGGATCTAGACGTACTTGAGAGGTGTTATATAAATGTGAGTTGTTGTTGTGGGTGAGGACAGAGTCCTTTATTCTCACCAGCAGACCAAATACAAAAGCAAGACAGCACAATGACAAGCTATCACTGGACGGAAAGTCACTTCTCTTGTCTGTTGAGGAGAGCGTAACTGAACAAAAGAACAGACTGCAGATCTCACTCTTTCACTCTGCACTTTCTCAAACCTGTCTTGATTCAATGTCATTTAATGCAATGTGACTGCGGCACAATCTTTAAAAAAAAGTTCACTTTTTTCCAGGAATTATGTAACCTGACCTTTGCTTATTTGGTTTGAATAAACTCATATGATAGTAATTTTCACTGCAGGACAGACATGCATTGAGCATTCTGGTTATTCATTGTGTTTGGTTGATAGTGCTGCACAGACAGAATAGCTCCACAGGTATGTCACTGGTAACAGCATGTTATTCATAGCCGTTTTTACGTAAGACCAGTTTATGTGCTCGTGTGGACTGTTTGCGACTCCTTCAGTAGAATGTGCATCACTTAAATTAAGCTTTCAATAGGAATTGATCCGCCATCCTGATGATATGCTTGGAACCACACCAGAGCAGCTGTATTTTATAAATGGGAATATATTAAACGGGAACATTCGTTATCATGTTTCAATATTTCAGTGCATAAAATAATACTAAATAAAATGATTATTTGCATGCAGATATGTGAGTCACATGGTATTACAGCAAATGTTAGTTATTAAGCCTTTTACTACGGAACAACGGGCTCCTGGTCAGAATTATATATTCAAATATTTAATAAATTTGAAGTACAGTAACAACAACAACAAAATTACATTTGTAAAGCGCCTTTCACATCGGGAGGACGTGCCAAGTCGCTGGACAAACAGAGTTTCGGACCCGAGCTGGGGGTCAGGATCAGGGAGGGTGGAGGGCAGGGGGGAATCAGGGAGATCAAAAGGAAGGAGGCAAGAGAGGGGGTGAGGCGGAGGGACTGCGGGATGGAATTCCAGAAGTTGGAGGCAGAGTGGCAGAAGGCTCGCCTGCCAATAGTAGGGCGAGTGAGGTGGGGGACGTGAAACAGGCCGGAGCATGCTGAACAGAGGGAGTGGGCAGGATGGTAGGGGTTTAATAGGTCACAGAGGTAGGGGGGAGCAAGACCCTGGAGGGCTTTGAAGGTGAGGACCACGAACTTGAACTGTATCCTCTGTGTGATGGGAAGCCAGTGGAGTCAGGCGAGGATGGGGGTGAGATGGTGCGGGAGAGGACACGGGCTGCAGAGTTCTGGATGATCTGCAGTCTATGGAGAGAAGAGTTGGGGAGGACGTCAAACAAGGAGTTTGCATCGTCGAGCTTGGATGTAACACCCAAAAGCTCTTCTTTCTGCTAAATTTTGTATTTTGCGTATCTCAAACTCTTCTCCCAACTTCTCCCATCAGAAGTTATATCGTATGACTCACATACCTGCATGCAAAGAGTCATTTTATTTAGTATTATTTTATGCAGTGAAATACTGAAACATGTAACCTGTTCCATTTTTGGAATATTATTCTACCCCTCCTTGTCCTGTTACTCATCTGACAGCCATCAATGCAATACTCATGTTTATCTTATCAGATACAGCGGGATCCGCTTTAGTTGGACGCTGGTTAACTCCAGACGTCAGGTAAATCGAACCAAATGCCAGCCCCGATTAATTTGTATTAATTGGGCTCCCCATCCCTCAGAGGATAGAATTCAAAATCCTCGACCTCACTTTCAAGGCCCTCCACGGACTTTCCTCCTCCTTCTACCTCTCTGACCTGCTACCCCTTCTGTCTGCTCCTTCCATTCACAGGCTCCGGACTGCTCCACGTCTCCTGTCCGACTCGACCTACCATCGCCGACCGGGCTTTCAGCTTCTCTGCCCCCACCCTTTGGAACACCATCCCACAATCCCTTCGCCTCGCTCCCTCCCTCGCCTCCTCGAAGGCACCGCTCAAGACCCTCCTTTTCGACCGTACCTTCAGCCAGCCTCCTACCTCTCTGGCTCCCTCACCCCATCCCTACCCCCACCCCCCGCACGCTCGGGTCCTGATCCTCAACTGTTCAGCACCTTGGGATGTCCTCCCGACTAATATCATTTTGTTGTTGTAATATTCTTACCTGTTGTAAATATGCCTGTTATTTTGGAAGGAAGGAAATCCAGTTAATCCGGGCAAAATGCCTCGTTGGTCATCACTGACCACTCAATGGCTGGAATGCCCATCACTTCACTGCTAATTTGTCCTTGACATAATGTTTGTGCCCAAGGATTTGTCCAATCCAAACCTCTCTGTTTGAATGGAGCTGAAAGACTTGGAGCTCAGCCAATTTCCTATTAAAGAGCACTCAAATCCTTGCTCCAGAACCCGAAATAAGGTTGCTAAGACCGTACAAAATACCTGCTTTTTTGGCGTACAACAACAATTTGTTGTTCGTTGGTGAGCACTGAAATGTTGTGCTGTTTATTTCCATTACGTCCATTATGTAATGTTATAGGTTTCACCCCTGTGTTTGTCTGAATTTTCAACAGTTAATTGGGTGGAGATTTATTCTTGTATTTGATAGCTAAGTACTCAGGGAGCATTTTGGAAATCTTCCGATCAGTGCAGATTGCAATTGCAAGTCGACTGCCAATCATTCTGTTGATTAGACGTCTAGCTCAGTGCTACGCAGTTTTCTTTTGTTGTTTTGTCCCACAAGGCTGATGGAGAGTTTGCCAGAGTGTATCTGAGACTCACAGCTATTCTATATAACCACAGTGATCTGTTTATGAGTTGCTCAAACACAATGCAATGTTCAAGCACTTGCAGAAATACATTTCTAGGAACAATTCTTAACGTTTCTTCCTCTATGAGGCATTGCAAAGTAAACAGAATGTACAAGCAGATGGGAAATGGATGATTAAGCTGGTAAACGCTTTGTATGTATTGGATGCTTCGAACTCTAATAAAACCTTTTCGAGATCTGCAAAACAAAAACAGAGATTGTAAGCCTGGATTTAGGTTAGTTTCACTGTGTGTGCAGAGCAGTCCAGACAGTTATTGTATTAAAAACAATCCAGCTTTCTCTAGAGAGCCTCAGGTATAGATGTTGTCCTTTTAAAGATCTATGCTGTGATTTACGCTGCTTGTAGCATTGTTCAAACCTTTCTGTGTTCACAGGCTAATTAAAAAAACGTTGAAGAAAACACCAAGCTTCCTAATAGGCACAGTTTATGTGACCTTGATGAGACAGTTGGAAATGCAAAGCACATCATTCAGATTGAATGAATTCCTTAGCGCCCCGAGTCAGTATTTAGGGCACACCTTAGTTGACGGCGGAGTTTGCACCCTGAAGGTTGAACCCAGGCTCCAGTATTTTGATATGGATAACATTATGGGACACTGCTGTGCACAATTGGCTGCCGCGTTTCACCCACAAATATACAGTCAATTCAGTTCACAGTATATTCTATGAAGCGCTTTGAGACGTCTCGAAAATGTGAAAAAGCGTTATATGAAATGTAAGCTTTATTATTATGTACCGTCAAATGTTGTGCAATCCCAATCCCCCCTACGCCAATGCTAATTGGTATTATGGGTGTTTCCCTTGACTATTTCACTATTGAAGATGTCCTCCCGATGAGAAATACAAATGTAATTTGTTATTTGTTGTTGTTGACTGTGGCTGTCTTTACGGTGCTACAAAGTCAATAACGATAACGTGAAGAGAGAAACAGACTAATGGTGTTTACAGGTATTATCAAAGCATCATGACCACACCAGAGGCCTGACATTTCTCATGCTCTTACACGGAATTACATTTGTATAGCGCCTTTCATGTCGGGAGGACGTCCAAATGGTCTTAGCTTTAAGACCACTGTCTTTAAAAATTAAGGTTGGGCAGTATTTTGGAAACATCTTACATTTACTTTTAAATTGGAAACTGATTTTCCACAGTGCTTTTTAAGAACTGACTTTCAATTTCAGTCTTCATATAAGAATTTCCAAAGGTTCTCCACGCTCTTAAATCTTAAGATAATTAATGGTTTTAAGACTTAAGACCACGAGGGATCTTGGGCCTCAGTTCTCTGTCTGGGAAAGAGAACCTAGCGGTGGAAAGTAAGTCCGTTCAGGAAGCTGGGTCCCACAACCCAGCAGCCTGAAACAGCGTTGCTGGGGACAAGCTGGGGAAGGCAGGTCGGTTGCTAATCCTTCTTTGTTGGAGAATAGTGACTGAAGGGAGAGGGAATCACTTAAAGTATTGGGTGGGGGGGTGGGGAGGGGAAATAATTTAAAAAAACACACACACGTAAGAAAGAAAAGGGCTGAAAAAACATCTACAAATCTGGCTTGTTGAAGTCAGAGGGATTTGTTGCCCAGGGTTTCAATCGGAGATTTTCTTGTGAATCAGCTGTACAGCCCAGGTCTGATGTGGATTTGCAGCTGTAGCGCGTGGGGCTTTAGTGTGGTAACAAGAGCCGCCCTTAAACTCAGTGGATTGCTGAAAGAATGCGAGGGTCGCCGTGAATCATTACGGTGCAGTCAGACTCGGCACTCTTCAGTCCTGCTCCTTTGGACACATGGCCGCGATTGTGAAAGATTATACGAGTCAAATCGTGCGTGACTGTGCAGCCCCTTTTCCTTTAACACTTCTGTAGATTAGTTAAGAATTTGCGCCCTGCTCGCTCATGGCCAGATGATGCGTCAAAAGCAAAACAATTTTCTTTTGAGAATTTTATTGCCGACATCCAGGCAGCAAAGGAGAGCAAAAGGACGGCCAGTCGGCAGCTTTCCCATGTAAAGTAATTCCAAACGCAACTTTGCATTTTTCTTTACAATGTCTCCCCCTCAATTTTCTATCATTATTTCGCTGCATGTCAGTCCCCTCTCCCTGACCAAGACATTAGGCAGGCAATCTGATCCCAGGCCTTTCTCAAAGCTGTTCTGATGGGTTGCCAGTAGAAAGTACTCAAGAGCGCCCAGGGATGTCTCACCTTCTAGGGTCTCTGCCCAATTCTTTATTACAATGCGTGGGTTAAAAAAAAATAGCTCAGTTGGCAAAGTCTATGTTTTAGAACCGTGCTCAGTCGAAAGACACGGGCTGGAGTCTGTGTTGTTACCTGATCTCAATCAATTGACTTTGGTTCCTCTGGGGAAAGAAGGGGAAAATCAACCAGGATTCCCATTCAGTTACTGTGTTCTGACCCCTCCCTGGAAAGGCTGTGTTTGAGGATTAGATTGGCTGTGGTGCACACTCCACAGTTGAATAGACAAGTGTGTGAGGAATGATCACTTGGAACAGAACCCCAACGTAAATCAGGGACTTCTGGAAAGGAAGGGAGAAAATCAGAGAGGGAAAGAAAACAAGCCTAATTTGTTCCAGCTATAGGTAGATCATCCATCAGTAGATGAATGTGTCAGGCTGGTTCAGTTGATAGTACTGTTGCCTCTGAGTCAGAAAGTTCTGGGTTCAAGCCCCATGTCACGACTTTGAATTCGCAGTCTAGTCAGATACTCCAGTGCAGGGCTTGGGGTGCATTGAATGGTTGGAGGTGTCATCCTTTGGATGTGAAGTTAAACCGAGGGTCTATCTGCCTGTTCAGGTGGATGTTAAAAAGATCCCATGGCACTATTCGAAAAGAGAAGATAGTTTCTGCCAGTATCCGGGCCAACAATTCCCCCAGATAAAATTAGTTGTTCACTTGATGGCTCAATATGGGACATTGCTGCGTTCACATTGGCTGCCAAGTTTGCCTACAAAATACAATAAAATCCTGTGAAACACTTTGAGACATTCTCCTGACGCGAAAATTAATTTATTATTGAATACAAGGATTATTATTATTCATCAGGAACTTAGAACATTGAGAATTACGGCTACAAATACAAGGTGTTAGAGAATTGAGACGATGAGCAATGCTGTTCCCCTTATGTTTAATTTTTGAATGAGCTTCCTATCCTCACATAAGCCTCTGACCGAACACAAAGCTTTGACTCTTAAGATGGAAGAAGTGGAAGTAGCACTACCTCAGAATCATTTCATGTATGACTAGCATTTTGAACATTTAATCTATAATTAGATAATCATTCCTAAAATACCAGTTGGGTTTCAAGCCAGAGATGGATTTCTCCCATTGGAAGAAACCGTGCGAGTATGATACAATTACCTCCAGCGCAGTCCACAGAGGAACGAGAGTTTGATTCACTCAACAATTGTGAGTGCCAAATTTACATGGACAAATTTATTAGCTGGATTAAAATGTGGCACTGAATGGAACACTGATGTAATTTATTGTCAACTGGAGACGTCACTCTACCGCCTTAGCTTGAAGAGCTCTTGCAATAATTTTGCATTGCTGCCGATCAGATTTCCGTATGGCCTCATAATAAAAGCCTTTATTAATGCTGTCAACTCCCAGAGCTGACATTTCTGCTTACAATGTATTATTATAAGCTCCAACAAAAAAGCGACCCTGGCATTCTTTCCTGAGTTTTTTTGAGTTGGATTTTTCAGGCAGTGTTCATTTTTCTAGTTTTTTCAGTGAGATTTATGTTACTGTCTCGCTATCTCAGTATCCCACTGTCTCCCTCTATCTCTCACACTTTTGCTGGCATATGTGTCTGTCTGTCTTTTCTGTCTTGCTCGTCTTGTCTGTCTTGTCCGTCTGTGCGAAAGTATAATTTTGAATCCAATTAATTCAAAACTCACTGGCCATATTTTCACCTGCACCAAATTCTGCGCCCTCATCACCTTAGTCCTTGTCAGGTTCAACTGGCTTCCTTCCGATTGCAGAACGGATTGATTTAAAGTTCCTCACATTCGCGGATCTTGTACAAAATCACTTAACTCCCTGGCATCTCTCTTCCTCTCTGATCTGCTTACACCCCACTCCTCTATCTTCCCTGTGGATATCTTTCTTTGGTCTCTTGCACGTCCCTTGTCCGCTCCATTCCACCATTGGTAGACAGGCCTTCAGCCACTACCCCCTTAAGACTATTGTGATGGAGGTGTGATTTTGTGATGGTGAAGGAAATGAGTTAAGTTTGATCCTGTTCACACCCCGTGTCCACATGTGCACATTTCAACAGAGATCTCTGGATAGCAATCAGCAGTGAGGAATCTCAGCTAATTGCTCCCTCTTTTAATTCAGAGAACTAAGGCCAACGGTAACATCCCAACTATGGCACTGTACAGATCAGCACAAAACAGGGATCAAATCTAGGACTTGTCAGCTGTTCAACTAAGTCATCTCAGTGATCCATTGAGGGCAATCTCTATACAGTGTTTCTTGAGACCCAAAGGTTATCATCTTTGCAAAAGTGTTCATCTTATCCTCTATCTGCTGCTCAACCCTTTAGATATAATGTTCGTCCTGAGTACAGAAATGATCAGGTCCTGTGGAGTATCAGTCTCTCACTGTGCATAAAATCTCTGGTGCTGGGATTTATATCAATGATTTCTTCTTTAACCATGTGCACTTGCCTAGCCAACAATTCAACATAAATTGGTCATACACTTCATGGCGATTTGTGGGACATTACTGTGCATAAATTGGCTGCCATGTTCGCCTAAAAAATACACAGGTCATTCATTCATTACACTGAACAGTAAATTGCATGAAGCTCTTTGGGATGGCTCAATGATATGAAAATTTGCCATATCAAATGCAAAGATTATTATTGCTATAATACTGATCGTTTCCTCACTTGGTTGTAATAGGAATTAATTTCCTATTATAGACAAGTAATAATAATCCTAACAATCTTTGCATTTGATGATGCACCTTATCACGCAATCATGCCCGTCATCAAACACCTAGCTAAAAGTTGCCAATGAAACCTGAATCAAATTGTATTAGGTAAAATGGGCCGTTAATCAAATACACAAACTAACAATCATAAGTGTGTCACACAGTTCGTCTATACTGTACACCATCCCATTTAATAATGTCCAAAGTATGTAAAGACGGCCACTTCCCGAGGTCCCTAAAATGTGAATGTTTCAGAGTGAATACTCTGTTACGAATCAATTCTAAGCTGGCTCTTGGAGACCTGGGGTGGTTAAGTGCTCTGGGATGCTACCCTGTGTGAAAGGCGCTACATAAATGCACATTGTTGTTTTTGTAGTTCGAACACGATAGTGGAATCATTCTACACCGGGAGCTCTGTGGCGAACTTTTGTGCTCAGCACCGAGACCATTGCACAGATTAACGTGGGGGTGTATTAAACTGCTAGATAAGAGGAGAGCTGAGATGAGACATTTTAGGATCTACTTCACAGGGATACACTGTAAAGTGCAGTGACAACCTATTTTGTAGGCAAATGTGGATCTCACTGAAACCACTAAAGGGGAGCAACCGAAATGTACTGCTTGCTGGTCAGTTTAAGGCATCAAACAAGGGGCACCTGCAGTCTGAAATACCTCGTAGTCTTAGTCTTTAAGACCATTTGCAACATTTAAAAGTGTGCAAAAGTTTGAAAGTTTCAATTTGGAAGCTGGTTTTCTACAAGATTTTAAGAAACCAACTTTCAGATAAAGACCAATTGTAAGAATTATTACACTGACAAATTTGAACTGTTGATTCCCTCAAACACAGATGCGTTATACTACATAGGTAGTTCGGGACATATGTGCATGCGACTGTCAGGAGGTGGAAAGCAAACCAGATGGACGTTGGTCTTTTTTTTGTCTAGAATTTCTTATGTTCTTAGGTTAAGACGATCGTTTTTAAGGCTAAGATTGTGCCTCATAAACCATGCAGATATCTCTCTTTATAACATGTAGAATGAGGTGACTGTTCAGATAAAGCCAATCCTTGAAAGAAAAAAAATTATTCCAGCTGAATTCATAGACATTAGGTCTGAGGTGATGGACAAATCAAACAAGTTTCTGAAGACACTCCAACCTCTTTAGCGCCTCTTTTTTGAAAGCTGTAACAGGTCCGCATAAATTGTAGCTGTGCCAATTGATTGACAGTGCAATGTCCTTAAAGCCACAGTCCTGCTGTTCTGAGTGTGTTTTCTCTGCTGTCTGCAGTGTATAGCAAGCAGACTCCGCTGTGTGCCCAACAGACCCAATGTGAGATGATAAAAGACCTTTCGCCATTGAGTTGCGCTTTTGAAAGATTTGAAAGGGAAGTGGACAGCAGCTGTGATAGCGTTCACACAAACCTATCATGGTGGTCTTCATCCCAAAGCCACAGGACACTCAACAGGCAGATAAAGAAAAGAGATTGGTCAGTGTTCCTGCTTACATGCACAGGGGTCCAGTGCCCCTGGGAACATAGAGTAACTCAAAATAAAGGCATAAAAAATTGGATGTTTCATAACTATCGCATCAAATTTTCGATAATTATCACATGGAATCAGTTACAAAATATTATTATGTTTTTCATCCCCATGAAATGCTAATGTTTTCTCTATTACAAGGATTATTATTATTATTTATCAGGGAGTTACAGCAATGAGCATTACGGCTACAAATACAAGGTGTTTTCTCTGTTACAACTAACAATTATAATCTGGGGATATATAATCCCTTCAATATAATAATAATAATTTGGTCACTCAATCCGCAACTGATTGTGGGACACTGCTTGGCGCAATTAGCTGCCGTGTTTCACCCACAAAATGTACAGTCACTACACTTTGCAGTGTATTCTGTGAAGCACTTTGAGACGTCTCAAAGACATGATAAGGCGCTATATCAAATGCAAGGATTATTATTCTTATTATTAACAAACAAACCGATCATTCGCATTAATAGACTGTATTTGTGTGCGCACCCATGTGTAGGGGTGGGGGGGAAGGAGGAGGGAAAGAGGGAAAGAATGATCACCAGTCTACAATGCAAGCTTTACAATTCAAAATATAAATATAACCATTCTAAAGTGATCATTCATGTCTGTAACATTCATAAATCGCAAGGCATAGCCTTTGCTCCCATCGTATTCCTTTTTGAAGTTTGAAGACTGACGATTCATTTCTTTTATCACTTTAAACAACTTAAAATTCAGTTGCAACAAATGTTGAGTTTGCTGGTTAAATCTCGGATCGAGAGCTCAAGAAGGTAGCAGTGTCTGTTGGATTTCAGTGTCCTACAGCCATGTTTGCTCACAGAGCTACCCAGGGGGCTGCTACTTAATGTTGAAGCAGCTGTAAGGTTGGTGAGCGATCGCGTGTGTCAACCGTTCTCTCACGAAGCGTTGTTTGTCAGAATCTGTAAATTAATGAAGTGCAGGAGGTGGGGACTTCCTCTCCAAATGCAGTGTTGGAAACTGCAACTTCTCAGCACATCTCTCAGATTATATTATAGCCTCCGTCCATAGGAATAAGAGGAATGCTTTTGAAGTCCGTTAATCTTACATTTGTTAAAATCATAGCTGTTTATAGCTAAGATCGTTTGGAAAATACCGAAGACCGTGTCACTTCAAAGCTATGGAAACGCAGAGCATTCCTTCATGTAATTGCCGGTTGAGGGAAAAATGCAATATAATCAGAACCAACTTCTGCAAAAGGCCATATGTGTGTGTGTGTGTGTGCGGGGGGGAGGGGGGGGGCGGTGGGGTGGTGGGGTGGTGTTGCTGGTATCAAGAACTTGTGGCTTGTAAGACAGAAAATACTGCTTACAATCACAAAATCGTCAGACTGCAAGTCAATGCCACTGGCGTTTGAGTCCAGAGCATTGGGATGTCCTCCCGACGTGAAAGGCGCTATACAAATGTAATTTTGTTGTTGTTGTTGTTGTGTTTGGTTCTCGCAAGGGTTGTAGTTCAAAACCTGCCCGTCATATAAATTTTGACCAAAGCACTTTTTTTTGACGTTGTCTTCAATTCCTCAGGGAGGGATTGAACTCAACACTCAGAGTGAGATCAGTCAGGTATCGTTGTTACAGTAACAGCCACAGCTGCTATCACACTGCATCCCATCCCCCACATGCGGGACAGCATAAGGCCCCTTAAGAACCAGCACATTGTGATTCACTTTCATGGTAAATCACTCAATGAGGTTACAGTCCATTTAACGAACAGAATCAATCCATTCAAACCTTTTCTGCTTGTAGTTCAGCGGTATGGGGTGGGTTGGGGGCGGGCGGGGGAGGCAACAGAACCCTATTCCCCTTATTAATTTTGCCACAGTCTCGCCTGATCCCTATACCTTTACCCCCACAAAATACACAGTCACTTTACTTGACAGTAGATTCTGTGAAGCACTTTGAGACGTGATAAGGCGCTGTATCAAATGCCAGGATTATTATGACCGGATTTCGACGGATAGAGGATGATTCGCTGGGTGGTGTGGCCCGAGCTCGGACGAGAGTCTGGCTTATTCTAAAATAAAAGGTAGAACAGAAAGAAGCAAAGTGCTCGAAGAAAGTTGGAGCAGAGTGGCTGGGGCTCGGACCGGCTGCTGTGTGGCTGACGTTGTGCAGATAGCCGGAGGTCACCAGTAAGATGAGCTGCCAAACCTTGAGCTTCTAAACGTGGCAGACAGTTACTCAGCTAAATGAGCCCGTCAGCAAGCTTAGTGACCAGCGAGCCTGATTTCTTTTCAGTCAGAACTTTAATTTTTTTGGTTGCAGCTTTGCTGAGAAGGCACAAGGAAGGAACGTGTATGTGTGCGCGTGTGTGTGTGTGTGTGTGCGTGTGTGTCGGGGTAAGGGGACAAGGGGGAGGCAGTTGGACTGGACAACTAACTGTGTACTTTTTGTTATTTTGGAATGCAGTAAAGAAGTCTCATTATACACACTAATTGACATTGTTCACTCCATATATATTTAACTGAGCGATTTCTTTAAATATACGGTGGAAAATATTCTTTGATAGATACCAGATGCGAAAATTTCTGGGCAAAAAATGTGTGGTGATGAGACTCTCTTGTGTATTTAGAAATCCGAGGGGGAAGGGGGAGGGTGGAGAAGCATTTCAACTAGGTTTTTGTTGCTTTTTTTTAATATTTCCCGGTAAGAATTCTCTGAATGTAATGCAGAACTATCATCAGTGACTTTCCTTTCTACGTCAATGAAAATGAGTGCTTGTGTCACTTTCCTAAAGTTAGGTTATTAAAAAGATTTTAAACGTTAGCGTCTTAATTTTTTGGCAATTTCTAAAAGGTAATAATAAGGTAACTGGAAGTATGTCACGCGGACCCTTAGGAACTCCACTCGGATGCCATCAATTTACTGGAGACCCCACCAGACGTTGCAATTTGCTTCCAGTTGTTGGGAGTGTGTTCCCCCCTCGAATTCCTTATTAGGGAATCGCCACATGTTAGATGGTGGGGTAGTAGTTTTATATTGAATTCACATCATAGAACAAAACGGTGTAAAGTCACAGCGAGTTATCGTGTCTGATATGGAGCAATTTCTGGAGTATTACGGCGCAGAAAAAGGCCATTCAGTTAACAAACCCGCACTTGTGAGTTTCTCCGCACCTCTGGTCTGGTTTTATGCAACCCTCTACCCCCACAAGGAAATTCTAAGTTCTTCATATTTCGCTGCATTTTGGAGATTTTTTTTTAAGAGAGAGCTAGATTTTTAATCAACCTTATACTACTTCATTTTGTTAATATAAAAGATTAGGGGAGTAACAATTCCTGGTCTTAAATAATTTTCTTTGGTCAGCCTGGTGTGTGACACATGCGGAAACCCATCACCGTGCTTAAGAGTATCTAAACCAAGCTGAGATTTCCATGCATCCCATCTACATGTGGAAATCCCAGAGATAGGTCGTTGTAATGGAATGCACACGCTCTCCCTGGAGGGACACATTTCTGCTTACCTAATTCCGAAAGTATTAGGCACAGGTTGGCAAGAGCTAAGGCTTGGGGAACCCAGAGTGTGCGTTGGAGGTACTGCTGGAGCCTAACTAGCTAAAACCGCATAGCTTGCCATTGATATATAATAATTATAATCCTTGCATTTGATATAGTGCCTTATCACATCTTCTTGACGTCTCAAGATCCTCACACTCTTTTTCAAATCCCTCCTGCACATTGACTCGTGCCCTCCAGTCCACCGGCGGTGGCCGTGATCTTAGCCACTGAGCCCCATAGCTCTGCAAAACTCTTCCTCTATCCCTCCGCCTTGCCCCTTTGTTCCCTATCTTCAGATCGCCCCTGAAGACCTTCCTCTTCAACCGTGCCTTCGGTCAACCACCTACTGGCTCAGGGTCGAGCTCCTCCGCTGTCAAGCATTCGCTTTGGGACGCTACCCTGCATGAGGAGTGCTATATACATGTAAATGCAGATGCTGAAAATAATGCGAATGCAGAGGAGGATAAGCAACTCTGATCTTGTGAGCTGTTGCTAAATGTAGACATTGCATGCATGGAAATGAAAAGGACAGTTCTGTCACCACTGCATCAGCTGCCAGCTTGTATGTTTATTAGTTTATAAGTAAACTATTGCTGTGCGCAACTTGCAACCGCGTTTGGCCCACAAAATATAGTTAATTCGCTTTACAATATGTTCTGTGAAGCGCTTTGAGATGTCTCGAAGACGTGATAAGGCGCCATATTAAATGCAAGTGCAAGGATTATTAAATACCAGAAAACAAAATGACCACACCTGCCCTTTAAAGCAATGCTGAGGTCTCGGCATCACTTCACACTTATTTCTGGGTTGGAAGAGCACACGTTTTTGTCCTCTGTGTGGTTGATCAGACCCAGAAAACGTATATTCAGTCACTTCATGGGGCGAGCTGGCAAGGAATGGACTTACCTGAAGGGAGGTGCTCCACCTGCTGGACGTTATCAAATGTTCCTTATTTAACATGGGAATGTTTTAAAACTTCTGCAAATTTTATCCCGCAGCTTCTTATATCAACATTAACCAAACACAGTAAGCAGTTTGAAGAACAAACGTTTCTATCTTTCACCCACCAAACACATAGTCATTGCACTTTACAGCGTATCCTGTGAAGGGTGTACACGTTTGGGACGCCCTCCTGAAACGAAAGGCATTATACCAAATGTAAGGATTATTATTATTATTATCACATAAAATATTTCTCCAGAAATGCTGGAAAATGGGTCAAGGTAAAGTGCAAAGACTATGGAACATTTTTTGGGAAGGGACATGAAAACAGACCGACAATGCATCCCATTCTCTTCCTGAAATCCCTACACCTGCCACTGCTGTGGTTTATGGGCAAAGCTGTAGCTTTGAGATCTGTCATCTCACTGGAGCTCAGAGGCACTGAGGTTGCTGTAGAGTATTTGATTCAGACTAACCCGTTCCACCAGCAGCTGGCTCCGATCGTCCTGACGGAACATTCATTCGAGCCCGGCGCAAGTTTCATGTCGATCTAATACTGTACAAATAAAATCGATACGAAATCCTCTGTGGTACATTGCCACAGCTGGACGCAATCCCATCTGCTCCCTGTTTATTTTTCTTTTGGTTTTCTCTTTGCTTTGTTTTGAATTCGTGCTGCTATTCCAGCACAAGAGACCCCTTGCTCTTGAAAATGATGATTAGCCAAAATGTTATCATAACAGCATGTTCGAGTCATCAAAAATAGCCACTTTGTGGCTCCTTCAATGAGTCAGTTGGTATAGCCTTAACCGCTACGAGGCTACAGGGGGAAAATCAGTCTGCATCTTCCTTTCTCATCCTTATCAGAATCTAGACTGACACTCCAGTACAGTGCTGGAGATATGATGAATTGTTGGAGGTGCAGTCCTTCAGATAAGACGTGGAGTACTGTAGCATAGTGTTAGAGCGCTCGCCTTGCAAACAAGAGGACCTGGATTCGATTCCCGGGCAGGGCGAAACGTTGGGCAAGTTTCGTTACTCCACACGCCTCCGTTTACTTAGCGGTAGTCGATTGGCAGATCGCTTTTACAGGGGTAATAATCCCTTCAAAAAAATAAAAGAAGAATAATACTTTGGTCACACAATCCATGACTGCTGTGCACAATTGGCTGCCCCATTTTGCCCACAAAATAAACAGTCAATTTACTTTACAGTATATTCTGTGAAGCGCTTTGAGATGTCTCGAAGACGTGATAAGGGGCTATTATTATTACTATTATTGACAAACCCCCAAATAAAATTTTCATGGCTGTTTGTGGGACGTTACTGTGCTCGAATTGGCTGCAAAGTTCCCATTCAAAATTCAATAAATATGACAGTAAACTCTGATGTGCTTTGAGACTTCCTCCTGATGTGAAAGGTGTTAAATCAAATGCAAGGATTAATATTACCATTCTTGAGAAGAGCACTCTTAAGCATGTTTGCCCCAACCAGCTATCAAACTAAGTTTAATTAACAAAGTTGCATTCAAAACTGTTAAGTCTTTAGAATCACATATTATGAATACTTCATTGATCTAATAGAACAATCTTGCAAAGCAAGTGTAGTTGCAGTTTAACAAAATTTAACGTGTTTTGTGCATGCAAATACCTATACTGCATGATTAAATTACTTTTAATGGACGTATTATCTGCTTTGGAAAGATGAATTTTGTTGTAGGGGGACAAAAATAATTATGATGAGCTGCCAAAAAAGCCCTTGATGAAACGTTTGATTTGATTTGTTGAAATTTTATTTATCCTTCTCTAGATTTCTTTTCACCCTTTTTCCCACTGCATTGATGTGAAGTGCTTTGAGACATTGTTGTACGTTGTTGGTGCAGATGTCTTGATCCAGGTCACCCTCAGCACTTATGATTTGGCTTAGAGCTGCATCAAATTTCACCTTTCTTCAAAGCTGGACGGAACCATTTTCATGAACTGTTTATTTCCTGTGTATAAGTGATTCTAGGATCAAAACTTAGCTTTTTGATTTAAGCATTCATGGTTATAACTTTATGGGTTTCGGTCATGGAAGTCTGCTCAATCCTAATATTGGTGTGGGGAAGGGGGGAGGGTGTCGGGGGGAACAGGAATCCAAGTGGTATCTTTGTAACAGCATATTACAGTAAATGCCTTCATCTCATTGGCATCCAGCTGTTTATGGGCTATTGCTTTGCACAAAATTGGCTGCCACGTTCGCCTACGAATACACAGTCACTCCACTTTACAGTATATCATGTGAAGCACTTTGAGGTGTCTTCCCAACACGAAACACATCAAATGCAAGGATTATCACTATTATCTCCAACTTGTGTTCTTGGGATTCATTCACTTTGCACTGGAGAAGCTAAAAATAATTTTAACAACTTTGTTCACATTGGCCACAGATTTGCATCCATCATAATGTGAGGAGTAGACTGCTCAGGTTTTCCTTAGCTTCCAAATTCTGATGACCATTTTTGGTCCATTGATTTTCTTAGTTATTTTTACCAGTCAGTCTCTGGTGCTTCTTATAGCGCTCTGGGACGCTACCCCGTGTGAAGGGTGCTGTATAAATGCAAGTTGTTGTGGTGGTTGTTGTAGCCACGATCTATTGGAAAAGAAATCTGCTTGAAGCTGGTGAGACTCGGTTGAAGCCAGTTCATGGATGTGTAATTGCAATGCATTTTTTGTGAACTGCAGATTGCAAGTAGAGGAAGCATCCCTTGAAGGAGGAACAGTGATGCGTTTTAATTGACTCAACATTGTGCACTGGAACATGGAAAAAAACTGTTGCAGATTATTTAAAGAATGAAAGCAAAAACCAACAAACAGATCCACAAATTCCTAGTTTCCCAAGTTGTGGGGAAAGGCAAATAATTATGAATCTATTTTTTCACATAGGCGTATAAACACTGACATGGACTAGTTGGGATGAATGGCCATTTTTCTTCCTGACTTATCTATCTATATCATGCTCGGGCCACGACACCTACCTGTTCAGCGCTTTGGGACGTCCTCTCGACGTGAAAGGCGCTCTATAAATGTAATTTTGTTGTTGTGTATGTCCTGCTGTAAGTGACCACATGTGCAAATTTAAATATTAGCATCAAATGAGCAATGCTGTTACAAACATTTACCAACTGAGATTGGTACCAACTGAGATTGGTACCAACTAGAGTTCCCTCTAGTTTTCACATTTTTGTGCCTCCAGCGTGAAAGTTTGTCTCCAGTTGTTTCTCATTGCATTGACTTAATTTCCTAATACTGTATATGCATTTGTTTTGATATAGCACTTTTCCGTCAGGAGGAATCTCAAAGTGCCTCACAGGAGAATACTGTAAAGTGCAGTGATTGTGCAATTGTAGATGAAGGTGGAAGCCAATTTGTGCACTGCAGCTCCACCCCCCAAAAAAATAAGCCACAAAGTGAAAAAAACAGGTTCTTATGCTTCGAAGGTGGAGAGAAGGTAGAGATGGAAATCAATTAATTTCACAAGGGCTGAACATTTGCACTCGTCTGTGTTAAATCATTTTTTTCCCCCCAATAATTAATGAGCAACGATATTTATTGTGTGGCCATGAATCGAGAAATATTCAGTCAAGAAAAATGTATTTGATAAAATGGTTGGTTAAACAAATGCATTTTTCTTGGCTTGAAAATATTTTTTTCTTGACAGTGGTGGCCAAAAAGATTGGTTTAAAAGGACTTTTGATCAGAAATGGTCTCTCTCTCCCGTAGCTAATACAGTTCTATGCTTTCTTTTGTGAGAACTTTTTCTAAATGCATTTCTATGAGCATAAAGAACATAGTATAGCTTGCAAATGTCAACTGTCATTGAAAGCTATGCCTTATGACCTAAGTTAGCAGCAGATAGTAAACTCTTGAGAAGTATAGAACTAAATGCACAATGCATGTACTTGTGTCCCTTTTCACGTATGTTTTTTTTATAGGATAGAAGTCTGTGCATATACATACCCCAGCAGGTAGCATAGCAGCCATAGACCTGAGTTTATTAGCGGGCTGTTGCAAATGAGGAATTTGCTCTCCTTGGTGGCCTTTTAAATCTCTCTGTATTAGAAGATAATAAACGAACAAATAATTGAGGTTATTCCCAGTCATCCAACAGTACAAATCACCAGTAGTGCTCCTTGAAGACCATTAATAGTCCTTTAACCTCCTCTTCATGTGTCCAGCTTTTTGAAAACTGTTTGCTTTCTTTCGCTTTTTAATAATAATCCTTGCATTTGTTATTGTGCCTTGTCACATGGTTGAAAAGTCTCACAATGCTTCAAAGAGTTTTACTGTAAAGTATTGTGACAAGCGCAGAAGTCAGCTTGCACACAAATTGACAAATTATATCTGGGTATCAGGAGAAACTCACTTTTTTTTTGAGTCATGCTACAGGATCTTTGAAACATCTATTTGAGCAAGCAGGTGAGACCTTGGTTTAATATCTCATTTGAAGGACAGCACTGTCCAGGAGTCTCAGCTTAGACTGTGGGCTCAAAGTCTTTAGTGATTCCTGTTTCATGTATTTGATTTTCTGCTTCCCTCTCCAGTCTTGTATACTGTCTCGATCCTGACATTAGTTAAGCTGCTTTTATTGCTTACAATCTCTCTTCCTTAGCTTGTGTTGTCCACAAAACAGTAGAAAGTCTGGATGGATGTTGATATATGCTCTGGTCTTTCATCTCTGGTATTCAGGCTTAAACATTCAGACAAGATTGATGGGATGAAATTTCCCTCTCCTGGCTATTAGGGTCTTTTGTGAAAAAAAGATGCAGCCATAAAACTTCCCCTACCAATTCAGCACAAATTACTATGCTTAATTAGAGGCCCTAACAGGTAGGGTGGTCCTAGCTGGGACAAGCAGCGAGAAAGCATTGCCAGATAGTGATATCAATGGCAAGCTAAGTAGTTTTAGCTGGTTGGACTCTAGCAGTTACCCCAACGCACAATCTCGGGGGTCCCCAAGCCTTAGCTCTTGTTAACCTACGTCTAATACTTTCCAGAATTAGGTAAGCAGAATGCATCCCACCAGGGAGAGAGTGCCCATTCCATTCCAACAATCTATCTCTGGGATTTCCATGTGTAGGTGGGAAGCATGGAAATATCAGCTTGGTTTGGATACTCTTATGCACGTTGATGAGTTTCTGCTTGTGTTATGATCCGGCTGATCCCTCCAAAAACCAGGATCTCCTGATCTCCTCAATGTAGGCATTGGAAAAGATTGGTATTGCAGTACTACAGTAAGTGTTTCTCTGGGTTGTGGGTGAAAACACATTGTTTATCAGTTATTTAATTGTTTCAGTTTTTTTTAATGAACCATACTCCAAGTGAAAAATATTTCATGGAAAATATAATGTAGAGAATATACAGGTATGGTCAAGAGGAATTAAGAGGGGTGGAGATTCATGTGGTGTATAAATGCCACGTGACTTGTTGGGCCGAATGGCCTGTTCACATGCTGTAATATTCTGTAAAATTCTATGTAAAATTCTATGTAATTCTATTGGCGTGATTCACTGTTGCTGAAGGTTGTGGTTAAGAACCCCTGAGTTTTGATATGTGTCTGTTTGGGTTGATTGTCACTCTGGCTTCCAACACTGAAATGATTAATGCCAAATTCTCAGGTTTAACAACCAGTTTTCACTTATCAAAAGTGTAAAAAGTTGCAGAATATAAAAAGATCCAACTCGCTGTCCAGATATCTATATGTGTTATATCCTATAACTGCTCCACTCATCAGATCAACTTTTACGATCTTCGTCCTCCCCTTCAAATACCTCTGTGGACTTTTATCACCCTTATCTCTGCCATCTCCTTTGACCCCTACTCCCCCAACCACTTCCCCAGCTCCGCCAACTCCTGTTCCCATCCACCCCACTCCACTATCAGCAAGTGAGCATTCAGACAAGACACTCCCATCCTCTGCAACTCTCTTCCCAAAGCTCTCTGCCTCAGCCCCTTCATTTTGGCTTTCAAAAACCATTTAAAAATCCATCTGTTTCACCCAAACCCTTCCTATCTTACTGTCAGCTTGGCCTCCCTCTCAGTTTTTGTGCAGTGCTTTGAAGCTTTCGCTCTATTTGAAAATTGCTATCCAGGTGCAAATTATAAGATATAGCACACATCTACTTTGGTCTCCTGTGGACCCAAACTAAATTCAAGTGTGGTGCGTCCAGTCCTGATTAGCCCTGAATGGTCATCTGATTACCCAGAAGTCGGCCATTTTTAAGCACAGGAAAAAGAGAGTGAGGCAGAGAGGCTTGGGAAGAGAGTTCCAGAGAGATGGAGCAAAGCATCTGAAAGTTACACCATTGGCAGGGGACACAGTTAATGTCCCTAACCACATGGCTTTGGAAGGTCACTAACATCCTCCAGCGGCGCACAGGCCGTGATGATAGCAGCAGACTCACGACCTGCACGTCAACCATTTTTTCACGTCTCACTTACAAGAACACAGTTGGCGAGTCATTGGACGAAGCTGACCACGTTATCTTGAAGTTTGCTTTGATACTCACTTCATGTTCATTCATTGTTCGATTTCCTTCCCCCTCCCCAGCACCAGCTTTGCCCCATTTTGAATCACTTGTAGGCTTTGGAAAAGATTGGTGCTTGAACCACTTTGTGCTTGAATTGTCTTTCAACCGTGAGTCTGGGACTCTATCCTGGTCAACAATCCTCCCGATTAATTGGCCATGGCTGATGGTGGAATGTAGCCAATGTAAAATGCCTGCCCCGCTTACCTAGAAAAACAGATATTGCAATTGTCTGTAGTTATTTGTGAAGCTCTTCGAGTTGTGTTGACAGGATAAAGCTCTATACAATCCAATTCCTCCTTCCCTCACTCCTGCCTGCCTGCCTGCCTGCCTGCGTACTTGGGTTTATTGGTCAGTAGGAGGCATGACTTGACCAAAGCCACTTCCCACGAGGTTTTTCCTGCAGAACATTTACGTGGAACAGCCTGGTAACCAAGCTCCGCTGAAACTCAAACCTCTCGGATGTCTGCTCCTGTGTGCAACCATTCGAGCCAGTGACCAAGGATCCATAATTTGACTGATCACCGAAGCAAGTTAATGTTTTTCTCAAGTCACATCTGCTTTATGTTTCTTTCATTCATAGAATGGCACGTGGAAGTTGTTTAAAATGAAAATTGAAACCAGCAGTGTAAACCTAAATACATGGCATCTTCAAAGTGCTCTTGTTCAAGACTCTGCAGCAATGCAGGTCGCTGCCACTTAAGACATTATACACTGTCATACTCAGACCATTAACCAGAATTAAGGCTGTTCAATGTAATGTGTTTCAATGTTGTACTCGTACTTCAATCTGTACTTGCAATCATATACCTTGATAATGAGGCTATGCTTCACCATTGAAGCGGAATTCAATTCACTGTGGCAAGGAGGTATGTGGGGCTGAAGGGCAAGAGTGTAAACCTATCCTTAACTCCCTGCCATAACATACATGTAATACATCACAGATCACGTGAGCATAAGGTAGTATCATATTGAAGTAATTCACGTGAGCATTTTTAGTCACTACGATTACGAGTAATTATAAATCTCCCACGTCATTTAAAAAATTGACAGATTTGGGAGGTATGCGTGTTAACTTTCATTTGATTGTTTGCCAAATATTGGAATGCATTTTTCTTGCTGAAAAAGAAACTCGATCCTTTTGTGTAGTAATGAATCTTAGGTTGGTAGAAAAACGAACTGTGGCTCAGAGAACCACAGCGATTGCGGTTGTGGTGAACATCATATTGATACAATTGTGTATTCTTTTGAGGCTATTTTACTTTGTATTCCGCTGTATAATGGATCTCCTGTTGTACTGTATCTCTGGTTCCTAAGCTAGGCTGATCTGTAGTATCCCAGGGCAATACTGCAGGGCACTGACAGACCAGCCAGCCTGGCTCATTGGCAGAATTTAGAGGAGCAAACCAGTTACTTCTGTTAACCCTGCTGGCCAACGTCCTAAAGGGTAGGGTGGTCCAAGCTAGGTAAGCAGCAGGAAGCTTGCCAGAAAGTACTCTGAGAAGCATGTTTTTGCTGTTTTCAGCTTGTTACTCTCCATCAGTACACCAATTCTAGGACCCCGAGGCTTGGCTCTTGCCAACATGTGACTAATACTCTCCTGATTTAGTTAAGCAAAAGGCGTCCTTCCAGGGAGAGCGTTCGCATTCCATTCGAGACACATGAATTTCCATGGCGAGGTGGTTTCCATATGTGGAACTTTGTCTGGTCTCGTCTTAACTATAGTGATTGGTTTCCACGTGTGTTGGACACCTGGTAACCCAAACAAAGAAAAACCCTGCACTGTACCTTATCTTGAGATGCTTGATGCTCACTAACACGGGGTTGACAAACTTGGCAAAATGTTTCATGCCTTGGCATTGGCCTCCGGGTCCTTGATGAACACAAGTTTGTTTTAAGTGAGAAGAAATGGCACTCATTTTACCTTTGAGCAAGAATCCGTGTGACAGGAATAACTGTTGCTGTTATTGGACAACAGCAGTCTGTCCAATAAGCATCCCCTCAACAACAATATTAATAATCCTTGCATTTGATATAGCGCCTTATCACGTCTTCGAGCCGTCTCAAATCATTTCACAGAATACACTGTTAAGCGAGTTGAAGGTATATTTTGTGAGCGAAACGTGTCAGCGGTGTACCACAAACAGTCGTGGATTGAAGAGACCAATTTATTATTTTATTTTTTTGAAGGAATTATTACCTCCGGAAAAGTGATCCTCCAATCGACTAATAACCGGGTTCCTCTTTACTGCTCGGTAAACAGAGGCGTGTGGAGTAAGGAAACTTGCCCAAGGTTTTGTCCTGCCGGGAATCAAACCCGGCTCTCTCGCTTGCTCTAACCACTGAGCTACAGGACTCCACGACATCAGCGTGGCTTCAGTCGAGCAGAAAAACTTGCGTCAGAGCTGCTCACCGCATGTTAGATTCTCAATCCACTACGAAGGGAAGTTCGGGGGGGGGCACTGGAAAGGTCAAAAGTACAGGATCAAATGCAGCCTGTATTGCAGATCAGTGCAGGTCTGAGCAAGGAACCGAACACAACACAACACGGCCTATCCTGTTAACATAACCATTTCATACCATTCTAACCCCCCACCCAGAGTTTAGGAACGTAGTGAAATAATTTGCGCCGTGAGGCTGGTTATGTCTGTTAAATTGGTAATCCAGTTGATCTCAGTGTTGGTTTGAACCACAGCAGGAGGAGAGGAGGCGGAGAGCGACGTGCTGCAGTTTTATTGCTTTGTAATTGTTCCCCAGTGAATCTGAGGAATGGTGCCCACATCTGCAAGGCTGTCTGCTGCTCCAGCTCGAACTCTGGTATGTTCCGCAGGGAGCCCCAGGAAAGGAGGGGGTGTGCTTCAACCGACGTTACAGCAATAATTTCTACTTGTACGGCAACGTTCACCCACGGGTGGAAAATGTCTCGACGCTTTACAAAAACGGGGTGGGAGCTCATGCTAGGCTGGAGGTGGAGGAGGGGAGGGGAGAGATTTGTGGGAGGTGGTCAAAGACGCAGTTGGAGAGAGAGGTTTTTAGCTGAGTTTTGAGCGAGGAAGCAAGTTGGTGGGAATTGGAACGGTGGGGAAAGCGGCTGAAACCTCACCTCGTAATTGGTGGGGTGGGGCCGGACAGGGGCACGAAGCAAACTAGAGTTGGCAGAATGGGGAGAGGGGTGGGCGGGGGAATAGGATCGCGGGAGATTGGAGAGGAGGCTGGTGGAGGGGAGAAAGGCCGTGGAGTTATTTGAAGATGAGAATGATGATCTTGAAGTTGTAGTGCTGAGAGATAGTTGCAAAAAATAATAATAATAATAATAATTTGGTCACTCAATCCACGACTGTTTGTGGGGACGCTGCTGTGCACAATTGGCTGCCGTGTTTCACCCACAAAATATACAGTCAATTCACTGGATAGTATATTCTGTGAAGCGCTTTGAGACGTCTTGAAGACGTGATAAGGCGCTATATCCAATGCAAGGATTATTATTAGAATAATTTAATAATATTTGTATTGTTAAAATTATAGTTTTCTTTACGTGTAACACATAAATGATTGAAAGAAACACTGCACATCTGAGCCCTTCTCGTGTGGCTGAAATCTGTCTCACTGCAATCTTCAGATTACATTGGAATTGTAAGGGTCTCAGTGGTGGAATGTAGTTTCCAGAGATAGCAGAGATAGGGTAATGACACTTTTACTTCCCAGCTCATGAGTTAAAGGGCTGAGTGAAGAGAATATGTTCCCTATGTGTCAAATCTCTGGTCTGTAACTCACTGACTTGGGATCCGTGTTAAGTGAAGCTTGTATCAGACTCCCGAACTGACAGAAGCAACAGTGCTCTTTTGAGTGATTTACTGCTTTCTTCGAGGGCGAAAAATAGCACGTTTTTTAACACCTTCAACACGGTGTCAGGGGATAATTATTAAGTTTCTTGGGTGTGAACGTCAACCCGCCTTCTGTTCCATGGTTGGGTCCGAAGCTGGTTTCAAAATATTCGGATAGGATTTTGGATTGTCACTTGGTGGACAAAATTCACGTCCCTGAACCTGGAACTGACGTTTAGCTCGGTCAGTTGGTAACACTCTCGCCTCTGAGTCAGAGGCTGTAGGTTTGAGCTCCACGTCAGGAATTTGAACTTGCACAGTTTTGACTTAACACTCTCCATGACGTGATAAGGCGCTATGCCAAATGGAAATGAAAGGATTAGTAGTAATTGCCTCTTCACGGGATACTTGTTGAAGAAAACTAGTAGTAAAACCGACACTTCAGAAACAACAATATTTTGGTCAAATTGACATCTCTTTAAGTCCTTTCAGGACAGTAAATGAAAGACAAATCTTTTTTTCAGTGATGCTGGTACCTGGCTAGAAGTCAGTGAGTTACAGACTTAAACTCTTAAAGCTTCAGACCCAATTGTTATGCTGAATTTCAGGGGCTGGGGGGAGGGATTGAGGGAGAGACATACCCAAAACCATTGAATAATTATCAACTGGAATTCCTATAGTTCTGAACAGATTTGTGATAATTATCACATCAAATCTGCTATGAAATGTTATATTTTTCAACCCTTTGTCTTTGTGTCAGTTGCCAGGGTTTCTTGCTGTGTCTGGGAATAGCTGGTTGGCCTCAGGTGCCTGTCAACAATAACAACTACAACAACAACTTGCACTTTTATTGCGCCCTCCGCGCAGGGTAGCATCTCAGAGCGCTCTCTTGTTGAGGAGAAACAGGTTTCACTTTCACTGTAAAGTGCGGAGTTACTATGACAACCCCAACTCCCGCTGTTCGGCACCATCTTTGTATAGCGCTCCGAGATGTTACGTGAAGAGCGTTACGAAAATGCAAGTTGTTGTTTAAAGTGGACGGACACTGTTGGACCACCTTAGCAATCCACTGATAAGGAAAGCAGAGCAGATCCAGCTGGCTATTTGATTTTCCGGGCTTGTGGGGTTGAGGGAGAGGCGAGAGACGGAATAATAAAGTTGCCGCAAGTTCCAGCTGCTGTGATTTAGCGTGTGTTATTGTACTGTAACAATTCAGCGTGTCGTTCACACATCGAACATGTCTTCACACCAGGTGTGTTAGCCTGATGCAATGGTAACACTCTTGCCTCTGAGTCAGAAGGTTGTGTGTTCGAGTCACACATCAGGACTTGGAATCACATAGTCTAAGCTGACACTCCAATACAGTGTTGGGGTGGGGTGGGGGGGGGGCATATTAAATATTGCATGTGTTTTTTTTTGGTCAGCCGGGTGTCTGACACATACGGAAACCCATCACCATGCATAAGAGTATCCAAACCAAGCTGAGATTTCCATGCATCCCACCTACACATGGAAATCCCAGAGATGGATTGTTGGAATGGAATACGCATTCTCTCTCTCTGGAGGGACACATCCTGATTACCTGATTCCGGAAAGCATTAGGGTTCAGTTTGGCAAAAGCCAATGCTTGAGGAGCCCAGAGTGTGTGTTGGGGTAACTGCGGGAGTGTAACCAGCTAAAACCGCATCGCTCGCCAGTGATATCACTGTCTGGCAAGCTTTCCCACTACGTGTCCAGCGAGGACCACCCTACCCGTACGATGCAATGAATGCTGGATCGAGGAGAATATTGAACTGTGTGAGGAGCATCCAGGAGTTTATTTGGGATTAAATTAGGTGGTTCACGTAGAGAAAAACACTAGTGCAGACTGGATGGGTCAAATGTCCTGTTGGTGTTCGTAACATTCCATCATTCTAATCTCCGCTCGTGAAATGTTGATTTTATTTGCATTTCTGTTTCGTTTCCACTTCTGCTGCCTCTCCAGCTGTTTGAACTTTGCTTTATCTTTGTGACATTCCTCCCCATTTTAAGGCATGTTTCCTGAGGTGTTGCTGCAGTTTTCTTGTCTTTTGATAATGTGTGAGCTACACGTTCTGCAGCTTGCTATCCACTTCATCCCGCTATCAGACTCTGTGATTGCTTTCCCTGACTGCTCTTTGTCTATCTGTCAGTCTGCGTCTCTCTCTGGCTCTCTTCTCTCCCTCTGCTGCAAAAATATAAATCAAGTAAAGTACTGGAAGAGACAAACACAAAATATTACAGAGACACGGCTTTCAAGCCAAACTTACACATTAATGATGGGTTGGAGGGGGAGGGGATAGGAAGTGGGAGAGAGAGAGACAGAGAAAGAGTGCAACATTAATTTTAAACTCAATGGTAAAGCCGATGCCTTTTTTAGTAAGTTTGCCACTGGATGGTGCTGACTTGATCAATGTTGTGAAAGAAACGTAAGGATGATTGTTATTATGGACAGCTAATAGCAGGGCACAGTGAGGGTGGGGGCAAAGTGCTATTAATTAAGAGATAACTGCAGGAAAAAATAGCTTCCAAATTAAGACTGAAATGAAGAAGTTTCCACAATTTTGTACAGTCTTCAACTGTAAAACAAAGTGATCTTACAGACTAACACTAGGTGCAATTTGGGACTTTTTCTCCTGTCTGACCGCAGTCTGAAAGCTGCTTCTAGTTTCTTTCAGCGTACATAGTGCGCACTACGTTGAATTAAGCATAAGGTTTTCATAAAGGTAAATTAAATTAAATCAGAAATAATACAACAAAATTGTTCACGGGATGATAGCACCCAATAAAAATTGCCAGCTTCAGAGAGCTTATTGGTTAACACAGAATTGCATGTGTTCTAAATGAAAAGCTGTAGTTCTCTCTTTCCATCAGTTTTATTTACTGCTCACTGTGGATTTCATGTTTCAAGCCACCGCAATTAATATACACTTGGCAAGCATGTTCCAATGCTTCAGATTAACCATTTTTTAAATTGTTATTAACCTGAAGAAACATTCAGAAATCGCCTGGCCTATTCCTGTCTCCTGAGCTCGATGAACGTTTGATTTTTGTTTTATTCGGTAATTCACTGTTGATTCGTGATTACCATTCAGGCAAGTGAATGTCCACTAATGAACGCAGAAAACCTCAAAGTGCCACCAATAGCAGAATAGCTATTCAGAATAAACTTTCTTTGGGTCATCCGGGTGTCTGACGCATGCGGAAACCCCACACCCGGTTTAAGAGTATCCAAACCAAGCTGACAGTCCCACATGTGTATAATAGACTCATTTCATATTGAATTCTTGAACCAGGAGAGCAAAATTATCTTCCTGCAATCCTGATTATTTTGATTCGATCCTGGTCACAAATGGAGTGGATCAGCACGCTGACCTCCTTCTCCACCCATGCCTCAACATTTTCCTGTGAGGCAATGTTTGTGGTTAAACGAAAGTCTGGATTCCTTTGGTGAGGTTGGGCTTCAGGTCTGAGCGATGACTGGAAAGAGATTGCCAAACCTCATGTGAGGCTTAAATCATTTTATTCTGGGACACATGCTTGGCCTGCTGTCAATATCATCACCCAATGAGTTACCGGGGCACAAAGTGATGGCAGCCAACAGTTTTCCTGTAGCCATGTGACAGTGATCTGCAAAAGCACCGCTAGATTTCAGCGCCTTGGGACATCCGCCCGACGTGAAAGGCGCTATACAGGATGGAGGCTGGAATGACACTTTACACTCGTGAAGAAACATAGCAAGGACTTACACAAGTTAAGCAATCTTTATAATTCGAAAATTAATTCTTATAATTCAAAGATAATTCCAAAAGAGTATGGAGTTTCTATCGATGTCCTGACCAACTATCCTCCAGATAAATAGATATGATGCATACATGAGGGAGAAGGGGTTATATGGCCGAATAGCCTGTTTCCTGTCACATCATTGTACGTAGATAAATTCTACTTGCCCAGCAGTGATCTGTAGGGAAAAGAGAGGGCTTACAACGGCTTCAATTTTCCAGTCGTTTGATTTCAATTTTGCCCGTGAAATACTCCCAACACGCGATAGAAATGTTTTCCTTCATGGTTTCCTTGTTAAAGTCTTGCGAATAAAACATGTCTAAATAATCAACATTTGAATTTAAGCAAAAGGCACCTGATCCTGACACTGTGCCCTATCCAACATGATTCCAGTTCTATAACAGACACCAGAACAGGTTTAAACAGACCCACAGCTCCCATTCATCCCTTGTGATTTGTCATGTTGAACCTGGTCATTCATAACCAGGCAGCATCCTCCTCGGTCAGATTGGTTCTTGCTGAACCATTCTCCTGCAATGGTTAGAATACTTGCCTCGTAAGCGAGAGGACCTGGGTTCGATTCCTGGGCAGGGCGAAATGTTGAACAAGTTTTCTTACTCCACGTGTCTCTGTTTACCTAGCAGTAATTAGGAACCCGGTTGTTAGTCGATTGGCAGGCAGATTGCTTTTCCGGGAGTAATAAAACCCTCCAAAAAAATAGTAATAATTTGGTCACTCAAACCATGCCTGTTTGTGGGACACTGCTGTGTGCAATTGGCTGCGGCTTTTCACCCACAAAATATACAGTTATACAGTCAATTCAATTTGCATTTGATATAGCGCCTTATCACGTCTTCGAGACGTCTCAAAGCACTTCACAAAATATACTGTAAAGTGAATTGACTGTATATTTTGTGGTTTTGAGTTTAAAGGAAGAGGGGAAGAACTATATTATTTGATATAATATAACATTAAAAAACAGAGCATCTTTCAACTCATAGCATTAACTAAAGCCTCCATTAGTTTTCAAGAATGAAATTATTTGTTATTTTAATATTTGGTCACTCAATCCACGACTGTCTGTCGGACGCTGCTGTGCACAATTGGCTGCTGTGTTTTGCCCACAAAATATACAGTCAATTGACTTTACAGTATATTCTGTGAAGCGCTTTGAGACGTCGCGAAGACGTGATAAGGCGCTATATCAAATACAAGGATTATTATTATTATTCTCGAGCCCAGGCATCATTTCTTCTGCAGACCCGGTCCAGTTTGTCCATGAGCGTTAACACCTTTTTGTCACTTGGATTCGATATGTTCTGATGCAACATTTTTTACACGGTTAATAGTGAACAGTTTTCATGCTGGTATCTACTTCAAGGCCTTTTGAACTTGGAGTACTTAGCATAACTAAAGGTTGCACTACTTGTAACTGAGAAGCAAGGAGCTGAGAATCCAGTGTTCCCTTGTCTCCATTTGTCTCTGAGGTAATGGATATTTCCGATGCAGTAGTCAGTGACCAGGAATTTCAGAATCCCGAGCTAAAAGGAGCCTTTGGTTTGTGACTCATTGCATATAATCAAAGGTGAAGCATTTGGAATGTAAGAATTGTCTAGTTAGATTGGTTTACAGACGATTCACCATTCCACTGAGATCTGTGGGTTTGGTATTCATTGTTTAGTTGGTTTAGCGATCCCTCTGCGTTAAAGTCCTGCAGCTAAAGAATTTATCTTACATAGTCGACGTGATATTATTTATTTGAATTTCGGTATTGGTGCTCGCAATGATTTGAGCTTGAGGGAAAAGGGGAAGAACTCTATTATTTGTATAAGGCTCTGGTTGCTGACTTACCATTAAGTCTTTCCATTTTCTGGGGAAAAATCCATCTAGCAGTTTAAGGTATTATAATACTAATAGTAATCCTTACAGTTGATATAGCATCTTATCACGTCTTTGAGATGTCTCAAAGCGCTTCACAGAATATACGGTTAAGTGAATTGCCTGTATATTTTGTGGGCGAAACGCGACAGCCAATTGCACACAGTAGTGTCCCACAAACAGTCGTGGATCGAGTGACCAGATTATTATTGAAGGTATTATTATGAGGTTGATGCAAATCTCCTACAAATTGTAACCAGAGGTAGTCTGGACGTCCTTCATTTTGGATGATGAAGACTTACTTCATCTTTACTTTTGGAAAGATGCATAGAAAGCAATGGCTGCCATTCGCTACTCCGCCAGCAGGAATAAGAGGTTCTCTGAAGTGATTTTCTTTACACTTGTAGAGCTGAGCGCTGTAAGCCGCCTTCGCCAAATGCCAAGATAAGATCTGAGCCTGTCACAGTATGACACTGATCGATGCGTAGGCCAACAAAGGTTTTCATGTTAAAATTAAGTCGCCAGACTGTCACTCGCGTTTCAGTGATCGGAAACAGAACAAATCTCATCAGTGCTTTACAACCATTGAAACTCTCACTTGCCGTTGTCTGTTGGCTGCTTCATGTCACTGTGCGCCTGTGTTTGAACAGAAGTTCCAGCTTCCCTAATTTACAACAGTGCCAAAGGCATCAAAACACAGCTTCTCGGTTGGTATCCTCCTGATAGTAGAGGTGATAATGCGCTGAGTGGAACACTCACTTCCTTCGGGAGTCAAATAAAAACCTAAGAGATAATGCTTGAGCACACAGCCTTCCGAGCCTGGTTCGACAATGCTTCTAGCTGATCCAGAGTGATCCAGACTGACGCACAATGAACGGTCATGTGGGTGAGGTACAGGAGGGAGGAAGATACCGTATCAATCTTGCCATGTCGCCTTGTACACGTGTTAATCCAGCTCCCTTGCGCTGTCAGGCTTGGTGTCTTGTCTAAGCCATTTCCCTCCATGATCTCCTCAGCTCTCTCTATTCAAACAAAAGTATTGCATTAGACAACAAAAGGGAATGAAACAAAAGTTAAAGAATGTTAGGTTTGGGTTTTGTGGTCTGTCATACGATGTACATTACAAAGAATTATCTTTCCATTACTTGCTGCTCATGGAATTTTCCGTGACATGCAACTAGCGATAATACAGTACATTCAGCAATTGGGTGCTTGATCAGAGGCATTTGTGCGGAGGCTCCATTGTAATGTATAGATGCTAACGAACAATTAAGGTTGAGAAAGAGAGCAACAATCTGCCACTTAACAACAACAACTTGCATTTTTATAGCACCCTTCACGCCGGGTAGGGTCACGGAGCGCTTAACCTGTACTGTGGAGATAGGGCAGTCGTAATGTTTGGCTTCGCATGGATCAGAGTGGAAATAATATTCTATTTAGGTAAATGGACAAGTTTGCTGTGAGAATGAAAGTCGCCGTGGACAATAGATCGTAAGACCTTCACGGAGCGGGGAATCCCGGTGCTGTTTAAGTGTCACTGCGTGACAGCTGTCTTGTTCCGAGCTACTTCAGGGTGTGTTTGTGTGTTCTGCTCTTGCCAAGTTCTGTTCACTGCTCTTTGCCAAGTGTACAGGCCAGGAAGTGCAGGCTGGGGCGTGCTCTGACCGGAAGGTCATGTGTGTCAAACAAATGCAAGCAGATTTTAAACTAAGCTATGTTACAAATACTACAGGTAATGGTAACTAATGATAAATCAATAAATAACAATCCTTGCATTTAATATATCGCCTTATCACGACTTCTAGAGGTCTCAAAGCGCTTCACAGAATGTTTTGAGAGTGAAACGGGGCAGCCAATTGTGGATTATTGTTATTATTATTATTATTATTATTTTTTTGAAGGGCTCATTACCCCAGATCTGCCTATCGGCTAACAACCGGGTTCATACTTACTGCTCGGTAAGCAGACGTGTGGAGTAAGGAAACTTGTCCAATGTTTTGCCCTGCCCGGGAATCGAACCCAGGTCCTCTCGCTTGTGAGGCGAGTGCTTTAACCACTGAGCTACAAGACTCCAACTACGGGGAGGGGGTTATAGTCTGCTTTGTGGGCTATGTGTAATCAGTCTTTCAATAAGCACATTCAATGGGATTTCCTCATGCTAAACAGAGCAGAACAACCCCACTGTCTGCTTTATCTTTCATATTATTTGTTTAGAAGAAATTTCTAATGGCTGTGACATGGTGAATGAAGTGTGATTTCTTGATAAGAAATCCCATGAAACAATATGGGATTGTTTACAATAAATCAGTTCCCACAAGTCAAAGTGACTTCTATCAGTGATCCTTATTAAGGAATGCCAAGAAGAAATAGCAGAAATGTGGACACATCTGTTCAGAAACTGCATTGCAGCTCCTGACTCAAAAAAATAATTATCACTTCAAGTAAGTATGAAATGGAGAGAGGGGTGAGGCGGAGTGTGACGAACAATATTCAAAAGCAAAGAAGATGCTCTTCACTGGAAGAAAAAGCCTCCAGTTAAAAATTACTCGTTCGAATTTCGCAGAGGCAGGAATGTTTCATTGTAATAGCACAGCCACTGAGAGGTGCCATTAGTTGAGATTCACTCAACGTGCACGGAGCAATTGTGATGGCAGTGATTTCAGAACCAGCACTGAGTGACTGAATACAGGTTTCCAAACGGAGAGATCTGTCGTGCAAAACAAAAACAGGAGAAAAAAAAACTGACAAAAGAGCTTTAAAGTAATTTTGTATTGACACAGTGAAAACTCCTGCAATTTATGTCACGATTGCTCAGTTAATTTACTCCACGATTGATTTAAAGTGCTTTTCAAACAATTCTGATGAATGACGAGAAAGTTATTTAACGGGGCTCTTGCTTTAAATGAGATGAATGTCTGCGGCCCCATCTGATTGTTGTGTGTGGACATGGGGGGTGGGGGAGAAGAAGGAGATACGACTCCAGCTGCACAATGTCCTGAACCATAGGCCTCTCTCTCCCTGCTGCAGTGTCGTTGTCCATCAAGGGTGATCCCAGTGAATTAACGGCTCCCCAGGCAGCACAGCTATTTACTTGGAAACAAATAACTGGAAGGCTTCACCACCCCCATAACGGATCAGTCAAGAGTCTCTGTCTACATTTTCCCCACACCGAATTACTTTCAGTTTAGTTTGTCTTGGATTTTTCCATCTTTCTTTCATGGTAGGACATTGCACGAAGATATTGCCTTTATCATATAACGGCTAGGATTTCCTTGTTTCAGTTATCTGTTTCGAGCTAATTCCTCCTTCCCTTCGATTTCTCCCCCTTTTCTCTCCTTCCCTCTCTTCCTTTTTCCCTCCCCCCCCTATTCCTACACTTTCCGCACACCTCTTTCCACGCCTTTCCCTACTCCTCCCGCTTCACCACAAACAAGCCAAAAATATGAGCGTGTCAACGTTTTGTCTCAAAAAATATTTGATGCATTCGAGGTTATCCAGTCACTTGTGTTTTTTTTTATTTGAAATGAAATTCTGAACAAATAATGTCTGAATGAAATGTCGATAGCCATTTTATCATCACAACTGGTATTGACAGGAAGTATGCAGTGTGTACTCTGAAGCATGGTGAACATCCCTCAGCCTTCCTCACAGTTATGATGATCTGCCAGGGTTTGGTTTACTGCTGTGAGTAGGAATTTTTTTTTGTCAGCCGGGTGTCTGACACATGCGGAAACCCACTAACGTGTTTAAGAGTATCCAACCCAGGCTGAGATTTCCATGCATCCCATCTACACATGGGAATCTCAGAGACAAATTGTTGGAATTTAATGTGCACTCTCTCTCTCCCTGGAGGGACGTATCCTGCTTACCTAATTCCTGAAAGCATTAGATGCAGGTTGGCAAGAGCCAAAGCTTGAAGACCCTAAAGTGTGCGTTGGGGTAACTGCTAGAGTCTAACCAGCTAAAACCGCATAGCTTGCATTGATATTGTTGTCTGGCAAGCTTTCCCGCTGATTGCCCAGCTAGGACCAGCCTACCCGTTAGGGCTTTGGCTTGCAGGTTTATTAACAGGAGCCGAGTGGGATGATTCCCTGCCCCCAGTGACTGATCTGCCCTTCCAGGTCCTGCCGATGAGCCAGGCTGGGCTGTGCTGTCATCAGCAGTGCCCTGGGATACTGTGGACCCACATGGCTCAGGAACCGGATCACCGAGACTGCAACAGAGGGCTGGCCCGATTCCAACACTCCTTTGCCAGGCAAGAGCCAGTTCAGCTCCCCGGAGACCTCGCTTACCTTGCCCCCCTCCCCAACCCCCCAAGGAGTTTTGACAAAGTGGTAAGGTGCAATATCAAGTTAAGTAATTACTGATAATAATAATTATTCTTGCATTTGATATTGTGCCTTATCACTTCATCAAAACGTCTCAAAACACTTCACAGGATTTTTAATAACAAGAATAATCCAACTGGCAACAGAGAACTGTAAGTAGAGAATATATTGGAGGAATACAGGACAAAGAAAGGAATAGAAAAGTAAAAGAGTGGAATAGGAGAAGTGGACCTTGTGTGACGTATAAACACTGACATGGAATAGTTGGACTGATTGGCTGTTTTCCATAACAAATCATTCTAAGCAATTCCATGTAATTTTCAACAGTACAGGTGATGGGTTAACTTGTGAATTCACCACAGTTCATTGCTGGCCACAGCCTATCATACCTCTAATGAGCTTTTAACAGAATGAACCACATGAATTGAATTCCACTTGTATTTCTGCACGGGTCTGTAATAAACAGTCATATTGTTCTTTCATAAACTGTCAGAAAAATAGATATTAAGCATGTGGGTCTCTGGTCTCAAAATCAACTAAACGCTTATAATGCCAGTTGTGTGGCAGTAGGTTGTGGGGTTTCTGTTAAAAATCTATGTTTGATAGCCTCACCGTTATTGTAAAATCAAGTTGTTAAAGCGAACAGGAATTAAGTTGAAAGTGTCAGGTGACTGTATAAGTGGTAGGCACCTTAATTCTGCTCTCTTGAGGAACAAACTTGCTGAACACTTGCAGTTTTTATAGTGCCAGTTTGCCAAAGAGCCATCATAATAGAAATCAAAACATTTTTTGTTGAAGCGTATTGTTGGCAAAGTTTATGTGATTCCGAAGGTCCAGGATACTACCACAGTACTTTATTTTCAAAGTTGAAAGGAAATGAATTTCCTGGATTAATTTGTTAGCATTGTGTAGTAATTAAGCAACCTTTAACCTGCACAATTTTGCTAGACACTGTAAATAGAGAATGCCTAGTCACGGTTTATAAAATCTATTTGTATTACCTGAGACATTGGTGTGTACAAATTGGCTGTCTGTTTGCCTACAAATACACCGTCATTACACTTCACAGTACAATCCTGTGAAGTGCTTTGAGATTTCTCAATGACTTGATATGGCACTAATATCAAATCCAAGCATTATTATTATCGGTGGCTCAAAACTCGTGGGTGACATGCCTTTTGATTTGGCATCTTTTACCTCTTTGAATCAATTTCCAATGTTTCCATAAGTTTGTTTGTTTGTGTCTACGGCGACCAAAACTGGACACAGAAACAGGATCTCAGCAGAGCTTCATAAAATCTTATTGGTTCCTAGGGCTGGAACTGCACCCATGTGCCTGCTGTATAATGTGACTGTGCTTTTATTGTTTGATCAACGAGCAATTCTCATTTATTTCCCTGATTTCTGTACTTTAACATGTAAGGATAGTCTCTCTTGTGTATCTGAGCATTTGTCAGACATCTGTAGATCTCGCTGAATGATAGAGTTCTCTTTGGCGAATTTGCGCTTCTCAGTTCAGGTTTTGAGTAACCTGCAGACTTAGACATTGTAATTCCAAATTCACAGACGTGATGAATCCATGCAGTCGACCTGTCTTCTGGTACGAATATCTGAGTTTGAAACAGAACTACAAAACGAGTCACTTTCTCCAGCCAGAAAATACCAAAAAGAAAACAAAGTGTGCTTTATTTATAGACTGATCTGCCTCCATCTTCCAGAAGATATGATTTGGCCTGAGTGAACAAGATTTCCTGAGTTTATTACGATGTGTCAATATCTTCCAGCCAACTGATCTTTGGTGAGGAATGAGCTTTCAATTGGCTTACATCCCTAGCAGAACTGCGACAACTTTATAATGGTCTTCATAGCAATCAGTTGTTCTTTAAAGATTAAGAATCCTGGCTGAGCGACGGAAGAATTAATCACCTAGCAATGATATTGTATGGGCTTGGGAGAAATCTGGCACCAGTGCATCAAGCCTGTCAGCAAGCAATAAATATTTGTGGTCTACGCTTAAGGAATCATAATACCTCAAATTGTAGCATGAAACAAATGCATAGCTGAGAGGGAAGACACACATAAAGATCCTGCTTTATGGAGAAAATGCCTCACTGTATCATAGTGTTCACATTACAATTCCCATCTACTGCCCACAGCAGTTGCTGAATAGGTTATACTGTTAACTGTTCAGTTACAGTGTTTTTAAAGTAAGAAATAGTGCAACTAAATATAAGTGCAAATTATTGTGTTGCAGTAACTAAATACACCGATGTGAGTATAGCTTTACACATGACGTGACAGATTGGCAGCTTTTGTGATTTGTGTCACAGTGCGTCTAAATCTAGGTTAAGGAGACATTCCTATCCACAGCAGAGTCAAGAGTTGAGGCCTTATGATTTAATGGTGGAATTCCATGTACAGGAAGGTGATACTCTTTGGCTATACTACCAGTAATAATAATAATGATAATCCTTGCATTTAATGTAGCACACTTCACATTGTGTGGACACCTCACAACATTTCACGGGATTTACTGTGAAGCATAAAGTATCTTGTGAATTTTCTCGGCAGTCATTCCAACGATGTCGCACAAATAGCCACAAAGTGAATAATAATAATCCTTGCATTTGATATAGCGCCTTATCACGTCTTCAAGACATCTCAAAGCGCTTCACAGAATATACTGTAAAGTGAAGTGACTGTTTATTTTGTGAGCGAAACGCGGCAGCCAGTAAGGCACAGCAATATCTCACAAACAGTCGTGGGTTGAGTGACCAAATTACTATTGTAATTATTATTTTTTTTTTGGAAGGTTGATGACCCCCGGAGAAGTGATCCAATTTTATCTGGGGGATTGTTGGCCAGGACACTGAGAGAAACTCCCTTCTCTTTTTGAATGGTTCCATGGGGATTTTAAACGTCCAGTCAGGCAAGACTTTCCTCAACGCTGCATTGAAGTGTCAGTCTAAACTGTGAGTTCAAAGTTCCAACGCAGGGCTTGAACCGACAACTTTCTGACGAGAGCATCGCCAACTGAGCCAGGCCGTCAACCCTTAGAGCAGCACACACACCGCCCCTCATTTTTGTTGCATTTTTATAGATACTTATCATGTTGAAAGTCAAAGGGCTTCACAACTAGTGAGTGAAATGTAGTGACTGATTCTGTGGGCAAATGCAGTAGACCTTTGTATCTGCAAGGTCCCATAAGCAGCCTTGAAGTGAAAGACCAATAAAACATATAACATAGTAGTGTTTTACCCACAACCAAATTCCAACAGGACTCTTAAACAGTAGATGACTGGACATTATCACTTGAAGATACAAACTGTCATTTGGTAGAGTTGTCATTATTTAACGAGTCCTAACCAGACCAGGGGCAGCATAGAGGAGTCAGGGGATAATATTCTCATCTGATCTGTTGTGATGAAGGGTCTTGGACCCAAAACTTTCCTTTCTCCATAGATGTTGCCTAACCTGCTGAGTGTTCCCAGCCACTTCTCTTTTGGATTTTGTATTCTCACCTGGGTTTGCTTTGTGCCGATTACAATGCATTGCAAACCTTGGTTCGACTTTGAAATATCCTTTTGCGAGACGAGTGCACCTTATTCTCTGCTGTGTAGTAAACGTACCGACCTTGGCAATGCATAACAAGATCTCACATAGGGCCTGGATTTCCTATCTTTCAGATCATTGTGTCTTAAAATTTAAGGTCACACAGAAATGCGAACATTTGCTAAATTCAGTATAATTTGGAAGCTGGTGGCTGAGTTTGTATGGAGAGCCACCTTCCAATTTAAGATGAAAACATTTCTCACAATTCTGCAAGGCCTTAAATTTGAAGACAAAAGCATTTCACAGGCTAAGACTAGGCAGAATTTTAGAGCCAAGCTGCAAATTTACCACTGAATATGACATCCAGTTCACATTTGAGAACTTTATGGATGGAGACTGAAAAGACTGACTGACGAGGGCTCAAAGCAGGGCACACAAAGCAAAATCATAACAAGGAGAACATGTCTTAGCAGATCATCAATGTCAGATTAAAGTCAGAAGTGACTGAGAATACAGCAGATGTTTGCTGGAACTAATTCAACTGCAGTATATCTGATGAAGTGCTTCCAAGGGACCTGAGATCTCACCAATGGTTTCCAAACCATTCTAAATTCCAGAGAGTTATTGGGCACAAAGAGTAAGCGGATTTAGTTCCACAGTTAATGAACACAGCGCCGATGTTACAAATTTGTGTTGTTTTGTAACTAAGGCTCTGATTTATAAGATTGAATGTCTGGTTAAACAGTAAATTAAAACTATGTACTGTAGTTCGTACTCTACTGAATGCAGAGGTTTTAATGGGTATTTTGACTCGTACGTCTGGCCCTTCCAGAGCTGTTGCGCAAACTTAATAACCTCTAATTTTGTGATTTTTTTATTACCAAAAAAAAACATAAATTGTCTGGAGCATGCAGAATGTGTTTTCAATAAATACTGGCTGAGGAATAGTAATACATCGTAACCCCCCTGTGGCATTATTTTTTGCATTTAGAGTTCTGTGCTATTAGTGAGCCAGGCCTCACTTTTTACGTTCATTTCTTTTGTTAATTGAGCTCACTGGATAAAATTTGTATAAACGAGGTGATAATGAACTTGCATCTGAAGTGTCCAAGGCATCTGGGCCATGAGAGTTCGTAGATGGCTCCCATGCTGATTAAATGCCCAGAGACGCTTAATGGAACCTGCAGGCGTCATTGTATGAGTCGAGAACCAATAGTTATTGCGATTAGACCCAGCTTTTGTGCGAATGTGTAAATTCATTGATATGAAAAAAGCCTTCTTTCTATATATAATGCCAACACCACTGGCTGGCTGCTGGTTAAACAGTGAACGTGTTTAGAAACTTAAATTAGTTTGGGAATAGTAAAATAATAATAATCATCTTTGCATTTGATGTAGCTAGCGGCTTATCACATCTCATCGCCTCAAAGTGATTCACAGGATTAACTGTAAAAATGCAGTGACTGTGTATTTGTAAGTGCTGTCTAAAGCAATGAGCAAACTAATAAACTTCTGCTATTCATTCCATTCTGGCAATGTCACAGCATTTAACATTAAGTCAATATTTCATGTACATGACTCTTATTTTTATTTTGTTCCATGCCTCTTGCTCGATCTCTTTCTTTCACTTGCTCTCACTTCTCTCCCACCTTGGTGTCCCCCTTCCAATCCAAATAATAATTTTACAGTAGTACAATCCTTACATTTGATTCTCAAAGTGCTTCACAGGATATACTCTGAAGTGGATTGACTGTGGATTTTGTGGGCAAACCAATTTGCACACAACATTGTCTACAAACAGCCATGAACTGAATGATGAATTTTTATTTGGGGATTTGTTGACCAAGGCACCAGAGGCCAACTGAGCCCGTTGTGTTCTAACAAATCCAACTATTTTATTCTCAGCTCTCAAAACGCAATACAACCAAAAATGTTTAATCACTTTCCCCTGCGTCCTGCTTTATACTTCCTGATCCCCCATTGGTTTCCAGTCAATTGGTCATTTCTTCTTAAAGGGTATCCAACGAGCCAGGCTGATGTTTTCTTTTGAAAGTATATATTTATTTATAAATATAATATTTGGTACAACAGAAATCCCAAACGAACACAACATCTTCCATTACAATTTTTTTTTCTATCCTCCCAATACAAGAAACATTCCAAGTTGTTTACGGTACATTCTTTCACCGCGCATAAGCTGTGCACGCAATTTTTGGGACGCTCTCGTTAACACAGTCAGGAGTCGTCCCTGTGTGCACCACATCCATGTGCGGGCCCGCGCACACGCTGAAAAGGCGCACTTGCCGCTTTCGGAAGGCTCACCGATGTGCACCGTACATGCACGTTTACTGCACCCACATTTTCTGATTCTTTCTGAGACCTCATGATTCACCCACGAAAACACAGAGTCAATTCACTTTCGAGTATATCCTGTGAAGCGATTTGAGATGTCTGGAAGACGTATATATCAAATGCAAGGATTATATATTACATACAATATGATGTATTTTCTGGAAGTGATTGGTGAAACTCTGAGAGAAGAGCAAACAGTGGCTGTGTATGGTTTTCACATCTGATCTGCTTATGCGGATGAAACTAGCAGAATCCCCAAAGGTTCCCAGGAGCACAGTTGGGGTGTCGCAAACGGAAAATGCAAGTAAGGGTTAAGGGATGGTAAGGTAATAAACAACTGCTGAAATGTTTGCGACACAAGGGAAGCTAACCTGCAGTCAGTCCTTCACCACTTCAGTTATCTAACAGGAAGGCAAGGCTTCAATATTAATGAGCACTGGCAAAAGGCACTGGTCGAGACAGCGCTTGAAAGAAAGGATTAAGGAGGAGGGAGTTCTTTATTCAAGCTGCAACAAAATGTTATTTTTCAAGTCAACTGAAAAAGCCAAATGACTTCCTGCATAATTAATGATGCTATGTCCGGTGAAGTATTCACTCACTCACCCAGACGTACTGTGTTAAAGAATGCTCTAGAAAATGGGAGTTTGGTAGCGAGAATCTTTCAACTGGTTCAAAGGCTTAGAAGCTTTAGTTTCGTGCATTTTAGAAACCAAAGGGCTGAAAATTGGACTCTTCTTTCCTGCGGGGTGTTGGTGAGATATTGCCTCGGTGTTGCTCACTGCCCTGAAGATCTCATTTATGTTGAAACATAGTTTTTTTTTCAACAGAATTTTCTGAACTGTTACATTACAGATAAAAAGGTACTGTTTTTCTGTGTGCCTTTGAAAAGTCGCCACCGCTTAATTTCTGTCATGAATCATAGAATCAATGGGGGGGATAATTCCATCCTGGTCTGGATTTACTCTGTTTGTGGAGTACTTCAGAACAAAAGTCCGGAAGTTGGCAAATTGTTGCATTCAGCCTCAGCTTTGAAGCCGTTTTTCTATAGGTTCTTAAAGGAAACTTAGAGAAAAACAGTTGCACAATTAAGACTGTAAATAAGAATTTATCAAATTCTGTAAGCTCCGAAATGATAATGATAATCCTTGAATTTGATATAGAGCCTTATCACATCTGGGAGACGTCTCAAAGTGCTTCACAGAATATACTGTAAAGTGAATTGACTGTATATTTTGTGGGCAAAACATTACAACATTAACAGAAATACAACATGGGTCTATATGTATTCTATTAATAGAATAACTATAGACCCAGATGCAATTTCTATCCAGTAGAATTTCCAGCACAGAAAGAGGCCATTTTGCCTGTCATTCCTGAACAGGCTCTGGGAAAGAATGAAACAAGCAAGAATAGGGGAGCTGCAGTTTAGAATATGAGCTGTTTCCAAAGTTAATCACCTACTCTTCTCCATAGTCCCCCTGCAACCCTTTCCAGAGGCTCAGAAACAAGGCATTTGTCAACTCCGAGACACGCTTGGTTCGTGGAGGAGAGAAGGAGGAGTTTCGTAGCTCTATCCACAAAATAAATTAAACTGGTTTCACGAGCTACCACCTTTAATTTGCACCATGCATGTTTTTTTTTCTTTTGGATAGGCAGAAGAAGCAATAGAGAGTTTATAAAATAATACTTGTCTGCACATTTGAACATGTGAAATACTAATAAATGTAATTATAATGTAATAATAGGAAGTGTGATTAATGGGAATGGCTGGTCATCAAAGCCTATAAATTTCTGTTGTTGATTGGTACCATTATATGTATAAAAGAAAATCCTAATTTGAGTAATGGATGAACTCAACTTCCTCTTGCTGCTGAGTAGCAACTTTGCTTATTTGGACTTGCAATGGGATTTTTCCCTTGAAAGGTACACCTGTTGCTACACTTAAGGGTCCAGAGGAGTAATGGTGTCCTTGGTTTGTTGCCCTCGATTTTTTTAGTCAACAGATGGGTTTCCCTAATGAGTTAAACACGTTGCCTCATTTTGTACGTGGAGCAAGAGTGTCTGTGAACCTTTGCAGTAGGTATGTGCTGTTCATCAGATGCTGCATTCCCATTTATATCGGATGGTTGTCTTCCTCCAAAGCTGTGGAAAAACGTGCGCCAAAGTGGAAGTTGAGATTGATGTTGGAAGCTGATAAAATGAATGGGTTGTTGGAATATTTATTTACATGAGTTGTTTGTTGTAGCGGTGCCTCATGATTGATGCTTTCCTCCCAGGGAGGATAGGGCAGACCTCTCCCAAGTGCCACTAGTGGCAATAACAACAGCAGTAACAGACCTTGCCTGTGATGTAGCACATCATCACGTCATTGAAAGGTCTCAAAGCATTTAACAGGACTTTTACTGTAAAGTGTAGTGACTGTATTTGTAGGTGAAGTACACCGAGACATTAAGTTAAAGCGAGTGCTTTTCAGGAGAGACACACCCACTACTAGTCCCAGGAAGTTTAACAACTGCTGAGACAACAATAACAAAGGCAAATTGCATTTCTACATCACCTTCATATAGGAAAACATCTCGGAGTACTTCACAAGGATAAGGTTGAGAGTAAAGGGGGAGGGAGGGAGAAGGGGTGGTGACCATAAGCACGATCAGAGATCTTTTTAGGTTGGACTTGGGCAGGGCAAGCCTTACAACTTCTTGAAGCGTGATTGTAGAGCATAACCAGTTGCCCAGATTTGTCATGTTTCACACCGACTGGTTTATAGTAGTGTCCAATGGCACACCCAATCCAGCCCGCACACTTTGAGACATCCAGACAAAGTGATAAGGTGTTATCTCAAGTGCAAGGATTATTATTATTCTTTTGGACAGCAATGGGCTGTTTATAGGAAAGCACAATGCAGACAGATTGTTCTGTTGTTGGGTATCAAAAAAGCAAATGGTTCACAACTGGATTCCCCAAAAGTCTAGCTCACATTTGCTAATGGTGTTGGCAACCAGCAGTCCATGATTTCTTGTGGTGAACTCTCAATCTAATGGTGCTTCAAAGTAGGTATCCCATGTTTATTTAGTGACATACTGCCAGTTACCAACACGATTCCTTGTTAGTAACTGAGTCACTGTTTGTGAATCCCGTTTTGGACCACTACTTTTTTGAACCCATTGTGACCCTGTCTCCATTTAAGTGGATGACTGGAGCAAGATTGAACTAAATCAAGATGGACTGGTTAGAGAGAGAAAGAGAGAGAGAGAGAGAGAGAGAGGGGTGGTAGTGGGGGGAGGAAGGGAACAAATGAATTTGGATTGTTTATTGCAATGCCAAAAAGAAAAATTGCAACTGCTGAAAATCTGAAATAAAATCAGAAACTGGCCGGAAATGCACTAAGGCTGAATCAGCAGTCACGATCTTTCACTCTGTTTTACTCAAGGCAGTCACATCTGAATTGGTAACATTACATTTTCTTTTGGATATTTGATTTCATAGCTCACATATTTAAAAAAATATATTTTACAACTCGTATCTTTTATTCCTTCTGTATCTTAGATTTTGTTATTCATTCCATAGCTTGGATTTGTATTTCACTGTGTAGCTCATATTTTCATTCATTTTATTGCTCAAATTTTTATTTCATTTTATATCTTTTTTTAAAGTTTCATTTTTATAACTTTTTCTTTTTGTGCCAAGAGTTCTGCTGATGTATTATTATGGTAAATGATGCCCATCAGGATAATAATAATAATAATCTTTGCATTTAATATAGCGCCTTATCACATCTTCGAGACCTCTCAAAGCGCTTCACAGAATATATTATAAATTGAACTGGCTGTACATTTTGTGAGTGAAATACGGCAGCCAATTGTACACAGCAGTGTCCCACAAATAGTCGTGGATTAAGCGACCAAATTATTGTAATTTTTTTNGAAGGGATTATTACCCCCGGAAAAGCGATACGCCAATCGAGGTGCTCGCTAAGTGAAAGTCAAAAATGGGCGAAAAGACACAACATTTTAATCGACTGCAAATTTTTCCCAATTGACAGTAATTTGAAGCAGATCCCCTTTACCCAGCCAGGACACCTGTTCGCAGACTCAGGAGCTGTTGCTGTTCTCCTCTGCCTCCTTTCCATTTCAGATCTAATTAACAGTCTCATTTTATGTTACTGAATCATTGAGGGTAACAATTCCACTTGGATCTAGATTTACTCTTATTTATGTAACATTTCAGAGTGTCAAGGATTTGATAAATTCTTACATAGAGCCTTTAATTTTCAAGATACTTTTCTGATAGTTCTTTTAGGAAGCACAGAAAAAAACTTGTTAAAATCTGGGCGCTCTGTAATCTGGTTTGTGACTTTCATCGAATCGCATGGTAATAATCACATACATACTTAAGTTTGGTATAGCGCCTTTCATGTCAGGAGAATGTGCGAAGCCCTTCACAGGATTACTGAAAGTGCAGTGGGTGAACAAACAAAGACTGGGGAAAAAATGGCAATCATTTTGCTTGTCTCGGGCTTTGTTAACTTGGGATTCAAAAGTTACCATCCGCGAATTTCACAAACCCGAGTTTGCAGTTACCGCAACAAATCCAGTTTTATGAAGCTACATCCTGTGCGTGTTAGTTCTCTTTTTCTGTATGTTTTTTTTTGGAATCCCTGTGGAAACAACACCTCCTGTCAGGCAAGTGTGAGAAATGCCTGGATACTGACTGTGAAGAGGTTGATGGGCCTGACTCTTTTGGCTGATGGAGGCATTTTCGAGGACACACAGGGGATGGAAGACAATAAAAGAAAACCAGCAAAGGGGCCAGTGAGGAAATTCAACACCAAAACCCAACATATTTGGAAAATTTTGCAAACTGTTATTGCATTGCTTTTGTTATTGAACAACTTTGCTACTAGTGTACTTATTTTGTTCAAATCCAGTTGGCAGTCTCAACAGAGAGAAGTAATTCTCATGATTTATTTGACGGAGAGTAATTTATAATAAAAATCCTTGCATTTGATTTGGTGCCTATAGAGCCAGAGACTCGGAACACTTTACAGGTAATCACTGTCAAGTATGGTGACTGTTATTTGCGCTGGAGCCAGTTCCTATAGACCAAGTACAGATGCTGGAATTTTTCCTCCAATTCCTTCACTTATGAAACTCAGCTGGCACAAGCAATGCTCACTGTGTACAAAATTACCCAGTACAAACACCAGTCAATGTTGGTGGAGTTCCAAGCCAAGAGCTTGTCAGTACAGTAGTGTAATACACCACTCTGATTCTCAGCTTTTGTCATGCATAAAAAAAGCACAAAACATCTGCAAGTTGGAAGTATTCAGATTGTATAATTATGCAGAGTGATGACATTTGTACTGACAAATGTCACGCATGTGATTCAGTTTTTCTGTGGGGGCTGGAGATGGAAGCTGCTTCTAATTGAACTATCTACCTGTTTGTTTCAACTTTTTTTTAGCTGCAGAAATGTCCTGAATTATGGAGTGCACACTGAATTCTTAGCATGTGTATCTGTGTCAATAGTTCCTGCTGTGTCTAAATTTCAACTTAATGTATCCTGGTGGAATTTCAGAAATAGATTTAGTGCAACAGCTAAGTAAACGGTGATGTGGAACAGACTAACTGTGATATTTGAAATACCTTCATATTTTTTTTTCTCTGAACACACAAGGGTTTGCATATCTGGTATTTGCGTAAGTTAAGTGAAATTGCCTGTAATGATTTAAGCCATTCTACACGGTACAGTGACCGTGTGAAGTGACACGCAATGGAGTCATGGGTTGTCAAACATGCAGTCTGCGGTGTCTGTGCAGTCACTGTGGAACCGTGGGGATACCTCTTCATGATATAGGATTTGTGTTACCATGAATCACTCCTGTTTTACAGAGTGGGGCAGAGATTAATACAAGTAATAAATTCAGCCATGTGTGCGCAGGCGACGTGGCATGGGGGAGTTGGCCTGTGTTTGTTTCTATGCGGTGAGGGTCACACTGTGAAGAAGTGTTTTTTTTTGTTGAGTTGGGTTGTGTTACCAGAGGAGAGGGGAAAAGGCAATGCCCTACATGGAATGCAATGGAGACACTGAGTTTGCAAATCAAAGAACAATCTGGGAGCCTGCTGCGATTCTCTTACTGGTTTCCAATTTTCAGAAGGATGATGACCCCCCTTTGTGTTGCCTCACATGAGTTGTCCAAACCCAAATTGACGCATGATGCCCTGTTATCCCCCAAATAAGCTAAGCACAATGCACTGACAGTTTATTTATGGTCATGGTGCAGCCCTCACTGTAGCACTGGATGAAAAATAACAAACCGCAAAGTTTTATTGTCTCGCTGACCCACAAAGAAGTGGAATAAAAGAATGGCAAGGCCAACGAGATTGATGGTGACCTTCCACCCTGCCAAAGTTTGCATGGGTGAGTGCCTAACAAGATGGATTTCAATTGTGTTCTTAGATAACTGTGGGAGAAACCTAACACAATTTTATGAAAGGCGAAAAAAAACCACATAGCAAAATGATGGTCCGTTTCAAGGAAGGATCACTCCTGAAAGGAGAACCTCCTGACAATGGAGAAATCTCAGATTATTTGGGGGGGGAGTTAATTTACTGATGCTCTAGCATGTATATATGTTCCCGTGGGGTAGAATTTCAAGTTGGATCCATCATTGATTGTTGGAAGCAAATACTTGAAATAAAAACCAAAGGTTTCATTGAATATAGCTCCATAAACAAAAGCCATAGAGCATCCCCAGTAATCTTAATAATCCTGGCATTTAATATGGAGCCTTATCACATCTTCATGACGTCTCAAAGCAAGCATAATATTGTACATTTGTTGGTCAATAAGTTCACTGACTTTGATGGGACATTAGAAAGGGGGAATCCTATTCTAAGATCATCTCAACCTAGCAAGAACCTAGCAATTGCAAGAATTATTATGATTATTATTAACCAGCCCTTCACCACTCAGAGGCTGAATGATCTGTGGAACATTTCTACCATTTTCTGTTCTTATTTCTATTTTCCTTTTTTTACACACTTTACATATGTATGAACATCTTTCTGTAAGACAACTTTGGAGATCATACAACAGAGCTTCTCCTTTGGGCCAACAAGTTAGTACCACCATACCGCCCACCCACCTCCTCTCCTCCCCTACCCCCACCATAGACACCACACATCAGTTTTAATTGTAATTAATTTCATCGCAATTAACTGGGCTAGGTAGGGCGACTTGCATTGATAATGGGTGGTTTTGTGATGTAGAGCACACTTTCATTACCCTACACATCTAATCTTGAAGTGAGAATATCCATAAGCTTGATTTCACCCAACTACACATCAGTGCCAACGCCTCTGCATTGCCTGGTGCCCGTAAAAGCCAAATGCATGGAAAGCGTTCAGTGCAAACCCTGGCTTACGCTATCCTGAGAACCATATGTGCTCACAATGCTCCTTAAATCTGCTCTCTGTTAATAGCTCTGTCATATCTTGTCAGATAAGATGACCAGATGTCCCAGATTGACGCGGATTTGACTTTGTTTTGCTGACTCTGTCTGAGTAAATGTTTTCAGGAAAGCTTAGTGCCCCAGCCTTTCAATAAAATAGCAATATATTATGTTTTTTTGTTCTGAGGCATCATTGTGATTTCCGTGGGCGTTTGGAGTTTGGCGAACGCAAAGTCTGAACAGTGTATTCTGGCCTGGGATAAAATAAATGGTGTTAGGGGTTTGTTTGCTTCCAGTCCATTCAGTGTGAACAAACGGCAAATAAAAATTGGCCGTTGCTGCTTCTTTTACACTTTACAGACACACAATGCTTATCAAAAGGCCATCGGAAAGAATTTTTGGACATCCTTTTGGTTTATTGTTTCATTTCCATCGTCTGCGCCTGCCTATATTTTGGGTTTAAAAACAGCAAAAAAAAAATTACTACTTTTTATTTTTAATTAGAAGAATATTGAGGTGCCATCTTTGGCTGTTATTCTTCCAGTGCCTTACGACATCCTCCTGACGTGAAAGGCGCTTACACAAATGTAATTTGTTGCTGTTGTTATTTTTAGTAATGCAAAAATTGCAGAATAATTATCTCTGATTGACTATATTTTACGGTGGCTCTGTGCATATTTTTAAGTTGCTTTGATTAACAGTTGGTTCCCAGTCCTTGTTTGTGTGTCAAAACGTTTTGCTCTCCTGTGTTGAATTTACAGAAGCAGCAAGTGATGCTATAACCTGTATAGCACCCAGCCCATGAAGGTTTGATAACACTCCATAATAAACATTGCCCAGCTTCTCACTTCATTTAACATGTTAATCACTTGATGCGCTTCCAATTCACCGTGTCTCTGGGTGGTGATTGAGAGCGGAGTCTGGAACTTGGCAAAGGACGTGCTAGCTCATATATTAAAACTGCAGCAATGCATTTATTATATTCTTTACAGAGACTACAGAGGAGATTTCTGTTTTGACTCGTGTCGTGGGGAGTGTTAGACTGATTAAAAAAAACACTGTCTTACAGTGAACAAGGTGGCAATTTGTTCCAGTAGTCTGAGACATAGGTGTCCGAGAAACAGTTAGACATTCGTGCTAAAAAATGAATTGGCTTTTGGCTGATACTATCCACTGAGGAAGGTTTCACTAAAACAAATGATTTACCTAGAGACCAGACTGCTGCAGTTATACTCCACTAAAGGCATGTAAAATCTTCATTGGTAAAATTAGTGGGAAATTTTAGTTGTCACAAAATACGCATGATAGTGTCAAACCTTGCACAGAAGCTGTGGATGTGTGTGTATATGTGTGAGGAGAAGGGGGAAACTTGAAATTTAATTACAGTCACTAAACCATTTGTTCAAATGGACTAGACTTTGGCTTATGTAGACAAAAGCTATGTTCAATTTTGCAACTCTCGTCAGTTTTATACAAGAGGTGGATTGTGCTCACGGCAAAGTGGAACAAGAAGTTAGCATTTCCAAGCTTTTCATTGAGTAGCAAGAGCAGAGAACTGTTATATAAAGGAAAGTCACTGATTTTCACTGCGTGCTCTGAAATCAGATCATTATTGAATAGGACGGGCAGAGAGATTCCTTCTTGAGGTACTTAACCTTTAGAGCTCTCTTAAAGTCAACCTCTATGGCTTCTGTGAAAGTGCGGTTTCCTTATTTTATGATACTTGGTCAAATGTTACAGGTTCCCTTCCCATCCAGAGCAAATTGCTTCCTTCACTCACTGACTCAACCCAATCCAACCCAGAGGAATAATTGCTTGCTGATCCAATATGTTCATGATGTAATATAACTGATGAACATGGAAACCCACAGTCCCTTTATGTGATTTAAATATCATAGTAATCTTTGTCATAACACCTTATCAAAAGACTTGTGAAGCAGAGTATATGATGTAGGTAACTCCTTATCAAAACCCATCCTTGTGAAACAAAAACAGAAGTCGCTGGGAACACTCAACAGGTCAGGCAGCATCTATGGAGAAAGGAAAGTGAGTCAATGTTTCTGGTCCACGACCCTTTGTTGGGAGGGAGGGAGAGACTTTTACGGACTAAAGGGGGGGAGGAAGGGCAAGGAAGACAAAGGAGAAAATGGGTAGAGGACAGGCGATGATGAGTTAAAGAGGTGTTAGTGATGCAAAACAAAGGGGGGATTGCAACAAAAGTCTAGTTACTTTTAGTGACAATTTTGCTGGTGAACACAGCAGCCGACGTTGCATACGGCAGAGCCACAAATAGCCACACAGTGAATACCCAATTTTATTTGGGGGATTGTTGGCCAGGCATTTTTTTCTAGTCTAGTTAACCACAAGTTGAGCACACTCTGCTTCTAACATTGACAGATTTGAGAAATATATGAATGTTTGAACTGTAATAGGTTCAGCATGTTGCTTATGTCTGAGTATTGTATTTGTGGCACTATTGTGGCTTTATTTTTGTATCTTACATTTCATCTCTTCATACCCACAATAAGTTTTCCCTGCTGAGTTTGCATTTCAGACCTGAACTGCTTCCAGCTACACAAAACCAGGCAGCTCAGTAATTTAGTCATCTGGTTATTTCAGATAGATAAAACCTGATCCACTCTGCTCCTCTGTCTCATGCAATTTGAATGATTTGACGATCTGTGTTTACTTGAAACGTAGTGATAGTCACCCCAAAAAATACATTTTTTAGTAAAATCCCAGGAAGCACTTTGAGACATTTGGGGATGTGCCACTGTTTCAATTGCACTATTTTGTTAAATTTGTAGCAGGAAACATAAACTATTGCAAGCTGGGGAGGGGGGGGCGGTGTGAGTGGGGAGTGAGAGGGAGACATAATGAATTGATTTGGGCAATATTGCTGAAGGGGCTGTCTGAAATACATCAAGTGTTTTTTCGGGATTTTTTGAAGGGTGAGGGGGTTTGCAATTATTTATTTGCTGGGATTGATAGCAATGAGCTGCTTCATTTTATAATATTAATAATCCTTGCAAGTTTCCTTACTCTCCTTACACGCCTACTTTTACCTCTTACTTTCCTTACACGCCTAATAATAATCCCTCCAAAAAAAAACAATAATAAATTGGTCCTTTTCAATCTACGACTGTTTGTGGGACATTGCTGTGCGCAATTGGCTGCCGCGTTCGCCCACAAATATACAGTCAATTCACTTTACAGTGTGTTCTGTGAAGCGCTTTGGGACGTCCTCCCGACGTGAAAAGTGCTGTATCAAATGCAATGATTATTATTATTATTATATAGCGCCTTTCAGTTGTTGAGTCATCTGAAGGCATTTCACAAGATATACTATAAAGTGGATTGATTGACTGTGTGTTGTGTACGAATTGTGGCAGCCATTTGCGCACAGCAGTGTCCATCAAACAGCCATTGAGTGAGTGAGCAATTTTATTTGGGGGATTGTTGGCCAGGATACCAGTAGAAACTCCCTGCACTTTTCGAATAGTGCCATGGGACCTTTAACGTCCACCTGAACAGGCAGACAGGACCTCGGTTTAACTTCTCATAAGAAGGATTATCCACCATCGTCTAGTAGTTTCCTGACTTGTCTGTGCAACTTTGTTCAGCGTTGCTATTCTATAGACAGTTTCTTTCAAATGATGAATGACTTTTGGAAATACTTTGCCTTCAGACTGCCAAAGCACAGAGTAAAATTAGCAATTACATGTTGTATATTCTCACTGTGCCTCTGTCTGTAGATAACCCAGAATCGTGTCACAAGAAGACGGAGGGTGCCTGGGAAAAATAAAACATCTACTTTTAGAACCTGCGCACAAAAGCGGGCAGCTCAATATAGGACAATAGTACAATAATTCCCAGAAATGGTTCTTACCCTGCGACCTTATTTGTGAAACCTCCTGCTTTCTCTTTTACACCACAACACTGCATTCCCGGTACAAGTGCTTGCCCTTTATTGGAGAATTTGTGTTCTCACTATAAATATACCAACAACTGTAGAATTTTGCATTCCCCTCGCTACCCCATCTCCCCTCACGTTCAGTTTTGTACGCTTTGTCGATGTTCTGTTTCAGCTCTGTGTTCCAGGAACAAAAAAAAAGTGACGCACAGAGAAAAGAGATTCAGCTCATGAGCCGATTTGGGGACAATCAGCAGGTTGCTTGTGTTCAAATCCAGTCTGGATCCTAACTTCAAAACTGCGCCATGAACAAACTGCCTGAACAAGAGAGGCTTTCTCACTGCAGTGAAACAAAGCAGCTCAGTCTGTTTGACACTCGTGCATTTTCCCAACGTTCACTCATTCATAAATATTGTTTTTTGTTTAGAAGAAACCGGCATATTGGAATAGGTACACTGCATTTTTGTCGCCCACAATTGAAAGTGATGAATATTTCCGTTCGGACTCATTGACCTGGAAGTCATTTATTTTACTCTCGTTGTTTCTGCTGGTTATTAAATTGTAATTTATTTACTGCGCCCAATGTCTTCTATTGTAACTCAGCAGTCATGACTTTGAGTAATAGCTCACGATTGCTGAGCACAATACCCAAGACCCTGAACACCTCAGCAACTTAACCCATACTCTGCTGAGTGAGCAGGAACTCTGTACCATTAATGCAACATGTGGTACTTGTGCTTTAACATTTGTTGGGGGAATTGAATACCTTCATGGCAAATAAATCGATTGAGGGGTATGAGGGATAGATTAGTGTGGGAGGTAAGTTAGCTTTTTATTTTTCTTTAGGACACAACAAATGGACCTGTGCAACAAACACACAAGTAACATGAGAAGCAACATTTCGTAAGAGCGTTTTCTGACACAAAACGAGATGCTTGAGTTACGTAGGCCATAAAGTAACGTCGAACTGATGAATTGTGATTCATATTCTCTCTTTCTGAGCACAGCATCGTTCCTCACTGGAGCGGAACTCTTTTATTCCCAACATGCTTTAGAAGCTTTCCTGTGTCACAGACGATTAATTTTAGAAAAAAACAAAGTATCTGGCACATGTCGCTCACAATATTAGTTTCACAGAGGCTATAAATCGCCTTATATTGAGCAATTTGCGATATTTCTTTACGGGTTCCTTAAAACGATCCATGTCAGCAAGTAGGGATTCCTCACAACAAATGGAATTATGCAACTCTGACCCGCAGGAATTCCACTCCCAACATAATTATCCTTGCATTTGATATGGTGCCTTATCACGTCTTCAAGATGTCTCAAAGTGCTGCACAGAATATACTGTAAAGTGAATTGACTGTATATTTTCTGGGCAAAACTGGCTACCAGAGTGCTGCTCCTTTGTTCCAGTGGAATTTTTTTAATAGGATTCCTTATCGAGAAATCTTGTCAGTAAACACCGCAAATTAGGCCACCATACTAGTTTATTTATTCGCCCACAAATATACAGTCAATTCACTTTACAGTGTGAATTCACTTTATACAGTCAATTCACTTTACTTCTGTGAAGCGCTTTGGGATGTCCTCCCGACGTGAAAAGAGCTATATCAAATGCAAGGATTATTATTATTATTATTATCATTATTGGAACTGTTTTTTGCTCAGCTGCATCGTCTATCTTTGTAGGGAGATATGTTTTTTTCCTTCTCTCCTATGCTAATGCTTTGCCCTTTTTTTAATAAATTATCATGCTTCAGTGTTCAAATTGCATGAATGTGACAGCTTTTGAGACAGTGTGTGTATGTGTGTGTGTGTGTGGTGGGGTTCGGTTGAGAGGGTATCTTATGAATCAGATGCTTTTCTCTCAAGCTAGTATTCTTTTAATTTCACATATGTAATAGGACAATATGAGTGATTGATGCGGTAGTTAGAGCCCAGTCTATGTAAACTATGATGAACACACTCAAGGCCGTGTGAATACCATATTCATAAATCATATGCTATAGCACGATGTGAATCCCAGAACATAAGCATTTTAGAATAGAGCTTTATCTGGTCATTACAGGGAGCTTCAGAAAAAAGGACATCAGTAGTCGGGCAGCATAGTCAGGCTGGCCTTTTTCCAGCTGCGCATTTTCTACTGTTTAAATCATACTGTTGGTCAGAAGTGCTGTCTGATGTCATACCATTCGCAAACACTGCCAGAGCCAACGAGCGTCCATTATAATGGATCCCCAGAGGTTTTTTCTAACAAAAGAACAATGGATTGTGGAGTGCAGGAGTACACCAGGAAACCAATGTCACGATTGGCCATGTTGTATTGAAGCCTTTCCCGTCGAAGGGAGGTGACTTTGGCAGTGCCGAGCAGCTCTCAGAAATTCCTCCAAACTAACAATGGCACAAACAAATCGGAAATAAAGATGTTATTGAATTGGGTGATGAACACCTCATTGACATCTATGAGGAGGCTTGTTTTTGCAGCATGGCTCATTCTCATTGACTTGTGGACAGTTCACCAGTGTGTTTTGACCTCTACTATAAGTCTCTATCAGGCTTGGAGAACCTTTTACCATTGGTTGAACAGTGGGTGGGTGAACAAAATTCCTGTTTGCTTTACATTCACAGTTAAAGAAACCTGTGGTTTACTCAATAATTGGGCACTTCATAAACCTCATCCAGACAGATCATTCTTGCTTGTGATGCTTCATGTCACACTCCATGCATGCTGAGCAGTAACAGATATGCAGCTCAACAAACTTGAAGAGAAATACTTTTATACGGAAACTCGAGAGTACAAATTGGAAGAAGCCTATTTGTTTGGCCTGAGTTCAAACAGAGATTTGGCATTTTTGGAAAAATCGCTGTCTTGTGCTGGCACGAGAATCATGCAAGCAGCACATCAAAGCAATTCAAAGCTATGGTTCCAGCATCGGAAAACTCTGTCAGGAGAGAGTTTGTCTCCTGAGATAAAGAATTGTCCATCTACAATTTTAGAAGGAATTGAACATTAAAAGAAAAAGCAGCTTAAAGGAAATCAGTTTGCTTCCTGGCATTAATGCACTCAAATGTTTTGGATCAAGATGAAGAATGTCAATGCTGGAAATGGATGATGGTTCTTCTTCTTTACACCGGGAACCATTTATTTCCCTCCTAGGAAAGAGAATTGGTACCAGCTTGCTGTGGTCATAACTTGTGGTGTGAGCTGCCGATTTCATGAATGTCAGCCGTTTGTGGTGCTGGTTGTGAGACCGCCTCGATGAGATAATTCCTTCTCCTTGCACTTTCGCTCTGCCTTCAAAACCCTCTTAAGGATGTATCTCTTTGACCATGCCTTTGGTCAGCACTGCTAACTTTTTCTCCCTTCTTTCCTTCTTCATTGGTGACCTCCATTGCTTTGTGAAGTCCTTTGAGATATTTATCTTACATAAAAGGTGCCTATTTAGTGCTGATGATCTTGAGCCATGAGTGTTGGATAATTTACATGACTGAAACTGTCAATGCTCACAAAGGGCTAACCATTCCTTCATCAAAAATATCACTAACAGAGGTCAGTGACACAAAGGTTCGTGATGCATGTGTTCACTTTGTACAGAACTCTGGGGTGTGGAGTTGGTGCACTCAGGAGACCTGTTCCTTGCCATCTTCTCTTTTAGTTTAAAAAAACTCCCAAGTTCATCACATGGATTTCCTTTCCTATTTTATAAACATGGCTCAAATTGTCTCCTCGAAACATGGATCATGTCCCTTCTCCAAACATTTTATATGTCCCTCTCCTGCAAACATTGATATGTCCCTCTCCTCCAAACAGAGATGATTTCCCCGCTCCTCCCCTAGCATTCAGTATCTGCAGATTAAACAAACAAATGAGCAAAATCAATGAAATAGAGCAAAACATAGTAATAACTGATTGTGCCCTGGGATGTGAGCAGCAGAGTGAGCACTTAATGAGTTCCTTGTGTATTGTAGGTCATTAGCAAAGTAGTGCATTGTAGGACTAGCAGTTATTAGAATGGGAAAGGAGATTTGCCCATTTTTCTCGCCCTCAGTCCATATTTTTACATGGCCGAAAGGTTGCTTGTCCAAAGTAACACAGATATGTCTTTTTCTGGGCCAATCCCTCAAACTGGGAGGTCAGTGGCGTGCTGCCATCTTTTTCTGTGATAAAGTAGGCTTCTTTCCACATGATGATGGAGGGGGTTGGGCTTCAGTACAACAGCAAAGGAGTTTCAAGGATCATCCTGTCCTCCCATGGCTCCGTACTTCAACTCCCCTCCTAACCTCACTCCGACATCTTTATCTTTGGCACCTGCTGGGCTCCATCTCAACCCAACTCAAGCTTCAGAAGGAATATATTTTCTGATTCTTGGGGACTTTTCAGCCTTCTGGCCCTTATATTGACTTGAGCATGATTAAAACTGATTTCTCTTCTGCTCGGTTATGATGGTTTTGGCCATCCCACCCGTTTCATTTCACTAAGCTTTAGTGATATTTCATGCGATCTATCACTGTCTCCGGCAATTTTCTCCTGGTTCCCTCCCTTCCACAAACAGTATTCCTCAACCTACACTGTACGTGTCCGTGTTTTTCCTGATGTGGTCAATATGGTTTTACTTCCCGTGTGTTGCTTTGCTTTGTATTTGTTTCCTGCATCATTTGTTCTATATTCAGGGCTATTCCAGTTCTGGTATAGAGGCATTTCTGAAACATCAAGCAAATGTAACTTCCTTGTTTGTATTCTGCTCAATCCGCTGTGGATTTCCAGCGTTGCTGCCTATATTTCAGGTTTATAGCATTTGCGGTTTTTTTTCTTAATTTCTAGGTTTCGGTAATCGAGGGAATACTGGCTTTTGAACTTCATTTTAACAGAGAGCTGTCCCTGGGATGAGAGAGAACAACTGTGCATCAGCTTTGCTCTGCATGAGTCATGGAATAAGCACCATTGGCCTCCATCATTGCGTCGTGCCAGGAAATATTTGCTAAACTCATTTTGGAGAAGTCTCTGCTTCTTTGACTAATCCCTCCCAAAAAGCTGTTGCCCTTTTTATTTGACTATTTTCCCTCTACCTGTCCCACCTCTCAGTCATCCACAGAGTGTTGGAGAAAAGTAAGGAGTTACAGCAAATGCAAGGATTCTTGTTGTTAGAATTTTAAAAAAATGGAAGAAATATTGCAAATTGACCCCTCTCTTTCCTCTGGAAAACAATTAAACTAAATCTCTTGTGGGGCATCCTATTAGATTGCTATGTTATACAATGTGTGTAAAGATTGCTTCACCTAGCCTTGTCCAATGGGTTAATTACTGGTGAGATGATGAAGTGGGCTTGTAGACCTAACCACACATGTTGCTGACTTTTTGGAGAATGGTCAAACATTAATGGTGCTGGCTATTTTTATTTGACATAGAGTCTGCCATGATTTCATATGTGTAACAAGCATGAGAAATAGATAGTTTATGTCTGGATCATTCGGGTTTTTTTTGTGTTTGCTTATATTTGCCCTGTGAAATAGACAGCTGAAACAGTGTGGAACTATTCGCTTGACCTACAGAGCCCCAGAGTGCTTGGAATAACATCACTATAAATCTTTCGTGTAGGGATTTGACAGAGTATTTAAACAGTTGAATAACTTATGAAAAATATGGGAGACTGAGCGCCGAAACACTGAGTGTCTTTGTTTTAGGTCTCTAAACAATTGAAATGTGATATATACATTCTGATCCTCTGGCTTGAACAATGTGCAGAATCACTGTGCGTATTGGGCAACATTATTTAAAGTTCACTCGTCAAATCAAAACATAATTCGGTTGCACTTAAGAGGCCTCCAGTGTTTAATTTTGTTGTGGTTCACCTAAGTGACCATAGGAATATATAGGGAGAAATTCTTCCTGGTTCTGAATTTACTCTATTTTTGTAATAGTTCAGAGTGTGATGAATTTGGCTAATTGTTGAATTCAGTCATAAGTTTGAAGTTATAATAATAATCTTTACATTTGATACAGCGCCTTATCATGTCTTTGAGACATCACAAAGCGCTTCAGAGAATATACTGTAAAGTAAATTGACTGTATATTTTGCTGGTGAAACAGTTGGTTTTGTGTTAATTTCTGAAGAACCCAAGAGAACACTAGCTTCAGGCTGGATCTCTTTGCCAAATCTTGGATGCTCTGTAGTGCTACCTAAATAGAGTAAATATAGATCCAGGTAGGATTTCTCCCCATGTAGTTTCATAGACTGTTTCATGGATAGCAAAGAGCAATAAAAGGCCCATCAGGACTGCTCCTCGGAGTGATCTCTTACTTTCAGCTTCCACACATTTTTAAACCAGAAATCGGCACATGTACAGAATTATGAACACAAGTAAGGGTACCACAATTTTAACTATCTGGGTATTAGAATGTGTTCATAAAACAATCACTGCATATTCTGTGAAGTGTTATTGGATGTCCCCCCGATGTGAAAGGCACTATACCAAATGTAAGGATTATTATTATTTTTAATGTAGTCAAAGACTCCTTTGAACAGCATCTCTAAGCCTTTATTAAGCCTTCTTAACCCTAATAATGGCTCACTTGTTATTTCAAAACAGATCTACAGCTGATCTGTGATCAGCTGTAGAGAATTCATGCAGAGAACATGCGTAAAATGCTTTTCCCTCACTTTTTAAAACAAAATCCAGTGAAACATTTTCAGAATTTTAGGTGAGAAAATAAATAAACCTCCTAACCTACTTCACTGACATGCTGGGGTGTAATTTGCAGTACTCACAAACTGGATTTTAGGCATGCGAGAAAATAAAGGGAGTTTTCCAGAGCTGCAGTGCGGCATTTAGCTGTGCATTTTATAAACTGGAAGTGATAAATCGATGGGTGCTGTCGTTAAAGCAACAAACCAGTACGCTATCACAAATTCGACTCAGTAACTGGATCTTAAATGGCATTTATTTGAAGGAACAACAGTCTTGATTTGTGATAACTTGAAAAAACGCCTTGTTGCTGTTTGATGTCATCTTTCTTTTAAGATTATAAATCCACTGACGGCAAACCCTTGACAAATGCAGGCAAGTTTAGTTTGCTTTATTGCCTCATCAAAAAGTCATTGTTCTCTGAGTCGTTGTAATAGCTGAACACATCAAGTCATAAAGATATTACTTATGCTTTGTGCTTTACTGTTCATGGTTTGCCTCAAAATTCTTTTGACTTATGGATCTATAAATGAAAATTTCCAGTGGTTTATGCCCAGGTTGTGTCTGTGATTCTTATGCTTAATTTGAGCAGTTTTGGGGGATTTTATTTTGGCTCTGAATCTGCTCCTTTTCTCTTGAAACCTTGATTTCTTTACGTTGTTGCAGACCATATAGCGTTTCATACATTCCCAGATGTTTCCTCTTGTACAGCCTGGTTCTCCAACCTGTCCTCAACCTTTCCCTATTTTTATTACGGCGACAATTTACGTTTATATCAAGCTTTCCACGTAAAAGAAAGGTCTTGAAGAGCTTTGCAGAATGCGATTTCTTAGAAATTAAGTGAACGTTGCTACGGAGGCAAACCCAGCTGTTAATCAGCACCCAGCATCGTCCTACAAACACGATCAGACACGTAAACCAGTTTCAGAGGAGCCCTCTTATAACACGCTCTGTTATAACACTTAACGCGGATGTCCCTATGGTCCCGGCTGGCTTCTGCTCTGGGTACGCACTGGAAGAGAACGCACGACCTAACCTACTAGCAGATGTCAACGGTCAACCGAATGACCTGGAAGTTGGCCGTCTTGTCTTCCCCTCTGCCCGCCGCCATTTTGTCTTCCTGCCCACTTGGACAGTGAACGCGCTGATCATCAATTTCAACCCATTATAACAATGGTTCTCAGGGACTGTGATGTAAGGGGGGAGGGGTGGGGGGGCTCCTCTGTATTTGTAATTTTTAGGGGTGAATTTGGATGAAAAGAAAATAATAATACTCCTTATACCTGATATAAAATTTTTCACATCTGGAGGACATGTCAAAAGCACTTGATAGAATTCACTGTAGTAACTGTATATTTGCAGGCGAATGTGGCTGCCAATTCGCACACAACAATATCCCACAAAGTGCTGTGAAGTAACTCTTTTTGGGGGAATTATTGGCCAGGACGCCAGGAGAAACTCCTTTTGCTTTTCATGAACGGGCAGACAGGATCTCGGTTTAATCTCGGTTTAACGTCTCATGTAAACCAGGATAACCGGGGCAAAAACACACTCGTTAATTTTAGGTCATTGTGGAACGATGCAGCCACATCTCACGCAAACTGTTTTATGTTAGTTCAATGTACTGAACAGTTTGTAACAGATGTTTCTGTTGTCCAGCAGTCTAGCCTTAGTGAGATAGATTATCACTAAGACTTAAACATACTTTGCTCCAACGGTTACCTCGGGCTGCCTTTTGTGCACTGTTTAAAGAGTTAGCTTATGGTTTTGACTCCAAATTTATAATCAGACTGTCATAGCACACTAAAATCGGCAAACAAATGCCAAAGTCGCGATGGGTTGGCAGTGCTCAAGGCTACATGGTCAAAGATTGTGGGGTTTAATCAAAATGTTCGGGTTCGGTCAGATGATGGGGATTCTGCATGGTGACAGAGGAAGTCAGAGGTTTTACAGGGCTGGGGTGATCGCTGGTGTTTAACAATTTCTACCTCCAACACTGGACTTGGTAGACCCATAAATAAACAGCAGATCATGCTCTGTAGGAAACAGAATAATCAGGTTTTTTAAAAGATCCTTGTTTTTTTTTAAATAAAAGGTCTGAGTTCCATCTGAGTACCACAGGAGAGGGGGCGGAAATTTATTAGTATAACATATGGAATAAACCACCTCAATAGACCTCAGAAGGATGTCCAAACCTTACTTACAGAGTCGACTGAAGCATTCAAAATAGAGACCGACAGATATTTGGTACGATTAAGGGATATGCAGAGAAGGAAATGTAAAGAGAATTGTCACAGTCTTAATAGCAGAGCAAGCTCAACTGGCTAAATGTTGTGTTCCAATGCTGTTGCAGCCGCTATTGTGCAGAAAAGAAGAAAAAATCATCACAAAGGGTCAAACTGTGGGATCCATCTTTTACTGCAGCTGTCTATTATGTGAAGGATAATGTTCATCATTTTGCAGATGATAATGTCATGACACATGCCCTGTGGGGCTTTTTGTTTTTGGAATCTAGCTCCTCAAGTAACAACAGAGCCAAGCGAGTCCCTTACACGGCCTCACCATATTCCCTTCTGTTCTCTCTCCAGTTTAGCCTCTCGGTCCATTTTTCTTCTACTTGTCTTTCATGGTCAAATAACCACCAGCGTAACTTGGGAATGAGCCACATAAATCATAGTGGATCCCGTCTGCTAGGATCATCTCGAGAAGGTGGTTGTGGTACCAATATTCATTTACTCCCCTCACCGCCGTGTAAATGCAGGCAGTGTGTTAATTGGTCTCTGGTCATAATTATCCCTTAATTATTCTTGGGCTCTACTTACTTACTTACGGATGTGCAGCGTTCTCATCAGCCCTGGGCTAGAGCAACTAAGGGCTGCATGGGAGCTATAAATCAGGCTTACCACTCTGAATCACTTCCAGCAGTACACACAAGGCATTGGTGAACTCTTGAATTCATATTTGGCAGCAACTCTGTTCACAGCCCAACCAGAGCAGACTTAACAAAAAAACTGGCCCTTTGACTGATTTGCTTTTTAAGTAAAACAAATGCTATAGTTTTACATCCAGGGGCAGTTGCTAAAAGGTGCTACGTTCACAGTGCCAACTCGACATATATTATGCTCTGTAGTAAGGTGGACTGCCTATCCGATCACTAGCTCTGACTGACAGAAAGGATGATGAGGGAAAACGTCTTCCAATTTACCGTGTGCCTATCAGTGTACTTCACACTTAAACGCTCAGAGAGCCTGGCTCAGCTGGTAGGACTCTTACCTCTGATTCAGAAGGTTGTGGGTTCAAGCCCACGCCAGAGCTTTGAACGTTCAGGCTGACAATCCAGTGCGGTGCTGGAAGTCTGTTGCATTGTTGGGAGTGCCATCCTTCGTTAAACGTTAAACTGACTTCCTGTTTTTCTGTTCAGTGGGACATTAAAGACCCTATGGTGCTTCTCGAAAAGAGATAAGAGTTGTTCCCGGTATGCTGGCCAAGAATACCCCAAATACAATCGGTCACTCACTTCATGACTGTTTGTGGAATATTGCTGTGGGCAAATTGGCTGCTGCGTTCGTCTACAATTACACAGTCATTTCACTGAACGGCAACATCCCGTGAAGCGCTTTCAACCGTTTCGATTACGCGATAAGGCGCTATATCAAATGCAAGGATTGTTTTATGATCAAATAACCTCTCTTAATACCTATTTGTGGCATTTACTCAAATCGAGGGAGACGTGAAAAGAAAGAGAAATAAAATAGTTGAGGCTTGGGCTGGGATCATTTGAACTGCTTCCAGGATCTCGAACATTTTGTTTAGTTGATTACATTTTTGTCTCAAGATCTTGCATTTCAATGGGAACAATAACTGAGGGAAAATAAGTTAAACTTTACGTCAGGCTAAAAGTGGAGCAGCATATGAACCAAATCATATCAGAGCGAAGCGTGCCAAGTCAAGATAACAGAGTCAGTTACACAGGGTCTATCATTCTTTTTTTCCCCTTTCATTTAAATCACTTCTTACTGGAATTATGTCAAAATGAATTTTCAAGCTGCTTCTCTTCCCGTTTGCCATCCCGAGCTGCGCTTATTGGAATCAGCAGTTTAAGAGAAAAAAAAAACCCTCATCTCCGCTCGTTATCTCTTAAACTTCTGCTTGCAGCAAGAAAAGAAAAAGTCTCACGAATATTGAAGTCACTCATCACCCTGACATGAAGGCTAGAAAGAATGGCTCAAAAATAACCGTGATTTGCTGCGTGCAGGTGGATTGAGTTAAAGTGGCCCCTAACTCTGACTGAAACACTCATTTCCAGAGTGCTGTGGTGTGCACATCAGAGCAAAAGGGAAACAAAAATCTCATGTGTATGAAACACAGCTACGTAACATTTTCACTTATTCAAATATAATTTTTTGCTGGGGGGGGATTTTTTTCGGTTTTATTTTGCAGGATTTTTTTTCTTCTGAAATTGCTTTGCTGCTGCTCACCCCATGATTGATTTTGCTGTCAACCCCGTGGACAAAAAAGAAAGGAACTGTAGTAACAGAATTATTAGCCCGTAATGGAAAAAAGATTGTCTGAGGCGCCATCCTTCAGATGAGACGTTAAACTCATTGAGTAAGGGGTGTATTACACTGCATTCTCGCTGTGATATCTCTAGAAGCTGTAGAAATATCATGATATGGTTGTGGGCAAATTGGTAGACTTTCTATAACATTGTCTCTACCTCTTCCTCTACTCCTTTGTCTCACATCCCTCTGTGTCTGTATTTAAATCTCGCTTTAAAAACTATCTCTTCGTCCAAGCCTGTGGTCACCTCTCCCTCTCCCCTCTCCTCGTCCCTGCTTGACAGTCAACTTTGTAGAACATCCAAGACGTTATCCTACATGAAGGATGCTGTACAAATTCATGTTTTTGTTGCCCCTGAAAGATGAACACTGTTATGCAGTGAGAGACTTGATGTTCAGTACCGTGTTCTCCTATGGATATGACAATCATTATACAGTTTACAATATATCCTGTGGAACGCTTTGAGACGTTCTCCTGATTTGAAACGTGCAACTACATCAAATGTGCAAATTATTATGATTATTGTCACTTTCTATATAATGATTGTGTTTGGAAATGGTACAGTCGGTTGTCAGTTGGTAACACTCTCGCCTGTTGGTCAGAGAATTGTGCCTCATGCCAAAATGTTGAACTCGCAGTGCATTTACTGGTGAGGAGGAGTGTTGCATTGCAGAGGCATTATCCTTTGGTTTAGACATTAAAGGCAGAAATTCAGGCCGGTATTAAAATATGCCAAGATATTATTCAAAAAGAAGTTTCTCTTGATATCCAAGCCAACAATTTCCCCCCAAAAGTAAAGGTCGTTCACTTCATGACTTTGTGGGACATTATTGTGTGCAAATTGGATGCTGCATTCGACTATAAAAAAACAGTCACTACACTTTTGAAGAAAAAACTTTATGAAGCTCTACGAGATATTACAACATGTTCCAGAGCTATATCAAATGCAAGGAAGATTATTATTATCTATTAATAGTACTATCTGTAGCATGGTGTCTTTAGATTTGGAGTCCTGTAGCTCAGTGGTTAGAGCGCTCGCTTTGCAAGCGAGAGACCTGAGTTCAATTCCAGGTACAGGGCGAAACCTTGGGCAAGTTTCCTTACTCCACACAGAGCCTAATAATAATCCCTCCAAAACCAAAAACAATAATAAATTGGTCATTTTCAATCTACGACTGTTTGTGGGACGTTGCTGTGCGCAATTGGCTGCCGCGTTCGCCCACAAATATACAGTCAATTCACTTTACAGTGTGTTCTGTGAAGCGCTTTGGGACGTCCTCCCGACATGAAAAGTGCTATATCAGATGCAAGGATTATTATTATTATTTAGAAACATTGTGATGATCTGTAATCGCAGCAACACAGTCCTCTTTATCTAATAGTGTGTCTGGAGGGAGTGTGATGTAGGGAGAGCCTGTTGTTCAGTATATTTTTTGGTTAGCTGGGCATATGACACATGTGGAAACCGTCACGAGTATCTAAACCAGGCAGAGTTCCATGCGTATTCTGTTGGAATGTCTAACGGAACATTTCTAACAGAAACTTCCCTGGGTTTGGTACGCTCTCCTAGGGTGCAGTTACATAACTCCAGAGAGCGGTGTCGCAGGTTGGCAAGAGCCAAGGCCTTGGGAAGCCAGAGTGTGCGTTGGGCTACTGCGGCAGTTTCTCCAGCTAAAACTGCAATGAAAGCACGATCTTGATAAATCCTTTCATGCCCTGGCACCTCCCTACCAGCTTATTCCCCAACACAGTGGCCTCTTGCTTGTCCCTCTTGCCCTCCGTCCACTATCAGTGGCCGTACTTACAGCCACTACGCCCCGAAACTCTGAAACACCCTTGCTCTATCCCTCCGCCTTGCTCCTTCCTTCCCCATCTTCAGGTTGCACCTGAAGACCTTCCTCTTCAACCGTGCCTACGGTCACCTTCCCCGGCTTGGCATCATGCTCCCCCTCAATTACTCTGGGACGCTACACTGTATGAGGGGTACTATATAAATGTGTTGTTGTTGTTGATACTGACTGGAAAGAATGTGATATAGTGAAGGCGTGCCATGTGCTCTTTGTATGTCTGAAAGTTATACCAAAGGCGTATTACAGCAAGGATCATGCTCAAACAAGGGTTGATGTGTCTGTGTCTCCATCAGCATTCATAAGTGAACTGTAAGCAATGAGTGATATGTTCATGTTAGTGCGAGAGCAGTGATTGTTAAAGTCAAGGACCGAGGCAGTGACGTTGATTTTTTTCACATTCGGAGTTTGACAGCTGTTCTGAGCGCAAAGAAATGTACGGCAGGTATTAAAAGGTCGGACTGGTTGGAAATGCACCATGAAGTAGCACAGCACTTAAAGTGAAAAAATGAGGGCATAATTCAAAGTAGGCACTTGAATTTATAGGAATATAATGCTTCACCCGGGTTCAGGAGAAAGGTTTTGATGCAGTTATCAATCTGTATCGAGAACTTTTTGGTCACTTATTAATTTCTAATAATATATTAGCTCACTGCATGAATTCAGTAACGAATATATGTTTACACAGGATATTGCAATACCATGTCCTACAATGGAGACAAGTGGCAGCTTGAGTCAGCGTGATATGTTACAACGAAATTGTGGTGACTTGTTGGATTGTCAGGAGGCATCGTACTTTAGATGAAACGTTAAACCGAGGTCCCACCTGCTTGTTTGGGTAGACTTTAAAGATTCCATGGCACTTCTCAAAAAGGAAAGGGTATCCTGGGAAATAAAATCCCCCAAATAAAATTGATCATTCACTTCATGGCTATTTATGGGACATTGCAAAAAAAAAATGTGCCTCTCTTCTTCGTGTCAAATCTGAGCAGAAACACAGGTACTCCGCCTGATCGGATTCTGAGGTCTATTGCTTTCACTGATCCATCCATTAAGGGCCTTCTGGTACCACATTTGTAGAAAAATACATCCTTTACTCACAAATCGAACAACTTCTGTAAAATAATAATAATACTTACATCTGATAGAGCACTTCATCACACCATCAAAGCTTCTCAAAGATCTTCACAGGATTGTGAAGCTAGTGTAGAGTGTAGTGACTGTACTTGAAGGCGCAGAAGTAAATGTTGCCTTATCATGACAGTTTTGTATGGATTCAGTGCCACGTTTACCTATATAACTTGAACTTTCATTCTAAGTAAATGTAATTAGGTTAGAAGATCAGCCATTATCTTATTAAAGGGCAGGGCAGGCTCGAGGGGCCGAATGGCCTACTCCTGCTCCTATTTCTTAAATCAGTTAGTTTGTAAGGCAGCTTGAGGTAGGTGAAGGGCATTATATCAATGCAGATTATTATAAATATTTGTCGCCTTCAATATTGTTGAAAGGTTCAAAATGTAAGGATTATTATGTCAAAGAACATGCAAAAAGGGAAAGACTACAGTTAACATTTGCATTCTTATCCTCATTCCTGATTATGTTATTTTGGTTTGATTACATTCCCCAATATTTCATTTTTGTTTGTCAGTCTGGTGTCTGACACACGCGGAAACTAATCACCATGTTTAGGAATATTCAAACCAGACTGAGAGTTTCACAAACGTATGGCAATTTCCTCTGCGTGGAAAGGAATGCACACTCTCTCTGGAGAGCCGTACCTTTCTTATCTAATCCCGGAAAGTATTAGGCACAGGTTGTCAAGAGCCAAGGCTTGGCGACCCAGGAGTATGTGTTGGATTACTGCTTGAGTTTAACCAGCTCAAGCCCTGTAGCTTGCCATTGAGAACACTATCTGGCAAGCTTCCCGCTACTTGTCCAGCTAGACCACCCTATCTCTCAGCCGCATTGGTTTTGGCATACAGAGTTACCAGGAGCTGAGTAGGAAGCCTCCCTGACCTTAATGATTGCTCTCCAAAATTGTCTAATGTAAGTGAAGTGGGTGGGATGGGCACTCGACTGCATGGATGTATGGAAAGGAGCCTTTCAGTTTGTAGAAAACAAGATTATTCTGGTCCAACTTTTTGAAGCTAAATTTGTGGCCCACAAGAGTAGCAAAGTGTGGAGTCTTACGGAGGCCGTGCTCTGCTACACATTAAACACCACTTGATGCTTCACATTTTTAATCGTTGTCCCTATATAACCGCAGGAAAACGACCATCCCGATTGCGTAACAAGATTCAATCAGTTATAAATATTTATTGGGTCCATTTGATGTGAAAAAAATATGCAGCAATCAGCTTTCCTATGGTTTCCAAGTTCAGTTTGTGGGGCTTTTTGGAATGAACGATTTAAATTGCATTTGGCTGGGAAAGCCAAAGCTGTAAAACACACTGGATTTACAATGCGTTAAGTGGAGTATTTGGAAACTGCGTCCCTAAATCAAGCTGGTAAACTTATGATCTCATATTTTATTAGTAGTGAGACAAATGCTAGTCTGCGCTTGGTTATATATAAGCACGTTATCCTCCTGTTTGGTGGTCTTCTGGTGGTGGCTGTGGTTGTAACCTCTTGGGGGAAAAATGTTGTCAGGTCAAAGATTTTTCAAGGGAGATACACAAGTACAGCTGATGTCCTCATAATGATGGCAAAATACAGGACCTGCAGTAATGTGCAAAATGGAAAATCTCACTGCAGCTCAGGTTTCTAAGGATTTAGTTAGTTCTAAACTACACACTTACTGTGATATGGGAAACTTGGAAAATGAGCTAACCCCCTGGTGTTTGTTTACACTTTGGCTTTGCTGTGTACATTTGGCTTCCACGGTCTGTAAATAAAAAGGCGTCAGAAAAAAGTCTGTTTAGATCTTTAGATTGAGCTTGGCATGGCAGGCGGTGCAATAAGACTTTGTGTGGGAATTTGTTGTAATGTTTTGTGAACAGTAAGGATATTAAAGAAAAAAAGCAACATTAAAAGAGAAAACAGCAATTTTTGAGTAGATTAAACACAAATGGTACTTACTGCCAATAACCATGCATATCTGACTCGGATGATTGATCGCCCAGCAACTTGTCTACATATCACGTGATAATTAATGGTTGAACAGATTTCAACTCTCAGTCTTTAACAGTTCAGCACTGGAGGCCAGAATCCTGGAATTACCCTGGTAAAAGATTATTGGTGTTGGTTCCAGTTAAAATTGAATACAGTCCTTGGAAGAGGTTGAAGTAACATTAGTAGATTTCAGGCTAACATTTTTTTTTACTCTCTTTTTCTTGAATTCTTTAGAGATAAATGTCCTCTTTGGTTTGTAATTTCACCTAATTTTCTTTACCTTGATGCCAGCTCGATGCCTTGAACCGAGCTCGCAGTATGTTCCCAGGCCACTGCCAATGGTGTTTATGAAATCAGCAGCCACTTGGCTCTGGCATCCTGAAATGACACTCTCTCCTCTGAGTTTCCCTTTCGGGAAATACCACAAACTGCGGTCAGCACCTCCCCACTCAGCTTGGCTCAGACCAAGAAGGAAGGGAAGTGATCCCCGTGGCTAACATTCAGCGCCGCAGCTGGGCTCTCAGGTTGACATCTACAGACCCTAATTTTTCAACAGCGTTGTGTGTGGCTGTTTTGTAACTTCCACCTCGTGAGGTTAGCTATCCAACAATGTACAATGAGGCAGTGTATTAGAAAACTGACCTGCTTTCTCGGTAGGTTTGCAGAATGTTTTCTTGGAATGTCTCAATCCAACATCTAGAAGAAGCAAGTTCATGGCACCAATATGTCCAAAAATGCAGAACCAGTTTCACAGTCTTTTAATGTTGAGAAGAACCTGGAAGATCAGACTAAAACAAGTCCTTTCAGTCCACCCAGGGCTTCTCTAGTTGCGTGCTCAGGAGCCACGTGAATATTTTCCCCTCTTTCTCACTGCCTCTGAAGTACACATTCAGACTTTCATTACATCCGACTTAGACATTTTCCAGCGCATTCCCCGCTGTTCTCCCATTGTGCGCCGCCGTTGGTGGCCAAGTCTTCAGATCCTACGCTCCCACCTCTGGAACTTCCTCCTTCTATCACAACATCTCATCGCCTCTCATTCTGTCTTGAAGTCCATACCTCTTCGAAAATGCTAGAGGCATTTGTTCTCCCTGCTTGGGATCCAACTTCATCCCTGTGAAGTGTTCCGAGACCTTACCCTACGTCAGCTGCTGAGGGCCCCTTTGGCTGCTGAGGGCCGGATGCCCTATTTGAGAAACATCCGGGGGCCGCAGAAGTAATATTTGTGTGTGGGAGCTAGATAGACGCAACTTGTTGTAAGGATAAAGAGAACGAAACGCAAACATACTGGTTTGGAAGAAAAGAGCTTTTTTGCTTTTCTAAAGTTTGGAATCATAGAGCCATGCTCTCCAAGACATGATTAATGGATGAGGCCACCTGATAGCTACCTTGAAAGTTGTTACAGTACAAGAAGATTTATGCATGGTTTTATTTCCTCCGACAGTGTATTAATCGGATATTGTGTTGTTTTTTTTCTAGGTGGAAATAACCCTGCAAGATATCAATGACAATCCACCTGTGTTTCCTACTGATGCTCTGGATCTAATTGTTGAAGAAAATATCGGGGACGGATTTCGAATATTGCAACTGTCTGCTACAGACGCAGATGAGGTTGGTTGGTACCAGATCTCCTGGTTTATTATCTATCGCAAGTTTCCCAAACTGTTTCAGTTTAAATTTTGCTTAGCATTTTGTAATTTTTTGAAGTGATGAAATAGATTTTCTTCTTTCCTTTCCTCGGTCATCTCAAGACACCGATCACAAGGGAACACTGTACAAACATGCACACAGCCTTCTGATCGGGCTGCTTTGAAACAACCATCTCACCCACAACGGGATAAATGGCACAAGAAATTAAAGACAGCGGGATGGTGTGGGAAGTTGAGCTTGTGTCGCACAGAACTACTACGGGTACCGAACATAGTCACCCCTAGTACATTTTACTACTGTGCCACGTCTTCTACTAATGTGTTTAATGAAGGGTGAAAGACAGGTGGTGGAGTGACCTGGATTGATTGTACGTTAGTTTATAACAGTGCTTTTCGCACGTGGTGAGTTCCTAGATTGGTTTCTAAAATACAGCCCGCGTCGCAAGTTGTGACTGCCGACTAACCAGACGTGCGTCTCACCGACCACGTTGATGCTGGAGTTTTGATTGCTGGAGTTGCTGCGGGTGGATGTGACACACGTCTGGCAGGAGTTTCTGATGCTAACTCCTGTTATGAATGCCATTTAGATCCCAATAAGTGGATATCAGCCATTTCCTCATAGGGAAAGAGAGTGCTTGTTCTGGCTGCCCTCGTCTCATTCCTCTATCATGTCATTTAAGAGAGCCCTGGGTCTAGCTGTTCACCTGATTGCAGGACAAGCACATAGAAGGACTTAAAAGGGAGCGGAGTTCCTTTTTATTCTTTAAGAAAGGCCCAAACAATAGATTAAATGATCTCAGAAAAGGAAATCACTAAAACAGTTCAACTTACTGTCATTAGTGCCGGTGGACATACGAGGCACGAAGAATTTCGAAACGGGCGCTGAATGGATTGCTATTGCAAAGAGCCATCTCAGACACGATGGGTCGACAAGATTTCTTCTGTGCCGTAAATTTCTACGGTTCTATGTTTGCCTTGATTTTCCACCAGAGGTTTTAAGAGCTTTGTGTTTTATGAGAGTATTCAAGCTTTGCAGAACCCGATTTCCACAAATCTGGCTCAAAGTGCCTCTAATTCACAGGGTTCTCTGTGTATCCTGTTACTTAAACCAAAACTTGGAATGTTGAGCCCTGCAATATTGAGACTTGGAGCAAGCTCCCAAGTTTCTAATGTTCCTTGAAGCTTGCATACTTGTTGAAATATTATGCAGTATTCAATAGGCAGTCAACAAGTGTGCTTTTGTCTGATTTTGCCCCATAAAGGGTGCAAAGTGATCTCTGTGTACACCATATCATACGCAAAATCCCAAAAGCGGTAGCGACTTGTGGTTTTAAAAAAAAAGTTCAATTAATCAGAGAATTATTCAGCACAGAAACTGCCATATCAGAACCTCGAGCTCCTAATCCAGGCTGACACTCCCAATACATTGCTGAGTACCACTGCATTTGGAGTTGGAGGTGCTGTCCTTTGGATGAGATGTTAAACCAATTACCCCATCTGCTAAAGATCCCATGGCACTATTCAAAAAAGAAGGCTGTTTCTCTGGATGTCCTGTCCAACAATCTCTCAGATAAACTTACTCATTCTTTTCATGTTGACTGGTGGGACATCATGTGTGCAAATTTGTTGCTAAGTTCGCCTACTACGAACTATACAGACAAAAAAGAACATTACAGTGAATTCTGTGAATCACTTTTGAGACACCCTTCTGATATGAAAGATGCTATATCGAATGCAAGGAGGATTATTACTATTATTTCGGCCCATTGTTCCTATGCCAATTCTATGGTAAAGCTATCTGTGTTGTCCCACTCCATTGCCTTTTCCCTATAACCCTTTTTTCTATTTTGATGTTTGTCTAATTCACTTTTGAGAGGTATTTTGCTTCAACCTCCATCCCTGACAGGATATTTCACAACTCCATAACGGTATGTGTAAAGAAAATTATCTCCAACCTTCTGTTTGCAATTTTAGTAATGATCTGAAATTTATGTCTCTATTTGCCGAGGATATAATAATAATCCTTATTTTTGATAAAGCAGCTTTCATTTCTGGAGGATAACTCAAAGCACTTCACATGATATACTGTAAAGTGAATTGACAGTATATTCTGTGGGTGAAATGCGTAAATGTACCCTTAATACAATTGAATTGCACTTTTGTTGTTCTAAGGAAAGGAGACCCATTGCCAACTATTCTCGCAGTAAATACTACCAGATTATATGGGTAGTCTGATATGTTTATCAAATTCTTTTTTCATCACAATCTTTCCTTGACTGAAAAAGTGTTGCTGCCTACACCTTCGCAAAACGGCACTCCTAAAATTCAGCTCCTTGCAGTGTGAGAGTGCTTATATAGCTGGTGCTCATTACAACAAGAATGAAACAACAACAACTGAGCTGAGAGGCATGTAAGACCACGGAAAATGTGAATGTCCAAAAAGCCTTGTTCAGATCTTTCTGTGCCTGTGCTGAAAGGCAAGTGCTTCACAAAGCAGGGACACCTGTATATACAAACCCAAGATCAGCACTGCTGGAAAAGAAAACTGAGAAGGTATAGAAGAGAAATTATAACTGACACTAAAAATATTCAACTGCATCTGTTATTGGTTTAGAAATAGAGCATTGCAGCTGTAAAAGTCACTTTTTATGGATGAAGGTTGGATTAGTTTAGTGCACACCATATTGATGTAGAGTATATATTGTTTTATTTATTTTATCTGTAATCCAATAGTGAAGATACAAAGACATCCCTCAATATTATGCCGAGACACTTGGCTCCGTGGGGCTTCAAATCTTAGGTTTATGTTTCAAATGCAGGGTTTATTACTTTATACTTTTTTTCCTTCCTCTCCTGAAGATTATGTTAGACATAGTCCACACACACTGGGGCCCTCTGTATCTTGCTCCAGTCCTATGTTAAGAGTACCACAGACTCCAGCTACTCTCTGTACCTTGCTCAAAGGCGCCTTCATCTGAAGTCCCATATTTGCAAACTGGTAAATTAATCCTGAATCCTGTTTGCGAACGCTGAAGAAGCACTATTTCCAGCGTCCACTTGTTCTGCCCGGTGCTTTTCCCACCTGCTTTATTGAAGGCAAGTTGAAATCGAAACAGGTTTTATGGCCCATTTAGTTTTACACAAAAACGATGGGCTGCGAAAAATGCTGGTTATATACAGGAGAGGATTTTCAGCCCCCATGTTAAACCCAGGGTACAGCACTCCTACCAAAATAACACTCTTGCTCCACCATGTACTGTAATGGCATTCAATATAGCTCTACTTCATTTGAAACGCGAGTCTGCTATAGAAGCGTAGCACACCTGACACTTCCACTGACTAGCCAGTACTCGCATCAAACAACATTTGATTTACCAACTCAAACAAAGTGACACAGGAAGAAACATTAGTGGCTGAAGGGTCCAGCAATGTCTGGATCATTTCAGTATTTAAAGAGAAAACTTGAGGCACACCTGAGGGAGAAGGGAATAGAGGAGAATAATATTTAGGGCCTCATGTGGAGTATAAACACCAGCATGAAATAGTTGGGCCGAATGGCTTGTTCCTGTGCGTGCTGTAACACTATTTAAGTCTATGGTGTGAGGTCTGGCCCTCTGCCTGTGAAGGTGAAGTGCATGAGGATTGCTTTGGATGCCTGTACGTCTCCGGGAGTTTACGAATTGTGTCACGGAAACCTGGACATCTCAAATTCAATCTCTTTCTATGTTCAACAGCAGCCTAAAAGATTTGACATACATTTGGCTGGATTTCGGGAATGTCTTGGCAGTAAGTGGTCTTAGAAATAAAAGGTCACCAATTGAATCATTAGCCTGATGCAGACTAACTGCAGACTGTAACACGTCGCGTGCGAATTCACGAGCAGTGCATTTTGATCCTTTTCAAAAGATCATGAGAGGTTTGGCTGAACATAAAGAAGTCCATTAGGCTCAACTGGTCTTAAGCTTCCAAAATCCCAACTCTACTGTCTCTCCATGATGTGACCAAGCTGTTGCTTCAGTCGTATAAAGAAATATGTCCTTTTGTATGACCTCAAATTGGCCTTCAAAACCCCTGAAAATAGTCCTTTTTTTTTTCTACTGCCTTGGCATATGTGAATTCTTACTTGGGGTTTGTTTTCTGAGTTCCATTTAGCGTCTTATGAACCTCTGCAAGGCGCCTTCTTAGATTTATCCAAATGCAATTGGCTGTTCATTACATTGCTGTTTGTGGAACATCGTTGCGTGCAAATAGGCTGCCGCATTCGCCGACAAATACTCGGTCTCTTCACAATAAATCCTGTGAAGCTCTTTGAGACATCCTCCCGACATGAAAGGCACTATACCGAACGCAAGGACTGTTTTTTGTTTCGTGACTGCACAGTGGCTTATTGTTATCATGACGTCAGTCTAAAAGAGGTTTGTTACATACATTATTGATTCTCCTGTTCACTATTTCACTCATTGCCACGCACTGTTGACTTTTTGCAGGGCCCGAATGCCCTTGTGACGTACACGATCATCAGCGGAGCGGACAACAGTTTCCAGATCGATCCAGAATCCGGAGATCTTGTGGCCACCAAGCGATTAGACAGAGAGCGGCGGTCGAAATACTCGTTACTCATTCGAGCTGATGATGGACTGCAGTCCTCTGACATGAGGATTAACATCACTGTCAGCGACGTCAATGATCACACGCCTAAATTCACCAAGGATGTCTACTCGTTTGACATACAAGAGGACACTGCACCAGGTAAGACAGTAAAAGAACCCGGAATCTGGCATCAGTAAGTACTACAGATCTTTTCTTCTGACTTTCACTGAGAATAGCTTTTAAGTTTTTCCTCAACTGAGATTTGGGGGCATTGCAGATTTTGATTATCTTCAGGGTTCAGGTGTATCGAGACAGAGTAGTTGGGCGATTCCCATGAAGTGGGAGAATTGCCAGTTTTCGTTCCATTTAATTTGTGCTCTATTCTTCCTGTAACACAGAAATTCCTATATGTACTCAGTCATGTGTTATGATTAATAGTCCTTACATGTCGGGAGGACACCTCAAAACACTTCACAGGATGAACTGTAAAGTGCAGTGAGTGTGTTTTGTGGGCGAACGCAACAGCCGATTGGCACAATGCGGAATACCACCCCAGACAACTCGGATCATGTTTCTCAGTTAATAGATAAATTGTCAATTGCTTCGCTTCAAAACAAGAGGCTGACTGAGCCGCTGAGGAATTCCAAATGTTCAACACAGCCTTGTGTTGATTTGTGCTGTATTCGCTTTGCCTCTGCATTGTGTTGTGCCAATTAGCCACCCTTGGGCAACAACCCACAGTAAGCAAGCTCTCAAGCTTTACTGGGATATCCGGTATAAATGTCTCGGATAAATAAATAAACTGGATTCCTTGAAATAGTTTCTGTGGTAAACGATAAGCAAAAGGTTTCCATCCGTTAAGCCTTTCATGAAACTTTTTGCCTTTCATTATTCTGTACTCTTATTTTCTAAAATAATAATGATAATAATCCTTGCCTTATCTCGTCGTCGAGACGTCTCAAAGCCCTTCACAGGATATACTGTAAAGTGAATTGACTGTGTACTTTGGAAGCGAAACGCAGCAGCCACAGCAATGTCCCACAAACAGTCGTGGATTGAGTGACCAAATTATTATTTTTTTAAAGGATCATTAAATACTGCTCTCTTTGTGGAAGAGATTTTTGAAGCGCGTGGTTTGCCCAATTTTTTTTAAAAAAGAGACAGGAAGAGACAAAACAATTCTGTCCAAGACTATGTGCTCTTGAAAGAGACTGCAATACTAGAGCTTCGACTCACCACTCTTTGTGATCTGCTGTGAAACACGATTGGTGTCTATTGCTAATCCTTGTATTTCATAACACACTTCATCATGTCGAAACATCACAACACGCCTCATCATGTCGAAGCTTCACAGAAATTATTGTTCAGTCTAGTGACGGTCCTTTTACAAGCAAATAGCCATTGTACATTGATCACTAAAAACAGTTTGTTTTAATTTAAAAACAATACAGTACAAAATTACATTTGTATACCGCCTTTCACATCGGGAGGATGTCCCGACGTGAAACATAGTGTGATAGATCCAACTGTAATGATCAATTGTACAATGAAATATAATTTATATTTATATAGCGGCTTTCTCACCAGCAGGATATCTCAAAGCGTTCAAATGTGATGCACATTCCCTCTGGAGAATCCCCAACATGACTGTCTTAATAAGCAGACAATAAACTAACTGCTACATTGTGCCACAAGTGCCACAAAATTGAGTCAGAAGGTTGTGGGTTCAAGCCCCAAAGTCGAGACTTTGAGCTCACACAATCTAGTCTGACACTCCAGTGCGCTGTGGGGATGTGCTGCATTGTTGGAGATGTTGCTCTTTAGATGAGATGTTAAACCAAGGTGGACATTAAAGATCCCATGGCACTATTCCAAAAGAGAAGCAAGTTTCTCCCTGTGTCTTGGCCAATAATCCCCCAAATAAAATTTGTCACTCACTCCTTGGCTGTTTTGCTGTGCACAAATTGGCTGTCGGTTTCACCCACAAAACACACCCATTTCACATTACAGTATAATCTGTGAGACGTCTCGACATTGCGATGAGGTGCATATACCTTTGCATAAATCTTTTGATCAACTGGGTATCTGACAGATGCCCATCACCATGCTCAAGAGTATCCAAACCAGACTGAGAGGTCCACATATCTCAGCCATCTACAAATGGAAAGTTTGTCTTGTAGCTCAGGGGTTAGAGCACTCGCCTCGCAAGCGAGAGACCTGGGTTTGATTCCCGGCGGGCCAAAACCTTGGGCAAGTTTCCTTACCTCACACGCCTGATAATAATCCCTCAAGAAAAAAATAATAAAATTGGTCACTTCAATCTACGACTGTTTGTGGGGGACGCTGCTGTGCGCAATTGGCTGCCGCGTTTCGCCCACAAAATATGCAGTCAATTCACTTTACAGTATAGTCTGTGCAGCGTTTTGAGACGTCTCAAAGATGTGATAAGGCGCGATACCAAACGCAAGGATTATTATGTTATATATATATATATAAAGTTCTCTGTGTTTTGAATAAAATGCACACCCAGATGGACACACCCGTCTTGCAAAATTCCCGAGTGTATTAAGTGCAGGTTGGCATGAACCAATGCTGTTCATTTTAATAAGGGTCTGTTCTAATCATGAGATTTTTTTAGCGTTTTGATACCCAACGATTTGTGCTAAAAGGGAGTGTTTAAGAGGGAAAGCTGCAAAAGCAGCAGCAGAAACCAAAAGGTTCTGTTAAAACGAAAATGAACTCATTGCGGCTGCATGTTTTCAAAAAAAATATAATTCTGTTCTTCGTTGAAGAAGAACGTATTTGGTAACTTTCGAACAGTGTCTGTGTTTGTTTGAAGCCAGATTTCTAATTCCTCTGTTCGAATGCCTCAGGCTCCATCGTGGCAGCGATCCTGGCCAGTGATGCCGACTCCGGTGCCAATGGAGAAGTCACGTACGTGGTGCAAGAGGACGACGAAGACAGCATGTTCTTCCTCAACTCCATAACCGGTGTCTTCAACGTGACCCGCCCACTGGATTACGAGAGCCAGCGGTATTACATTCTCACCGTGCGAGCAGAAGATGGCGGCGGACAGTTCAGCACAGTACGGGTTTACTTCAATGTGCTGGATGTCAATGACAATCCTCCCATTTTTAATCCTTCGTCATACAGCACTGCGGTGTTGGAGAACCTACCTCCTGGAGCAAGCATTCTGACCGTCAACGCTACAGATGCAGATGATGGTGCGTATTGTATTACATAATACTCTGGCCATTCTGATAGTTGCCAACAGCTACTCAATAAGTATTTCTTCTCGATTTTCACTGAAGAGCGAGGCAGTGGGAATGTAAGCCTACCAGAGGGGAAAGTGGAGCAATTCAATGGGTTAATTACAGAGCGAAAAGAAAGTGGTATTGAAAAGGTTGACAAAGCTCTAAGTGGAAAGATCACCAGGTCCTGGCAGTGAGCATCCTAGACTGCAGAGGGACATCAGGGAGGATGCCATTTGGTAGCCATTAATGGATCACGTGGGGATATATATGGGAGTCTTGTTTCTGTAAACTCATCAGACTAGGGACACAGTGTTCCTGTTCTTATTGCTTTGTGCTTGTTAGGTCCAGATGAGTCAGTAAGAATGAAGTGAGGGGAAACCAATGCCCAGGAATGGTATTCTCTTCATAGAAAACCAGGTCGCTTAATGAAAAATCCATCTGGGGATGGGCTGCGGTTGGAGTTTGGGGCTGATTTTTTGTAATGGGGGGGATACAGAAGTAATACAGACTCTCCAAATCTAATTGTATGGAGAATTGGAGCCATACGTTTCTCATGTTCTTGTGTTTGAGACGATTTTTTTAACAATTTTCAGCTTAGATGGAATTTTGGAGTATGGTCTCAAATTCATTGTTGATTTAGAAGTTGATTTCCTGCAGTGCATAAAAAGTAGAATTGAGGGCAGGAAGTGATTTCTTCACATAGGAGGTTGTGAAGAAGGGGAATTCTTTGACCCAGAAAGCTATAGAGGTGAAATCAATAGATATATTTAAAAGAAGTGCACAGATCTTTGGGCAGTCTAGGGATATTAATAAATTGGTCACTCAATCCACGATTGTTTGTAGGACACTGCTGTGTGCAATTGGCTGCTGTATTTCGCCCACAAAATATGCAGTCAATTCACTTTACTGTATGTTCTGTGAAGCGCTTTGAGATGTCTTGAAGACTTGATAAGGCATTGTATCAAATGCAAGGATTATTATTATATTAACTAACAGGAGATGTGTTTACAGATTTTGTGTTGACAGATAAGTCCCAATGGTAATGTTATCTTTAAGAATAATAAGCAGCACAGAAACACAAAATGCATGTTTTGGGGGAAGGTGAGAAAGGTATAGACAAGCACAATTGCAACAAGGACATTGTCCCTGATGGTTACTCAGATGCTGGGTCTCAATGAATAACCAGAGCTTTCCAATGCGCCAATAATATTGGCTCCTATAAACCTCTCAGCTAGTCATATTTACTCGGTGACAACGTTGAATGGGAAAAAGTTCTACAGATAGCAGAAACAACATCAAAAGCTACATTGCTCCTGTTTTTATGGCATCTTTCGGATGGACAGAGATTCTTGAGGGGCAGCTGTGATTGCTTGTGCTGCTAACTTGAACATAAGTGACTCTTGCAATAGTTTTTGCTCAGTCAACGTCTTCTATTGTCTGTTTTCTGTGGATCTTGTCTGTTTTCTTCACTAAAGAGAGAACACAATCAAAGGTTGCATGTTAGATTCAATCCTTTTGGGCTGCAGGAAGGAATTATTTGAGGAATAGGCTGCTTTCTTGAGAGCGGGGTTGAAAACAGTTTGAAAAGAATAACCACAATGTAGTATACCCTGCCCATAAACTGTGCTTGCTTCAGCATCGCGAGCATCATGATGACCAGGTACATCATGTGAGATGTTATCCCCAGGTTGGAATTAAACACTTTGGTAAGTGGATATGGTGTGCATAACACAGTTTGCTTTGCAAGCCTTTTCCAGTGGTTCTATGGTTATGCCATTCCAGTGCTTTTTCACCCTCAAAAGTACTCTTATTTGAGGTGTAAAAGTAGATGGTTAATGAAAAGGACAGTTAAGTGGTGCTTTAGCTGTATTTTACTGTGTCAAATATACCAAGGTATACAGAGGGCATTCTCTCTCACACCACCAGCCCCCCACCACCAACCCTCCCCATCCTATGCTCAATTGTGACATCTGTGATGTTGTGCCTATAGCATTGTATTTCTGGCTCAGAGAATCTCAACTAAATGGAAGTTTAAAACCCATGATCAAGAATTCCAATGCCAAGAGTCTAACCAGAATTCAGCATTGAAAATAGCAACGAGCAAGAGAGTTTGTTCATTTTCTGCACATTTCAGCGTGTTCGCCTATAAAATGCAGTCACAGCACCTTGCATTATATCCTTTGAAGTCCTTGGAAAGTCCTCCTGACGTGAAAGGCTCTGTAACAAATGTAAAGATTATTTTATTATTATTATTCAGTACATTAGATGAAATATATTGAATGTACTGCTAAACTGACCACAATATTTTAACAGATTGCAGACTTCTAAAACTCAATGGCAAATCAAATGATCCTTTTGGTCGTCAAATCAAAAGCTTTGTTGTTTCTTTCCATTAACGCACATTCACTGTTAAACGGATTTGTTCCATGGGAAAATTAAATTCACTATATTCCTGGGATCCCCTCATGTAAATTTACGAGCAAAGTAAATAGAAATATACTCAGGATTTGGGAGCAGAAATGAGATTTTATAGCTGGAGGTTATGCTGGGTTGGATTGGGCTAAAGTTGGAGCAGACCCAACGTTGCTGCAAAGCTTAACGGCTGGAAGAACATTTGCAGGGTCGGGTTGGGAGCAGTGAAATTAGTTTTGCGCTAATAAGTAGATAAGATCTGGAACCACGTAATATTAATTTCAGGCTTCGGGTATGTAATGCAATATGTGATAAACAGGCTAGGCTGCCTCTGTCTGCCCTGTGTGCCATTACTTTGTGATCACAGGTAAGCAGAGGCTGGTCTGTGTAAGACCTTCCCACACAGCAGGGAAGGAAGGTCCTTGGCTACTGAATGAAATTGCCGTTTACACAACACAAGGGCACTTTTTTCAGTGTCGGTTGGTGCTCTCAATTCCAGTGTAATCAAGGCAATATCCACAACCCCAGCTGCCTGAAGGTACCTCGGAGTCGCTGCTACTTGAACCATCTCTGCAGTTTGCCGCAATATAAACACAGCATTAATTTTCACACATAAACACTCTTAAACATTGGAATGTCAAGTATGCCATAGAAAATCAAGAGAGCTTGAGGCCAGGTCAGGATGATAATTTTAACGTTGATTTCATACCATATTACTTTTCCTCTTGTTACAAAACACGTTATTAAAAGTACAACTGTAGGCTTATAGGGCAACGTGTCTGAACACTGAAATAGCGTGAGAAATGTCAATTTATTCAAAGAAAAACAATAATCCATTTTACGGTTAACAAATCAACGCAATTGAAAGAAATCAAAGAACTGTTTCATGGATACATTACATTCTCATTCAGCTGCAGTGACTCTATCCTCAGCTTTTGTGCATATCAAGATATTGTATCAACTCTAAAAGCATTATTGTTTCTCCTTCCCGGCATGTTAACCTCGTTTTAAGTCCAAAATGGGCCTATTGTGATTTGTGTGACAGAAGAGAGATGAAGATCTGACAGGTTGTTGATGGGTTGTTGTTTATTTGTGGGAATTGGAAACTCTGAGTGGAAGAAATTGTTTACAGCATTCGTGTTTAATGACCCAGTTAGTCTAATTAGTCAGTGTTAAATGCAGCATCAGACTTAAGATAAGACTCTGGTGATGTATTGGCAAACATGACTGATCCCCAGGATGGACGAGTTTCATAAGATTTCCCGTCTTTCATCCTTCCAACACACAATAGGTTCTTATATCCCATTTACGCTGTCAAGCATGTACTGTTACAAATCTAACCTAGTCTCCACTGTAGAACAGACCTGGCAGTGTGCATCTACCATACGGGTACCAGTGAAGCATCAATCCCCTGCTGAGGGTGGGTTAAGAGCTTTATTACAGGATTTTGGTAGTGTGAATGGGTGCCCTGTCTGCCATTGAAGTGAGTCTATAATGTTCTTCCTCCTTCCCCTCCAACTCACAAGGCAACTCAGCAGTGCGTACTGTACCATTAGACGTGCAAGGCATTACGTTGCTAGGAGTAGCTGCGTACTATACCGCTTGCTTCATATTCCTAGCAGAAATTTCATTTGTTTCTGTATGAATGCCACTGAATATCCCATTCAATTTATTTTTGTTAAGAGATAAATTCAGGTGCTAGTTTCAGAGTTAAACTCTTATGGTAGTTTCAACAGGATCTCACAGCTACCAGTGTAACACCACCGGGTCATCTAAATGTTGTATTTTCTCCAACTCAAAGTGCGTTGTACATTTCGATTGGGGCACAAAACCTTTGGTCGTGGCGTGATTTGTTCCAGTATTCAAGTCGGTAATGGTTGTAGAACAGCCTGATAAATATCCGCTTTGCACAATTCTGTAACTATCAGGCAAGCTGTTGAAGCTGAGTCCATAACAGCACTCGAGTTGAAATGGGCTAAGTACTAAATGTTATGGAGGAAAGAGCAGGGGAATGGGATAAGAACACACAATTGCGTTGGAGGAGCTAAGCCCATCACACATAAAATGGGCCGAGTGGCATTCTTCCGTGCTGTAAACATTCTGTGGGACTGAACTGGTTTGAAATATCAGGGTAGCGGTTTCAGACTTACCCCCCGATTCCTACAATTAGTGTTCATTTCTCCACATGTTTACCAGCAGAGGCTCCTCTCTTCAGTAACAGCTACTTGCATTTGTATAGCGCCCTTTAAGTAGGGTAACATTTAGGGGAAGGCGTAAGAAAAACAAAATTGTGCTTCGTGTCCCAAACGATTTTAAGGCAAGCCTCAAATGAGCTGGGCTTCTTGCACAACAGCCAATAAACACTTCGAGACCCATGTCCTCCCGACGTGAAAGTCACTATCTAAATGTAAATTGGATTGTAGGATAAATAGAGTCTGTTACTGTTTCATTCTGTTTCTATGTCCATCATGATGGATTCCCTTTTGAGGCTAGCCTCTACTGCTGCCTTACTCAGAAACAAAGAGAGAGCAGTAGAGGCTAGCCTCGAAAGGGGTTTTGATTCCTGCGCAATAGCCAAAAAGAGAAGGAGTTTCCCCCAGTGTCTTGGCCAATAATCCCTCCAATAAAATTGGTTACTCACTTTATGGCTGTTTGTGGGACATTGATGGCAGTTGCGTTTGCCTACAAATATAGTCACTGTACTTTACACAAAAATTCTGTGAAGCGCTTTGAGACCCTGACTGTCCAGCAACTTGGGACGTCCTCCCGACGTGAAAGGCGCTCTATAAATGTAATTTTGTTGTTGTTGTTGTTTCGATGACGTGATAAGGCACTATATCGAATGCAAGAACTATTATTATCGTTATTATTATTATAGAGGCAGACTCTGTGTGGGCGGGAGGAAGTCTTCACTTCCCTAGCCTCTGATGACTGTTTGTCACTGGTCTTTATAATGGGATATCTCCTTGCAAAGACCACTAGATCGCTATTTATAACAATCAAAGCCAGAGCCACCACTGTTTTCACAAACCTCTTGGGTCAATTTGGTATCACATTGTTGAGCCACAGCAAAGCCTTATCCTGCAGAAAGTATCGAAGCCCATGCTACGCCGGACATTTTGGCTTTTCCCAATTAACTCTGTAATTAGCTTGACCTGAAATGCTGTTTGCTATCTGTGTTTAAGGCCCAGTGGGATGTGCAGCCAGTACCCAAATAAAAAGAAAGTAGACTGCAATTATAGTCATGGGTAAGCAGAGAGCTCACTTTGTTATGCCCAGTGTTGCTTCTCTCTTGCCTTGTAGCCCTGCCACAAACAGTAATTACACATGTATCGTTACACATGCCTCCTTTTTTATTAAAAAGAAGGCCACGTAACCCTGCATTTTTATTATTTTATTTTAGGAGCACTCATTAAAATAATAAGGCTGCTGGAAATATCACCAGATAATGTGTGGCATTGTGGAGGAATTGGTTTTCCATCTAACAAGAGAAGTGAGGCACTTCAACCCACAGTGAGCTGAATTCCGTACTGACTCGCATTGTCTTCCCATTGCAGCATTAAGAGGCTGTTCTTAAATGAGTCCAGTGTCCTGACCTCAACCTTTCTTTCTTGCCATCTTCATCTCATTCCTAATAGCCTTTACCCCCACACTATGGAACTCCACCCCGAATTCCCTTTGATTTGTTTCCTTCAGGGTCCGCCTCAAGACTTTCCTCTTTAAACGTACCACCTTTCCCCCCCCCCCCCCCTCCCCCCGGCCTAAAGTACTAATAATAATTGTTGCATTTGATCGCGTCTCTGAGACGTCTCAAAGCGCTTGACAGAATATACTGTAAAGTGAATTGACTTTATTTTGTGGGTGAAACTCGGCAGCCAATTGCATACAGCAGTGTCCCACAAAGAGTTGTGGGTTGAGTGACCAAATTATTGTGTTTTTTAAAAAAATTTGAAGGAATCATTACCCCAGAAAAGCGATCTGCCAATCGGCTAACGACCGGATTCCTACTTACTGCTAGGCAAACAGAGGCGTGTGGAGTAAGGAAACTTGCCCAACATTTCGCCCTCCGGGAATCGAACCCAGGTCTCTCGCTTGTGAGTGAGTGCTCTAACCTCTGAGCTACAGGACTCCACGTAGCCATCGGACTTGTTGCTCAACAGTTCATTGTATTGGAGTTTTGGTTTGCGAGATACTGTCTTAACTCCGATTTATTTTTGTTTACTTTAAGCCAATATCCAACTAACTGACACTTTGAGTCACATCCAAAGTCAGACTTCTTATCGACTGGCCATTTATTAACCATGTGATGATTATCACAGGTCATAATTATCACATCACCCATCCATAATTTTGCCTCACGCATCTTTTTTGAACGCTGATCACACCACACTGGAGCATTTTGATTTGTACATCAGAGATCAGAGGGATCCATTGCAGTGAGTTGCAGAAATACAGTGGAACCTAACCTATGATATTGTGATGGTCTTTGAATCTTGCCAGAGCCACTCAGTAACATGCAACATTTCCTGTGCCTGACCCCAGTTGGTCTGTGCTAGTAATGCTTTTTATCCTGTGTGCTTGTGTGGTACAATGATAAAACGAGTGTAGAATTTTAACAATCAAAATACTGATGGGAGTCATGACCCCATAGGACCTGAGGTTAGCATTTCTTCTGGATTACAGAATAAACAACTGTAAATAACCTGCTGGGTCTCAGACCACACATGTGGCAACGCTGCTGGAAAAGCTCACTCAACAGGGCAGGCAAGTTTAATTGCTAGTGGAGCCTGGGATTCAAACTTACGACCCTTGTGTAAGATGAATTGTATACTTTGTTGGGCTGTTCAGTGATGCATCTCGAAGGGAAGGCCATAATCTGGCCAAGCTCTCGCATCAAGATTGCATATGTGGCCTTTGGGAGGTAGACCTGGGGTATCTTAAAGAGAGACTCAAGTGTTTGCTCTAAATGCTCGAGCATTCGTTCTTATTCAGCCAAATGTCAACGCTTTACTGTGGAGGCAAGAGGGGCAAGGAAAGGTCAGCTCAGAGTGTGGACGGTGGTCCTATCTTAGTGCTTAATTAGTTAGCCCACTAATGGAGCAGAAAGCGAGGACAAGATGGCTGAAGTGCCTTTGGAGATCCCATATCTTTCCTTTCAAGCTGAGCTTTGATCCGAAACTGATTTGAGTTTATGTATTTCATTTGAGAATTTTTCCCGCCAGTCTCTTTGCTTTAATTTCTTTCCCCTTGTGTTGCATCGTCTGACCGTTCGGCTTCAGGGATTAAACTACGCGTGTTATCTGTGCATTTCCTGTTATTTACAAAGTTGTTGTTTGGCAACGTGTGGTTGAAGCAGGCTGGTGCCAACCGAGTCCAGAGAGGTTTAATCTACTGCTGTTTACGTCCCTGAGTCTTTTGCAATTTTACGAGATCTTCAGTGGTGTTTGATTCAGTCCACTATTTGTTGGAGTGTGTGTGTGTGTGCGCAGAAGACGTTCATACTTGAGGCACTCAGTATAACTGCACAGTGAAGCTATCTCACATAAACTGCATCTAAATCCTTTCTGACTGGATTCTGATGGATTACGTTTCAAAGTCGTTTTTTTTTCGAGGGATTTTGGTGCTTAGGGCAGAGGCCGAATGAAAGCTGATTTCCACCTCCCGCGCCCCCGGCCCCCCTTAAATTCCAATCTGACTCTTGAAAACAAGCCCTTTTCTAGTAATTACACATTTTGCACTGCCAGCACCCATGTTCTGGTCTTGTAGCACGCACAGCTCCAATACAGTAAATCTCCAGATTATTTGATGTGGTGAAATCCCTTGACCTGCCGAAATGTTATAGGCTGAGGGTGAGAAATTCCTCTTGCCACTAAGTGCATCCAGTTAAATGGCCTCTGCTCATGGGAAAATTCCATTGTAAGCATACATCATATTCACTGCATTTAGCCCCAAGGGAAATTTGTTTTTACAACAAATGACAGAAAAGGGGAACTGAGGACACTGGCATTACAGGAGTTTAATTAATCATGTGATAGTCGAACATATAATTTGGCCTGTTACAGTCAGCATGAAGTAAATTGAATTTTGTTGGATGTATAGTGGTTGTATTAACTTCATGATAGCTCTAGATGGCTCGGTGATTTTGCTGTTTGTGAATGTCAGTGGATAGAATTCCAGGAATTCCTATGAGAAATATACATGTGGTTGGTCAATAAGGAATGAATCATGTATTGCTGTGACAATGCTTTCAGATACACCAAAGCGGAACGAGAGGACAGGTATAGGTTTGCAAAGGGCAATTTCAAGTCAAACACCAGGAAAATACATGTTTTAATCCAGAAGTCAATTAACGACTTAAGCAGTTTACCGGGAAGGGTAGCTGAGGCCAAGATGATGTGTTGTTAGAATTGTAAAGGGCAATTTCAGGGCAGACACCAGAAAGTTTTTCTTTACTCAGAGGGCAGTTAGCGATAGGTTGACATAAGTGTGGGTGAGGGCAGGTCACTGGACTCATTTAAAAAGTAGCTTAATGTGATTGGAAGACGGTAAGGTGGGTATTCTGAAAGGATAAGATCAGGCAAAGGGCCTTCTTCATCCAAATCAATGTTGTGATCTTGGACCAAAATGGAACAAAAAGGCCTTTTTTTTCATCTGAACCACTCTTGTGCACAATTTCACATGAATTTAAGTGGACTAATATCTGAATTGCTATGTGTCAGCAATGCAACGTACTCAGAGCGTTGTTTACTTCTTTTCTATTGACAGGACCCAATTCTCAGTTGGCGTACACCATTGCTTCGGGCGACTCTTTGGATCATTTCAGTATCAGCAGCGACGGCATTCTGAGTGTTGAGCAACAAATGGATCGGGAAAGTCAGTCATTCTATAACCTGATTATTAGGGCTCATGACTTAGCTGAGACCCCGGGCATCCGGCTCACGAGCACAGCGCAGGTATCTGTTATTCTGCTCGACGTCAACGATAGCCCGCCAAGGTTTATTTCCTCCAAGATGACCTACGTACAGGAAAACTCTCCGCTGAACACAATTGTCTACAAAGCCCAAGCCACTGATCCCGACAGCGGACCCAACAGCTATGTAGAGTACACCCTGCGGATGTCTTCAGGGACCAAGTTCAGTATCGGAACCATCGATGGAGAGCTACGACTGACAGGCCAACTGGACAGGGAAGACATTTCCAATTACACTTTGACCGTGATCGCCACAGACAAGGGTCAGCCATCTCTCTCCTCCTCTATGGACATTACAGTTATTGTACTGGATGTGAATGATAATGTGCCGGTCTTCCAGCAGCCTGGCTACAAGGTAGAGATCAGTGAAAACACACTGAGCGGCATCGATCTCGTTCAAGTTTGTGCCACCGACGCGGATGAAGGCAATAATGGGCAGGTCCGCTACACTCTTATGAGTGGCAATCTGAACAATGATTTCCGAATCGATTCCGTTACTGGTATGATATCAGTCGCGAAGCAACTCGACCGGGAGACAAAGCCTTCGTACTCATTGACTGTGCGAGCCAGTGACCGTGGAAGCAGCCCACAGATGGCCACAGTTCTGGTCAATATAAATCTCACAGACATGAACGATTTTGTACCATCCTTTGAACTGTCTCCCTACACGGTGCATGTGGAGGAGAACGTGCAGCATCTGCCAAAGTCCACCCTGCAGGTTGGTGCTACTCTAACACAGCCCCCTTTTTAAAAAAAACATGTGGCTGGAATTAGCCAGATGGGGTGGTTAACATTCCAAGCTGTTCGTACAAACATTTTGCGCTCAAAACGATTCATTGACTGAACCCAGACAAGTGTTTCAAAGTGATTTTTTTTTGTTTTTTTGATTTTCCTATGCACTGCTGAGCCCCAAACCAATTGGGATAGCAGATGTTGGCAGTCATCTCAAGATAGCAATTCATTCAAAGTTTTGCTTAGTGTCGTAACGTAGGAGTGCCAAGCTCGATCAGTTCACAACAATAGAATTTTCAGACCAAATTTATTGGCTGAAACTGATTGCCAAGCCTTTGTACAATATGTAGGGATGAAGAATGTGGCATTCAGTTTATAATAAATAATCCTTGCATTTGATATAGCGCCTTATCACGTCTTCGAGACGTCTCAAAGCGCTTCACAGAATATACTGTAAAGTGAATTGACTCTATTTTGTGGGTGAAATTTTCACTGAAGACACCGGCCATTACACTCCTGCCAATGTCCCAGTTGATGACTGGCCGTGGGTGAACACCCTCCCCCTAACCCCCNACCTCCGACTCTGTACAACTTATTGTGACCATAGCCGCCTGTGATAATCATTGAGCTGTCCACAGCACTGTTGAACCTGCTGCCCTGTGGATCTCAGCATCTTAGAGCTGGTTAACCTGAGACACCAGCTTAACGTTTAAAGCTGAAGATCAAGTGCTTTTTTGTGAGCAAACAAAATTAGCTGCTTGTGCCAGCAACGTCTTTCCTGCAAGTAACTCTAAGGTGAATGTCTGATTAATCTGGGGGATTGTCGGCCAGGATGCCTAACAAAACCTCCTTCTCTTTTTGAATAGTGTCAAACGATCTTCAATATCCAGGTACTCTATGAAGTGGATTTGAAATAAAACTGAGATCTAATAACAAATGAATAATAATTTGGTCGCTCAATCCACAACTGTTTGTGAGACGCTGCTGCGCACAGTTGGCTGGCACATTTCGCTCACAAAATACACAGTCACAGCACTTTACAGTATATTCTGTGAAGCGCTTTGAGACGTCTCGAAGACTTGATAAGGCACTATATCAAATACAAGAATTATGATTATTATTATCAGTTCAACATCTTATCCACTTCATTGAAATGCATGGAACAGAATAATCTCTTGTCTCTTTTTGACTCCTACGTCCATATAGATGTTCAAAAGAATGACAACCACATCGTACTCAACATGAGATATTGCAAATTGCCTCTGAGTTTCGAGTCAATATAATTTATCCCTGGATTTATGTGCTTTGTGTGTTTGTGTAGGTTGTGGCTCGTGACGATGATCAAGGACTGAACAGTCAGTTGACTTACACCATTGTAGATGGAAATGAAGACGGGGCTTTTACTTTGACGCCTGATGGACAACTCAGCCTGGTCCAGCGCCTGGATCGTGAGACAACAGCACAGTATATCATGACCGTCATTGCCATGGATTCAGGTAAACGCAACAGGACGCATGTGTATAGCCTATGCTGGTGATTCACATACTTTAGCTGATTAATGGAGTTAGTTGGATAGATTGATTAAATTAATAATCTCAAACTCGCCACGTTGGACCTCATAACCTGGGTGATGTTTTGGAAGCATTAAGGCCTCTTGGAAACGCTCTGGGACACTTATCCCACGTGACGGGACTATATAAATGCAAGTTGTTGTTATTGGAATTGGAATGTTGTTTTTGTGTCAAATGTGACAGAAATCTGCGGAAGGACAGAGCTGCTGAGTGTTTCTAAGTCATTCCAGCCCGTTACTGTCGAGCCCAGTCTCTTTCACCTTGTGCTTTTACTGCAGTAGCGTCTACAGATGTTACTCTAGTTTCTACCTGCAAAGTACGAACATTGAATTCTGTACAGTATTATTCAGACTTTGAGCACCGTTGAAGATTGAACAGTAATATGAAATTGAGAACCACGGTGTAAAAGGAGCCTGCGATATTCATGGTTCAGCAGTCCTTTGCCACTTTGGTACCTGTACAACATTAACTGGGTCTATTGATTGGAGAAGTGTGCTATCCAACGGTCTCGCAGAATATACTATAAAGTGAATTGACTGTGTATTTTGCGGGTGATTTATTTAGGCAAATGGGGTTAACATTCCTTTGACCTTACGAAGAAAGCTCAAACGGACACCAATTGCAACAAACCTTTGAGCAAGCTTACTTTTTTCCACCAATTGGAATAGGGTGAGTTGGACTGACCTCCCTGCAGCCCGTATTATGCAAACAAATGAATCAATGTCTTCCAATGCCTAGGCAGCTAGTTACGGAGTCTGACAGCTAGTTATCAGCCAGGTACCGTCTCCATCAGCTGGTTACAATCTCTTTGGCAGTCCGTTAAAATCTCTGGCAGTCTTACAGTCTCTGATAATTCATTACACCAGGCTCCGTGACCCCATCACTGCCACCCTTGCCCGACCCACTGGCTCCCCGTCCCCCAGACGATCGAATTCAAGATCCTCATCCTCACCTTTAAGACCATCCATGGCCTTGCCCCCTCCTACCTCTCTGACCTGCTGACTCCCTACCAACCTGCCCGCTCCCTCCGTTCAGCGGACTCCGGCCTGCTCCATGTCTCCCGCCCGACCCACCCTACCATCGGTGGCCGGGCTTTCAGCCTCTCTGCCCCCACACTCTGGAACTCCATCCCACGGTCCCCTCTCCTCGCTTCCTCCCTCGCCTCCCTCAAGGATGGTCTCAAGACCCTTCTCTTCGACCGTGCGTTCTGTCTCCCTCCCACCTCTCTGCCTTCCCTCACCCCTACACCACCCCTCCCCTATGCTCGGGCCCCGACACCTGACTGTTCAGCGCTTTGGGATGTCCTCCTGACGTGAAAGGTGTTCTATAAATGTCATTTTGTTGTTGTTGTTGTTGTTGTACAGTATCTGGCAATCTGTTATAGGCAGATTGTTGCAATTGTTGCGAGCTGTTACAGTACCTGACCTGCTATTACAATCTTTGTCAACGGAGGGAAGTACAGTGAGACATGCTCGACTAATCACAACTCTGCCTCCCATGCCTAAGGTCAATTCGCATCAACGTTAAGTGGCTGCAAAAGTTTTGATAATGGCGCAAGTCCCCCTCCCAAAATACGGTTTGCGTTGTATTTTACACGAATTTTAGACTTGAGAAATGCCAGCAGCTTTGGGGAGCCCGTACATGCGGTTTATATTGTCCCCACCCCACCCCTCCCCGACTCGATCCCACGCGTCTCACTCTATGAAAAAATAGATCCTTCTCGCCTTGGGGATCAGGTAGGTCAGAGGATCGGTAAGCAAGTGGATCTGGCAGCCAGTTAGGAGCTCCCTAAGTCTTCTCATTATTTTTTGGCTGGATAAACGATGTTTGCATTCCAGATATTTTATTCATCAGCGACACACTTTTTTATTCATCAGCAATACAGCAGTATGGCCTGCAATTCTATATTTCTGCTATTTAATTTTAAAGTGACTTCAGACTGCTACTCTTAACTCCTTACTCTGCTTATTTTTCCGGAGAGAGTTCAGTAATAGATGTTACCTGAATGATGGGTTCCAGCTGTTGTGACTATACAATACAGTGCTAAGGACTACTGCTGTTGTCTTCTTTTACCCACAAAATAAAAAGCCACCGTTTCTCCAGGGTTTTTGGGAGTCTATGATTTTGTGTCAAAAAGGGGAGAAAATGGAGGAGGAGAGAAACTCAGTAAAACTCTCAATAATTATTTTCATTTTCTGTCCATGTTGAAAGGTAGTCAGTCTGGGATGGTAGCACTCTCACCTCGGAGTCAGAAGGTTGTGGGTTCAAGGATTTGCAACTCATATAGTCTAAGCTGATACTCCATTGCAGGGGTGTACTGCATTGTTGGAGGTGCTGTTCTTCAGATGAGACGTTAAACCGAGGTCCCATCTGCCTGTCCTGGCCAACAATTCCCCCAAATAGAATTCGTCATTCACTTCATGGCTGTTTGTAGGACATTGCTATGCACAAATTGACTGCCACATTCACCCACAAAATGCACACAGTCTCACCACTATGAAGCCCTTTCGGACACCCTCGCGAAGTGAAAGGCGCTATAGCAAATGCAAGGAATATTATTAGTGAGAGCACAGCACAGCATAACATCTTGAATTTATATAGTGATTTATATTTATATTTCCACTTCTACTGTCCGTTGGTCGACTGGGTTTCCTGGGCAATCCCCACCCCCTTAATCAAGGTAGTTTCAGGAACTGGCCATTTTACAACACAATATAAATAGTCCTTTAGGCACAGACATATTTTTTTATTTCCAGTGTTATGCAGACGCCAGAGGTGGAAAAGGAAAGAATTCCTTGCAAACGCAGTTGTCTTTGAGTCTTAAGGGATTGCACATCAGACATTGTGAAGTGCTGAAAGAATCTCTAACACATGCTTTTTTGAGAAAAGGTTTGGTCACAGGCCAAGTCGCTGGGAAGCTCATTACTCTGACTAGCAATATTCAAGAATGAGGATCGTAAAGATATTGACACTCAAAATGTGAAGCGCGTTTCACTTCTGATTCCTTTAACTCCGATTAGATGGACAGAACTATACGCGGGTTTGTTCAGTTGCTTTATGGTGTCCATGGCCTGGATTTTATGCAATGCTCGTTTGCCCTGATGCCGTGCAGCAGGTAGCAGACTTTGCTTCAAGATGAACAGTGTGCTGGATAGCAGAGAGCAACCAAAACGGAAATACGTACTCACCTCATTTGACACAGTTTAATGCCAGGACTATATTTTCTAAGAACTTGAACCTGTCCATCTTATTACCCCGATCGTACAGCAATAATCCTATATTATAGTGCAATTTTGTTGGAAATCCTGCCTGACTATTTGAGAGCGGCAGACTGTGAACTATTGACCCTTATGGACAAGTGGAGAAACGTACACTTGTAATCATCAATGTTTCCGGAGGTACGTCAGTCTGAAAACCGAATCGGATGTTTAATTAACCTGTTCTAGTTTTAAAAATGTGAACCATTTTTAGCCAATGATCCTCAGAGTTGCTGGACTTTCCGATACATCCTGTGAAACACTTTGATACGTCTGAAAAGAACTTTGACGTAACTCATACCTTTGCAGAAATCATATTAAATGTAGGGTCCCAACTGATATGGCTTATGTGATTTCATCTTCCTGACGTGAAACTGTAGTTTGTTTCACGTCAGGAAGATGTCTCGAATAATGAAAATCGTCTGGTTAAAAATTACTTGAGCATTCAAGCGATCATTAATTTTGTTCCCGTCCAATGTTGTAATGGTCAAGGGATATTTTTTTTCAATAATCTGGCACCAAAAGTCTCTCAAGTGACATTTAATCCCAGTTGTACAAATACGACCAGTAGCCAAAATGATATGACTGGTATTACACACAAGTCAGGCAACACTAACCATACGTGAGGTTGACTGGCGTGTTTAAAATCCATAGAGAATCTCAGTAAGTACTTTTTCATTAAGTCTCTCTTTAAAGTGAAGTGAAATCAATGCCAGGCTTACCTTTTGTTTGTAGCATTATAAGTGGTAGTTTATCATGGTTTGGGTGCCTGTTAGTCCAGTGCAGCCCACACGCACATTGGAATGAGATGAATGTCTTTTCCATAACAGCTGTAAGGGTCTTTAGTGAACTAAGTTCTTAACCAGGTAACAGTGAATGTGAGTCCACAGCACAAAGTGCCCATTATTTGGCTCTCAGTCAGTATCTATAGAGAGCAAGTGGTATAAACCATATGTAAACTCATTTGTATTATCCATTTACACATAGTTGGCAACTCACATAACTCCTTGTATCCCAGTGGATTGACTTTAAGATCCAAGTCCTGACCTTCAAATCCCTTCACATCCTTGTTCTTCCCTATTATACAATATCTTCCAATCCTGTTGGCAATACCCCTCCACACAGACACACACACACGCACTCTTTCTATTCTGGTCTATCGCTTGTTCCACACTGTCGCCATCCTACAATTGATGGCTGTCTCTTCAGCCCGGGTCCCCCTGCCATCAGGATTTTTCATCCAAAACTGTTTTGCCTTCAAAAGGCAAAATACTGCAGATGCTGGAAATCTGAAATAAAAACAGAAGTCGCTGGGAACAGGCAGCAGGTCAGGCAGCATCTATGGAGAGAGAAAATGGGTTAACGTTTCAGGTCGATGACGAAAGGTCACTTCAGATCGTTTTGACGAAAGGTCATCACCTGCAAACGTTAACTCATTTTCCTCTCTCCATAGATGCTGCCTGGTCTGCTGCGTATTCCCAGTGACTTCTGTTTTACCTTCTTTCCTTTCTCCCAGTCTTTAAAATATTTTGTTTCACTGAAGCTTTTAGTCAATATTCTTGATACTTTCTTTTCTCCATTGACATTGGAGCAGTGTTACATTGCATGCTTGACATGGTGCTTGGTATTACACTGGCATTTTATGTCTGGTCAATCTCCTGTATCACGAGTATGGGCAGGCAGGTTGAAAAAAGATTATCTGCGTGGAGAACTGTTACTCGGTATGAACAAGAATCCTCACAAGGACATAAATAAATAGTTCTCGAACTTATACAGTACGCTTCACATGTGATAGCGTCTCAAGAGTAGTAAGAGGATCAGTAATATATAATGAAAATTTCCACCGGAGGAATAAAAAGCTATCGAAACATAACAAATAATTCTATAAAAGGATAAATACCAGATTAAGACACCGAAAAATAGCTAAAATGCAATATATAAGAGAAAGGTAATGAAAGTTCGAGATTTTCAATTTTTTTGTGTGATTTTGCCCCATTATTAATGAAAGAAAGCATATCGACTGATCTCCAATGTGCCATAACTAAGTTTAAAGATGAGGAAGTTGCAGTAATTTTCTTTGAAGCTGGACCACGCCAGCATATTAAACTTTAAAAGCTAACCGTAAAGTGATTTAAAATGGGGAACAGGAGCTATGTGGAAACACTTTCACGGGTAGTGTAAAACCTATTTTAAACCATATTTATACAATGAAACATTTCGATTTACTGTGAGAAATAAGCACTAACTGTATTTATATTTTCAGCATGCAACAAACAGGAAACTGTCCAACATCTGTTGATCATGCACAGCTGGAATCGTGTTTTGACATCCAATATTAACAAACAGATCATTCTTGCTTGTTACCCAGATTTGGACCTCTCATATATTTATATGTCCACTGACGAGATGGAAAATGAAATCCACCTACATGATATCTACTTAATGTATCGTAACATCTGCTTCACAAGTCAGAATGGCAGGACATATCTTTGAGCTCTTTTAATAATCTTAATCCTTACATTTGATTTAGTGCCTTTAACGTCGGGAGAACATTTCAAAGCGGTTCACAAGGCATACTGGCTGTGCACTTTGTAGGTGAATGCGGTAGCCAATTTTTGTGCACAGTAGTGCCCCACAAACAGCAGTTAAGTGAATGATAGATTATTGATATAGTTTTAGTGATAAGGCTGAGGAAGAGCAGCAGTAGGCTCATGTGGAGCATAAACACTGGCATAGACCAATTGGGCCAAATGACCTGTTTCTGTGCTGTATATTCTAATGTATTCCAATGTAAGAAGACAGCGGTAGAGTTGCGAAAGGGCAGCTTCCAGATCTGCACCGTGGACTCATCATTCCAGCAGTTGAATAGTTAAAGGGTTAACGTATTTGCATGTTGTGTTGTGGGCCAATTCATCAAACTACACAAAGGCTGTGTACAGTATTCAGTGACACTAGCACCACTTAGCAAGTGGGATGAGGCACAGCCTGGATTACAGCACACTTGAAGGCCATTATGGGCCATCGTGACAAATTATTTTGGGCAGCATTGTCCAACAAGCAGCCATGAAGTCAATTACACATTGTATTCGGGGGATTGTTATTGTTGGCTTGGACCCTATGAGAAACTCCCTTTTTCTTTTTGAATCATGCCATGGGATCTTTTAACCATACAGTTAATATGACTTTTGCAAAGTTTGATTGATGTCAAATTTCTTTTCACATCGGGATGATGTTTCAAAGCGTTTCATAGAATATGCTGCAAAGTGAACTGACTGTGTATTTTGTGGGTGAAACTCGGCAGCCAATTGCACACAGCAGTGTCCCGCAAACAGTGGCTGATTGAGTCACCAAATTTTTATTGCTTTAAGGGATTGTTGCTCCTCGGAAAACTGATCTGCCGATTGACTAACAACCAGGTTCCTACTTACTGCTAAGAAACAGAGGCATGCAGAGTAAAGAAACTTGCCCACTGGTTTGCACTGCCCTGGAATCAAATCTCTTGCTTGCGAGGCGAGCGCTCTAACAACTAAGCTACAGTGACTTATCTGTTGTATATATAAATGTATAAATTCATGTTGTTATTGCAATCATCTCTATCTTTACCCAAAAGATAAAGAGTTAAATAATGTCTGATTGCTGAGCCAATAAGCATGTTAATTGTTAGTGTCACTAAACAACAACTTGCAGTTATAAAGCACCCTTCATGCAGGGTAGTATCTCAGAGCACTTAGAGTGCATATGAAATATATGTATATATATATATAAAAGTGAAAGGGAGAAATACTTAGATTCGCAGTAACAAAGATACTTTCTTGTCCAGGACGAAAACATACTGTTCATTATCATAACACATTATGGTACTTTTAGTACTTTGACATCACTACATACTAAAAAATATTCTTAAAGATATGTAGAGAGTGAAAGACCTCGAGCGAAGGCAGGTCATTGCTGTGGTTGTGAGTACAGGACAAAACATAGGTAAATCTTAGCAAAAGATTTACTGCAGTCGTGGAGTGATATCTGTGAATGCCAGAGACTTATCTGTTGTGTACAATATAGTAAGTGTCCTTGTTAGTCTGACGTAAAAACGTCAGCAGGTGGGTCACTTCAGGAAACACTCTTATCTTTGTGCACATGCAATTGTCTTTTCCAAGTGTTATTGAGAATTGAGTTTAAAATACACTCACATAGCAGTTCTGGGCGAGGAATGAAATACTGGGTGAAACATGCAGGAAGTGCGTAATACACCAGTGACAATTCATTTCCAAGAATATTTCATCTCGGTGCTGTGAACCCTAAGTGTCTGCATTTCATACAGTTCCCTGTACCCGGCCCTAGTCTCTAGCAGTCTTACTTTCCTTGTTCATATGCATTCGACCTCTTCTGAGGCCCAAATGGGCTTTTGGTCTTAGCTTTAAGACCACCGTCTTAAAATAATACTAATGAATCTTGCATGATATAGTGTCTTATCACGTTGTTGAAAATCCCTTGGAGCGTGTCACAGGAATTTAAGTGGAGTGACTGTGTATTTTGTAGGCTAATGCTCTCGAATACTGTGCAGAAGTTTGGAAAATTCTTCAATTTAATTTGGAAGCCAATTTTATGTTGTTCTCTTTCATTCAACAAACCTTTGCGCGATCTTACATTACATTTCATGGCTGTGGCCATGAGAAATAGCGGTTTCCACATTTAAAATAAGAGGCCAATACAAGTATCGTGAAGCCTTTATTGGAATTTTATGGCAGCAAAAGAATTTTGAACCCTAGTTATAAATTGAGCGATGTGATCAGGCTAGCGAGGGGGAATGTTGAAAGCTTTGTCTAATATGTTATTCAAGATCATTCAGCCCGAGGACTGAGCTCACACTTACCCCTGTTTTGTTTGTACAAGTACTTTAGCGGCTTGGGTTAATGAGCTCGACTGAATTCACAATCAGAGTGGCTGAGATGAGAAGTTGCTCCTGTAATAAAGCGCTGGATGTCTTCGCCAGCTTCCTTTGTAGTTGCTTACTCTTGACTGATTTAATGTTGGTCTAATCCTCCAAACCTTTAATTTCCCAGGGGTCGAACCTCAATACTTCATAGTCAAACCTCAATGGTTTTGTTTCTCACTTAAAAGGCGGTTTGTTGCACCCAAAAGCAGAGCTATAACCGTTTTTTTAAGCTCAGATAAATAAAAGGAGGAATCGACATTGTTTGGTGGTGTGGCTATAGCAGCAGCATTAGCACAGTGAGATAAAAGACGATAGAGCTGGTGTAAGGAGTATTTAAAATGAGCCAAGGTGTGAATAGGTGATGTTAGCGAGACACCATCATTGGCAGCTTTATTTTTTGAGCTTCTTGTGGTTGACTGTGCCTGTTCAAAACCCATAATAAAAAGCCTTTAAAAACACAACCGCTCCTCCAAGGTACACATGACTGGGCATTTGCCAAGCAGGTTGGCTTAGCCGCGTTCCCTTGCCCCCTTTCTTTCTTAGCCCGGCTTTGGTGTGAGAAAACTGCGTTTTATTTCATTGCATTTGGCAAACTAATACTGTAAGCTCACAGACCGACTTGATCCACTGCTCGAACGCATCCATTCATTCCTTGAGCCCCGCATCCAAACTGAGCTTGTTGCAAGGCAACAAATTCACGTCGGTAAAAAAATCCCACAGGTCTGTGTGTGTGTGTGTGTTTTTTTTAAAAACCAAATGTTTAACCATCGTGTCCTTAGAGGGGATTTATCTTTTTTCTCTTGGAGACGGCTTGAGCTTCGTAGAGTCCTGGAGCAACACCAAATTTGCGTAACAAGTGGCAAGATGTAAGTTCACAGCTAGGTTTCCCCATATTTGCAATGTTTCAAGCTCACTGGGGACATCTGATCGAGTCACAGAGAGAGGCCAGAAGCTCTCCTACAGAAAAGTGTAGAAAAAAATACATTCCTGTAAAGATAGTTGCTTCAAGCTCAGTTGAGGATCAGCTCAGTTGATGCTCCCCTCCGCCTCGCCCCTTCCCTTGCCTCCTTCAAGACCCATCTGAAACCCCTTCTCTTCGACCGTGCTTTCGACCACCCTGCTCCCCCCCCCCCCCCCGCCCTCCACCCTCCCCAATTCCAACATCCAGCTCGGGTCCGTAACACTGACTGTCCAGCGCCTTGGGACGTTCTCCGGACATGAAAGGGACTTTAAAAGTGTCAAGTGGTTGTTCGCACAGTCCTGCAGCTAACTGCATTTCAAGTTTCTCTATCAACATCTTACATCTATACTGTGCCTCTTGCATAAATTGGACAGTTGTGCTTCATCTCACAAAAACAATGGTCATCACAAAGCCCTGGGGGGGAGGTAGGGGCGGGGGCAATTTGAAGGTTTTGACTGAAAGACACAGTCAAGGAAATACATTTTAAAAAGAATTGTAAAGACGGGCGGAGAAGGTGAAAAGAGGAAGCGCTTGCTGGGTCATTGTGGTAGAAAATTTGATTGTAGGAATGACAGAGCGAGCAATTAGTAGTGGAGCAGAATTAGAAGAGCCGTTCCGTACCCGAAATAAAGTGAAGTGAAAAATCACTCAATTTAATTGCAACCTACTGACACAAAATAAATGTAGGTAAGCACTGTACTGAAGCATCGTTCAGACACTGTTGAAAAGTGTGTGTTACAAAGATTGTGCTGCGTTGCCCGAAGCATGCAATCAAAGCAACATTCTGCTTATTATTATTTAAATATCTGTATTTTTGCCCCCTCCTTAATCCAAGGCAGGATGGCCAATTAGACTGTTGTGACTGCTTCTCCAGCTAGCTCAGCCAAATCCCATTCGAATTGAGGACCTATTCTTTCACCGTAGCTTCGGATTTTAAACTCACAAAGACTGGACTGATACTCCATCGTCAGATGAGACGTTAAACTGAGGACCCGTCTGCTTGTTTGGGTAGACATCGAAGATCCAGTGGCACAATTCAAGAAGGGAGTTTCTTTCAAGTGATGTGGCCTCCAATTCCTCACATAAAATTGATCATTTACTTCATTGCCTCTTTGTGGGTCATTGTTGTGCACGAATTGGCTGACTTGTGTGTCAACAAAATATCCAGTCACTACAGTTTACAGTATATTTGTGAAACACTTTGGTATTTCCTCCTGACATGAAAGGTGCTAAAGCAAATGCAAGGATTATTATTATTATTATTATTAGCTGGATGAACTCTGAAATACTGGGTTAAAGCTGTTTGGAATAGATCCTCACTGAAAATAATTAAAAATTATGATAAATCACAAACCCTGTGAAACCACCTGGTGAGAAAAGCATAGATATTGTCAATCTGTGTATCACTCCCAAGGGAGTTAAGCAGTTTCTCCGCTCTGCAGAGCTTTTCTGGATTTCAGCAGGGACGTATTTAAGCCTCTTTTAGTTTTGGAGTGATTTACTTGTTCAGACTCATCCTCAAATGTGCTCAGACGTGGCCATATGTTAACCCCAGACACTGGCTAATACAGGGAGTGGGGCTTTACACTGGTCAGAGAAATAGATGCCTTCGGTATCCACATGCAACCAAATGGGCAACAGGTGCTGTCAGTGACAAGCAGATGGTTGCTCAACATGTGCTGAGCTCAGAAAATACTCTGGGTCACAGTCAGAGAGCCACCTGCTTTACTAGAATTCTTCTTCAAATTCAATACAGGTGGGAAAAGAGAGACGCTTCCTCCACAGGAGCTCTGAAAGGTCAAAGCTACAAAGTATGTTTCCGTGAGTGACAAATACAAGCGGGATGTTTTGTTGTTTCCTGAGTTAAAGAGTTTCAAAAATGCCTCAAAAAGAGAAAATGATGAATATCCTGCCCTCCGAAAGCAAGTCTGTTACTCACAGTGAACTCTGACCGGTATCAGAGTGTCGCAGTGATGATTGAATGTGTTGTTTCAATACTGCTCTTGTCCGCGGCTGTGCTCGGTCATTGCAGGAGGATGAGGAGGCCACTATATAGATCGATATAACAACAAACAGCGAATTACATTTGTATAGCGCCTTTCACGTCAGGAGTTTGTCCCAAAGCGCTATAAAGGATAAATCTTTCACTCTGGATCATGGAGACCATTTGAGAATTGGCCTCCCCTCCCCTCCCCGAGGAAAAGTTGTAATGACAAACTGGAGCACCATTCATTGTTAAGAAATTTTTAACACTGTGACTAATATTACAATAACTTGCATTTATGTTTCCACGTCGGTAGCGTCTCAGAGCGCTTAGCAGTGTTGTGGATTGACGCAGAGCTGGAAAGGGAGACGACCAAAGTCATAGTCGGTAGAGGAAAGTCGTCAGGGTGTGATATGAAGACCAGCAAAGAAGGGGCAAGACAGAGGGATTGAGGCAGGGAGTTCCAGAGATTCAGGGCATAGCGGCTGAAAATACAGCTAATAATGGTGGGGTATAGGGGATGAGAGTCATGCAGAAAACCTAAGCCAACTGAGCTCAGGTGGCAGATAGTGGGGTGTGAGCAGATCGGACATGTGGAGAGCTGCCGGGGTGTGAAAGAAGGAAGGGGTGTCTCAGGGACATGGAGAGGGATGGGACATTTCAAAGACACAAGCAGGGCAGAGGAAGCAGGGCAAGTGATGGGAAGAGCAAGGGCAATCAGAGATTCAGAGAGATGGGAAGATTTCAGGAACGTATTACAGATGTTGAACGTAACAATCCTGGAGGAAACAAATAATGTCTCGGAGACATGGACTGAGTTGCCCACAGTGATACAGTGACTACATGTTACAGTAAAATTCTGTCCGGCACTTTTTACGATGTAAAAGGCACGCTATAAAATGCAAGGATGATCATTATTAATAAAACGTTTCTCAGAAATATTGAGTTAGCAAGAGAACTTAAGATAATATGGAGTCCTGTAGCTCAGTGGTTAGAGCATTCTCCTCGCAAGCAAGAGGACCTGGGTTCGATTCCTGACAGGATGAAATGCTGGGCAAGTTTCCTTACTCCACACGCCTCTGTTTACCTAGCAGTAAGTAGGAACCAGGTTGTTGGTCGATTGGCAGATCACTTTTCCGGGCATAATAATTCCTTCTAAAAAAATAATAAAAAAACTTTGAACACTCAATCCACGACTGTTTGTGGGACGCTGCTGTGCACAATTGGCTGCCGTGTTTCGCCCACAAAATACCCAGTCAATTGACTTTACAGTCTATTCTGTGAAGCGCTTTGAAACTTCTCGAAGACATGACAAAGCGCTATATCAAATGCAAGGATTATTATTATCATTAACATGACAGTGTGAGAGCAATCAGGGAGACACAGTGAGGACCGTATAATCTTTTGAGATCAGCGAAGACATGAGGAAAGCAGGGGATTGCTGAGACTTGGAAAGCGATGGGCCAAGAGGTCAGTGTATCATTGAAATCAGATAACGCTGCAATGAAGATTGAAATGCAGTCAGTAGGATTTAGGTTAAGCATTGGCACACTGTGTTGCATCATATTAAAGCACCAAAGGGCTTCAAAAATCAGGGACACAAAACCCAAAGCATCGATCAGGTTGTGCCTGACAACCTTAGGAAAATAAACGTTATAGCAAATGTAAACTTTCAGCTTATAATGAGAAGCGTGTAGGGATTGTGCTTAAGGTCACACAGATAGATTTTTGCAAGTGTTCCCCAGACTGTTCTTTAATTAGAATTTATGGAATTCACCTCAAATTCACAGGAGGTCAATTGAAGAAATGGTTTTGCCTGGTTTAAATTAGGTGTTTAAATGTGTAGTTACGCTTATAAATAATCCTGCCGATACACAGAATTACTGCCACAAGTGGTGATGCTATATGCCTCTCGCAAGCATTAGCAGAATTCTACTCTAGAGGTGGAGTTAATTTGAAGTTTTAAGAAAGTTGCTGAATAAAATCTGGGGACAACTTGGTTGAAATGACCAATGCCATTCAAACTCGGTTCAATGCTGTCTAAATTCCCTCAGAGCTGCCCCACCAGATGGATATGGTTCCAGTTGCTGCTCCAGGGAATGTGTCCAGTGTCCAGACAACAATTCCGCAGATTAAAGATCATGTCGTGGTTGTTTGTTCGATTTTGCTATACTGCTCTGCACAAGTTGTCTGCACACGTTTGCCTAAAAAAACATACAATCGTTCCACTTCATAGAAAATCCCGTTTAGGATTATTAGTTTTTGTCTTAAATTTTTGAAGATTATCCCAAATCCTTGCACTCAGTCTTAATATGCAAGATGTTTTTTTTCCCACAGTTCTTCAAAAGAAATGAGCTTCCAAATTAAGACATTTGAGATTTTTCCACAATTCTGCACGATCTTATAACAACAACAAAAATTACATTTGTGTAGCGCCTTTTCACGTCGGGAAGACGTGCCAAGGCACTGGAAATATAGTGTAAGGAAAACAGGCTAAGAATAGGTGGAATTTCAGGCCTTATAATGGAGTAGCAAAATTTTAATAACTTTGGCTATTAGCATTTCAGGTTACATTCAATCTTCGGAAGCTATTATTTTGTGCTGTCTGGTAATTTTGTAACATCTCTATTTTGATTTTTAACTTATATTAACGATAATAATAATGCTTGCCTTTGATACAGTGCCTTTCACATGAAGAGGATGTCGCAAAGGACTTGCTGCAGTGACTGCATTTTGTAGGTGAACACAGTAGCTAATTTGGGCACAAGATTGTCGCAAAGATAGGCAGGACACCTGATGAAATTCTTTTCACTTTTCGGATAACGCATTGGGGATCTTTGACGTCCACCTGAGTAGACAGACTAGACCTCAATTTAACATCTCATTTGTAAGTCAGCCTTTCCAACAGTGCAGCCTGTCTCTAGCACTGCATTCGAACTATGTCACCTGGACTATGTGAGCTCAAAGTCTCAACATGAGGCTTGAACCCACAATTTTCGGTTTCAGAGACGAGAGTGCTACCAACTAAATCAGGTTGACTTGTAAGACGATTGCATTTTGTTCAGGTAATTAGATAAAGAAATAGGGAATACCCTGTATAAGGGGATTTTAAATTCTCCTTTGTGCACCCAAACTGCTTGACCTAAAGTAATAATGATAATACAATAACAACAACAACAAAATTACATTTATAGAGCGCCTTTCACGTCGGGAGGATGTCCCAAAGCGCTGATAATAATCCTTGCACTTGATATAGCACCTTTTCACGTCGTTCAGAGGCATCGCAAAGCACATCACAGAAGATACTGTAAAGTGTGGCGACTGGGTATTTTGTGCGTGAAATGTGGCCACCAGTTGCGCACAGCAATGTCCCGCAAACAGCGACGGAGTGAGTGACCCATTTTATTTGCGGGATTGTTGGCCAGGACTTCGAGAGACAGAAACGTTTTTGAATAGTGTCATGGAATCTTTAACGTAACAAAAACTAACGTAAAAAAATTCTGCACCTTATAATAATAACATTGACACACAAGCTGTGTTTTCTTTGGATTATGAGGAATTCTATCTTTGGTAAAAAGATGGGGTGAAATGAGTCTTTGCATCAATTAATTCTCTCACTTATTCTTATCCTTCTCAGCCCAAGAGTGTACATGAAGAAAATAGGTCGTCGGATTTACTTGTAGGGTTATTTTGACTCCTGATGAGAAAGACGCTATATAAATGCAATTTTTTGTTGTTGATTCAGCTGGCGAGTCACAGCCAGCAAATCAAGAACTGCTCTTTAAACTGCTATGTCTCTTTCAGGTCTTCAAGCTCTCTGTATTATTGGAAAATCGGAGTGTGAGACCGTTTATCTTTCTTTCAGTTCCCTTACCTCGGAACGCAGGGCATTTATTAACTGAGAGAGCATGTCTTATTTGCCGCTAGATTTACTGACACGGATAATGCTTTTTCAAAGTTTGGCAAATTTACCGTCAGGCAAAGATTGAGCTCCGCGCTCCCTCCCTCCCTCCGCTCTTTACTGGGCTCATTGTTGTCCAGTTATATGTTCAGTGTCTGTAATAATGCCAAGCCATGAAGAATTGCAGTGATTCATTCTTAAACAAGAGCTTTTTGCACCTCTATTGCAATAGCTAGGGAGATTGATGCCGGTTGTCAATCGCAGAATACTATTTGCAATTCCGTGGCTGGGCGAGGCCAGAGAAAAAAGTGGCTCATTATCAGAGAAAATTGGAGACACGACAGCAAGTCAAAGAGCTCAGGGGAAAAATAAATCCCTACTGTGCTGTTTAAAGTGGCAAACTGCAAAAGTTAAATGTAACTGAAGTTGTAAATGTCAGCAGTTCTGGAGAAGAATAAAAGTATAAAATATAACACTGAAATATTTTCCCCCCATGTTTTAAATTACGCTTGCGTCTGATTCCATTTAAAAACCACTGAGCGAGTCTCTATTTTCGACTGTGCCAGAACTTCCTACTGCTTTTATTCTGCTTCAGCATCGCACAAAAGTTTAGCCCGTGAGCATTCCCAATACAGCACAACAAGCTGGCTGTGCAGGGAAGGCTTCTCTGACAGGACACCTGCGCGGAGCATTGTAATATCGCTCGATCCTAAAGCCACAATATCGACATAAGAGAGTCTGGAGAGAAAGTGCCACTATGGACCTCTAGTTTCCCCAAGGTTTACTTGCAGTCAGCTGTTTGGTTAGCGAATTTAGAGTGTTTCCATTATACTTTTATTCGACTAATAACTGCCAGAAAAATGTGAAACACAATAAATAATTTAATGGGGACACAGATATTAACATGCTTTGCACCGGCGAGGCTGCAAACCTTGTACCCTTCCTCTGAAGAGGTGTGATTCCATTCACAATTCTGGCATTTGGATAGGCGTCAAAGTGGAAATGTTGAATAAGTAAGCTAAAAAAAAAATGCAAATTGCTTTTGATGTTGAAATTTTTTTAAAAGAAAGATCAAAATTACAAATTGTAACTTTTTGTCAATGGGGTATAATCCAAGAAAGTCCATAAAGGCTATGATTCATAAATGGCACGCGCAGCATGGAGTTTCTCCCGGTGTCCTGGACAACAATTACCCCAAGTAAAATTCGCTCAACTACAAACTTCGTGGCTGTTTGTAGGATGTTGTTGTGTCCAAATCGCCCACAAGGTACGCAGTCACTTTGCAGTATATCTTGTTCAGCATTTTGAGACGTCCTCCTGATATAAAAGGTGCTATATCAAATATATCGACCATTATTTTGTCGTTATATCAAATTAACTCAACAAATCCGAAGTGGTGACCTGGCTATGTGGCCAAAAAAGAACCTGGGAGATGAAGTTTTTGTGTTATACTAATCCTTTCATTTGATATAGCGCCTTATCACGTCTTCGAGACGTCTCAAAGCGCTTGACAGGATATACTGTAAAGTGAAATGACTGTGTTTCTTGTTCTTCAGCACACGTACACAAGCACGTTACACATGGTGTCTTCCCCAGTCCTCATCATTCAACTCCACTGTGGTTTAAGAAACATTCTACCAGGAACATTACTTGATGAGAAACACATTTGTTTCTCAGAAACAAGCAAAAAAAACACTTCTGCCTGCGAGTCAAATTTGATTTGTGTTTCGATGTAGGTCGCGGTTTTTAAACTTTATTTCCAACAGTGTAGTGGCGAGTTAATTAGCCAGAAAGCGATCTGAAATTTAAAAAAAAATACACAAATTACCCTGAATATATAATAGTGGTGAATTTGCAAAGTTATTGCTAAGTAGAAGTTCGCCACGTCAGCGTGCGATTCAAAAATACATTGGCTGGTTCTAAAGTTTGAATGAGATAGAGTGAAATGGAAACAAGATCTTTCCTGAAAGCATTAGGCAGTCTGTGACGTTTGGTCCAGGCGGACTGTCAAGATTCTTATTCTGTCCTTGTCCTACCTCCATGTGCAAGTAAAGTGCAATGGCTGCTCTGTATTTTAAAGCCTGGGTTGCCAAGTCACGTCAGCTTCAATCAACTCGACTTTCCAAAATATAAGCTTGATAGCAGCAGGGTTAGGTTCAGGCTTCCTGTTAAGTATACGTGAAGCCTTTTTTCTTATCATTGTACACTTCTGCAGCTGAAATTACATCTCGCAGGCCCTTCACTGCGCTCTGAATTATATTCTGGGTGTACCTCACTGAATTCTGCTTTGCCTAAATATTTTCTTTGGTATGACTCCCACATATCTGTATTCTATCTAAAGATGGACCTGAAGCCGGTGTGGTGAGATGCCACAACGCACTGTGCTGTGAGCTGGTAATGTGGCATTATCACCCAAAGGCCATACAATAACACACCGTCATATAATAGGGACAATCTTTGCATTTTGTATGGCGCTTTTCACATTGAGAGCACTTCACAGGATTTACTAGGAAATGCAGCGGCTGTGTTTCGTAGGCTTTGAACGTAGAAACCGCTTTAGCCCCTTTGATTATGGTTCAGGGGCTGGGGAATGGCAGATGCCGAAAGAGCTACGCAGGTAAAGTAGGAGAAATAAGGTGTCTTTTTGAAGACCAAGTGGTAATGGCACCGATTCATCATTTGTGGCGTTCATGGAGGGAGAAGAAGCGTGTATCTTTGTGCAGCAGCTTACGGGTTAATTTATTCTGTGGCTCCCAGAAAGTTATGAACGCTTAATGGTAATCATTCAATTCCTCAACGTTGCCACATAATATTCAACTGTCGATTTACTGAATGTCATCTCTTACAGATGTTACATGATCAGAAACACATGCATGTTTTGAAAACAGCAAAGAGCATCTAGTAGAGGTGGGAGGGGGTGAGCGAGAGAGAGGAGAGAAGGAACCGACATGAAGAATGCCTGAGCGAGGGACTGATTTCACACTAATGGAAGGGTTGAGTAAATGAACAATTCTGACTGGTATGTCAAGAGTCAACTTGCCATTTATCCTTGCGTTCTCAGCCTGCATTGTTCGTTCAGAGTTCGGTTTGCGTAGAATGTTTTGACTGGAGCGAAGCAAGACAAATTCTCAAGTTTAGCTGCAGATGAGCGGTTAGTAGGAGCAAATCGCAGGGCTGTGGGTGATATGTCGAAGTGGTTGAGATGATGTTATGCACCACAGCTGAGAGATTTTAAGGTTTAGCTTTAAAATTCAAGGCCTTCTTAAGCGATGATAACTAGCTTTAAAGCCATCGCGTGTATGTTTCTCGTGCTTAGTCTTTAGTTTTATGCATAATTTTGTTCAAATAGTGAGTGTTTCGATAACAACAACAGCCTGCTTTCTACAGAGATTACGTGGGAGTCTGTGGAGGGCGAGACCATGGTGGGTAGACAGGAGATGACTGAGAATGCAGTCAAATAGAAGTTTTTAGATGAGTTTAACAACAGAGAAGGAGGAAGGGAGCCAGGTGGAGGGTTTAAGGAGAGAGAGAGATCCTTAAATAGGAAGGCAAAGTGGCTGAAAGCTCAGGCTACCGAAAGATGGGGTGGACGGGGAAGGGGTTTGAAACAGGCAGAAGAGGCGGAGTGGAGGTTGAAGGCAGGGGAGTGGAACCCTGGGAGATCCCAGAGATCGTGACCGCGTTGGAGAGGTATGAAGTTCCACTGGTCGGCAATCCGCTCATAAAAGCCATTGCTGTGGTTAGTAACTTCCCCGTTCAGTGGAATTTAACCCATGGTAGCAATGCGCCCGGTAGAAAGAGCTGGGGCAACAAGCACAGAGTGAAGCAACATCACTCGGATCAATAAAGTGGTTGGGATTGGGATAGCCAGATTTCTACTTACTTATGCCCACCCAGGACTTCAGTACACCTCTCCCTCCCTCCCTCCCTCCCTCCCCGCGCACTCCCCTCACCTTCATTTTGTTCTCTCTCCATCTCATTTCACCTTTACACTTGTAACATGCCACGTTGCTCATTTCTGCACCTTTATCTGATGCAATTCCTTCTGTGCGTGGCGCAGTAGCTCAATCTGAATGCAGTGGGGGTTGAAGAAGCATTCCCACAGCATGACTTAGTCAAAGCGTCTGCACTGTGAGATGTTTGTTTTTCTGCAGGGAACGCTGCTGAATTGCTCCAAGATTAGAGCCAAAGTTTCACAAGCCCGAGTGGGGTTTGCTTGCGGTTCACATTTGTGGTCACTTGTTTCAAATGCATCGTCCCAACAGTGTTCTAGTACACACTGGGCCAGAGCAGCAGAACCTCACAGAAGTTAAACTTCGATTCTGCTACTCTGCCTCTGCAATTTATTGTATAACTCATGCTTTCATTTTTCACCACATTGTGTGGGCATTGAGTGTGTTGGATTTATCGCTGCGTGTCATTTTGGCTCAGTTGGTACTGCTCTGGCTCCAGGTAAGACGTTTGTGGGTTCAAGCCCCACATCGGGACTTGGGTTCACCATCTGTCTCGGCTGAACACTCCAGTGCAGGGTTGGAGGATAGCTGCATCGTCAGATGTGTTGTTGTTAAACATCCTGCGACAGTTTCTTGAAGAGAAATGGAGTTCCTTCTGTGGTTCTGATCAATAAATTAGTATTTCACCTCATTGATGCTTGTGGGAGCCATTGTTGAAAATAAAACACCTCTTCACAAGATCATATACATTCCACTGATTCCGATGTGTCTAACGAGAAAGGATTGACCCAGAGCGAGATTTAAGCAAATGTATCCGGTGCATTGAAAAATCAAAGTGATCAACACTTGCTGACTACATTAAAACAAAATTTGAAGCATTCTCGGATTGGGTTAACATTTTAAAAGGTCATTTTGATTTGTTAAAAGAACTTCTTGATTGCCAGTATTCTTCCATAATGTGGTTCGCCCAAATTATTTCAGCCCTGGGATTGCCTTACAACTCCCTCCTATATCTTAATGCTGACCTGCGTAAAGGGCGCAATATAAATACAAGTTGTTGTTGTCTTGTGATAAGGGACATTTAAGTAGATGACCGAAGGCGTGGGGTCAAAGGGGAAGGTCCTTGAGATGAACTTTGAAGGAGGCCAGAGAAGATGCGAGGTGAAGGGATGGAGTGGGGCAGAAAGGCTGAAGGTTTCACAGTTGATGGTGGGGTGGGCAGGGTGGGGGAATGTGGAGCAGGCAGGTGCTGAGGGAGTGGGTGGGTCTGTAAGGTTTTAGTGAGTCACGGAGTTACAGACAGTGGAGGACTTTAAAAGCGAGGACGATGATGTTGAACTCTACCCTCTGGCGGATGGAGAGCCTGTGGTGCCAGGCGAGGACGGGGATGCTATTGGTCACAGTGCCTGGTGCACGAGAGAAAACGAGCTGCAGGGTTTTGAATGGTCTGCAGCTTGTGGAGGGAAGAGTTGGAAAGTCTGGCAAGCAGAGGATTAGCATTGTCAAGCCTGGACAAGATAAAAGCATGGATAAGGATCTCGGTGGCCTGAGGGGAGAGGTAGTGGCAACAGTCATTTAATCCATGTCACGTATGATCTCCCGACGTGAAAGGCGCTCTATAAATGCAATCTTGTTGTTGTTGTTGTTAAGTGACCGGGCGGAAGGTAGCATAAAATGTGGGTTCTTTTGACATAAAAACCAAGTTAATAATTCTTATATACCCTCTTTGACACCATGCTCCCTACCCCCAGAAATGTACATGACCTTTTTTTTTCATTGGGAGAATGAGAAAAGCAGCTTCTGGCAAGGAGTGGAGGATGTTGGATATTTTGCTGACATCAGAAGCAGTACTTTTCATGCAAATGAAATCAAAGGCTTGATAAAACATCGACCAGACTGTGTTTGCACTTTACTCACATAGATATACAGGGGATGTGATGGTTGACACGTAGCCCTAAACCCACGGACTCCTAGCTGTTCCTTCTGGCACAAATAATGGGTGGGAAGGAAGGAGATTTATTTTTCAGTTTACATTCAGTCCACGACAACGGTTCTTGGGTTTTGTCCTTTTCACCCCTGGCTGTGGTTTGGTGGGTCACCGGCCTGTTCGTGGCAGCACACAGAATAGACGATTACTAATGCAGCAGAAATGCTGGGAAGCCAGAGCGACCATGGAACAAACTTTCTTCACTTCAAACAAGACCTCTGCTTTCTGTAGTGTTGGACCTAGTCCACAAGTCGCTGCTTTTTCATGCGTTCATGATTGGGGTACTCATGCTGTGCGTTGCTGAAGTGTTGCAACACCTCATTACATGCATCTGTCTGCTCGACACTCACTGAACTTTGTGACTACTTGTTCAAGAATGCAACAGAAGCAAAATTCCTGTGTTTCCTGACTTTCTGCAAATTGGGATAGTCTTTTACTTGATAAAACGGTACCTGTGCGCTGGGACGCTACCCTTTGATTCCCTTACATTTGACATTAATTGAAGATTCTGAGGAATTTCATTTCAAACGTGAACATCATAGTGCCAACTTCTGAGGCTTTTTTTTTTGCATGTTACAAGTCCTTGTTATTTTATTGTTGTACCGTTATTGTTTAATGCTGATTGTTTAAACTAGGTATGGCACCAATGCTCTACAGAAAAGACGCCTGTTTCGCCACAGAGTTTGGTGGGACGAAATGAATGAATCTTTTATTTTACAACACACTATATATATATACGCATGAATGTATACCAACTGTCCAATATTCCAATGTCAACACAATTTATTGTTAATTCAAGTTCCATCAGTGAATTGGAACTAAAATAAATATTCTGTTTAAATTGTGCACAATTATAAATACTTTTTATATGTTTACACAGTACGTCCTTGAACATTGTGCAAATTGTAAATCATTTCAAAGCTGCGGAGAGGTTTTCAGTATTAGATCGACAAGGGAACAATAGTATGTGAAATCCCTGAAATACTCACCTGTTTGGAACTGTCTTTGTACCCACCGTATTCCACCACCAATGCCCAATTTGTACTGACTATTTTTACCCCCCAAAAGGGAGGCATATAGATAAGAAATAGTAAAGGATCAGAAATAGAGTTTCACTTGACTGAGCATTTCTTCTTCATTCAACATGCTTCACATACCTGTTAGTATTGTCTCACATCGAATAGTTCTGAACATGAAGAAAAAATAAATATATCTCTAAATAAGTATCGATATATCTGTACAATAGGCTGCAAATCAAGGCAACTTGAGTCATAAAGTGCTGGGTTCAAGCCCCACGTTGGGACTTGAACTCATACTCTAGGCTGACACTCCATTACAGTGCTCGGGAGCGCTTCGTGTTTGGATGTGATGTCTTTTGGATGTGACATTAAACCGAGGTCCGTCTGTCTGTTCAAATGGGCAAGAAAGATCCTGTGCCACTCTTCGAAAAGAGAAGGGAGTTTATTGTTGGACCTAGCCAACGATTCTCTGGATAAAATTGGTCATTCACTTCATGGCTGTCTGTGGGACTTGCTGTCCACAAATTGGCTGGCTTATTTGCTTATTTGCCTACAAGTATGCGATGACTACACTTTACAGTAAAATCCTGTGAAGCTCTTTGAGACGTCTCAATGATGTTGTAACGCACAATATTAAATGCAAGGATTATTATTTTTAATTGCAGCATGTATACATATCCCACAATATCGTTCGCAGAATTATTATGAGTCATGCTGACTGGGCCGGTGGTGTGAGTTTGGATTTGAATTAACGTATGGAGTAACATATGAAGTCCTGTAGCTCAGTGGCGAGCGCACTCGTCTTGCAAGCGAGAGGACCTGGGTTCGATTCCCCAAGCCAGGCAAAATGTTGGGCAAGTTTCCTTACTCCACACGCCTCTTGTTTACCTAGCAATAAGTAGGAAGCGGGTTGTTAGTCGATTGACGGATCACTTTTCCAGGGGTAATAATTCCTTCAAAAAAGAATTAAAAACATTAGTCACTCAATCCATGAGTGTTTGTGGGACGCTGCTGTGCGCAATTGGCAATTTTGCCCATAAAATATACGGTCAATACACTTTACAGTATATTCTGTGAAGCGCTTTGCGACGGCTCGAATATGCGATAAGGCGCTATATCAAATGCGAGGATTATTATTATATGAGGTCCATTACAAATAATAGCAGCATTGCCAACGTCCCTACCAAAGGCTCAAAATTCCACAATGTCTTGAACTTCAAAACTTCTGCAGAATTGTCAATTCAGTCTTAACTTGGAAGCCATTTCTTTTTAAGAAATGCAGAAAACTGACTCGCAAATTCAGACTCCATTCTCCTCCAACTTAAATGTCAAGACAACATGGTTATAATGGCTAGGACCAGGTGGAATTTCAGACCTCAGATCGGTTCCAAGTAAATGTCAATCAGACTTGTGCAGGGGTGATACCCTGCACTGAGCACATGACCCTTCACCTTTGCGTCTCAATTTAAAGCAAAGGATTTCCTTACCATATTTTGTTTTAAAAACGGCATCGCTTTATATTTGATAGTGTTGGTTGGGGCCCGGTGACCTCGGATCCATCAATGTGTTGGGCTATTAAATTACAGATGAAGTAATGGTACAATATAATTGAATGCCAACTCTTCCATTATCAGCAGAGCTCGTCTCAAATGTTAGCTGCTCTGTCAAGACGTACCACATACTCACTTTACAGTCTGAGAGCACTGGCATTGACTCACACAATCCCTAACTGAGATTGAATCATTCACGTCTACCAAGGAAGTAATGTATACTGGTAAAAGACCCAAGGGGTCAACTTTCTGCTTGTCAACAAATTTACCAACCTTGGTGGTGTGCGTGTCTGTGATGGGGAAAATTCCCATAAACTGACAAGCAGAAAATCGCCCAGCAACTCCCCACCACCCATCTCCTGGGGGTAATCCGAAGCATGTCGTGTGGAAGCTCTTGGAAACAACAGCAGATGTAAGTACGACCCTTCAGAATTAAAGCATGAGAAGGACAATGAGGTTGATCATAGATGATCAATGTATGATTGCTTAAAAAAAAACCTTCTGTACGTGTATCAAAATCCCATTATGAATTGGTACTGAAATCAGCGCTTTTGTAGCGACAGGCACATAATGGATCCCACGTGTTGGAGACCATAACTCACTCTTGGTTTCAAATTGCATTGAAAGCAAATCGCGCTCCACTGCCAGCAACGATGGAACCCTCCGCAAGCGCGGGACACAGTCACACCGCTCGCTGCTTTATTCTGCATAGCGTGAGCTTGACCAGGGCAGAAGTTTCCAACAGTAACAAGAATAAATCACCAAACAGAAAGAAAGATATTGCAGCTGTTGGAACATAAACACGGTTATAAAGCAGAATGAGACTGAATGGTTGCAGTTTGCCGGCTACGGTTTGCCAGAAAGATTTAGTGGTCCAGGTGACTCCAGAAGCAGTGTTGTAATTGTGCAGAGGAAGAACCCCAAGTCTAGTTATTTGAATCCTGACAATAACCCAATTAGAAACAGTGATACTGCAGCTGCCTGACCTGGTGAATTCAGTGACTTACGACTGCAGTAAATTCTAGACTTTTTACTGCAAGAATAAATTAGCCCGTTTTAATTTTTAAAAAATCCACATGTATTGCAAAACCTCATGGAAAATGTATAGCCTTTGGGCTCAAATATGGGAACAGATATTGAGAAATCTGCACTGGACGCAAGGCCCTAATCTATCTCTATCCACCACAGACAACAGAAGCAAGTGTTAACAGCTTGCCAAAGGCACCAAGGTACCTTGTTGGAGATGGAAATCCCAAGAAACCATCCCCTGTTTTATCATTGTTACAATGCAGAAACTTATAATGATAATAATTCTTGCATTTGATATATTGCCTTATCACGTCTTCGAGACTTCTCAAAGCACTTCACACAATATACTGTAAAGTGAATTAATTGTATATTTTTGGGGCAAAACGGGGCAGCCAATTGCTTACAGCAGCGTCCCATGAACAGTCGTGGATTAAGTGACCAATTTAATATTTTTTTGAAGGAATTATTACCCCAGGAAAAGCGATCTGCCAATCGACTTAACAGCTGGGTTCATACTTACTGCTTGGTAAACAGAGGCATGTGGTGTAAGGAAACTTGCCCAACATTTTGCCCTGCCTGGAATCGAACCCAGGTCTCTCGCTTGGGAGGTAAATGATCTAACCATTGAGCGACATGACTCCACAAGCTCTGTTGAAAGTTGTTGAATCTTTTCTGTTATCTACAAAACACGTGCAGCATGCAAGTGTCTTACTTTATTGTATTGTATTGTACGGACCTGCCACAAGACTGCTTTCCCGTGCTTCCCTCTCCCTCTTCTAAATACGGGACTTCACTTCTGTCCATGTGTGGCAGTCTTGTGAGATGTGTCATTGTGGTGGGTCAGCAGAAGCTTTGGGAATGGATAGGAACTGCATTTGTTGGGCACAGTAGTTATTTTGCGGTGCCATTGTTTTAAAAAAAATGAATCGGAAAGCAATGATCTCACCAAGTCTGTAACCCACTGAGAATTGCGAGTCCATAGTACTCCAGGGTCCGCTGATGACAGTCCAGCCAACTTGGCTCATTCGTCGAACTTGAAGAGTTGAACTGGTCACTGTTTCTTGTCACTCAGCGATTGCTAACCCTGAAATCTAAGCATTTCAACAACATGATTGTTGGGCAACGAAACATTGGGCAAGTTTCCTTACTTCACACGCCTCTGTTCACCTAGCAGTAAGTAGGTTGTTAGTTGGATCGCTTTTCCGGAATAATAATCCCTTGAAAATAAATAAATAAATAATAATAATTTGGTCACTCAATCCACGACTGTTTGTGGGACGCTGCTGTGCGCAATTGGCTGCCGCGTTTCGCCCACAAAATATACAGTCAGTTCATTTCACAGGATATTCTCTGAAGCGCTTTGAAACGTCTCGAAGACGTGATAAGGCGCTATGTCAAATGAAAAGATTATTATAATGATAAGGTGCTACACGCCTAATAATAATCCCTCCAAAACCAAAAACAATAATAAATTGGTCATTTTCAATCTACGACTGTTTGTGGGACATTGCTGTGCGCAATTGGCTGCCGCGTTCGCCCACAACTATACAGTCAATTCACTTTACAGTGTGTTCTGTGAAGCGCTTTGGGATGTCCTCCCGACGTGAAAAGCGCTATATCAAATGCAAGGATTATTATTATTATTATTATTATCGAATGCGAGGATTATTATTATATTATTATCATGCACATGTGCAATTGCAAGTCTCTCTTAAGAATAGTGAAGGGTTTCCACGCATGTCAGACACCTGGCTGACCAAATGAAAATCGAACAGGTGCCTGAGTTCACCAATGCCAGAGACTTAGGGGACTCCCGCACATCCAGGCTCTCTCAGCACAAAACAGACTGCGTCACCATTCATTTTGCACTTCCTAAGAATCTCTTTGTTCCTTTTCTTGAGTCAGAAGAAGTTGCCTGCTGATACAATACATGGTCACATTTTATGCCTGACTGCTGATGTATAACCATCTGCTGAGTGATGTGCACGTGCAGCACAAAATGAAACCTCCTGATTTCCTCCTCCTTCCTGCTGAGAATTGGCTGGACTGTGCCCAGACCCTTACCCTGAAGGACTAAGACCAGGAACTTGTCATCTGGGAATGCACGTTTCGGTTTTGATCTTTGTGTTGAAACAATGGATCAGTTCAAATCATACAAAGGTTTTTGGGTTCAATTAGCATCATTGGAGAATCCCACCTCAAGGCTTCAGGGGGTCAGAGTTGAGGAAGGATCAGTGCTTCGGCTTCTGCTGTTTACGTTTTAGAATAAATTAATGATTGCCCTGAGGCTGCGGCCCACTGAGAAGGTTCACATATGTTCCCATGTGCGGAGGATGCTGAAGTAATGTTGGTCATTTACTTCACAGCTGTTTGTGGGACATTACTGTGTGGGACAAATAAGTTGCCACATTGCCCTTGAAAGTACACAGTCACTGCACTCTACAGTGAATCTTGTGAAGCTCTTTGAGATGTTTTGTCGGTATAATAAGATGCTATATCAAATGCAAGGATTATTATTATCATTATCATAATTTTGATCATGCTAACTTCAGAATTATCAGCGGTTTGTGAAGCATTTTCTAGCGACCAATTCTCTCTTAAAGGGGAAGAAAAGTCGATAGGGAGTACTTTACTCTCTGGAATTCCATCCCCCAACCACTCCGCCTCGCCCTTTCCTTAGCCTCCTTCAAGTCCCGCCTCAAGACCCTCCTCTTCGACCATGCCATCGGTCACCCCCCCTCCCCTCCCTTCTCCCCCCGCCGACCCCAGCTCGGGTCTGAAATGCTGTACACTGTCCAGCGCCTTGGAACGTCCTCCCGACGTGAAAGGCATTATACAATTGTAATCTTGTTGTTGTTTATGTTCAAATTATTTCTCCCTCACTCCCCCGATAAAAAGGACTTTATAAAAAAGTCTTGTTTAGCTGAGGCAAATAATGCTCATGTTTCTACAGGAACTTGTCCCTAGGGTCGTATCTTATACAGTAAACCTCAAATAAGTCGTATCAGTTGGGACCATACATTTAATATGACTTATGCAAAGTATGAATTATGTCAAACTTACATAAGTCGTATCTTATATGGGTGAGGGTGGGTGTGATGGGGTCACGGAGCCTGGTGAGGGAGAGGACACAAGCTGCAGCGTTCTGGATGATGTGCAGCTTGTGGAGGGAAATGTTGGGAAGGCTGACCAGCAGGGCGTTGGCTTAGTCGAGTCTGGTTGTAACGAGGGTGTGTATCAGGGTTTCGGTGGCCTGAGAGGTGAGGCAGTGGCGGAGTCAGGTAACGTTGCGCAGATGGGGGAAGGCAGAGTGGGTCATAACACGGATGCAGGGGGGGAAAGGACAGTTGAGGGTCGAACAAGACGCCTAGGTTCCTGACTGGCTTGGTGAAGTGGAGTGTGCATCCTTGGAGGCTGATGCCTCCAGTGCCTGAGGTGCTGAGGCGTTGGCGCGAGCCGATCAGGAGAGCCTCGGTCTTTCTGACGTTAAACTGTAGAAAGTTGGCTCTCATCCCAGGTCTTGACATGAATGGGCAGAATTCCCATTCATAATACGTGGTGATGGATCGCTTTTGCTCACCACGTGACCAGGCATTCCCTACCCCCTCGCCATCAGGTGACACTCTTGACTCTCTCAAGTACGACTTGGGCGATTATAAGATTTACACAGATCAGATTTATGTGAGTTTTACTGTAGTGAGGTTCCCAGAGCAGCACCTATTGGATATAAATAAAATAATCCTTGCATTTCGAGTGAGCTTGAGAATGTTGCACAGCCTGCCAGCTGATCGGTATCGAGGAACAGCAGAGAGGTCAAGGAAGACGAGGCGGCAGAGAGAGTCCTGGTCGAAGATGGGCAAAGTGTCATTTGTCACTTTGACCAAAGCTGTTTCTGTACTGCGAGTGGCAAGAATCTAATCCCCGCTCTTGAGCGAGCACAAGAGTGGATTTAGATTCGGTGGCTCATGCAGAAAAATACCAGTGTTGATAGGGCAAATAGCTTCTGTGCTGTAACGTACATAATTCTACTCTCCACTCTTAAAAGCTACCTCAAAAACCGTTGTTTTGAATATCAGATGGCAGCTTGGTTGGGAGGCAAAAAGGGGCAATTTTGGCCAGTTATATAATAATAATGAAGCTTGCATTTGATAATCCTTGCGTTTGCCCCTCCCAACGCCTTCTTGAAGGACCGCCTTCAAGACCTCTCTCATTGGCCACGCTTTTAGCCATTTCCCCCCCCTCCCGCAGTCCCCAGCTCGGTTGCTAAACCTTGGACTATTCAGCACTGTAGGATGTCCTCCCAATGTGAAGGGCACTACATCAATGTAAACTTGTACATTGCACTTTATCACGGCATCACAACATCCTTCACAGGATAAAGTGTAAAATGATGTAACTCTTTAGATTTTGTGGGTGAACCCAGCAGCCAATTCTCACACACCGGTGTCCCACAAACAGCCGTGCAATGTGTGACCAACTTTATTTGGGGGATTGTTGGCCAAGATAACACCAGGATAAATTCTTTCTATTTTCGAACAACGCCGTGGGATCTTTAACTCTACATGAACAGGCAGGCAAGACTTTGGTTTAACTTCTACTTCAAAGGACAGCATCTGCACTGGTATTTTTCTGCATGAGCCACTGAATCTAATGCAGTAAATACTGTATGGGTTCCCAGTCCCGATGGCGGACTTGAACCCACAACCTTCTGACTCAGAAGTGAGATTCTATATTCTGAAGCTGAGTTGTCTAGCTAGCCAAGTCTACTTGCTTGATTTGACCATTCCTTTTGCTTGCTAAGGATCTGCTGTAATGAGAGAAGAGTTAGCCAACCATGTCTTAGTCAACTGGGCACAAGAGGTATATAATCCCTATAAATCTTTGGAATCATTGCAACATGTAAACAGATCCTCTAAGATATCTGTTGATGCACTGAGAGAGAGTGGACATACGTTTCATTATTTCGTAGCACATCTGTTTGAAATACTTTTCAAAGTTAATCAGAAACATACAGCGATGGTTTAAACTGAACTTTTATGTATTCCCCACAATCCAGCGTACTAAAAAAATCTGATAATCTAAACATTGTGTTTTGCAATTCTTTCTACCAAAATTGACGATGCTGTGTGATTTTTATGGCACTGCCTACGCCTCAGTAGGATGACAATTCTCATGTCAGAAAACTGCTAGTCAGCGAGATTTGTCTTTGATAAACTGTGGCATTATCTCCCACGGAGATCAGTTCAATGAGGAATTTCTAAAATTAGTACAGCAGAATGAATACGCTGCTGCAATGTCTGCGCAAGTGTGTTCCTTTTCTATAGTAGTGAACCAGATTACAGGGTTAATTAAACAGACATCTTCAAAGCCCTCCATGGTCTTGGCCCCCTACCTCTCCTATCTCCTAACCCCATGTCAGCCGGTCCGCTCCGTCCACTCGGCGGACACCGTCCTGCTTCGGGTCCTCCGCGCTTCCCGCCCCACCGTTGACGGTCGGGCATTCAGCATCTCTGCCCCCACACTCTGGATCTCCAAACGCTTTCCAAAACTGAAATGCACAATGATGCCTGGTCATTCATAGTTCTGTGATGATGGCTTTTATATCCAGAAATGAGGATTGGGCAAAGGCACCCGTGTTGTGGCTTCATATAATGCCAAAAGCAATTAATAGGATATGCCTGAGTTTCCGCTCTCGCCAACCTTCTCCCTCAGTACATGTGCGTGCATGTGTTACTACACATGGCATTGAGATCAGTGACAGGCATGATTGTGTTCCTTATGTGCTGGCAATGCAGGGTTATGTTGGATAAAGACAGACATCTAGTTAGACTTTCAGATGATTCTGTTTTCTGTAAGCAATACATTAAGAACCATTGCAAACCATTGGCTCAACCGTACAGACTGACCAACTACATCATAGTACTATTTTTCAGCAGATTAACCTGGTGTGACACCATCATGTCAGCACCAATAAATGACCAATTATGACACATTGTTGGCTCAGCGAGAATAAAGACCTCACTATAAATTGCAATTGGCTCCAGATCTGCTGCTTTGTTTTTTAACATTCCCCTTGATAATACTGTGGGGTGTAACAGGCTGAATCAGATTGATTGGAAAGACTCAGTAATCTGGGCACAATTTACACAGGGGCCCCACAGTGATCAGCATTTCCTCTGTGAATTGATATTCTTTCAGAGAAGACTTAGATATAATGACTTAATGATTTTCATCATCCAGCATGTTGTGTACTGTACACAGTTATGGCATTAAGGCACTTCTTTGCTTACATCTATAGATCTGTTTCTCTGGGTACAAAAGGATGAAAGGTTTTGTGGCATAATATGCAGGATGTATTAACACAATTGGTAGTCTCTACTCCTTAATAAGTTTTGTCTCCAATTGGGGATTCTTTCCGCTAAAGTAGAGGTATGTCAACCGACTCTGCTCCAAAAGTAGGTTGCACCAGAGCAGAATTCCCATAAACGGCATGATGTACCTTTCCTTGGCTAAGGAATTCCATTCAAAATCGACAATTATTAGAAGCTGTCAGTAGCCATGGCATAATGGAATGGGCAAATGACAGACTCAAATACTGACCTCTACTTGAAGAGCGACGTATCTCAATCTTTGCTGGACAGTCAATGCTTTATTTTCTGATGGTTTTCATCCATCTGTTGATGACAATAAGTGTCAGCATGATTCGGTTGATAGCACTCTCGCCTCTGGGTCAGAAGTTTGTGGATTCAAACTTCTGACAGCATTTTCAAGTCAGGGTGGAAGCTGAATTCCGTGTACAGTGTTGGATGGCGTGTTCTGTTGTCGGAGATGCTGTCCTCTGGTGAGACATTCAGCAGAGGTCTATCTGCCTGTTCAGATCTTGTGGCACTGTTTGAAAAAAACAAGTTTCACCCAGTGTCCTGGACAATATTTCCCTAGATAACTTAGTCACTAACCTCCTGTCTTGTTTGTGGGACAAATTTACAGCTGTTTTTGCCTACAAAATACATACTCACTGCACTTAACATTAATTACTTTGAGACATTTTGACTTCATAGATGCTCTATCAGATGCAAGGTTTATTATTATAATTATGATTAATAAACTTGAGTTGGCAGTTACAACTCCCAAGAAGCCTAGGTTGCGATGGAAGAATCTCTTCAAAAAGGAGGACATTCATCACAACGGCTGGAAGTACAGGAGTAATGTTGGAGCAGTGTCCAAGGCTTGTCTCTCAGCAGACGCAATAAAATGACATGAATAATAATATCCTTGCGTTTGATATAGTCCCTTAAAACGTCTCAATAGCACTTTATAGGATTTACCGTAAAATTTAATGACTGTGTAGTTTTGTAGACAAACGTACAATGCATAGTTAAATGAAAATATGGCTTGTTGCTTGTAGCATGAAATTATCAGATTTGTGAGTGGAACAGTGTGTGTTCAATTAGTCAGCTTGAATTCACTGGCTGGATTTTCCTATGAGCAGATCTAATGTTTTTTAGAGGGAGAATTACCACCAGATTGTTGTTTTCAAGTCACTATTAATGATTACTGGTAATAGTTACCACAAGAGTCATTAAAATCCAGTTATACCAAAAACGAAGTGGTGGGAAATGTACTCAGTTCCAATTTCTAAATACAATTTTCATTACAGTGTTAAGTAGCCAATTTGAAGCTATCATTGACACTGCCAGAAGCATTTATAGCAGGAACATGTCTCGAAATAGCTATAATAATAATAATAATAATAATAATAATAATAATAATAATAATCCTTGCATTAGAAAAGAGGTTGTGGATTCAAGCCCCACCTTAGGACTTTGAATTCACAGGCTATCCTAACATTCCAATGCAGCACCCTGTGTGCGCTGTTCTGGCCAACAATTCCCCCCAGGTAAAATTAGTCACTCGTTTCATGTCTGTTTGTGAGGTATGGCTGTGCACAAATTAGCTGCCGTGTTTGACCACAAAATACACGTTCACTGCACTTTACAGTGTATCCTGTGAAGCGCTTTGAGATGTCCTCCAGACATGAAAGGCGCTATATATCAAATGCAAGGATCATTATTTTTATTATGAGCGATTGCTGCAGAGAAAATCTGCACAGTTCCCCTCATCCTCCCCCAAAAGCTTTCAACAGCTACCAAATGTAAAATCCAGGCCATCGGGATTTCCTTGCACCTTGTCCTTTCGTGTTTAAAAGAGTAAAGGGATGAGAAGAGTTTATACATGTTTCTCTATGCATGGAGCCCAAAAGTATTGTAAAAGCAACAGAATACAGCATTTAATGTAAAAGATGTATTGAAAGATATCAATCTTTGTGTTACTGCTTCACGCTATGAACTTTTTTTTGTTCAGTCAACTATCCTGACACATTGGATGCCATATGTAAGAGTATGCAAAGCAGACTGAGTTGAATATGGAAACCAGACTGAATTCTACACATGAAGAATAATCCTTGCATTTTGTGTAGTGCTTTATAATGTCCTCCTGATACACCTGCTCGGCTACTTCCTGAATGTATTTGCCGCAGATTTGCAGGAGCCACGAATCGGGGACCTCAGAGTGTATGTTTGAGTACTACTGGAGTTTAACCAACTAAAATCACATAGATTGCCATTGCGTCCATTGTCTGGCAAGCTTCCTGCTGCTTGTCCAGCTAGGACCACTCTACCCATCAGGGCTTTGGCTTGCAGGGTTAACAGGAGCTGAGCGAGAAGAATCCCTATGCCCAGTCTGCCTCTCCAGGTCCTGCCAGTCAGACGACTGGTTGGTCTGTCGTCAACTTGCAGACTGCGCTGGAAAAGGCATGAAGTGCAGGGTAACAGGAGAGGTTTGTTTTAGAAGGGAAGAGGCAAAGAAATGCAGTGGTTGCTACCCAAGACTCCCATGGCTCCTTAGTTGATTGATGGCACACTCGGGCAAACGTTCGGTACGTACTCTTTAGCAAATTAATTAGCATTCGGCCAGTTTTGAAAGTTGCTCTACAGATGCCTTAGAAATATTTCAGAAATGAGGTGATACATTTTTAAACAGTTGAAAAATATTTAAGAGCGTCTGATATTTTTTAACATTTTGTTAAGGCGTGGGCTGACTGATTCTCTTAAAAAGCACAGTCTGCATCATTCAACTTAACAGCAGTGATTTGTTCGACAGCAACTTTACACGGTTTAGGTTCAAAGGAATAAATTGTTCCGAGCTAAAGCAACACCTCTCACCGGTTTCCTGAAGCAATCACATTCCATGTTAAAATTGCTGGAGAGTTCTCAAGGAATTAATTCTGATTTAGCTGTTCTTTCGAGGGACAGGAATGTCTGCGGGAATCGGTGAACAGGTAATGGTTGAAGTCTGATGGCTCACGTTCACTTTGCTCCTCCATTCTTTGTTCTGTTACAGGGTCCCCAGCCCTCACCGGCACGGGTACCATCAGCTTGATCGTGGATGACATCAACGATAACATTCCGACGTTCGCTTCCAATACCTTTTACGCCTCCATCCCCGAGGATGCTCCCACGGGAACTGACGTCCTCCTCGTCAACTCCACAGACGCCGATGAAGGTTCCAACGCTGTTGTCAGGTAAAGCTCCTTCACCCTCCAGATGCCCACGTTTTCTGAGCTGTGGTTGTGTGGAGCAAAAGTAGGCAGGTCCTTTCGATACTCCACAACTACTCATATAATGCATCATGTTTGTAATAATAATAATAATCCTTGCATTTGATATAGTGTCTTATCACATCTTCAAGACGTCTCCAAGCTCTTCACAGAATATACGGTAAAGTGAATTGACTGTATATTTTGTGGGCGAACGCAGCAGCCAATCGCACACAGCAGCGTCCCACAAACAGTCATCGATCGAGTGACCAAATTATTGTTAATATTATTTTTTTGAAGGAATTATTACCCTTGGAAAAGCGATCCGACAATCAACTAACAAACAGGTTCCTACTTATATATCTCCCTCATTTATTAACGAAGGAACCATGTAAAACAACATCTTATCAGTGACTTCATGACATGACTTGTGTGTTTTTTATGACTCACAAGACCAACTTGCATTTATACGGTGCCTTTCTCGGAAGAGTATCGTCCAGGACCACTTTATAGAGTGTGACGGACACTGAGTGGAGAACAGGGAGATCACCATAGCCACGGTGGTAGGGCTAGGTTTTCAGGAAGCGTTTCAGGACGGCTGGGGGCCAAGATGGAAGGATTTAAGGAAGGAGTTCCAGAGCTTAGGGGGCTTAGCGCCTTAAAGCTCAGCTGCCGATGGTGGAGCGAGCAGAGGAAGTGCAGCAGCCCCATGTTTTATGAAAAGAAAAGGCGAGCAAGTGAATGAGAGCGGAGGAGGAGGTCACAGAGGTAGGGAGAGGTGAGGGTATGTAGGGATTAGTAGGTGCGGAAGTCGAACTGGTGGAAGTTACGGCGACAGTAGAAGATGGTAGGGGAACAAAGCTTAGTGCAGCTAAGTATGCGGGGCCCAGATTTTGATTGAGACAGAATTTGCAGATGGTAGAGCTGGGGAGACTGGTAAGGAGGGCACTGGTGGAGTCCGGTGTGGAGATAAGAGGCTTCTCTTACAGACTTGCATGCTTTAGCCTTTGTCAGTCCCCTTATCGGATCAAAACTCCCAAATGTTAGACCCTCGAATTACCAATTTGGCAAAACAATACTAATGATGATGTTAAGTGGTGGTGACAAGTTGTCCAGTGGATGGCTCGACAGGGGTTAATGGATTTGTACAAAATACTGCGTTCTCTCCATTAGTCATAAGCTTCTTCATGCTGTTCGGGGCAATTTCATACATTAATCTTTCCTAGTGAAGTCTCGCTGCTTATGTAAGTAGTGCTTCTCACAGGATATTCACAGTAGGTAGGTGGAAGCCAGATTCGTTTACACTTGATTATGTCTAATTTCCTGTATTTTTCACTTTGATGATAGTTGCACTGTTTCCCTTCTGAAGAAATCAATTTGGCTGAAGATAAAAAAAAAAGCCCTGTGGACTTGCTTTTTGGGAGGGAGGTTTATTGGAACACGTGAGCTTAGAGCGGAAAATCCCTCCGACAGAAATGAAACAGATAATACAGTACAGCCCCATTGTAACACATCCATAAAACCCAAAATATCGCTTCCCCACTGATCAAATGACCAGTGAACCTAGCCACAGAAAGTTGGCCAACTGCCCACCCCAAAAAATACCCACATGCAGAGCGCATAGACAGTGACATAGGGGGCAACCTGATGACCCAGAAGTTTGCCATGTTTTATCATGTGGGAAAACGGATAGCAATTGGAGAGCCAACCAAGCATCCACGGTTGTGGGTTCAAGCCCCACGCTGGGACTTGAGCTCATCTGATCTAAGCTGATACTTCCGTGCAGTGCTGCAGTGTATTGCATTATTGGAAATGGCGTCCTTCAACTAAATCGAGGTCCTTTCTCAATATTCAGATAGATATTCAAGTTCCAATGGCACTATTCGAAAATAGAGTGGGTTTTCCCTCGGTGTCTTGGGCAACATCCCCCCCAAATAAAATCATTGCATTTGGTATAGCGCATTATTATGTCGGAAGGATGTCTCGAAACGCTTCACAGGATTTACTGTGAAATGGAGTGACTGTGTATCGTGATTCTATGGTATTTGTATATCCTGTGAAGTGCTTTGAAGCTTCCCTACGATGTGATGGAGGAACTATATAATAATCCTTGCATTTGGTACAGCGCCTTTCACGTCAGAGGACATCCCAAAGCGACTCACAGGATTTCCTGTGTATTGTGTGGGCAAATGCGGCAGTCGATGTACCACAAACACCTGTGAAGTGAATGACCAAATATTATTTGGGGGATTGTTGGCCAGGACGCAGGGAGAATCTCCCTTCTCTGTTCAAATAGTGCCGCAGGATCTCTAACATCCACCTGAACAGACAGACGGGACCTCGGTTTAACGTCTCATGTGACGGACAGTGCCTCCAACAATGCAACACCCCCTGAGCAATGCATTGGAGTGTCAGTTTAGACTATATGAATTCCAAGTCCTGATGTGGGGGTCGATTCCACAACCTTCTGACTCAGAGGTGAGAGCACTACCAATGAGCCAGGCTGACACACAAGGATTGTAATTTTCAATATCACACCAATGGAATTATCCGATGTGGAGCCAGAGGTAGCCTTGAAATCTGGTCATTTCTCTATTGGCACTTCCTGGAAGTGAGAGCACAGGAATATTTAAAAACAGGAAACAGTCCATGAATCCTCAAAACTGTTACCTTTTTGGTGTTGCCTTTTATCTGTCTTCTTACTCTTAATCGCTTCTCCCTCTGGAAGTTTATCTAATTGCTGGCTTCCATGTATTTTTCTGGTTTGAAGAGCTCCATTGCTAGTAACTGCTGGGTTCTTTGGCTAATGCCCATGGTTCCATGTGGTGTACAAATGGTCATTAGTAGGCCTGTGAAACAAAACATGTAGTATCGGACAGCCAGACTCCTTCCTAGAGTTTGACAAATCGCCTTTAGCTTCTTCTTAAGTGAGTGATTTATTTCAGCACTTTTTTTTGGCAGTCCTCAGAATTGCAGAGCCAGACCAGCAGCTGGAGTGCTCCGAGGGGAACCTACTGGATTCAGGAGTGAGAAGAGAGTGGTATATGACTGTTAACTGGCTGTTTGATAATCAGGACTATGCAGGAAACTTTATCCATAGGCATAATATGTAGGTTGTTGCCTTACTTTACAGTATATTCTGTGAAGTGCTTTGAGACGTCTCGAAGATAATAATAATCCTTGCATTTGATATAGCGCTTTTCACTTCTTCAAGACGTATCAAAGTGCTTCACAGAATATACTGTAAAGTGAATTCACTGTATATTTGTGGGCAAAACATAAGGCGTTTTAATCAAATGCAAGGATTGTTATTATTATTATTATTATTACCTGACTAAATGGAGGGACATACTTCAAGCATACTTGTCTTCTACAAAATTTGGAACTAAACTGTGTGTATGTGAGCCATAATTACCCAGAGCTTAGAGGACATGAATAGTAGGCTGAGGTTCTAACATTAGATCAGGGCTCCTAACTAGGGCTGAGGTCCTAACACTGGGGCTGAGGTTCCAGTACTAGATCGGGGTCCTAACACTAGGTTGGGACCCCATGATCAGCCTATCATTGACATGCTGTCGTAATGTGCTTTGTTCGCTATCTCACGTTGAAGTGGTCCTGGAGGCAAAAATCAACTCTCTTGGTTAGGGAGAATATTCTCATAGTCGCAGGCTGTGAAAATACATTACACTCTATCTGACTAGATAAACTTTCAGAGGACTTTACAGACAATACACTTTGTGACCCTCCCCCCACCCGAACAGCAACAACAACAACAATATTACATTTGTATAGGGCCTTTCGCCTCGGGAGGACATCCCACGGCGCTGGACAATCAGTGTTTCGGACCCGAGCTGAGGGTTGGGATTGGGGAGGGTGGAGGGCAGGGTGGGAGGGAGAGCGATAGAAGGCACTGTCCCAAGAGGAGGGTCTTGAGATGGGTCTTGAAGGAGGCAAGGGAGGGGGCGAGGCGGAGGGACTCTGAGATGGAGTTCCAGAGGGTGGGGACGGAGTGGTGGAAGGCCCGTTCCCCAATGATGGGGCGAGTGAAGCAGGGGGACGTGAAGCAGGCCGGAGCCCACTGAGTGGAAGGAGCAGGCAGGTTGGTAGGAGGTAGAAGGTCGCAGAGATAGGGGGGAGCAAAGCCAAGGAGGGCTTTAAAGGTGAGGACCAGGATCTGGAACTGTGTCCTCTGGGTGATGGGAAGCCAGTGGAGCAGGGCTGTGATTTGAATGAATGCATTTTAAAATCGAATGCAAACTGCTCTTTTAGAACTGCATCAACTCAAGAAGCAGGTTGAATTGCTGCTAGCGGTGCAACTTAAATGTAAGAATGCCCATAGAATATTACTCAAGAAAAATTTGAATACGGAATAGAATTCCAGAAGGAAATATTCAGCATTTCTGGAAAATCGTTTCATAATGAATATTTCATATCATCGAAACAATGTCCAGATTACACCAGCTGCCAGAGGTTCTGTAACTGAAGTTTTAAACCATTTGAATATTAGTGTGTCAGCCTGACTCAGTTGGGTAGCTCTGTCACCTCTGAGGCAGAAAGTTGTGGGTTCAAGCTGCATGGTCAGTGGGGCTTTCAACTCACATGGTCTAAGCTGATACTCCAATGCAGATCTGGGGGTGGGGGGTGTTACAATGTTGGAGGTGCCGTCCTTCAGATGGGATGTTAAGCCAACGCCCCATCTCCTTGTTCAGATGCACATTAAATATCCCATGGCCAAACTCCGAAGGAATTTTCTCCCGATGCCCTGACCAACCATCCCCACAAATAGAATTGGTCACTCACTTCATGGCTGCTCATGGAACACTGCTGTGCAAAAGTTGGCTCCCATGTTTGCCTGCAAAATACACAGTCACTACACGTTATAATAATAATATCATTTTACTTTACAGTAATGCTTCAAAACATCCTCTCCATGTGAAGGCCACGATAATCGAATGCAATTCTTCTTCTAGTATCAGAACTTCGCACAGTTGAAAGCACAGGAATCTTTCCATCACCCTTTTCTCCCACAAAACATACAGTTATTCCCCTTCACAGCATATCATGTGAAATGTGTTGAGATGTCTTGACAACGCAATAAGGCGCTATATCAAATGCAAGGATTATTATTATTATTTATAAAACTTTCTCAAAAGCCTTTTTCCGTACTTTGTGAGCTTTCAGGATTCACCCCCCCCCCCCCCCCCCTCTCCCTGCTAAGGTGGATGTTAAAGATGACCTGGAATAATTTTAAAAAAAGGGAATTTCTCCCAGTATCCTGGCCAGCAGTCACTGAGATCAAATTGGTCGTTCACTAAATCGCTTTTTTGTGAGACATTACTGCACACGTAAAAAAATCTGTCACTACACTTTACAGAAACTTTGTGAAGAACTTCCAGCTATTCTTTATGTTAAAGCTCCGTGTCAAGTGTGACATTTATTATTGTTATCAGCATTTTTATTCCTCCATCGTGCCTCTAAAATAAATTACCCTTAAAAGTGTATGTATGTTTACCACAGATGGATGAAATGCATAAGGATAGATCCTTATGCAAATTGCAAAAATATTTGAATTATGTTACAGAAATCAAAGTTTATAGTGAGCTCCTGAACAGGATTATTCCAGTGGATCAAGAAGGAAAAGCTTTTAAAGTATTGAAGCATTTTTGAGTAAAATGGTCTATGCAAAACAGCAAAGCAGCATAACATAGCAAGAAAAGCTAAAAATACATCTTTTGAAGATCAATGCTCAGTCATTTATAAAAGTACTGACACAGAATACACCGATTGATGTGGAAAAGCAGTGCTCAAGTATTCCTTGTTCATAGTCGGAAAACTGCTTTTTATTTTTACATAAAAATCTCAAACAAAAAGGAAACAAGCAAACTCACTGTTTTATGGAAGTTTGTGGGTTCAAGCCCGTGTCACAGCTTTGAGCTCCGTGGATGGCACTGCAACGCAGTATTGTTGGAGGGGCAGTCCATCAGGTGAGACATTAAGCATAGCCTGCCTGTCCAGGTGGATGTTGAAGAAGCCGTGGCATCAAAAAAAAAGGAAGTTTTTTCTTGGTGTCCTGGCCAAATATCCCCCAGATAAAATTGGTCGTTCATTTCATAGCTCTTTGTGGGACATTGCTGTGTGCATATTGACTGCTGAGTTCACCCACAAAAAAACAGCCACTCGACATGTCCACAAATCAGAAAAAGTGCTATACTGTTATCATTATTGTTATTGAGAGGCATTGCAAAAAGGTAAAGTATTGAGAATAAAATAATCTTCCAAAATCTAATAAATTGATGGGAACATCTGAGTCTGATGGGCTGAATGGCCTCCTCCTATTCCAGTTTTCCTATGTATTTCCTTTTCCCCAAGTTTGACAAGTATTAGTTTTGCCAACAAAATACAGAGTAATTCACTTTATAGTATATTCTGTGAAGCGCTTTGAGATGTCAGAAGAGGTGATTATGGCATTATATCAAATATAAGGATTATTATTATTATTTATTATTATTATCGTGCACTCTCTAGGAACATGCTGTAGCTATTTGTGACCCTGCTCTAAAACCGGAATATGAATCCAGCTCAGACTAATGGGACAAAGTCTTATTATTATTATAGTTATTCCACAGCAATTATTTTATTTTTGATTCTTTCTCTTTCTCTCCCCTGCCCCCCACCCCAAACAGCTACAGCCTGGTGGGAGGTAACTCTCAATTCTCCATCAACCCAGCTACAGGACAAATTATCACAAGTGCACTGCTGGACAGAGAGAACAAGGAATCCTACACACTGGTTGTGGTCGCTACCGATGGAGGTGTACCTCAAGCCACATCCAGCTCAGCCACTGTATTTTTGACAGTTACAGACATCAATGACAACCCCCCCAGGTTTCGGCACTACCCTTACGTCACCCATATCCCGGCGCCCACAAATGCAGGTAACAAACTATGAGAGAATTTCTCTGGAGCGTCTTCTCTGTGTTTCTTCCAACTTGCCACACAATTCGCTGTGCTACCGACCCTTTACGCCACCATCTCACTAACCTTGTGTCCCTGCTCCCACAAGCACAGGTAACAAACTATAGTAATAATCCCTCAGAAACAAAAAACAATAATAAATTGGTCATTTTAATCCACGATCGTTTGTGGGACGCTGCTGTGCGCAATTGGCTGCTGCATTTCGCCCACAAATATACGGTCAATTCACTTTACAGTCTATTCTGTGAAGCGCTTTGAGATGTCGAGAAGATGTGAAATGGGCTATACCAAATGCAAGGATTATTATTACTATAGAATAATGTCTTTGTGCCATTTTGGGGTGTGTTTTGTGGCACCTGGTAAAATGCGCAATCTACATGTGTGATGCATATGCACATTGCAGGAAATCAGACCTGGGACCAAATGGCACATGCTTTTTCAGTGACGCAGCATTACAATGAGGCCCTGTAACAACCCTTACTCCACCCATATATCCCAGCAATGACTACTACCACAACAACAAATTGCAATTGTATAGAGAGGATAGCCCAAGGCCCTTGACAGTCGAGGGTTTAAACCCGAGCCCGGGGTTGGATTCAGGAGAGGTGAGGTTAAGGGGTGTAGGGGGTGAGGATGACCATCCCTCACATGGTCGTGGAGGAAGATCTTGAGATGGACTGTGAAGGCGGCGCGGGATAGAGTTTCAGAGAGTGGGGGGCAGAACACTGATGTTGGGGCAGAGGCAGGACAGGAGATGTGAACCCTACCGAGCAGAGGGAGCGGGCGGGTTGATAAGGGTTGAAAAGCTCACAGAGATAGAGTGGGGCAAGACTGTGGAGGGATTTAATAGTGAGGACAAGGATCTGGAACTCGTTCCTCTCTATAACAGGGAGCCAGGCGAGGATGGCCTATTTCCATGACGAGCAAATACACTACAGCCTTCTGGTAACGTGCTTCTTAATAGAGCCGATTCAGTTCTACAACATTTATAATGTGGATTTTATGGACACCGTCTACCGAGTCATAACAGGGCTGCACTCAACACAGCTTAATCTCAGCCCTCCAACCATTGCCTTAAAGTTTCAAACCGCGCATTCTTGTAAATAATAATAACAATCTTTACATTCGATATAGCATCATTTACATCAGGAGGATGCCTCAAAGCACTTCACAGGATTTACTGCAGAGTGTTGTGACAGTATACGTTGAAGACGAACAAATCAAAAGAGAGACAGGGTTATTAGATGATAGTGTCGAAAGAGTCTTTTGAGAAGTTGGATGCATAAGATAGATGGACCAGTCTCTTGCCTGAAACTGTTGCAATATTAAATAATATTTTTTTAAAAAACGTAAAAAGAGCAAGATATGGTGGGGGGCATCTGGGAGATAAATCACGAGAGAAATGCTCAGTTGTTAATGGTCTTTGAAAGAATCTGTTCCAGACAGCGAAAGATGGAGACTAAAAGCAGATACAAGAAATATTTGCAACAAGCTTCATTTTGATATATTGACGCCTGCTGTCATGTACTTGACATCCCCTACAGTCATGGCTGTTAATTATTTTATGGGGGATAGGCTGAACTATGATTTGTGCTGCGAGTCTGCTGCAGACGAGAAAACGCATTGATTTAGTAGGCAGGTGGTTAACATACACCATCCTTCTGCAGTAATTGTTTTCTTATTAGAGATCAAGAAGAATTCAAATTGTTGGCAGCGCGCCACTTTGACACATCACTGATGTACAATTACATTACTGGTGTTACCAGAGAGTTTCATGTAAATGAACAAAACCATTTGTCAGCGTAAGTCTAATTCGTTCCACTATTTATTTCAGTTCTCCAGGCTACTAAATAACACAACGGCGCCAATTGCTGTACCCCATTACCCGAGCCCTGGATAACTGAGTCCAATTAAAGCAACCCCCTCCCAAATTTTGAGTTCAGTTGTGTCAGCGCAGACGGGATTCAAGCTCGCGAGTCTGAAATTGGCACGTGCCTGCTCTTCACTGGCCTTGCACGCCTTACTAGCCTTTCCCCCACTACTCAAGGGAGTTTGTGCTACAGCCTAAAAGCAACAGTCTTAACATTAAAAGTACTAACACACGCCAACACAGCAAAACGCCAGCACGGAACTAGCCAAATGTGATTAGGAGCATGAAGAATAAATCAGGATTGCTGCTCCACATCGCTCCACTGTTGGAAAAGATATCACTTTGCTTCCAGCATTATAAGCAAGGCATCGTCGTAAGTCATGAAGAACAGTGCTCTTCATTACGTTACTGTACTGCGGTTTATAACAACAACAACAACAACATAACAAGATTCCATTTATTGAGCGCCTTTCACGTCGGGAGGACGTCCCAAGGCGCTGTACAGTTGGGTCAGGACCCGAGCAGGGGGAAATGGTCAGGGTGAGGGGAGGGAAGGGAGGGAGCGAGGAGGGGGTAGAGAGTCGAGAGGGGAGCTGAAGGCACGGTCAAAGAGAAAGGTCTTGAGACCGGCCTTGAAGGAGGAAAGGGAGGAGGCGGTGAAGGCACTGGGGGATAGAGTTCCAGAGCCTCGGGGCTGAGAGGCTGAAGGCCACCGATGGTAGGGCGGTTGGGGCGGGGGATGTGGAGCAGACCGGAGCCAGAGGAACGGAGGGTACGGGCAGGTAGGTAGGGGGATAGTAGGTCGGAGAGGTGGTAGGGGGATAGTAGGTCGGAGAGGTGTGTAGATATGTACTTCTTAATGCTTAAAGTAATGACAGCGCCTAATCATGAAAAGCCTTGTCAAGTGAGCTCATCACTCACGCTGAAATTACCCTAACAAATTATACTGGAGCAGATAAGATATTATTTTACCGTTTCCTGTGATGAACCAGCTGTTCTCCACTCTTGATCTTAGCACGCCTCAGTCAGTCACTGATTTCATGCCACATCCCAGTCGTGGAGAGAAAGTCAGCTCTTCATAGAGGGAGGCACAGTTGTTGTACGGCACTTCTCTCAGACTCTGCGGTTTATGTTGTGAGAAGGCAACAAAGAAGGGGATGTATTTCTTCTGCTTTTTTGCAGTCCTGAGTCTTCTAAAACTTCCAATAGAAATGGCACCCCTGGAGTCCTGTAACTTAATGGTTAGAGCACTCGCCTCTCATGCAAGAGAACCTGGGTTTGATTCCCGGACAGGGCGAAATGTTGGGCAAGTTTCCTTGCTCCACATTCCTCTGTTTACCTAACAGTAAGTAGGAACCCGGTTGTTAGTTGATGGGCGGATCACTTTCCTGAGGGTAATAATAATCCCTTAAATTATTTTTAAAAATAACATTAATTTGGTCACCCAATCCACGACCGTTTGTGGGACAATTGGCTGCCGTGCTTTTGCCCACAAAGTATACAGTCAATTCACTTTACAGTATATCCTGTGAATCGCTTTGAGATGTCTCGAAGACATGATAAGGCGCTATATCAAATACAAGGATGATTATTAAGGATTTCTGTACGCCAATCTCAACCCTAGCCCTAAATAGCAACACTGGAAAATTGAGCTCAGATTCACGAGTGAAGAACAGAACTGTTTAATTTATCCTCCGGGCTTAACTTTACCACACTATTAATAGTATTATAAAGCTTTACCAAATGTGTCACTTGATTCAAATATAACCATGAGTTGGATTCACAGCACTATAGGTGTCCAGGCAAGTTCTGTTGCAGGTACACATCAAGAAGTCCTTTGTATGTGCATATCCGTGAGCAAGGAGATGGGGCCTCCAAACCAGTAAATAAAAACATAAGAACATAAGAAATGTTAGATGAAAAAAAGACCAAGGTCCATCTAGTTCGCCTTCCACCATCCTGGCGGTTGCACACACATATGTCCTGAACTACCTATGTACTATGTTATACTATGTTATATACTATGTTACCTATGTACTATGTACTATCCCACAATATTATTTCCTAAAAGAAAACTATCTAATCTGTGTTTGCACCCATCAACATTTCCTGCTTCAACCGTCTCCCTAGGGAGCCTGTTCCACAGGTTTACTATTCGCTCATTAAAATAGTGTTTCCGTAGATTTGTTCTGATTTTAGCCTCCTTCGATCACAGGCTGTGTCCTCTAGTTTTCCTATTCCTAAGTAAATGTGAAGATAAAGGGTCTATTCCTGAACCCTGTTCTTTTTAGTGGGACATTCGTCAGCAATGTATTTATTACAAAATGAATGCTAATTAATCAGAAAGGTACTGCACCCAAAATTCCACCTACATGGAATATTCTTCTGCTCTTAAACACAACCAACAAAAACACAACTTAAGATTGAATTTAAGAATGTTCCACAAATATTTAAGACAAAATGTTCTGAAAGATTTAAGACTAGGTGGAATATTAGGTCTGCTGCCTCCAAGCACTCTTGCCTCTGAGTCTCTTTTGAGTTTCTTTTCTCTCTCTCTCTCTCTCTCTCTCTCTCTCTCTCTCTTTCTCCCTCTCCCTCTCTCCCTCCCTCCCCCCAAAAGGCTCCCAGAAACATAATTACATCTCTACTCAAGAACCACTGGCCTCACCAATACACTGCCTGACACTCACTCACAAACTACCCCCTTCCCCACACCACCCAGTCCTGTTATATTTCCGTCTATATATATATATTATATTTCCGTCTCTTAATATTGTTCTCGTTTCTCCGCACAGGTTCATTTGTGTTTGCTGTAACCGTGTCGGATGCTGACACCGGCCCCAACGCAGAACTGCATTATTCCTTGACGGGTCACAATGTGGAAAAGTTCCAGATTGATCGAATCCGTGGTGCTATCATGACTGCGCAACCGTTAGCCAGAGGCACCGATATAACGGTCACTGTCAATGTGAAGGACGGCGGAATGTACCCAAAGTCCGACTCCACCACTGTGACAGTGAGATTCGGAAATAAGGCCGACTTTCCCCAAATCAAGGCTGGGCAACAGACGTTCCTGTTCTCGGAAGCCCAGAAGGTCGATGCCCACATCACAACAGTCTCGGCCTCTTCCGCGAGGAGTCGTGTGAGCGGGCCACTCTCCTACTACATAGCTAGCGGCAACTTCGGTGACGTCTTCCACATTGACCAACTGACCGGGAAGCTCATGCTGACTAAGCCGCTAGATTTTGAAGCTGTGGAGAAATACGTGCTGTGGATCGAAGTCAGGGATATGGGCTTTCCTCCTTTTTCCTCTTACACGCGGCTGGATATAACCGTGTTAGATGTCAACGACAACGCACCCATCTTTACGCAGGATCCGTTCACTGCAAATATAATGGAGAATACCTTCCCGGATAGTGTGACGACTGTAACAGCAGTGGATGAGGACGACGGGCCCAACGGTCAAGTGGAATACTCCATAGTGGATGGCAACAAAGGTAACACCTTCAACATAAACAGAGGCACGGGTGAGATCAGATGCACTGGCCAATTGGACAGAGAAAGGAGCGCCCAATACACATTAACCGTGCGAGCAATGGATAAAGGAGCTGCTCCGAGGAGCTCTTTATGTCGTGTCGTCATTAACGTCGCAGATGAAAATGATAACGCCCCGAGGTTTTCGCAGATATTCAGCTCTCAAGTGCCCGAAGACGCGGCTGTCGGTTACACGGTGACGCGCGTCACCACTTCAGATGAGGACGTCGGGGTGAATGCCGTCAGCCGGTACTCCATAACCGATATCAGTCTTCCTTTCTCGATCAATCCCAGTTCCGGGGATATCACCGTCAGCCGGCCTCTGAACAGGGAAGACGTGGCACAATACACAGTCAGAGTCTACGCCCATGATTCTGGGTGGACAGTGAACACAGACATCACTGTCTTTGTCACAGACGTGAACGACAACGTCCCCCGTTTTGATCGCCCTTCTTACTACCTCGAGTACCCAGAGCTCACAGAGATTGGCTCCCGGGTTACGCAGGTGTTGGCCAAAGATCCCGACGTTGGTCTTAACGGACAAGTGTTTTACTTTATCAAGTCGCAGTCGGAATTCTTCCGAATAAATTCCAGCACAGGGGAGATTTTTACCAAACAATACTTAAAATATCACAACTCGACAGGCTCCAGCAACCTCAACATAAACAGGCACAGCTTCATTGTGACTGCCTCAGACCGAGGTAGTCGACCCTTAATGAGCGAAACCACAGTCATTGTCAATGTCGTGGACAGCAACGACAACCCTCCTCAGTTTGAATCCGAGAAGTACTTTACTCCGGTTGCGAAGACGGTCGGAATTGGTACGAGGTTAATCAAAGTCACAGCGGCAGACAACAAAGATTTCAACCTGAACTCAGAAATTGAGTACCACGTGTCTGGAGGAAACGGCTCAGGCCTTTTTGCGCTGGACAGGAGCAGTGGTTGGGTTTCTGTCGCTTCCTCTTTGATGACCGATGTATATAAAGAGTACTTGATGAAAATCACAGCCATGGACAAAGGAAACTTGCCGCTTTCCTCAACGTGCACTGTCCGTGTGCTGGTGACTGAGGAGAACTTGCACACTCCCCAATTCTCTCAAAGCCACATCAGTATCACAGTCCCCGAGAGCCTTGCCACCGGAACAGTCCTCAGAACAGCTTCAGCCAGGGATAAAGACACTGCCATGAATGGGCTAATCAGGTACAATATTTCTGAAGGAAACGAGGCTGGCTTGTTCTCCGTTAACAATTTAACTGGTGCTATAGTTCTAGCCGGACAACTGGACTATGAGTCGAAGCAAACCCACGAGCTGACCATAAGCGCTGAAGATGGCGGTTGGGTGAAGCGAACTGGCTACCTCAGCATGAGCATTCACGTCACTGACTCGAACGATAACGTGCCACTGTTTAGCCCAGACGAGTACTTCCCGGTCATATTTGAGAACGCCCCCAGTGGCACGATGGTGGTGCAGCTGAATGCCACGGACGCAGATTCGGGAAGCAACGCAGTGATAGCCTACGCGATTCAGACCACGGACAGCGATCTTTTTGTTATCGATCCAAATACTGGCATTGTTACGACTCACGGCTTCCTGGACTTTGAGACAAAGCAGCGTTATCATTTATATGTGAAGGCATTTAACGTGCCGGATGAGGACCACTTCAACTTTGCTCACGTTTACGTGCAGCTCCGCGGTGTGAACGAATACGTGCCACGCTTCGTGTCCAGGCACTACATCTTCCAGGTCTCGGAGGCTGCCTCCGAAGGCACCGTTGTCGGAGACGTCTTTGCAAGCGACCGAGATCTTGGGGTCGACGGAGACGTCAACTACCTACTTTTTGGCCAAAGCAGAAGGAAGGGGTTCAGTATTGATAATAAGTCCGGCCAAATTTACGTGTCGGGTCAGCTTGACCGTGAAAAGGAAGAAAAGATCTCGTTGAAGGTTCTTGCTAAGAATGCTGGCAGCATCCGTGGATTTGACTTGGATGAAGTTCTTGTGAATATCACTGTACTGGATGCTAATGATCCCCCCGTGTTCACCTCTGAGGAATACTCCGTGCAGATCAACGAGGGGGCCCAGGCCGGAAAACACGTCGGCTTTGTAAGCGCCTTCGATTCCGACTCTGTTCCCAGCTGGAGCCGATTCACTTACCACATCGGGGCTGGCAACGAAATGGGGGCATTCTCCATCAACCCTCAGACAGGGCAGGTCTCTGTCGCTGCAGAACTGGACCGCGAGTCCACACCCGTGTACAACCTCTCTGTTTTAGCAGTGGATTCGGGAGTACCTTCAGCCACCGGCAGCACTCGCTTATTAGTCAATCTGGAGGACATTAACGACAATGGGCCCACTTTAGCCATCACCAGTGGGGAGGTTAAAGAGAACCAAGGTTCAGGGGTCACAGTGATGACTCTCAGTGCGACAGATCCCGACCTTCCTCCTAACCAAGGTCCATTCACCTATCACTTGCTCAGCACTGGGCCTGCCACCACCTACTTCAGTCTCAGCTCTGGGGGAATCCTCACTACAACGAGAGAAATCGACCGAGAGCAGATCAGCGATTTCAACTTGTCAGTGGTCACTCGGGATTCCGGGATTCCTCAGATGTCCTCGATAGGAACGGTGCACATCACGGTGCACGACCAGAACGACAATCCTTCCGAGCCCAGGATAATGGAGATCTTTGTCCACTACTTCGGGAACCTGTTCCCCGGTGGGATGCTGGGCAGCGTGAAGCCCCAGGACCCAGACGTATCGGATACTTTCCGCTGCACCCTCACCGCTGGGGCCACCACACTCTTCAGCATCCCGGCGGGCACGTGCGATCTGAACTCCCAGCCGAGGTCGACAGATGGCACGTTCGAACTCACAGTCCGCAGCAGCGACGGCCTGCACGGCGCGGTGAGCAACAAGGTCCACGTAATCTTCACGGGATTCACCAACGTAACCATAGACAACAGCATCCTCCTGCGCCTGAACGTGGCATCGGTCAAAGACTTCCTCACCGACCACTACCTCCACTTTCTGCGCATCGCCAACTCTCAGCTGGCGGGAATGGGCACGGCCGTGCACATCTACGGCCTCTACGAGCAGGAACAACGGACCTACGCGCTGACGGCCGTGAAGAGGATGAGCAGCCAGTACGTGAGCCCCAGCGGGGTGGCCACTTTCTTCGAAAGCATCAGGGAGGCCGTGCACAGGCAGAGCGGGGTGCGGATCGATTCCGTGGACCACGACCCGTGCGCGCGCAACCCCTGCAAGCACGGGGCGAGCTGCGTGAAGCGACTCGCCGTGGCCCCGGCCACCCAGACGGTCGAGAGCGCGCCGGTGGTGGTCGTGGCAAACGCCGTCCTCCAGCCGTTCGTGTGCCAGTGCCTGCCGGGATATTCGGGCCGCCTGTGCGAGACCGACATAGACGAGTGCCTTCCGTCCCCGTGCCACAACGCCGGCTCCTGCCACAACCTTGTGGGCACCTTTTCGTGCGCCTGTCCCGAAGGGTTCATGGGCGCTGCGTGCGAGAGGGACGTCAACGAGTGCCAGTCGAATCCCTGCAAAAATAGCAGAGGGTGCCAAAACTTCCCCGGAGGCTTCAGCTGTGCCTGCGCGGCCGGATATACAGGTATCTCATCATCTTTTGGTGGCGTTGATCAGTGACCGTCGCAACAATAAAATGACATCCAGGGCTATTCTGCCTCACTGCGCCCCAAGGCAGTGAACCATGTCGAGGTTTGCCGACTACTTACTGTTCTGCTTCCGTTTGGTTTTGCGAATCAAATAGGCTGATATTTGGCTGATCCACTCACAGCAACAGTATTGCATCAACTCTTTTAAACACTTCAATAATAATAACAGAGGATGGGAAATTTAATTTTACCTTTAAAACTATTTCAGAGTTATTTCGAAGTCCACAAATTCGCTCAAATGGAGTAATTTGCCCATTTAGCCTATTTTAACTCACTTGGCTGAGCTGAACTGAGCAGAACAACCCCGTAGTTTCCATTCCTTTTTATTTAGAATCCCTGTTAGGTTTGTTGGGTATATGGTGCTTGGGGTGCATTGGTGGCGGTGCTGTCCTTCAGATAAGAGATTAAACCATTCGGTCATTCACTTAATGGTTGTTTGTGGGACATTGGTGTGTGGGGGAAATTGGCTATGAAATCCCATGTAGTACTTTGAGATCTCGATGACGTGCTAAGGATTATTTATTGTTTCTTTGAGTTTGTGTTATTTGGAAGAAGTAGCAGCTCACAGTGTAGGCTGACGCGCCCGTGCAGTGTTGGATAGAGAAGTACAACACTTATCAGAGATACATCCTCCAGAAAATATGTTAAACCTCTTCAGGTGGAATCCACAATACTACTCAAAAAGAGAAGGGAGTTTGTGTCTGGCCCAAAAATTGGTCAATCACTTCCTGGCATTGCTGTGCACAAATTGGCCGTCACCAATTACCGTCACCACATCGAACAGTAATTAGTGCGAACTGTTTTAAAACATTCTCAATGTTATCCATCAGCAACTTGATTTATACATTGCCCTTCACTCAGATTATTTCAGTGAGATCAGCTCCATCCAGGTACCTGGCAGGGCTAGTGTGGAGTTATAGGTTGCAGTCTCACTGCTAACATGGTGAATTCCTCACCTCAGTTGGACCAAAGGGTGTGGCAAACAGAATCAAGATGTTTCCCCGGAAAACACAAAGGAAAGTCAAGGAGCAAATCAATCTGGATCACTCTTGGGTACATCTTTGCAAAGGGTTCCTGAGGGATTGAGCACTGGTTGCATAACCTGGCATGGTCTGATTATGAAAGGGCAATAGCAGAAGCCAGGCAGTAGCTCTTCCACAAGCACTTTCAGCTCGCGTGCAGTACAGTGTATGGTATAGTGCGACCTGGAAGAAGAGAGGAAATAAATTGAACACTGGTGCTATTTACTAAAGTGACCCACTCCTAAAGTTGATGAGGGATCAACTGGTTGATGCAGTAGACCAAGCAGGGGATTGCCTACTTTAGTTTCAAAGTGGAGTTTTTCCGTGTCGATCGGAATTCTAACTTCCCATCAGCCTGTGGAAAATACCCTAGATTAAATCCTTCTCTAGCCGCGAGCACTGATTTTGATGGTGAGAGGTTGCTTTTGAACGTTCATAGCAGAACAGAACTACTTTTGTACGCTTCGGTGCTTGAGGTCTTTTCAAATTTCTGGCGGGTTAGATTTTGCCAGCTGCTTCGTCCCGTTGCAACTAACCCATTCCATTATTTTTGAAAGTTGGGAGAATGAAGAAACCCTCACAACTTCGAGCTGAAACAGTTAACGATGATTTGGGGGATATTTGCTTCTTCTGTTCAAAGACAATATATGTTCTCAAATTAAAAAAAATAGACTTTTAACACACAGTAAATTGCTTGTTGAATTTTCCTCCAGCCAGGGTTTTTCCTTGAACTACTCATTTCCTGATCCATATGCTTTATTACAGTAAAGGAATGTACTTTCATTAAATTATTTGTTTTTGCTTTAAGGAATCAATTTGAATCAATAAACTTGAGTCTAATATTTTACATAAACCCTGTCCACAGGTTAACGGTATCTCTTTCATTATTATAGTTTACTTCATTATTATTACTTTATAATTATTCATTTTTTCCTCTTAGTACATTTTTTGACACCCCTGCTTGTTTTCTTAGTATTATTTTCACGTTTATTAACTGTGACCCCATGTGTTTTTTCTGCTGCTGCATTAACACACATCTCTTTGTGCAGGTCTCCATTTAAGGAACCTGATTTGCATTCATTTTGAGCAAAAACTGTCCAGAAATAGAAATGGGAAAAACATTCTACAATTTGGTATAAGACGGTCCACTAATGAATACGTAATTAAAAAAAATGCTACGCTTATTAAAATCCCCAATTGTTAGATTGTGATGAGCCATATTCCAGAGTAGAGAGTGTAGGATGAATTGAGAATCTTTTCAGTACCATCAAGCTTCGGTTTCAAAACTTTAGATGATAGAAGGAAGAACGACCGAGCTAAAGAGTTCCACTGGGAAGGAATAAGTTAGGAAAGAAAATTGTACGATGAAATTAGTAATCTATATTCTAACAAAAGGTTATCAACCTGAAAGGATAACTCACTTTCGTCTCTCCATAGATGCTACCTGACCTGCTGAGTGTTCCCAGCGACTTCTGTTTTTATTTCAGATTTCCAGCACTTGCAGTATTTTGCCTTTTGAGTAATTTATATAGTGTCTAAGAATAGTATTCTGCTGGTAGCAAGTCTTACAAGAGGTGAACAGCTTTGCAGCTGCATTCTACAGCTACAAGTTGGAGGGTTAACATTTTGAACCATGAGAATGGAATCTTATCTTGAAAGTCACAGGCCTCGGTGGAAACGAACACTGGATTATAAAATAATCCTTATATTTGCTGTAGTCTTTCACGTCAGGAGGATGACCCAAAATTCTGCTTGGTGTAGAGACTGTATGTTTGGTGGGTGAATGAGATTAGCTGTGTTCATCGATCAAAACAGCTAATCTCATTCACCCACCAAACATACAGTGTGTCCTTAAAGCAAAAACAGTGTGTCCTTAAAGCAAAAACAAATAATCTTGTGTTTTCATTTCAGGAAAAACATGCGAGTCGACCATTAACTACTGTGAGTGTAACCCCTGCTTCAATGGAGGAACCTGCCAGAATCAAGCGGACGGCTATTACTGCCATTGTCCATTCGGTAAGCAATTAAAAATGGGTGGAGACATATACAAACACACACACACAGTATGCATCGTTGCTGTACCCACTCACCCACATACACATAATGGTACGCACACATTGGAAAGGGACCTGACAGCATATGCAGAACAAAACGGCAAAGTATTCTTTCAATATTATGACAGTAAGAGGATACTTAAGGGAAGATTAATATCCTAAGAGAATCCAAGGGGGTTGAAAAAATATAATGAACAGGAGATAGCGAATACATTAAACACATTTTTTTCCAGGGAGGGCACAATGAATATTGCTCCCAACATCCAGCAAATATTGAACTCCAGGATTTTAACATAAATCAGGATGAAATTCTAGATAGGTTCAGGCTGTCTAAAAACAATAAACCCAGTCAGGTGGATGGTACTTATGGAGACTTAGAGCAGGAGGTTGTCCTGTCGCTCAGTGGTTAGAACACGCGCCTCGCAAATGAGAGACCTGGGTTCAATTCCCGGCAGGGCGAAATGTTGGGCAAGTTTTCTTACTCCACACGCCTCTGTTTACTTAACAGTAAGTAGGAACCCGGTTGTTAGTCGATTGGTTAGAGCGTGTCACTGATGTCACTTCCCTCATGAAAGAGTGGACAGCGGGAAACAATGTTCTGAACAAGCGCAGTGTAGAAAGCAACACCACCGACGATGCGACAGCCATTAGTTACTACAAAAAGTGAGCCAATATGGCCGCAAACCAGAAGTGTTTAAAACCACTTTACTGTTTAAAGCAGACGCAAGGAAACAGAAGTTGCAATTAATGCAACGGGTACGATTTGCGAATGTCGAACAAATCTTGTAGTTAAAAGCTGGAAGATATTTATCAGATATCTGCATGTGTATGTCATCTTTTCACAAAAAATGACATTAACATAACTTATGGGTGGGTCTGACTGAGACTGATCACCAAAAAATGACCATCTTTTGTGCTCGTTATACAATGATAGGAAAACCATCATAAAGAATTACTGAAAAAAGATAACTATTTTCAGGGATCACAGGGCATTAACCCCTAATATTTTCAGTCAAGTAAGGATTGAGCCAGCACATGAGTTGGATGTTACCGGGTCACTACTGTGCAAACATTGACTGCCAGGTTTTTCTACCTAATACGCAGTCATTACAGGTGTGTAGTAAAGCACAGACCATTCATTCCCTGATCCTAGCATGCTGGAAGCTGAACTCCCTGTGGAAGGAAAACTCTGGTCTTTGAGTAACACAAAAATGTGCTTCTGTTCATTCTTGTAGAAGTTGAAATTGATTGGGGTTTGTAGTGTTGCATTTGTTTTTTTAATGAGGCATGCATTTAAGTCACAAATCCATCATTTTGATTCGTAATGAGAAACACAGTGCACACTCACATTGCTACAAACTAGCCAGACTCCATTACACATTAAGTGTACAAAATGCTCAGAACGACAGACAAAGAGCAAAAAGACACTGCCATTACTCACTAGCGGAAAAGAGGCACTTAATTGCTTTGCATTTTATGGTTGAAAATAGTTTAGGTTGATTGTAGATTTGGGCCAATTGTAATGTTCCTTTTAACAGTTTACTGTCAGGAGTTAGGCAAGGGATCCTTTTGTGATCTAGTAAATTTAAATTGCCTATCTTTGGCCAGAATTTGATCTAAGAAGTAAGCTTTACAAATATATTCACCATTCCAATCTTGCTCAAATATGGCAAAGTTACATACTGCAAAAAATATCCAATTTGCAATAATCTGCAAGTCATGGGGGTCAAGATTATGAAATATGGTCAACATAGATCGTCAGTAGTTGATGATATCAATTTGTTTGAGATGATGACAGCTCTTTCCTAGTTTCGTAGCTGATATCATCCTAGAGAATATCCTCTTGTATTTTTTTTTGGTCAGCCGAGTGTCTGACTGGAAACCCATCACCATGCTTCAGAGTATCCAAACCAAACTGAGATTTCCGTGCATCCCACCTACAACAACAACAAATTACATTTGTATAGTATCCTTCACGTCGGAAAGATGTCCCAGGGCGCTGGAAATCTCCAAGATAGATTGTTGGAATGGAATGTGCAATCTCCCTGGAAGGACACTTACCTAATTCCGTAACGTATTAAACACAGTTTGACAAGAGCCAAGGCTTGGGGACCCCAGCGTGTGCGTTGGATGTACTACTGGAATCTAACTGCATAGCTTGCCATTGATATTACTGTCTGGCAAGCTTTCCCGTTGCTTGTCCAGTTACGACCACCCTACCCATTAGGGCTTTAGCTTGCAAGGTTAACAGAAGCTTAGTGGGATGACTTCCTGCCCCCAGTGACTGGTCTGCCCTTCAAAGTCCTGCTGATGAACCAAGCTGGCTGTGCTGTCAACAGCAGTGCCCTGGAATACTGTGGATCCGCCTGGCTCAGGAACCGGACAACGGAGACTGCCATAGAGGACTAGTTCAATTCCGACATTCCTTTGCCAGACATGTCACCTTTGAGCCAATTCAGCTCCAAGGAGACCCCACTTACCTTCCCCCCCCAAAGAAGGTAATATCCTCTGCATCATTCTATGGCCTTGACATCCTTCCTAAAGTGGAGTGCCCAAAACTGGACACAATACTGCAATACTATGTATGATTTATACAGGTTTAGTGTTACAACTGTAATGATAATAATCCTTACCTTTGGTATAGTGTCTTTCACATCTGGAGGATGTCTCAAAATATTCTATAAAGTGGAATGACTGTGTTTTTTGTGGGTGAACTAATGATTTATACAGGTTAGGTCTTAAGCTAAACCATCCCTTCAGTGGAATGCCGTTTTGCAGGATATTGCAAGATTAGTTTGGATGAAGAAGGCCCTTTGGCCCATCCGATTTCATCCCTCCGGAAAACTCACCATTCAGATTCCCCCCAAATTGGTGTCATCTGCAAATTTAACTACCTTACATTGGGTCTGCAAATCCAGACCATTAATACATACAAAGAACAGGAGTGGTCTCACTCAAGACCCCTACAGCACACCGGCTTAAAACCTGCCCGCATGTTCAACCAGCTCACCTAACAAAGTCCCATTGCTTCCTTCCCTTCAGCCAATTGTGAATTCATGTCCATGTTTTGCCCTTGGTACCCAGTGACCACAATTTGTGAAGGAGTCTTTCACATAGTACTTTGTCCAATGCCATTTGGAAATCTAGATACACAACATCATATGATTTCCCACAGTCAATTTGGGCTGTCACCTCCTCAAAAGAGTCTATGAGATTGTGAGATAAGAGCTATCCTTTCTGAACCCATGTTAACTGCTATTTACCTTAATTTGTGCCAGACTCATCAACCATTTGATGTCTGCAGTTTGGACTGGCAGCTTCCACCGGAATGAGCTAATTATGATCATACGTTACATGTCACAATTTTCACCAACTTATTAACTCTCAGACTTAATAACCAGCCTCCCGCCCCCGTACACTTGAATTAACTTGGATGAGATTTGATGTGTGAATTTTCAAGCCATGTGAGGTCACATCTGGGCTAAAAACATTTGAGGAGCAAACTATTGCACTTCTGATGTGCAATGAGGAGATACATGTAGTCAAACAATAATTTGGTTCATTTTGTAAGAGTGGACTCCTTCAGGCTGCATAAGAGATTGTTTATGTCCCATCTTCTCCTACTGACTCTCAATGGACAAACATGTCCTGTATTGCATGCACAAGATTTCTTCTGCACCTCAAAGTGGATACAGGGTCAGAGCCTCATGAGACTGAGATCCACCTTCAGGAATTTGAGATGAATGGTGTGGTGGAGTCAGAAATGTATCAACGATGAAAACAATGACATTGCATTTATATCGGCCTTTCACGTCGGGAGGATATCCCAAGGCGCTGAACAGTTGAGGGTTTGCAATCGAGCTGGGGGTTGGATTCAGGAGGGGTGGGGTGGGAAGATGATCGAAGGCACGGTCAAAGAGGAAGGTCTTGAAATGGACTTTGAAAGAGGTGAGGGAAGGGGAGAGGTGAAGTGACTGTCGAATGGAGTGCTAGAGTGGGGGCAGAAAGTCTGAAGGCTTGACCACTGAGAGCGGAGGATGTGAAGCAGGCCAGTGCCTGCAAGTGGAGGTGGGGAGAAATTTGAGTGGACCCACAACCTTTTCTGTAATATAATATTGTTCATTATCAGGAATATTGTCCATTACTCAACGTCTGTGAGGTGCACTTACTGTGATGAGGCCTATATTACACTATGCTTCAGATATGTTGATCAGAACCATCAATTTGAAGGCTTAAAGTTGGCCAACTGAGCACAGCACTCAAAAGATTCTCATGTTCCCAGTGTAAATTACAATTGGAAGCACACATACTAATAGCTTTCCAACGCTCCACCCCATCCCCATCCCCATCCCAAGCCCCAGTTTCTGAAACATCTGGAAAAATTTTCCTAATCATTCTGCTTGTGCTAAAGGCAATATGCTAACTTGTACAAAAACTGTTGCCATCATTCATTAAAATTAAGTATTAAAGGTTGAGATCGTTGCCAGTTTGTATTATGGCAGACCACCAGCAAGAAACGAAGGTGATTCAAACCACATTGAAAGCTGATGTATATTAAACGTTGAGAGCAGCTATTATTTTCGGTAATTTTATTCAAGACTAATCTCAAACTTCCAGCCCATCTTAGGGGCACTTCTGAGTATGCGAGCTAACACTCCCGTAAAGCACCAGGTGGGAGGTAACAAGGTATATTTTATGGGCCAGATATATAATAATCCTCTCATTTGACACGGCACTTCAGGAAGACGTTTCAAAGTGCCTCACAGAATTTAAGGCAAGTTGTTGTCATCGTGTATGTTGTAGGGGAACACAAACCTTGTTGAGCAGAAATGATGGTACAACAAACATATGGTTTAACTCATCTGAAGGCAACTCATAAAAGAAAAGAAGTGAAGGATGAGAAAAGACTGTTATGTCCACTTAAACTTATTTCTGGGGGAGTGTCTGCCTATCCAGGTGGATGTTAAGGATCCCATGGCACTATTCAAAAAAAGAAAGGAGTTTTTCCTTGTATCCCAACTAACGATCCCCCAGATAAAATTGGTCATTCATTTCACGGCTCTTTGTGTTTGTGCACTGCTCTGCAGAAATTGGCTGTCGTGTTCTATTCAGTCACAGTAAAAATCCTGTCAAGTGCTTTAAGGCATCTCAATGGCGTTAAAAAGGTGCTATTTCAAGTGCGAGGATTGTTTATTATTCTTATTATTGAAAATCTTTCTACCCTGCGTAAAGGGCCGATAGATGAATGCAAGTTGCTGTCGTTTCTCACGCAGTGAAATTCTAAAGGCACCGACTAAAGCAGCCACAGATATCACTGCTCCTTTGCTCCCTCAAAATGAAATGGCTTGCCACGCAGACTGCATTCTCTGCTGGGATTCTTGCACGCATCACCCCATCTCACAGGATCTTGGTTCCAAGAAGATCCAGGTACCTCGGGAGTCAGCCTGACATGTCAGAATGTCCCTGCGAGACACAAACAAAATTGTGCGTCTCCCAGTATCTTTTCCAGTGGCACTGGCGTCATTACCATTTTCCTGAGGAATACTTTTTTCAGCCCTGCTGCACAAAAAGATTCTTCCTAACATCTGTTTTTAAACTGTTCTGTACTATTTGAAATGTGTTCCCTTACTTTACTTTTCCGGGTTCAACCTATCTATACCATTCACTGTTTGCATAATTTACTTAGGAAACCTTTGCAATTGCCTTCTTTCCATAGTGGAAGTTAAGCTTGCTTGGTTTTAAATCGTAGCTGAACCCCTTTATGCCAAGGATAGATTTTATTGCTCCTCTCTGCACCATCTCCAATGCTCTGAAAATGGTCTAAAATCCAGTTGCCTTTCCTTTTTGCAATGCAACTAGAGCCATTCTACTGTGGCTGGGCTTGAGTACCGTAGCTGAACAGACTGGAGGAAGGAGATGATTGTGGTTAATGGATATCTAAAGTGGCAAAATCCTCATTCTCTGATCTTGGCATTTCAGAGCGAAATTAGGTCCGCTTGCTTCAGCTACATTTTCTTTTGACCTAGTGTTCTTCCCAACCTCTCGGTGAGTTACGGAGAACGAACACAGGCTTTTCAGTTTCTCAAAGGCTCTAACCCAATCAAACGGTTATTATTGGTCTAAGTTCCCAAAAGTAAAGCACAAAACATTTGCATGGTGATTGTTATATAGGCTGTAGACGTTCCAGAATCCTTTTATATTGTTGTTTTCCTCACCCTCATGTGGAAATTCCCTTCCCTCCCAGCCTCTCTGATCAGCTCTCTGCCAGCCTCTACACTTAGCTAATACAGGTTGCTGTGTGTCTAACCACGTCACTGTGAACAGTGCTGGATCATCAATGGGATGTGACACCAGGCCCATCCTCAGAAGGGGATTATTGAGCGGCAGACTGGCTATACTTGTACTTTGAAGCGCTTTGAGCTGTCTCGAAGACGTGGTAAGGCAAGGATTATTATTATTTATCATTAGTAAAACAAGCTGTTTCACCACCATTCCTGATTGCAGTAATTTATATACATAACTGCTCCATGGCCAGCAACAGCAAGACCATTGCCATATTCCCTGTGGGAATACAACCTTTGGTATAGATTAAAGCAGGCCTTGCCTACTCCTGTTTTATGTGTCTCAATAGTACACCACACTTACCAACTGAGCTATCAAAGTTGATGAACCCAAGGCCTTAAAACTGCTGTCGGCAATCTTTTGAATGGCCCAAAATGTTATGTTTATTTCAGTCTAATTGTGAGAACATGGTTGCAGTAAAAATTTCAGAGTGAGGTAACGTTTGCTCAGTCACAACTGTTCAAAGGGCTGTTTGAGGAAACTCCCTTTTCTATTTAAATAGTGTAATGGGATCTTTAACGTTCAATTGAATCGTCAGATGGGAAGTCAGTTCAATGCTTCATCTGAAGAACGGCACTTCCAACAACGCAACACTCCCTCAACACATAGTGTCAAATGTCAGGTTAAAGCCCCAACTTAGAACTTGAACCCATAAACTTCTGACATGGAGATAAAAGTGCTATAGAGTTAGTTACCTTTGAAGGTTAGGTGTGTCTAGTTCTTCCTCTGGAAATGTTATCATGGTATTGTGCTTGATGATAGTTCTGGACAACATTCTGACTGCAATCCATTTTCCTGTCAGAACCAGGTTGTTACTTATCACACCTCATTGAAATATGTGCCAAAGTATTTTAATTAGACTGAAAGTCTCCAGCCAACATTTTTTCATAGATGGATGAAAGGGGCCCCAACAATTCCACTTTCTTCTAGATTTATACGCTGTTGTTGCAGCGTTTCTGAGCATCCAGAATTTCGACATCTTTTTCAGTTTGGTCTTAACTTTAAAACCAGTTCGCTGTAAGTCGTTAATAGAACTAAAGGCATGGCTTCCAGAATTAAGACTGCTTAAGAATTTACCAAAGAATTTCTGGATGCTTTGAAGTGCTAAGAAAATACAGTAATAATTACAATAATCTTTGCATTTGATACAGAGCCTTATCATCAAGATGTCTCAAGATATACTAAAAGTGGTGTAACTGCGTATTTTATAGGCGTACGCAGCAGCCAATATATACACAGCAATGGCCCACACCGTGCATTTGTGAACCTAATTTGCAAAAAAAAGGTTGACACAGTTAAGCATTATTTCCTTTGCAGGCACTGCAACCAAAGTGCCACAAAGCATTGTTTTCTGTGTGAAATGTTGAGAAAGCATGCAGATGACTTCTCCATGAAACAGATTTCAGAGCACAAGGTGTTCCAGTTTCTAAAGTGGTTTTCTAACGATGACTGACAGAACAGTCCTGCGATAGTTTTTGTTTTGTTTTGGTCAGCCGGGTGTCTGACACATGCGGAAACCCAACACCGTGCTTAAGAGTATCTAAACCAAACTGAGAGATCCTTGCATCCCACCTACTCATGGAAATCCCAGAGGTAGATTGTTAGAATGGAATGAGCACTCTCTCCCTGGAGAGACACATCCTGCTTACCTAATTCTGAAAATATTAGGCGCAGGTTGCTTGGGGACCTCAGAGTGTGTGTTGGGGCATTGATGGAGTCTAACCAACTAAGACTGCATAGCCGTGGTATCACTGTCCGACAAGCTTTCCCACTGCTTGTCCAGCTAGGACACACCCTACTCGCTAGGACTTTGGCTTGCAGGGTTAACAGGAGTTGAGTAAAATGATTCCTTGTCCCCAGTGAGACAGATCATGTTTAACAACCTTTCTAGTTTTTTTTATTTAATCGTGATTTTTAGTATTCGAACCGTGCGTGTTGAAAACTGATTAAAAATATTCCTTCCATTTGATAGTACTTATCACATCAAAACATCTCAAAGAACTTCACACCAAATTTGTGAAGTGTAATGATTGCGTATTTAGGTGAAGGACAATGTCACACTAACTGTTCATGAAATGATTGACCAATTTTTTTCTTCTCTGAGGGAATATTGGCCTGGATTCCAGGCAGAACTGTCTTCTCTTTTCAAATAATACCATGGGATCTTTATTTCCACCTAAACAGGCAGACAGGACCTCAGGTTAACGTTTTATCCAAAGGATAGCACATCCAATAATTTAGTGCTTCTCCAGCGCTGGAACTGAAGTATCAGTCTAAACTCTTGAAACTCCCAATGTGGACTTGAACTCACCTGTGTGAGTTTATTAAATTCAGATGCTAATCTGAAGCATAACATTTAGTTTAGTTTTAGCCTGTTAGATCATTTAATCTTAAAACATAAAATTGTACGGGATGGCGAAAAATTCATAAATTCAATGTTAATTTGGAGGCAGGTTTCTCACGGTTCCGGAAAAGAAACTGACTTCCAAGTTAAAATTGAATTTATCAATTTTCCACAATTTCGCATGATCTAAGACCGAATTGCCTGAACAGGCCAGGACTGGGTGGAATTTTGGTTCTCAGACTCCTCCAAGGCAGTAAGTAACTGTTGCAATACATGTGTATGAGAAAAGACAGGAAACACTAAAGGGTAAAGTTAATCGCTATTCGCTGTAAGGATTTAATTTTGTAAAAAAGCTCCCGAATGATGTTTACTAACATGAACTCTTTTTCCTCAGTATGGCACTCTAGAAATCACATCTTTAGGCCTGCAGCGTTATTGGCTGCTGCGTTTTGCCCACAAAATATACAGTCAATTCACTTTACAATATATTCTGTGAAGCGCCTTGGGACATCTCGAAGGCGTGATCAGGCGCCATATAAAATGCAAGGATTATTATTATTATTACAATTACTATTACAGTCTAGCCTATTGCATCTCATTTGCTCCAATTAGTTATTTAGTGCCACCTTCCTTCCCACGCTCTCCCTAAATTATACTGAGAAATCACCAGGCATGAATACAGAAATGAATTCCAGACATGAAGGGGCTCAGATGATAGAGTTTCCGGTTAACTTATATTAAACAGTGAGCTGAGCATAATTGAGGCAGAGGGAAACGAACAATGGGGGAGAAAGATGGATGAAGAAAAGTGATGGTGGGCAAAGTGAGTTGGCAGGAGAGAGCTAGAGGGAGTAGCGAGGGGTGGAAGAGACGCAGTAACTGAGTTCTGGCTGATTACATTCTATTCAATGTTGGTTTGTTTCTTCAATGCAAGATGTGCAGAGAATGATGAAGAACAGCAACACCTTTTGACCTCCAAAGCCAAGGCTCGGCTACACTCAGTGAGAATTCAGACCCCTCGTATCTAATGAAAAGCAGAAAGTGGTACTAAAAATGCAAAATGTTGGCTGTTTGAGTCAAGATACGTTTCTTGTGGGTTTTCAGGCGTCTTCGGGAAGCACTGCGAGTTGAACAGTTACGGGTTTGAGGAGCTGTCGTACATGGAATTTCCGAGTCTGGATGCCAACAACAATTACATCTACATCAAGTTTGCCACCATTAAAGACAACGCCTTGCTGGTGTACAATTACGACAACCAGACAGGAGAGCGAGGAGAGTTCCTGGCCCTGGAGGTCGTGGAAGGGAAGATGCTGTTCTCCTTCAACCTGGGAAGCGGGACACAGAGACTGGTGACGGCCAAGAGGGTTTCGGACGGACAGTTTCATACTGTGGTCGCGCGAAGGGCTGGGCTGGTAAGTGACACCAACAAATTACACTTGTATAGCGCCCTTCACGTCGGAAAGACGTCACAGGGCGTTGGACAGGCAGGAGTTTTTGGACCCGAGCTGGGAGTTAGGATCAGGAGGGATGGAGGGCAGGGCTGGTGGGGGTTGGAGGGTGAACACTGAGCAGAATTCATCACAAAGGCTACTAGAGAGTGGAACTGAAGTACACTGAGTATTATGTGATTGTGCACTAAACAACATCTGTGAATGTTCGTCTCTTATAGACACTAAATCAAATGCAAGGAAAAGTTATCATAAATGTCAACACCCAGACACTAGGGCTTTTCAGTCTTGAGAGAAAATGACTCAGCGGAGAGGAAACCTCATAGAGGTGTGGACAATTTTAAATGGGATTGAAAAAGTAAACCCATATCAATATTTCAGGATGCACCAAGATAGTAGAACATAAAAGGACATAGGTTTAGAGTTGTAAAGGGCCATTTCAGGACAGACATCAGGAAGGTGTTTCTTCATTCAGAGGGTAATCAGTGACTGGAACAGATTGCCAGGAAAGATGATAGAAGCCAGGACACTGGAATCATTTGAAAATCAACTTAATGCAGTGAGGGTGGGGTGGGCATTCGGAGGGATGAGATTGGAGGGGCAGCAGGAGAAATTGCCTTCCTTGTTTGAATTGTAACGTGGGATGTTTTATGGGCACCTAGACAGGCAGCAGAATCTTGGTTCAACATCTTTATCTGAAGTACAGCAGCTCCAACAATGCAGCACATCCCCAGCACTGCACTGGAGTGTCAGTCTGAGGTCAGAGTCAGAGGGTTATAGCTTAAAATGTTACAGTGCCACGTCATTCAGTGCTAATTAAAATAAATGAATGTGGCAGTTGAATGTATTCAATGGGTTAATTTAAAAGCTTTGTTTGCAAAGCCATTCAACCTATTGTTAAATGTAAGTTTCGTAGCCAAAAGCAACACCGGGGATTATTTTACAAGTTGCGGAAATGTGCGCGCAAAGGGGAATAATTTCCTTGATTATGTAATTAGCAACTTAACGAAAGCATTCCAGAATCATTTAAACACTTAAGTACTCCAGAAAGCTACCCCGCATGAAGGGCACTATATAAATGCAAGTTGTTGTTGTTGTCTTCATTGTGATTCCTTCTGTGCACAATAGCTACAGTAGTTTACATTAATACGGCGCTTTACATAGGAGAACATCTCAAAATGCTTTACAAAGTCAGAGTGGTAACCTGCCTGATCTGGGAAGGAAGTTGGGAGAAAGTGACCAAAGCAATATCTAAGAGGTAGGTTTTTAGGTGGGTTTCTGCCACTGTGGGATTCTGCTTCAGTCCCTCCATCCCTCCACCTTGCCCCCTCCTTGACTGTTTCCAGATCATATCTAAAGGTCTTCCCCTTCCTGGCTCGGCGTCAAGTTCCGCCACCGTTAAGCTCTGCGAGATGATACCCCACGTGAAGGGCGCTATATAAATGCAAGCTGTTGCTGTTTTGAAAGAGAGAGAGAGGGTGAGCTGGAGGAATGTTGGAAGAAAGGAGCGGGAACAAAGTGGCTGAAAGTTCGGCCACTGAAGGTGGGGCAAAGTGGGTGGGGGACACGAAGGGGCCAGAGTTAGTGGAGAATAGGGGATAGGTGAAGGAATAAGATCACAAGAGATCACATATGTAGGGTGAGCGTCAAGGCATTGGAGTCATTTGAAGGAGAGGACACCGATCCTAAAGTTGACACTATAGGGCAGGGGTCTTCAAATGGTTGATCGACACTAGGTGGCGCTGACATGTATGATCCAAAAGACAAGAGGAAAGAGCAGTAGAATGGAGTCGTTTTTGTGTCAAATTGAACACTAAGCCAAATCTTATAACCTTTAATGTTTAAATTACGATAAGTATTATTCTGGCCTCTTTATTTTTGTTGAACGTGTGGGAGATGCCACCTAACGTCCATCGACTGATTGGAGACCCCTTATTCCACCCCTGGCGGTAGAGTCGGGTGAGGATGGGGATGATAGGGAATGTGGAATTGGTTGGGAAGGATGGCAGGCTGCAGAGGAGGATGATCTGGAGCTTATGGAAAGTATAGAAGGGGAGACTGGTGAGCAAGGTATTGAGTTTGTGGAGGGAGAATAGATGGGGAAAAAGGTTAAACTGGTTGATTTTAAAAATTGAGTGCAGATACAGGATGCCAAAACTTTAAAAAAAACTTGCACATGGTTAACACAACCTGCAAATTGGAATCCATTAATGTTGTGACTCCCACACGTACTATTTCCTCTATTTGTCCTGTTAAGTTAGCCTGGTACCCAACTTTGGACTTGGACCTCTAGAACACACACACCAAAGCTCCCAAGTTTTGCCTCCCATCCCACTTGCGCCTAATACTTTCCGGAATTAAGCAAACAGAGGGTGTCCCTACAGAGAGGGAGTGTGAGCTCTATTCCAGACACAATAAATTTTCTATCCGTAGGTGATATACGTACGTGGAAGTTAGTCTGATTTGTGTACCAGGCACTCAGGCACCCGGCAGATCAAAACCAAATACCCTGTGTTTACTGTTGGGAAGACAGCACCAATAGGAATCCCAGTGTGGCGCTGTATAGTCGGAAGCAGTTTTGAGTGATTGTCTTCATTTAAAAAAACACAATTTAGATCTATTGCTTCAAGGCCACTTTCAACGTGGTAAAACAAACATTTGGAAACATCTTTGGTTTGTGGAGGGAGAAGAGCCATATGTGACTTTCATCTTAATGTTGCCTCATGCTGATGAGGTGATGATGTGTTTCAACCCAATTTCCGTCATCACTTTGACTCATTGAGATTGATCTGGAAGAAAAACAACAGAAGATTTGCCAAGCATTTTGTCATGATGACTGTGCCCCTTTAAGTCTACATTGTACAAATCAATATCGTTGGCCTGAGTTTGATTATGTTATAACCAAGACAAGTTCATTTTTCACGGAGATGCAATCAGATAATACGTTTTTGTCGGTTCTTCTTTAGCCAGCTTTGAGGTAGAGTCTGATAGTAGGATTGATGCCTTTTTAGTAGTCTTCAGAGATAACTTTCTGGATCCCTGAACATACTTTTGAAATGCAATGTGGAAGTTTTTCTGGAGGAACCTTTCGGTTGCATTGATCGACCATGTGTGTCTTCACTGTTCAGACATAGAGCAAATACATCTCCCAGATGTCGCAAGGTTTATAGTAACCGCACAGAATTTTAATCTTCTCCAATAGGGAATTTTCACAGAGAGATGGGAAAAAGATTAAACTGGTTGATTTTGAAAAATGATTGAGGTTACAGGATACCAGAACTTCAGAAACTCGAAGACAAAGGAGCTGCTCCACATGGTGCTGAGATCTAACTACAGCGAGCAGAAGTGATTGCACGCTAAACATAAATGTAACTGTGGCTGAATTTATTGTACAGACAACGAGCAAGGCAGTACAGTTAGACAATGTGCAAGGTAATAGAATGAGACAGAGAGCAAGGTAATGCAGTCAGACAATGTGCAAGGCAATACAGTCAGGTATATTATAACCAGTTGTTTTGGGTCTATAAAAGCAGATATGCAGACATTACCAGGCCATCATATAAAAATGGTTTCCTGTCAGTGTTTCCAAGTTGTCAGGTCCCACTGACATCATTGAACCACCCTCCTGGCCACAGAAATCCAGCATTCGTGATCGCTCTCACGAATCTCATGAAAAATCTCGAAATGTGGCCTAAAAGGATATCATGGGAGTTCATAAAATGAGACGTTGCGTCATAAGAGGTCTGGGGTACAAAAATGGCCACCGTCCTACTTCCTGATCATCGGGTTGCCACCCCTGTCACTTCTGGAGTCATGCTCCGCCACTCTCAAGCACTCTGGGACCCAACCCTGCGTGAGGGTGCGCTATATAAATGCAAGTTATTGTTGTTGGTGTGGATGTCCAGGTTCCGGTACGCATACATATAGTTCGTACAGAAGCTTGCCAGTCCACACCAGAAACAAGACACCCGTGTTGTAAGCAAACTCGCGCTCCATGGAGGTGGCTTCATTAGGACACACCTTGTATGTGGGGAAACAAAATTATTGGGAAAAGTGTACATTCAACACTTTAGGTGACAATTGTTTGAATTCTTTTGCAAAATGTTAGCGAGGACGTTTCATTGTTTTAGTACGCTGTTACGTTTGTTAAAGATTGAAAACAGAGCATGTCTGGCAAGTGGTGACAGAAACTTCCTGAGAGTATGGTTTGAAGCATTTACATCCTCATTTTAAACCAAATTTTAAATTCCCCAACTGAATAATCGGAGATGTTGAATTGATTATCACACCATTGTAAATCTATACCTCTTAACCCCTTTCAGATGGCCGAGGGCTTCTAACTGCCTCTTCTTATTATTTTCGTTGCAAACTCCACTGTTAAGCCCACCTTCCAAGTCTTGCTCACTGATATCTCCTCCCTCCTCTCATCCCTGTCCCTCTGCACTGAACACCTGCTCACAATGGGTGATCTCGACCCACACCTAACCTCCCCTTGCACCCTCTTCTTGGATTTCACTGGCCTCCTCTCCTCCCTAAACCTCTCCCTCCACATCAACTCGCCGACCCACAGCCGTGGCCACTCCCTCGACCTCGTCATCGCACATAAGGCCTTGACATTTCCGACCTGTTTATCACAAGGCCATCAGACCACTTCCTGATCTCCCTCTCCTCCCACATACCCCTCCCCTCTTCCAAACACGCCATCGTTTTTTTCCACCACTGGAAAAAGCTTCCCCATGAGTCCCTTACAAATGCCCTCTCTTCCTTGGACTTCCTCTCCCTCTGGCCCTGTGCCCGCAGCGATCCTGATGCAGCTATCAAGCTCCTGAATGACCGTCTCTCTACAACCTTTAATTCCCTGGCTCCCCTAAAATCCAGGGTTGTTTCCAAACTCACCCGCTCCCCCTGGTACACCAGTCATCTTCACTCACTCAAAACATAAACCCGGATACTCAAGCGCAGATGGCAGAAATCCGGCCTCACGATTCACCGCTAGCTGTGACTCGAGCACCTCCACACTCACCGCCTCTCCCATTCACAGTCCCAAACCGACTTTTACTCCAAAGTCATCCTGGAGGCAAACAACAATTCAAAGATGCTGTTTTCCACCGTCCATCACCCCTCGAACTCCCTCTATCCTCACATCATCTTCCCCCTCCCCACCCCATGATCCCTTCCAGACCATCCACACCCCCTTCTCTCTCCGCCACGGTTCTTGTCACTCCCCTCTCCTTACACTCCTTTGCTCCCATTTCTCCATCCTCCCTCTCAACCACAATCACCCGGATGAAGTTCACCCCCTGTTGCCTCGACCCCCTCCTCAGCAGCTGGTCACTCAACACTCCCTCCTCTCCCCACTGTTGGCCGACACGGTCAACCAGTCTCTCTCCTCAGGCAGTGTTCTGCTCCACCTGAAAATCACTATCATCACACTCCTCAAAAAATCCACCCTCGATTCCTTGAATCTCTCACGCTACCGATCCATCTCCAACTTACCCTTCCTTGCCAAAGTCCTGGGACGCATTGTTGCAGGTCAACTTCAGTCACACCTCTCCCTCCACTCCCTCCTTGAGCCCCTGCAGTCTGATTTTCGCCCTGACTGCCCACAGCACGGAGACAGCGCTTGTCAAAATCACAAACGACGTCCTCTCTATCTGTGACCAGGGCTCCCTCTGCCTCCTCGTCCTCCTGGATCGACCACTCCATCCTCCTCCATTGCCTCTCCTCCCTCATCCACCTTAATGGACTGCACTCGCATTGTTCAAGTCCTACTTAACCAACCACTTCCATTTCATCTCGGCAAATGGTTTCTCCTCCCGGCCCCGCCCGGTCACCTGCGGGGTACCCCAGGGCTCCATCCTTGGCCCTCTTCTTTTTCTTATCTATATACTCCCTCTGGGTGATGTCATCCGCAGACATGGGGTAAACTTCTACATGTATGTGGATGACACACAAATCTACTTTGCCTCCTCCATTACCAACTCCAGGTCCGCCGATGTTCTATCAGCTTATCTGGCAGATAAGTGGATAAGTGCAAACTTCCAGTAGCTAAATGTGGACAAGACGGAAGCCATTCTCCTTGGCGCCCATCAACGTCTTCACTCCTGCGGATCTAAACTCCTCAATCTGACTGGGCTCTCCCTCAGACTCACCGAACCAGTGCGCTATCTAGGCATCCAATTCGACCCCCAGCTGTCCTTCCTCCCCCACATCTGGTCCTTGACCAGGGCCGCCGCCTTCCATCTCCGCCACATTGCCCGCAACCGACTGTACCTTACCCCAAATGCAGCCGAAGCTCTCCTGCATGCGTTTGTCACCTCCCGCTTGGATTACTCAAACGCACTCCTCACCGGTCTCCCCAGCTCCACTATTCAAAAGACCCAGCTCATTCAGAACTCTGCCGCCCACATACTGACCCGGACCAAACTCCACATCTCCATGGGTTCCAATTGATACAAGGCATTCAGTGAGCACTGATTCAGCTCCTAGTTTAGCAGGAGGTGGAGTGAAATGGGGGCAGCTGGGTGGCATAATTACCAACTAGTGACTATCCTCCTGTGGGGGAGGTAAGTGGCGTCTCCTTACAGCTAACCAAGCTCCAGGGTCACACGTATGGAACCAGTATATCAGAATCGAACCAATCTTATGTGGTGGTCTTGGTAGGCCAGTTCCTGAGCCAGGCAGGTCTGCAGTATTCCAGAGCACTGCTTAAGACAGTCTGGCCAGTCTGGCTCACCGGCAGGACTTGGAAGGGTCGACCACTGAGGCAGAGACTTTTCCCACTCATCTCCTGTTAAACCTATAAACCAAAGCTCTAACGGACAGGGTTGTCCGAGCTGGAAAACTGGTGGGAATGCTTGCCAGATAGTGCTTTAATAGCAAGTTATGCAGCCTGAGCTGGTTAGACTCCAGCAGTATTCCAACGCACACTCTGGGGTCCCAAAATCTTAGCTCTTGACAACCTTCGCCCAATAATTTCCGAGAATTGGGTAAGCAGGATGCAACCTTCCAGGGAGGGAGTGCGCATTCCATTCCAATAAAAATCTCAGGAATTTCCAATGTATATATGAGATGATGGATTTCTGCATGTGTCCGACATTTGGCTGAGCAAAAAAAAACGAATAAAAAATTATCAGATCGGAAAGGAAGTTTAGGAGGAACTTCTTTATGCAGTGGGGGGTGAGAATTCACGTTGTAAGCTTTGGCTGAAGCAATAAACATCAATGTATTTAGGAGAAAATATAATGGATGCATGAGGGAGAAGGGAATAGGTGTAGAGGAGAAGAGAATAGCTTGTGTGGAAGATAAGTATTGCCACTGTTGGGCTGAACAGCTTACTTCCAAACCATATCATTCTATGTAAGATTGGGCTCTGAAACAGGACCTCAAGTGAATTTAATACTCTTTTCTCATTCTCACTTATCTTTCAATGAAGGCACTGTTAACTGAAAATTCCCCATTTCCATTTTCTAACAATAAAAGACTGGCCTTTTAGTCAAATCAGTTTTCCCTTCTAGCTTTCTAACCTCATAAAACATTGAATATCTCGCTAGGAATATATTCTTCGAACACCAACATAGTATTTTTCAGATTTTTACATCACTGGATTTATCTTCCTGGATTTGAAAGCCTGCTTTTGTATAGTTAGTGGAAAGCTCAGAAGACATGACTCAAAGGTCCAATGGACCTCAACTTGGCTTTGCTCTGCTGATATGCTGACTGTGTAACGCTTACTCAAGGTAACATTAGCAGCATTCAGTCTTATTTAAGACCACAATTATGTTCCTGTGCTGAAAGATATGAAATAAACGGAGAGCTTTATAAAGGCTAAAATAATGGAATGTCTGTTACCCAGCTCCCAAACATGGTTGAACGAACAAAATTTGTCAGCACCAGGCATGTAATGGGAAATAAATTGTAGAGATTGCATTGAGAATTTACACAACTCCCCATTGTAAGTGCTGAGAGAAATGAGGTTTAAGCACAGAAAATTCTCCACATTTATTTACAACATGAAACTGTCATGTTAACAGTTTTTGGGTGTTTATGCACTTCTTTAAATGCTACACACACACAGTAAAGATCTATAGACCACTTTCCTAAATCAGACTTCAGTTGATCTCAATTCAAACTGTACTACACAGGTGTGTAATGGGCTACTGAGGATGTGTTTCTTTGCTGGTTAATGTGTCTAAAAATCTGCAATTTCAGACATATTGACATATTCTCAAATAATTTGCTTTGTTTTCACATCAATTTGTCTCCTTCGATCTCCTCCTCCACCCTATTTGTCCCTCATTTAATGGCCAGAGGTCTCCTTTGTTTTCCTTTATTGAGATTAATCCTTCACCACCAACCAAGTGTCATTCATATCCCAGTTACTTGACCAACTTGTACTGCGATTCATGGAACTTCTGAAACTTTTTGTGTGGAAAATAGTGAAGAGACGGTCAGAAACGTGTCACAAGGCAGCAGTAGAGACGTCACTGTTAGCGTTAATATCCTTCAGTACCCCTTGCTTAAACAAGAGGCAAGTCAGTCAGGGTTCCAGAGGTCAGCAACTCCACCTTATAAAACTAACAGGTAAAATTGTGAAAAATTCTCAAACTACAGTCAATCTGAAAACCAGTTTTAGCCAACTCATCCAAAGCACCTTAAAAAGAAATTGAGACTGAATTTAATCATTTTTCATTTCGGGTTTTGATTGCTACGCAGTGATTTTTGCTTGTGACTGGGCATTCGATGAGGAGAAGATTGGGTTCTCACTCGAATGGTTAAATAAACTACTGGGACTCAGTCTAGGCTCATAGAGGAATAATATCTGCTTGACTGAAGTACCAAACACTGTGCATGTGAAGTCCTGCAGCTCAGTGGTTAGAGCACTTGCCTCGCAAGCGTGAGACCTGCGTTTGATTCCCAGCAGGGCGAAATGTTGATGAAGTACCCTTACTCCACACGCCTCTGTTTATCTGGCAGTAAGTAGGAACCCGGTTGTTAGTTGGTTGGCGGATTCCTTTTCCGGGGCTAGTAATTTCTTAAAAAAAACTGGTCACTCAACCACTACTGTTGGTGGGACGCTGCTGTGCGTAATTGGCTGCCGCGTTTCGCCCACAAAATATACAGTCAATTCACCTTACAGTATATTCTGTGAAGTGCTTTGAGACGTCTTAAAGATGTGATAAGGTACTATATCAAATGCAAGGATTATTATTGTTACCCTCAGCGTTAGACACTGAGTCCGTGTCTTCAGGAGAAGAAATTGGAGAGGAGGAAACTATGTGACCAGTTAGGTTTGCCTACTAAATTAAGATAAATTATTCTAACCTTGTACAGATCACTGGTGAAGCCCCATATGGAATATTATGTACAGTTATGCACAGCCAACCTTCAGAGGGACATTGGAAAGTGTTCCAAGAAGAGCAATATGGGGTGATCCAGCAACTTTGAGGTTTTAAGTTATGAGCAAAGGCTCACAGAAATCTACCTTGCTCTGTTACAGCAAAGGGCAATGTGATCCAAGTCTTTGACATGATGAGGTATAGATGTTGATGTAAGCAGGCTATTTTTGAGTAAGTCTGTGAGAGAAAATCTAGAGGGAATATATCTGACATTAAAAAAAACGCAAATAAATCTCGAGGTTGCAAGATATTAAATATGTGGAACAGACTTACAATAAAAAATATGATTCATGCTACATAAGTCAAAAATTAGCAGACTGGGACTGAAGTGAACAAGTACAATGTTTGTGAGATTAGGTGAACAATTTTGACTTTTTGTTTCACTGCCTCTACTGGAAACCTGGAAGTATCTATTACAGGACTATCCCCTGCAAGGCAGAGTGGGTGGGATGCAGTGCGTAATAGAATGGTTTTGCATGTCTGTGGAAGGAGAGAGTGAGCTTAATGAACTTTTCATATCCCACGCTTTCTTGTGGTCTTAAACTAAGGTGCACAATCTTTCTCTTGATTAGGTGGCATCTCTAACAGTGGACACGTGTTCTGAGGATCAGGAATCTGGTTACTGCACAGCTACCAGCATGACATCAGCAACTGATTGGTAAGAATTCCTCTTTCTACAGTTCTTCTTCTCTGAACACATATCAAGGTTAGAGCTACCTACTCGCAATGGCAAGATTTACATTCCACTTACATTCCAGTGTTATGTTTCAGGGTTTTCTCTGTCTTCCAGGATTGCCACCCAATAAGCTGTTTGTGGAAGAGAGTTAATGGTGTCCAATATGGGGTGAGGGAGAGAGTTGGTCAGCTGGGTGTCTTGATACATGAGGAAACCCAGCAGCATGTATTAGGCACACACTGGCAAGTGCTAAGACTCCGGGACCCCAGATCCCTATAGAGTGAGTTGGGCTACTACTGGAGTTTGACCAGCTAAAACCACATAGCTTGCTATTGACATTACTGTCTGGCAAGCTTCCCGCTGTTTGTCAGCTAGGACCACCTTACCCATAAGAGAGAAGACTCCGTCCCATTAGTCGGAGCTGGATTCAAATCCCGGTTCTAGAGCAGGGTCACAAATAGCTGGGTATTGTGCAGTGACCACAGCATGTTGCACGATGATAATAATAAATAATAATAATCCTTGCATTTGATATAGCGCCTTATCGCATCTCCGAGATGTCTCAAAGCATTTCAGAGAATGTACTGTAAAGTCAATTGACTGTATATTTTGTGGGAGAAACACAGCAGCCAATTGCGCACAACATCGTCCCACTAACAGTCGTGGATTGAGTGACCAAATTATTATTTTTTTTTTAACAAGTTATTACCCACGGAAAGGTGATCCACCAATTGACTAATAACCGGATTCCTGCTTAGGTCAGCAGAGACGTGTGGAATAAGGAAACTTGCCCAACAAGCTAATATTGCTAACAGAGGCATGGAAATGTGACTTTTGGAGTCTGTCAGATAATGGAAACTAGACTTTGGCTTTTAGGGTTAACAACAACAACAACTTGGATTTATATAGCGCCCTCCACTCTGGATGGCGTCTCAGAGTGCTTCACAGTAACGGATCCCGGGGCCGAGCCAGGGGGAGTGGGAGGAAGGTGACCAAAGGCGCGGTCGAAAAGAAAGGTCTTCAGCAGAGACCTGAAAATAAGAAGAGAGGGGGCAAGGCGAAGGGAGTGAGGAAGGGAGTTCCAGAGCCTCGGGGCGTAGTCAAGAAGTCAAGTGGGAAAAATCCATGCTCCCAGTGACTGGGATATATTCTTGACAGAATAACTCAATAAGTAATCTTGTTACAATTCCTGTCAGCTCCACCCAGGACCTGAGCTCAACACCTCAATGTGATGATTCTCCCATAACAAGAACTCCTTGGATTTCTTCTTCAGGGGCTCTGTTAAAATATACTACAAATGAAACCACAATAGAGAAATATAGCGGAACTTCTGATCATGCTTAGCTTAGTTGAAACTAGTTTTTTGGTGCAGCAATTGAAATGACTAAACAATTTGTCATCTTTTTTTTCAACAAAAGCGTTCTGTCTGTGCTGAGTGAAACCATAATTTTTTTGTTTGCATTTGCAACACATTTAGGGATTAAGTGAAATTTAGGATTCTCTGTCGGGAAAATTCAGGGCCGGTAATGCTAAGAGAAAGTGAGGAGAAATGTTTGCCTGCCCAGAACAGCCACATCCTTCTCAATTATCTGACAGACTCCAGCAGCCACATTTGTGTGTCTCTGTTAGCTATAATCGTGAGCTCTCTTGGAACATGCTGTAGGCAGTGCATAATAGCCAGCTGTTTACGACCCCTCTGGTAACTTGGTTTGAATTCAGCTCTGACTGATGGGACAAAGTCTTCTCTCTTAAGGCAGTCAGAATCCAATTCCTAATAGGCACAGGCCCATAGCACAAAACTGCCTATAATTCATCACTAATTGGCAGCGATTAAGTGATTTCATGTCGTCGCCAGATCCAGAAATACACAGTGAATGTGTGAAGGCAAAGCATCCCCCTGGTACACTGCAGACTTCTGGATAAAGGCACCTTGTTCGATTAGTGTAGGGAGGGCTCGTTCTTGCACCCAGCCTACATGTTACTGCTCCTGGAGGGACAAGGTGACCTGGCTCGAGGTAAACCTGCCTCAGGTGGTAGCACTCTCACCTCAGAGTTAGAAGATTATGGGTTCAAGGACTTTAAACTCCCGTCATCTAGGCTGAAATTCTAATGTAGTACTCAGGGTGTGCTGCATTGTTGCAGATACAACAACAACAACAACAACAAGATTCCATTTATAAAGCGCCTTTCACGTCAGGAGGACGTCCCAAGGCGCTGCACAGTTGGGTCATATTGATGTGATATTAAACCAAGGCCCCATATGCCTTTTCAGTTGGATGTTAGATCTCCCACAGCATCATTTGAAACGAGAAGAGTTTCTTCTGGTGTGCTGGCCAACAATCCTTGAGATAAAATTGGTCATTCACTTCATGGCTGTTTGTGCCACAATGTTTGTGACAAATTGACTGCCACGTTCACCTATATAAGATACCCAAGAGCACAGATCTAATTTGCTTCACCAAATCTGTTCGTATGCTGACAGCATTCCAGTGTTTCTATTTTGGATACAAGCCCACACTATTGATAAGTGTTGATGCTTGGAGGGTTACCTGGGCAGGACTCTGATAGCAATGGCCTCCACACAACTAGTCATGAACTGTGCAGGATGGTGAGTAAATGGTACTGTGACATTAAACAGGTCATGTCTCCCTGTCCAGTGGACATTAAGGATCCCACTGCAGTATTGGAAAACAGAAGGAAGTTTCTCCCGGTGTCGTAGCCAACAATTCCCCCAAATAAATTGGTCACTCACTCCATGGCTGTTTGTGGGACATTGCTGTGCACAAAATTGACTGCCATGTTTGCCAACACAAGACACACAGTCACTACAGTATATCCTATATATTGTCTTAAGATGTCTCAACAACGTGATAAGATCCTATATCACATGCAAAGATTATCATTATAACAGTATCCCTTCCATGGACTTGAGGCAGAAATCATAAATAAATGATTTTATTTAGACACATGGACATATCTTTGCCTCTTCACCCAGCTCTTTGTATCATTTTGACAAAGGCAGGAAACCAGCCTTCATTGGGATTTTTTCTCCCAATATCCCTTAAAGCAAAAATGTACAGTATCTCTGGACAAATTGCATTTGGAATTTGATTTGGATTATCAGTTCACTGAGCCTTTAAAGTTTTTTTCAAATGATGCTTCCTGTTTCTTGCATGCCTTACTCAGTGCCAGTTGATATGGAACATAACAGTGACATTAATAATAATAACCCTTGCATTTGATATAGCGCCTTATCACGTTTCTAAACGTCTCAAAGCACTTCACAGAATATCCTGCCGAGTGAATTGACTGTTTTGTGGGTGAAACCACTGTTTGCGCACAACTAAGTTAGCATTTATTTAAGACCCAGCAGGATGGAGCTCAGTGACTAGAGGTGGGAGTTCCTCTACCATCGTGGTACAGGACCAAAAAAAACAAAATTAGTGTAAGTACTGTACGTATTGCAGGTTTAAGTGTCACTCTAACATTGCCTTATTGTGCTGGTGTATTGAGGAACATTTTAAGATGATTACTGAATAAAGTGAATCAATTTGGAATTTCAGGTTAGCTTTATTCATCTGGTGTTGCTTTCAAAGAATGGTGTTGATGCTCCCAGCTTGTGCAGTGCAATGTTGTGACTCTAATTCTGTATGCTTTGCTTTGTAGGACCCTGGAAGTGCAACCTAACAGGTTAACAGTGGGAGGGATCAGATCAGTAGAACCAATTCTTCAGAGGAGAGGGCAAGTCGTCACCCATGACTTTGTTGGGTGTGTGATGGAATTCGCTGTCAATGGTCGTCCACTGGAACCCAGCCAGGCCTTGGCAAACCATGGAATTCTGGACAGGTGTGGCACTTGAGAATTCAATATATTTTCCTCAGCCGGGTGTCCTGACACATGCGGAAACCCATCACCGTGCTTCAGAGTATCCAAACCAAGCTGAGATTTCCATGCATCCCACCTACACATGGAAATACCAGAGATGGATTGTTGGAATGCAATGCACACTCTCTCCCTGGAGGGACACATCCTGATTACCTGATTCCGGAAAGTATTAGGCGCAGTTTGGCCAGAACCAAGGCTTGGGAACCTCAGAGTGTGCATTGGGGTAACTGCTGGAGTCTAACCAGCTAAAATGAATAGCTTGCCATTGATAATGCTGTCTGGCAAGCTTTCCCACTGCTTGTCCAGTTAGGACAGCCCTACCCGTTAGGGCTTTGGCTTGCAGGGTTAACAGGACCTGAGTGGGATGATTCCCTGCCCCCATTGACTGGTCTGCCCTTCCAGGTCCTGCTGATGAGCCAGACTGGCTGTGCTGTCATCAGCAGTGCCCTGGAATACTGCAGACCCGCCTGGCTCAGGAACTGGACTAATGAGACCGCAATAGAGGGCTGGCTTGATTCTGCATTCGATTGCCAGGCATGTCACATTGGAATCAGTTCAGCCCGCTTACCTCCATCCTGAGGAGAATGGTCACTGTATTGAATCAAAACCAACTAACTATAACCTGATGTAAAGAGGACACAGAATGCTAGGACTTCAGTCACTAAAGCTGCTCTCCTCCAGACCCTTTATACTGCTGGGAGATTTTCTTTACCGGGGAAAGCTGGATTGTCTCATTGATGGTAGAGCATTCTTCCAGGATACTGGAGGGCACTGTTTGCTGGCCATCACTTTTCCAGGATCCACTCTTGCTCAGGCACCGCCTGGTGGGTCCAATGCCCTGCCAGAACCTCCCTCATACCATGCACACAGCCCAATCCCATTCACGTTTCATTTCTTTTGTGAAATCAAACATACTGTACTTAGAAAATTACATATTGCAGATATGAAATGTTTCTAACCCACAACAATTATCCTAAACCATACAAAGCAACTGCTGGGTTTGTTTAAATTTTTCTGATTTAGTCAAGCCGGCCGCTGTTTGAAATTAAAAGTTATTTTTCCTCAATAAAGTAAAATAAAAAAATGCTATTATTGAAATTGAGTTTGGCAAACGTAGGACAAAATGCTTCATCTGCAGTGCTGTGCACTGTAAATTAATAACCAGTTTATTCTCCCATCCCTAGCTAACACTGTTAAACATTTAAATTATTCGCCCAAGAAAAGACAGTCTCGAATCTGTCCTTAAGGACTATGCTGAATTCACTATAAATGGAACATTTAATGGTGAACTTTTAGCAAAAAAAAATGAAGACAGACATCATTCTTTCTAACGTTGAGTGTAAGACAGACCTCGTTTTTTCAACATAGAGCATAAGAAAGACCCCAGTCTTTCTAACATTGAGTGTAAGACAGACCGTGTTTTTTTAACATAGAGTATAAGAAAGACTCCAGTTTTTCTAATGTTGGGTATAAGGTAGTCCTCAGTCTTTCAAACAATGACAGACTTCAATGTTTCCAATGTAACATAAGGGAAATTGGATGCACTCAGCACCTATAATAGTTATTTTGCTTCTTTTGCACAGCATGAGCTCCCAAGTAATAGAAATTGTAGCTGCTGACTGAATGAATTTATTATCTTACATTAAACTTGTTTTATCTTAGGTGCCCGAGAGTGGAAGGGGCTTGTTCGAACAGCCCATGTCAGCATAGCAAGTCGTGTGTGGATCACTGGTCATGGCAGCACTGTAACTGCAAGGATGGGTTCACAGGCGAACACTGCGAAAAACGTAAGGCTCAGGCGAAAGTCCAATATGTGTTGTGTTTATGTATAATGTATAGATCCATCTCCTGCGCACTGGGTGGAAGGGAACAGTTGTTCAGGGGAGGCACAGTGGAGAAAGCAAGGTCTGGTTTGTCTGCTCGGCAGGCTCCGACCTGCTCCACGGCCCCCGCCCAGCCCACCCCACCATCGGCGGTTGGGTCTTCAGCCTCTCTGCCCCCACACCTTGGAACTACATCCCACAGACCTTCCGCCTCGCCCCCATCCCTTGCCTCCTTCAAGTCACTTTTGAAGACTGTCCTCTTCGACCGTGCCTTTGGTCAGCCTCCTATTCCCTACCCTCCCCTGCCCTCCACCCCTCCCGATCCCAACCCCCTGCTCGGGTCCAAATCCCTGACAGTCCAGCGCTTTGGGAAGTCCTCCTGACACGAAAGGCACTATACAAATATAATTTGTTGTTATTGTTGAGTACGCTAGAGTATTTAAATGTACCTGTCTGGTCTGTGCCATTGATACAAACCCAAAATGCTGCAAGAAATTAGTTGTTTTTTACCCAGTGTGTCGCTGTTGCTATCTGAGCCTTTCTCCGTCTGCTACACAATCATTTTCCTCCAATCTATGGCTCTTTCAGTGGTCAGCGTGGATACAGCATTGTCCCTGGATGGCAGGGGACATCTGGACTACACAATCAATCAGAATGAGAAACGGGATTATTTGCTGAGGCAGAGTGTAAGAGGCTGGGCTCCCAAGCCTGCGAGTCCGAATCGCCTGGACCTAAAGTTCAGAACAAGAAGCAAAAATGGCATTCTAATTCACGTGCAGGAAAGCAGCAATTACACCACTGTGAAAGTAAGATTAAAGCTCGCTCTAGATTGACTTGATTAGGCTGCATGCAGTGCTGTGGTTTTAATCATTGTTCCCATCACCCGTGTCCTTTCTTCATCAAGTACCGGTCACAGTGCTGGGAGGTTTTGACCAGTGCTGGGCAGCATGCCAAAAAACATCCGTCATCTGAGCAGTCACCAACCAGTCGCAGGCTCGGCTACGTGCTGGCTCCAACCTTCATGCAGAATTACTGCCAGTGGAGATAGATATTTCAGATTTGATAGCAGTAAATAAAATGCTAACGAACAGAACACATAACTGTTATTTTTTTCTGTATTTGAAAAGAGTTCCAGCGTTCAGGCCGACGAATCTCCAGATTAAAAATTGCTCATTCACTTCATGGCTGTGGTCTCCCTCCCTCCCTCCCTCCCTTCCTCCCTCCCTCTCTGCCTCCCTCCCTACCCCCTATTTGGGTCTTGGAACTGACATAGACTAGGTTGACATTTTACTGTAGTGCAGGGAAGGTACTGCATTGTTGGAGGTGCCATCCTTCAAATGAGATATTAAACCGAGATCCAGTTGGCTTGCTCAGATGTCCTCAATCAACTTGATCATTCACTCCATGGCCATTTGCGAGACATTGCTGTATGCAAATTGCTGCCATGTTGGTCTATACGTTATACGTTACAGTATATCCTGCAAAGTGCTTTGAGACATCCTACTTATGTGAAAGGTGTTATATCAAATATAAGGAGTTTTATTACTTATGTCCACAGATACGTATTTTCTTTCAGAGAGCAATCAGGAACAAGAAACATCACTGATATTGAGGCCAATTTTGTTTTCACTCCTCCCCGCCACCACCCCCCCACCCCTCCCACACCAATGCTGTCCCACTGAGATCACTTAACTGTGCAAAAAACATGGGACTTTTTATTCTTTTATGGCTTAGTTGCACTCTAGGCAGCGGTTTAGCCAATCAAGCCTCTCTAACTCAGGAAGCAGTTATTTCTCAACGGGCAGCCTATAACAAATATCCATGTGGAGCACAGAAAGTACAGATTGTTACCATTAAAAACTAGCCTTTGAAATTCAGTCACTGGAAAGAAAAGGGAAGATCGTAACACTTTTGCCCACGTTTTAAGTTATCAATAAAGATGTGCACTTGGTAAATGATGCACTGCTTGGGGAATTGCCGAGTCCTTCAGACGATCTGCCCGTCCATTCAGTGTGAGCGTTATTAATGGGGACAGCCGGTGAGCAAAGACCGACCCAAAGGAAACCTGATATCAGAATATTTAGAGGGTTAGCATACCACCACTCTCTGCTGAAAGAAAGTCGTACTAAAATTTAGTCTAATTGTTTTTCCACACAATGGGTTTGACCTAAAATAATGTGTTGCAGATTTCATTAAACCTTCTGAATATCACACACAACAACGTGTCTTAACAGATATTAGACCCGGAATTCTGACACGAAAGGTGTTAGGGTAAATGTAAATTTGTGGTGTATTGCCTGTAAAACCATATTGTCTTAAAATTTAAGATCGTGCAGACTTACTGAATACCCTCAAATTGCATCTTAATTTAGAAGATAGTTCTTTCTGAGAACTGCAGTAAAGTGTCTTAACAACAACAACGTGCATTTATATAGCGCCCTTCACGTGGGGTAGCGTGTCTGAGCGCTTGACAGTGGTGGAGTTTGACCCCGAGCCGGGGGGAGAGGGAGTGTGGAGGTGACCATAAGCAACATCAAAAAGGAAGGTCTTTAGGTGTGATTTGAAAGTGGGGAGGGAGGGGGGCAAGGCGGAGGGATTGAGGGAGGGAGTTCCAGAGCTTCAGGGCATAGTGGCACGGCTGCTGATGGTGGAGCGGAGGGGGCGAGGGACGAACAGGAGGCCAGAGACGGCCGAACGGAGGCAGCGGGTGGTGCAAGTGGGGAGGTTAAGCAAATCGTATAGTTAAGGAGGTGCGAGGGCATGAAGGGATAAGAGAGAATTTAAGAATTGTTCACAATTTTGCACAGTCTTATACTTTAGGACAAAATGGTTTTACAGGCTAAGACTAGATGGAATTTTGGATGTATTCAATCCAACAAAATATCCAAGATGGCACTGTTCCAAAAGTTCCAAATGATCAAAGCTTCTATTAGCTTTTGAAGAATCTAACCATATTTCATAGTGGACTTGTGTTTAATACAAATGGCCCTTAATAGCATTATGTTAAAGAAGAATTATTTGAAAAGATTTGCACTGTGAGTCACAACTCAAGTTAGAGAGTAGAAAAGACCATGTGCTAATGGTCCAAGTATCCCCAAGACGATCACTCAAACTCAGAAGCTCTTTAGACAGAGCCTAACATGGGCCTCGGCTCTGAATCAGAAGATTGCGGCTTTGAGTTGCTCGCTTTCACTTGAGCTCAGAATTCAGTGAGTAATAAGATACGACTGCATTGCTAAAGACACTTCCCTACAGATGAGATATTAAACCAAAGTCTTGAGTGCCTGTTCGGGTTCACGAGTACGTTAAAGATCCTGTCATAATAGTTTGAAGGAGAGCAGTGAATTCTCCCGGTATCCAGGCCAACATTCCTCTCCCATTCAAACTCCACAAAAAGAAAACAAATTGCTCATTTATCTCATTTTTGTTTGTGTGACGATCTTCCTTGTGAAGGAGGTAAACGGGGTCTCCTTGGAGCTGAAATGGCTCCAGCGTGACGTGTTTGGCAACAGAATGTTGGAATTGAGTCAATCCTGTTTGGTGACCTTGATAGTCCGGTTCCTGAGTCAGGTGCTTACATAGCATTCCAGGGCACTGCTGATGACAGCTCAGCCAGCCCGGCTCAGTCACTGCATCAAAGCTGTTCCTTGCATAATCATTTATTTGTTATGTCTTTTGCTAGCTTTTTATGAATGAAACGCTAATTGTTGTGCGCAATTGGCTGCCGCGTTCGCCCACAAATATACAGTCAATTCACTTTACAGTGTGTTCTGTGAAGCGCTTTGGGATGTCATCCCGACGTGAAAAGCGCTATATCAAATGCAAGGATTATTATTATTATTATTATTAATGGATGCATATTTTTCATTCCTAGATAAAAAGTGGGAAGGTACATTACATTTCTGACGCTGGTATCGGTGGCAAAGTGGAAAGGAACATTCCTGAGTTCTCAGTATCAGATGGTCAATGGCACACTGTCCTGATAGAGAATAATAGGTCCATTACAACATTCTCAGTTGATGGCACCTATTCTCGAGAAATACTCCATAAAACACAAGAGTTTGGAGGATGGAATGTCCAGACTATTTCCCTTGGGGGCATTCCTCCCGGACTGACTCACCAAAACACTGACCCAGGTGGGTAACTATGCACTTTATCTAAAATAGGTTTAAAGTTGTAAAGGGCAATTTCAGGTCAGATACCAGGAAGTTTTTCTTTACGCAGAGGGTAATGAACGACAGGAACAGGTTGCCAGGAAAGGTGATGGAAGCCAAGACACTGGACTCATTTAAAAAAGCAGCTTGATGCTGTGATGGGGGACGGTAAGGTGGGTGTTCTGGAGGGATGGGCCAAAGGGCCTTTTTCATCCAGACTAATCTGTAACCCTTTATCAATTGTCTACTTTTATCTAAACCTTTAACGTTTTGAGAGTTTTGATTGCAGTGTTGATGGTATGTATTTGGAAGATGGATGGGTAATTGAGATGGATTAATGATTTACTCCTACCTCAAACTGTTACTATCATTGCATGTAAGGTTTACTAACATTATTTACCAGATCATTTTTAAATGCCAGCCAACCAGCATTGAGTGCCAGGCTCAGTAGAGGACCTGGATGAATGAATGCTTTGCATGTCGCGTTGTTCCTTTGGATTCCTTCTGCTGGAAGCCTCTATTTTAGATGGACTCATAGGCTCGGCTGATATATATTTTGGTTCACATTGAATAGAACTAAAGCATCAAATTGAAAACAAAATAGTATAGAAGTTTTAAAAGCATATGTTGGGTGGAGAATAGTTTTGGTTTTGCATATTTATCCCAGCACCTTGGGATATCCTCCCAACATGAAAGGCACTGTACAAATGTAATTTTGTATTGTATTCTCTAGGAGAACCATTCTGTAGCTAGAGGTGGGTGAGGGGGAGCAGCCTGCTGTTTGCCATTGGTACTGTTGAGGCAGCTATTAAGATATGACTTAGAGTAGCCAGTGAGACTTACAATCAGAAATTCCCTTAAAGGACATACTTGACCTAATAATCGCTTCAAATAAATGAATACATAATAATTTGGTCACGTCAATGCACGATTGTTTGTGGGACGCTGCTGTGCGCAATTGGCCACCACTTTTCGCCCACAAAATATACTGTCAATTCACTTTACAATATATCATGTGAAGCATCTTGAGACGCCTCGAAGACATGATAAGGAGTTATATCAAATGCAAGGATTATTATTATTGTTGACCTTGGCTCTGTTGCTCCTACCGACAACCTGGCCAAGATCAGGAAGTCAGTGCATGAGAGGCTGTGACCTTAGCTGACTAACCTCCCATGCCCTGACACAGGGCAGCAGCAAACCACTGTGATGTTGGACTGCATCATACATCTAACGTAGATTGTTTATTTAGCAAACTTAAGTTTCCTTTTTTAAAAAAAGAGAAAATAATTCAACAGCAAAACAAAATGTTATTGTGCCTCTACACAACCACCCAATGAGTTAAAACTAACTTCCTTGAGAGGAAACAAGTACTTAGCTTTAAAAACTTGTATGGACTATAAATTCTGAGAGCCACTTTCACTCCCATTTTTTCCCCACGTTTAAACTATCCTCTTCATTCAGTGAGTGATACCTACTGTTGTCTTTCCCCCATTCAATTGTGCTTTGATCTTTCCTGTTGACATGTACAAATTGTTCTGTTATAAACAAATAAAAGATATGATTCACTAAAAACCTTCAAGCATTAATCATTTCCAAAGGAGCTATTGTATGTTGCTGGCATCCTTTCAACAGCTGCTTTGATTTTAGTTTAAATTTACAACATATTTGTGTCTAATAACATCAGCTTATATGATATAAGCTGTCAGGTATTTAAAATTGATGAAAAAAAAAGTTATTTTCTCTTTGGGTTCATACTGTAGCTGCCAAAGTAGCTGATTGCAGTCCCCATGCATCGAAAATATGTTTGGTCGGGCATTAGCTCTTATTTGAAAATGCTGTTCTTGCAATGTGAATGTGTTTAACAGTGGCCCTTGGGAATGGGTTTGAGCGGGTCTATTATTACTGTGCCTCAACTGCACTTCTGTTAATATTTTTGATTCGGCTTCTTGGCAATAGATTTCATCAGATCCCTCGTTAATATGTTTGATCCCTTGCTAATGTTTGATCAGATCCCTGGTTAATGTTGTCAACCTGGCTCAGTTGGTAGCACTCTCGCCTCTGAGGCAGAAGGTCATGGGTTCATAGCCCACATTGGGACTTGGAACTCTCAGGGTCTAGGCTAACTAGGCTGATACTCCAGTGCTAGGGGAGTCCTGTACCGTAGTGGTTGGAGCATTCGCCTCGCAAGCGAGAGGACCTAGGTCTGATTCCGGGCAGGGCGAAACGTTGAGCAACGTTTACTTCACACACACGCCTCTATAAACCAAGACCTCATGCCAGAGGTGATCGCCAGGCTGATGCACTTGTTTAAGTGCTTGATCTGATACCTTATTAATGGATTCGATTGGTTGTCTTCTCAAAGTGTTTGATCAAGTTCCTTGTTAATAGATTTGGTCAAACTCCTTGTGTTTGGTTGGGCTACCAATCGAACATTGCAAGCAGTCTGATCAAGTGCATTCCCATTGCACAGAACATTTCCATTGTATTCACAATGTTTGATATGTCAACAAAAGTCTTCTTCTCTTATTTATCCTCGGTGTGTCTTATATATAACATTGTGTGGGACTTTTTTTCATCTAATGTTTTTTGTTATTTGTGTAGCAATTATATATCGGTCTACTTACGGCCTGCAAAGTTCTGAATGAGCAACGTGGACAAATCAAAGCAGTGACAGCAAACAATTTTCATAAAGAATATAAGGCTTAATTTGTTTATGGCATGTATTTGACTGGAAAACCTCTTGTGACAAATATGTCTATTGTCTGTCTTCCAGGTTTTGACGGTTGTATCTCCTACGTAAAATACAATGGTGAAACTCTGCCCTTCAGTGGAAAGCACCGTGACGTTGCAATATCAAGAAGTGATCCTTCAGTCAAGATCGGATGTAGAGGGCCTAATGTGTGTGCAAGCAATCCGTGCTGGGGTGGACTGATGTGCGTCAACCAGTGGTACACTTACGAATGTGTCCCGCCCGGAGAATGTGCCACCAACCCTTGTCAAAATGGTGGGATCTGCGAGCCTCTTCTTAGATCTGGATTTACCTGTACTTGTCCAGAGCTATACACCGGTAAAACGTGCGAGATGGTGGTGGCATGTATTGGTGTCCAGTGCCCGCAAGGAACCGCTTGCAAAGCCGACGCGAACAAAGGGTACACCTGCAGTCCCAAGCCTCAAGAGGAAGAGCTGTCTCTGCCTCTCTGGGCCGTCCCTACCATCGTTGGCAGTTGTGCCACGTTCCTGGCTCTGGTCGTCCTCAGCCTGATAATCTGCAATCAGTGCAGGGGCAGGAAGGCCAGAGCCACGAAAGAGGAGAAGGCAAGAAAAAGAAAGAGAAGAAGAAAAAGGGGAGCGAGAACGAAGCTTTCGACGACCCAGATAACCTGCCCCCGTACGCCGAAGATCTGACTGTGAGGAAGCAGCCCGAGGGAGTTCCAAAACCTGATATAATCGAACGGGAAAACCCCTATCTGATCTTTGACGAGTCAGACATTGCGCATGCGACTGATACCTTACCCAGCGGCCAGCCCTGTCCCGGGCCGGAAGCAGAGCTTGAACATTACGACATTGAAAACGCGAGCAGCATCGCTCCATCGGACGCGGACATCATACAGCACTATAAACACTTCCGCAGTCACACGCCTAAATTTTCTATCCAAAGGCACAGTCCGCTGGGATTTGCCCGGCAATCTCCACTCCCACTCGGAGCGAGTAGCCTCAGCTACCAGCCTTCTTACAGCCAAGGATTGAGAACGACCCCTTTGAGCCACGCCGCTTGCCAGAACCCCAACCCGCTCTCCCGACACAGCCCTGCCCCATTCTCAAAGCCGGGAAGCTTCTACCGGAACAGCCCAGCACGGGATTTGCATCTGGCCAGGAGAGAGGGGAGCCCCATCGATCTCCATTCCGACATGTGTCAGCCGGGCATCTTTAACTACCCCTCCCGGCTCGGCAGGAGAAGTAAGAGCCCGCAGGCCATGGCAGGTCATGGTCACAGCTCAAGGCCTGGCAGCCGCCTAAAGCAGCCCATCGAGCAGATCCCAATGGAGAACACCCCTCCGGTGGGATTGTCCATCGAGGAGGTCGAGCGACTCAACACCCCTCGCCCCAGGAACCCCAGTATCTGTAGCGCAGATCACGGCCGCTCATCGTCCGACGATGACTGCAGGAGACCCCTGTCCAGAATGAGGAACCCAGCCGATGGCACGCCCGCTCCCGACTCCTCCTCCGAGAGCGACTCCCACGAGTCCTTCACCTGCTCGGAGTTTGAGTACGACAGGGAAAAGCCCACCGTGTACACCTCGCGGATGCCCAAATTGTCTCAAGTCAACGAATCGGACGCGGACGACGAAGATAATTACGGTGGCAAACTGAAGCCACGGAGGTATCATGGTCGCAGAGCCGAAGGGAGCTCTGCCGTCCAGCAGGCAGGCTGCGAAGACTATAAGACACAGGGCAAGCTTGGACCACAGGCAACTGTGACCGGAGCTTTTAACTGGGACAGTCTATTAAACTGGGGCCCCGGGTTTGGGAATTACGTGGATGTTTTCAAAGACCTTGCGTCACTTCCAGAAAACATGGCGGCCCAGGCAAAAGAAGAAGCATTAAACAACGTTGCTCAAAGTGCAACTACGTCTAACGAAGCAGAAGAATATGTATAGATATAATTTATATAGACCGTTAATTTTAAAAAGAAACGTAATAGCTGCCACTGTAAATGAAAACCTGTAAGTAACGGACTCCTCTTTAAAACCTTGCCCTGCATTCGTCGACCATTTCCAGATGCCGCAGTCTGTAATTTTGTGCTTACGAACAATTTTGCTCTTTACATGAACATTTCTTTCAGGGTTCGCACTGCAATGCACAACCCCTGGACGACTGCGGAAAGCAGATGAGGATTACAGCAATGTTTGTGTTCTGCAGATGCGGGATCTTTCTCCTGACATTTTTGTAAGAGCCGAAAAAAAAAACCCAACACATGTGTGCTTGATTCATTTGAGCACAGTATGTTACTCGTTCAACCACCGGCACTCAAAGGAGCCCACAAGTTGGCCAGCACTTTGTGCAGTTGTGCCAATATTGATAGATTGCTTCAGATCTGCCATGGTCTAGATCTCCCTTTGACCTACCTCCTTCCCCTCTTCCTCCCTTCCACCATCATCCTCCCCACTTCTCACCTCTGGAAGTTTTTAAAGGGAAGATCGTGTTTTGCTGTCATGACACTAAGTGAATCATTCGCTCCCAACCTGGGATAAAGACTCTTTCTGTTCTGGTACCATCAGGCAGAATTCCGATTACATTTGCTCTGTTGGGAGGCAATGGGACCGGACTGATCGTTGTTTTGTCAAGGAATCATTGTGACGGAAACTTTTATGTATTAAAACAATGCAGACCTAGCTTGGCTTAGAGCTAATCCTTGAAATTCTGGTGCAAACCCTTGTGTTCTTTTCTCATGTTCTAATTCCAGGATTCTTTTATACCATTTTAGTAACTTTTTTTTTAAAAAAAGACAGCTCTCTGTATTTGTTACTGATGATATTTTCTTATGAAGTTTAAAAAATACAAGTTTTGTTTCAAGTTTCTTACTTTCAGGGAAGGTAAGATTGAATACTTTTTACATTTGTTACTTATGTAACATCAGTATTTTTTTCCATTTTTGATATAAGTGTAACATACTGTATCCTTTGTACACATAAATGCCAAATATAGAAATAAACTATTTATTTACAAATGCTGGTTTAACGGCTGCAAGCACAAGGATTGTTTTTACTGTGTGAGGATTTAAGGATTTTGTATTTTTGGTTATTATAAGGAATTGTCCTACATGCTTCAATTTTCCTGTATAGCAATACAGTATTCATTTATGCTTTAAATTAAATAGAATCTGGAGGTAGTGTGTGTGTGTGAATGGAGGGCGGGTTGTCATTGGACTTACAGTTCTCTCACCTTTGGGATTTCAGTGTAGTCATGGAATGAAATTCTCTTTCTGTGTGTGAATATCTCTCTCTCTCTGCGCTGGGCTATGTAGAATCGACTTGTGCAGTCTAACTCAGTTCTTAGTGGTCAAAATTGCTCATAAGTATGAGTTGTGGTATTTCGTAATAAATCAAAGTCATGCAGAAGGGATTTGGTCTGGCAACCAGAAATACGTCAAGCCAGTGGTGGAAACTGTGCTCTGACGCAATCTATTTCCAATGGTTTTATATAAATGACTTCCCTACTTTTGTCCTTGATTTTTTCTGGACATGTAGACAAGAACGTTCTTTATGACCCTGTCCACCTTATAAAATCACAAGATTGGTTTGGGTGAGGAAGGCCATCTGATCTCATCCTTCAGAAACACCCACCCTACCATCTTCCCATCACCACATCAAGCTGTTTTTTAAATGAGTCCAGCATCCTGACCTCAAACATCTTTCCTGGTAACTTAGTAAAGAAATACTTCATAGTGTCAATCCTGAAATTGTCCTTTGCAACTCCACAGATTGCAATTCCATTTGAATGTTATACAACTCTACGAGGTCCGCACTGAGATGTTTCCTGAATTTTGATTCCATTTGCATGCAAAAAGGTTTGCAAGAAAACCTTTATTTATAAGCGTGTCTTCTTCGAGTGTCAATTGCTGAAGACTCCAAGGTACTAACAGGAAATAAGGATGTGAAAAGATTGAGTATAACATACATCTCATTGCAGAGTCAGGCACCATTGAGCAGTTTTCAAGTAATCAACACCATGTTTGGGTTAAGGTTGGTTAGAGCTGAAGTACTCGGTAGGGATGTTTAAAAGGGAGACAAATACTTGGGTAGCAGAGGTAAGACCAATAGAAATCTACAGTACAATATGGGCCATTTGGCCCATTGTGTCTGTGCTGACACTTTGAAACAGCAATCCATTCATTCATTTACTTCCCTTTCTGCCATGCCCCTGAAAATTAATCATGTTTAGATAACTACTTAGTTCTCTCTTGAAAGTGAATATGGATCCGGCCTCAACCATTAAGGTATTGAGGGTTTTGCAAAAGGATGAGCCATTGGCTTAATAGATCTTTCCACATCTAATTAGATAGTGGAACAAACTGATGGTCTCCTCTTGATCCTGTTTTCCCATGTTTCTACCTATAAATATTTCAAGGTAACAACAACTTGCATATATAAAGCTCCCTTCACGTGGGGTAGTGTCTTGGAGGAAGCTCAGATCACTGAGATTTAAACATCAGGACCATTAAGCATGTACAGAGAGGTTGTACGTGTGACAAGATTGCTGGTGCCTTGTAGAATGTCACTGGAGTAAATATTGAAGGAGTGATTTAAAACAGTGATGGACTAGCACACTGCGCAGTAAAACATGTGGGACATTGGGGCCGAATTTGCAATATTCAGAAACCACATTCAATACACTTGCATCGACTTCCGGTTTAAGAATATCGAAAGCCACGGTTTGTGACGTTCACAACGCAGATGATTGGGAATCCCCAAATCCTGAAGAAGACCTGAAAATATATCTAAAGGAGAAAGACATTTTTTCTCAACACCCTATTTCCAAATTGTGATTTTGCAACTGGCAGTTTTGTTAATCTCACATATTCTTTTGATATTCTTCAACTGGAAATTGCAATTAACCCATCAAATCTAGTTTAGAAATATTGTAATTTACTCCAAAGTATTGATGATGCTGTCAGTGAAGGCAACTTGGATTAAAACTTAATAAATACTTTGAGCTTTAAGTTAATAGCAAGGGGAATGGGTTTGAAACAGAGCCAGAATTTTTGATTGATTATATCAAGACCAAATCTAGGATCTACTGAGATTTGGGTTTCGATAAGATTTGGATTTTTTTAATAAGTTTTAAAATTTGCATGTTTTCAATTCTACAAAAGTTTTTCCTGTTGAAAGAGCTAGTTAGCGGATCAGTCTCTTTCAGGCCGGCATCCTCAGAAGCCGTGGCACTCTTATATTTATGGGTTCTGAGCCTGACCGAGCCTAATAATAAACTGGCAGTTAATTGTGATTATTTCAGACTGCGGGAACACAGCTGCAGATGCAAAAGCACATCGTTGGGTGCAGTGCCTTTCCGAAAGTAAATTAGCAGCTAATATTAATGCCACTGTGTGCTGGAGCTGTAGATATTTCCATTACCCAAGGCCTCCAGTCAAGGAATAGGTTTTGGAAATGGAGCCTCTCACCTTTCCTGCTGGAGCAATTTGTGAAGGCGTTTCATTTATTCCAAACAGACTGCGATCGAGGTGTCGACGAGTCAGCTGAGGCTATTAAGAAAAACACTCAGAAATGAGTTGTTATTCAGCTCCTGGAAACGAGTCCTAATTTTACAGGTTGTGTATGGTTTTTAAGACATAAAATTGCTCAGGGTCTTTGTTGAGGTGGCAGCTACAGGACAGATTCTGTCTGAAGCGTTCAAGACTATTTAACTCAAAAGTAGAAATCATGTCCTTGCAAATATCGCAGCAGCTTCTGTCCTCCCTTGTGATCTTTGACTTGGTCAGGGATGTCCAAACTAACCAGGATCCATTGGTTACTGTGCTCGACTCGCAAGTGAAAGGACACGGGTTCGATTCCTTGCAGGGTGAAACCTTAGGCAAGTTTCCTTTCTCCTCACGCCTCTGTTCACCTGGCAGTAAGAAAGAACACGGTTGTTAGTCAATTAGCAGATTGCTTTCCGTGGGCAATAAGCCTTTGAAAAAAAATGTAAAAATTATAATTTTGGCACTCAATCCATGACTGTTTCTGGGACGCTGCTGTGCGCAATTGGCTGCCATGTTTCACCCACAACAGATACAGTCAATTCACTTTACAGTACATTCCGTGAAGCTCTTTGAGACGCCTCAAAAGATTGGATAAGGCCCTATATCAAATGCAAGGATTATTATATTATTATTATGAGGTGTATCTGGGATTTTGAAATCAGGCTCCTGTTTGAAATCAGACTCCTGTTGCTAATATGGTATTTTAAACTCCAAAGTTAGTTCTGCATCACACTTCACAAGGATTGACTTGGACTGACGGGCTCGCTCTGTCCTTTGTACACCCGCTCTTGTTGTAGAGTCACATGCAGAAGCTGGAAAGAAAATTAAAACTCATTCAGTGCATCAATGTACTCATGAAAAAGCCAAACTTTACTTAGCTTTCCATTGTTCTTTCACTGTAGACTTGTGCCGGGTTCGGGTCAGGCTGTAGGCTTGAGGGAAAATTCTGAAGAGCAACGTAGTGAAATATTATTATTTTCACTCTAATAAAACATTTAGTTTTCTTCCTTTAATTATACTTTTCCTCGTTAACCATCCCAGAAGACTCCCTGTCAATTACTCAAGGCTCTGCAGCTAGGATGTTGTAATGTTGCTAAAACAACAGCTCTACAAAAGTAAATGAAAAGCAACACTAAATACATGTGCAAGATATTGTTCAGGGAAGGTTTATCCGGATATGCCTGCGGAGAACATGTTAATTCCAGGATTCATGGTCTGAATCCAAGGTATAATTACATGAGGGTCTTGTTGAAAGCAACATTACAATTCTATTCAGCTATGAATTTAAAATGCTGAATGTGTATCTGTAAGGATTTTAAACATGGCTTGCGAGTTAAATTTCCCGAACATTATGCAAAAGAGAGCAATGATACAAACACCCGAGGCAATGAAAAGGCATACTGTTATTTTTGCCTTGTAGATGCAGAGTACACAGTCATTTCAGAAAAATGTGCTTTGTTTAAAACGCATTAAACCTGTTATTGTCATGCGGACTCGGAGATCAACAGAATTGCTCTGAATTCATAGATGGTTTAACAGTTATTTTCAGTGACAGTGGGCTTGTGTTTGCCTTCTCCTTATAAAATAATAATCCTTGCATATAACGCTTTTCACATTCTTCTAGACGTCTCAAAGGGCTTCACAAAATATACTGTAAAGTGAATTGACTGTATATTTGTGGGCAAAACGCGGCAGCCAATTGCGCACATCAGCGTCCCACAAACAGTCGTGGATTGAAAATGACCAATTTAATATTGTTTTGTTTCGGATGGATTATTATTAGGCTCTGTGTGGAGTAAGGAAACTTGCCCAAGGTTTCGCCCTCTGCCTGGAATTGAACCCGGGTGTCTTGTTTGCAAGGCGAGTGCTCTGACCACTGAGCTACAGGACTCCAAAAGAAAGCTAAATGAAAGTAAAGGGTTTTTCTATGATATTCCATATATCAAGTTGATTCCATCAACTTGGCAGAGGAGTTCACGGTGGAATTTTATGTGTTAAAACCATCTGAGGTAATGTAGTCAAAACCTTAATGATATTTGTTTAATTCATAATAATAATCCTTGCATTTCATACAGTGCCTTTTCACATTTTCGACGCCTTAAAGCGCTTCACAGAATATGCTGTAAAGTGAATTGACTGTATATTTTGTGGGCAAAATATGGCAGCCAATCGCACACAGCAGCGTCCCACAAACAGTCGTGGATTGAGTGAACAAATTATTATTTTTTTAAGTGATTATTACTCCCGGAAAGCGATCCACCAATCGATTTCCAACCGAGTTCCTGCTTACTGCAAGGTAAACAGAGGCACGTAGAGTAAGGAAACTTGCCTAAGAGTGGCTTCATTTAGAATTTTCTTCTGCCAATGGATCTATCAATATTACTTCCATGGAGTGCCATTTTATTGTAGCTGATCCTGCAGGTATACTAATAATAGCAAAAACAACAAAATTTCGGACCCGAGCTGGGGGTTGGGATCGGAGAGGGCGGAGGGCAGAGGGGGAAGCAGGTTGATCGAAAGCACGGTCAAAAAGGAGGGTCTTGAGATGGGTGTTGAAGGAGGCAAGGGAGAGAGTGGGGTCAGAGTGGCAGAAGGCCCACCCGCCAATGGAGGGCAGGCGAGGCGGGGGACGTGAAGCAGATCGGAGCCCGCTGAGCAGAGGGAGCGGGCAGGATGGTAGGGGGTTAGGAGGTCAGAAAGGTAGGAGGGAGCAAGACCATGAAGGGCTTTGAAGGTGAGGACCAGCATCGAGAACTGTATCCTCTGTGTGATGGGAAGCCAGTGAAGTCGGGCGAGGATGGGGGTGAAAGGGTCACGGAGCCTAGTGCAGGAGAGGACACAGGCTGCAGAGTTCTGGATGATCTGCAGCCTACGGCGGGACGAGTTGGGGAGTCCGACAAGCAAGGAGTTTACATAGTCAAGCCTCGATGTTATGAATGTGTGGACGATCCTTGTATTCAATGTAGTGCCTGATCACATCATTCAGATGCCTCAAAGCATTTCACAAGATATACTGCAAAGTGGATTGGCTGCGTAGTTTGTGGGAGAAACGCAAAATGGGCAAACGTATGACACCACTTGAGTGGTTGGAAGCATTTTGTTCCAATCTTAATACCCCAATGCTATCACTTATTGCTTAGATAACAACAACTCAATTGAGAGGGCCAAGTGTCCTCCCTACGGGCTGTGCAGGCTCTGGAAGCTGGTGGCAGGAAGAAATAAGTGGAAGGTTATTGACCGTCTCCCAACCCAGCGGAAGTCGTAATGCAGTGCAGAGCGGCATTCTTAAAGGAGGAAAGAAGGGACCAAGGCTTTCCTCAGCAAAAAGGTCAAAATCCATCGCACATACATGAAGACAAAGCACCTCAGGTGACCCCACTGCTGAATTTTCCTTCCCATGTGAACTAACAGCGGACTTCACAGGCACTCTCATACTTAACGACACATAGGCCACTCCAACCCACAAGTAGACAACTAACTTCCACTGGTGCTGCTAGCCTTACCCTTAAGCACTAGACGTCTACACCTGTGAAATCTGACCCACGTGTATGCCAATAATGTATACGTGATGGAGAAGAGAATCAAAACTTTAGGGAAACAGAAACCAGGTGGGGCTAAATGGCTTGTTTCCATGCTGAAAAGTTCTACTAGCGGGAGCACCAACATTCCTCCCTGTGACGTCTTTCCCTCTGGTCACTTCTTCAAATAACTATTGGTAAGAGGCAATGTTTTAAACTGCTGAAGTAGGTATGATTTTTCATGATTAAAAAAAATGTGAGCAAAGCTTTTAGTACAGTAATGCCAAGTGCCTCTTGTTATTGCCAAGTTACGTATCGTTACCTTTCATTGTTTAACCACATGTATATTCCACGTGCTCTGGACCAAGACTTTACATGCTTTACGAGCAGGCAGTCAGACTTTATATGACAGTTTCTCTGTCTTTTCTGGAAATAGTTATTGCGCTGTGCAGTGGGGAATAACTCTGGCGTGCCTATCTATGTTATTATCCGATCTAAACTGGCTGTGACGTTTCACTTTGGGGCAGATATTGACGTGAGTGGAAAGTGTTTTGGGAATGTAGAACGCAGCCTAAAGAGGTGTGGCTTGAGAGCTGCACAAACCCTGGCACGTGGATTGCCTAATAAAACCCAGGTTCTATTCATTTACATCTGGGATTCAGCCTTGCGGAACGCTTCCCTTTGCTTGGTCGCTGAGTCTATTCACCTTGTTCAACTCCCTAACTAGGCAGTTAGAGGGGCCCTCACATGCTGAGCTGTGTTTAGTTGCAACTCTTCCCACTTGCTGGACTGTGTCATCGGAATATTTATACCCCAGTGAACCAGAGCAGCAAAAAAATATATGAGTTGTTTTTCAAAACTGCTGGTAAATGCTGGTGCCAGTATTGTGATTACGCTTAGCCAGAAAATCCAGCTCACCGAACTGGATTAGATCTCACCTCCCCATCGGTCTGACTAACTGGGGTTTAAGTGCGCTCTGTATTATAGGAAAGATATTAGGTCAATGAAGGTCGTGCAGTGAAGAGTCACCAAATGTTACCCAGAATGAGGAAATATAGTTATAGGGAAAGGCTTGATAGACTTTTTTTTTCCTTCGGTGTTCAGAAGGCTGAGAGGAGATACGGTAAAGGTATGTAAGACAATAGGAGGCTGAGATAGGGTGGGTAGGTAAAGGTTATTTCCAGCCCTAAAACAATAGGGCATATGATTTTAAAACTGTGAGGTCCAGAACAGAGAATAAGATGGGCTTTTTCGCACAGAGAGTGAGTGGTGGGAGTGTGGAATTCTCCGCCACCATCAGTCGTTGGGGCAAGAACTATGTGCACATTCAAAAAAGTCAGGACGCATGGTTAAGAGAGAATAATGTTGAGGAATATGGGGAAAAGGATAGGATCTAGGATGGGCACTCATGTGGAGTATAAACATCAGTCAGACTGTGTTTTGTATGGGCTGGAGTGCCTGTTCCTGAGCCTTATATTCTATGAATTGATGAATCGATCTTTAACATTCTCCTGGATGAACAAATGGGAACTTGGCTTAACAGCTTATTCAAAGAACAGCACCTCTACCCTTCCCCCCCCGAGCACTGCATTAGAGTCAGCGACACAATGAATTCAAAGCCTCAATATACGGTTTCAACCCACAACCTTCTGACTCAGAGGCGAGAGTGCAACTGAATGCTAACGTGGCATACAGTGCTACCCTCTCATTGGAGAATGATATGAGTGTTACAGTCTGCTACTTGTGCATGTGTAACTTGTAAGAAATGTTTCTAATGGGTGTGTGTTATCAAACATTTTGGGGCTTATGAAATATGCTGACTCTCCTTAAATTTCCTTAATAAGAGTATCCTTAAGTGAGACTCTTGTCTCTGAGTCAGAAGGTTGTGGATTCAAGACCCACATCAGAACGTTGAGCTCATAATATAGGCAGACACTCCAGAGTAGTGCTTGAGGACTGTGCATTGACTGAGATGCCGTCCTTCAGATGAGATCTTAAAACAACGTCCTGTCGGGTCGATGTTAAGGAATCCCTGATACTATTCAAAAAGAGAAGGGACTTTCTCCTGTGGTTCAACCATCCTCCAAATGAACTGATTCACCCTGGCTGTTTATAATAAATAACCTAATGATAATCCTTGCATTTGATAAAGTGGCCTTATCATGTCGTCGAGATGCCTCAAAGTTCTTCAAAGGATATATAGTGACTGCGTGTTTTGTGGATAAAACGTTCCAGACAATTATGTCTGGAACTTCCCACAAACCGTCGTGGATTGAGTGACCAAATTATTATTATTTTTTTGATGGAATTATTACTCCTGGAAAAGCAGTCCGCCAATCGACTAACAACCGGGTTCCTACTTACTGCTGGGTAAACAGAGGCGTGTGTGTGGGGTAAAGAAACTTGTCTAAGGTTTCGCCCTTTCCGCCCGGGAATGGAATCGAACCCAGGCCCTCTTGCTTGCGAGGCAAGCACTCTAACCACTATGCTACAGGACTCAGATGAGACTAGTTAGGAATGGCAGGGTGGAGTTGTTTAGAGGGGAGGGGGTGGGGTGTGGATAACGTTTGTAAGGTAATATGATGTGTAAATTATCTGTAAATACACAGTCACTACACTTAGCAGTAATTTCAGTAAAGGACTTGGAGACTTTTAGACATTATACACTGTACCAAACACAAGGCCTATCATTAATAGGAAAAATCTTGTTAAGCAATACCACAAATTGGAGCCCAGTCTAAAGATTTTGATGCAGCTCATGTGTCCACTGCACTTTAGTTGCTGTACACTGAGTGGAGTTTCTGTGGGCTGGCAGTAAGTCAGCGTACAGAGGAATGTCCTTCCAAACTGATGAAATCCATATGTGGGACTGGGGCCGAGTGAGCAAATGGCATCTGCATCACATCAAATTGTTTACATGCACAGCAGAAGCCTAAACATAAATTGTACTACATGCTGACCAGTAAAAGTGGATGCGAAGAGTTTCTGCGCTATTAAGTGCAGTGCAGATGTGGTAACGAGGGAAATACATCCACAAATCGACTTCAGCTATAGCTTTATCAACATAGCTATCCTTATCAATGATGCCATGACCTTAGAGATTCAACTGCTGCTCTGAGCTGACAGTGGAATAGCATCACAGATAATGCCAAGCTCTGCAAAACCAACAAAAACCCTATTGGTATAGCTGGAACAGTTTCACTCCACTACTATAAGGGATGGATTATGTGAGAAATAGAAAACAGGTTATACTGTCAGTCCAAATTGCTCCCACCTGCAACACCTACTAATTGTAAAACCTGCTAAACTTTTGCAGTCATCTGTTGTCTTCCAACAAATACACAATCACATTAAGATCCTGACTGCTGAGGAGCTATAGGGAGCAGGACTTGGAAGCGAATCAATCTGTTTGGAACTTGATTTACGCTGCATTAGTTCAATGGGGAAAACCACAGCAAATCGACACCTACTGTAGCATCGTTTGGACCTCTATAATAGGTCTGCCTTGGATTATGGAGAGAGAAAAAGTTAGGCAGGCTCCACTGCTGACTGCTATCCAGAGACCTTGCTGGAAACTGTCTTTGCATCAGTGTGGTTCAGAGAGGAAAGATGACCAAAAGCATGGGTCAGAGATAGGTCTTGAGAAGGACCTTGAACGAAATGAAGGAGGGTGCAAGTCAGAGGGACTGCAGGAGGGAGTTCCACAAACAACAACCACAAGATTACATTTGTATAGCGCCTTTCAGGACGTCCCAAGGCACTGGACGAGTATAGTATTTCAGAGTCAAAGTGGGGGCAGATGGGCTGAAAGTCCAACCACTGATGATGGGGTGGGGGGACATGGGACACGAAACAAGCCAGTACCTGCTGAGCGAAGGGAGCGGCTGGGTTGCTAGGGCTGGAGGAGTTTGCAGAGATAGGATGGGGCAAGGTGGTTGAAGGATTTAAAGGTGAGGACGCAATTTGTTGCAGGATGGGGAAGCAGTGGAGCCAGACAAGGACATGGGTGATAATGGGCTCGCAGAGTCTGTTTGAGGAAAGGACACAAGCTGCTGAGTTCTTGCGAGTCTGCAGCCTATGGATACATCACACTGTCAGTCAATGGTACATCACATTGTTAGTCAACGGTAAGTCACACTGTTAGTGATGGTGCACCACAGCTGGCGGTAACCTGGTGGGCAATACAGACTGAAAATCTATAGATTGGCCTGTCTTCCGGTTTAGTTGGAGGGCACATGAATGTAAACAGACATTTACTTTGTGTACACGTGCTGGGTTTGTAGGAATCGATGGTATACAAGGTGTGATACACAGCTGTTAAGGGAGTTGTGGGGAGAAAGTTCACTTAGGGTAAGATCTACTTTGTATACAAATGCAATTTTGTATTGTATTTTTGTATTGTAAGTAGCTTGCAGCTGGATACAATCAGCACCTGAAGTGTGAAGGCACTGACACAAGCTAAGGTCAGGAGAGGATCTGTCTTGTCGACATTGAACTGTAAACAGTTGGAACTCAGTTACGGCTCAGTCTGATAGATACTCGGTTCAGAACAGCAGTGGTCCTGGAGTTGAGGGTGGAGGCAGTGAGGTGGAGTTGTGTGCCAGGGCATAAATGTGGAAGTGAACCCCCATCCCTACGGCCGATGTCATCATTGGGAGCATATCAGTGGTGAAGAGGAGAGCTCTGGGGATAGAGCCCTGAAGAATGTAATCCTATGAGCGAGAGTGTGCGTGTGCTATTCACAGAAAACATTGCGTTATCACTTCCTGTGCATTGTGCACCCACACTACCCACAGGAAGCATCGCTAATGTCACTTCTTGGCACTGACACCCACAGCCACAACGATCACAAGAGATGAAGACAACCTCTTTGATCTCATTCTTCCAGAATAGCCACCCTACCCATCACAGATGGCATCAAGCCGTTTCTTAAATGAGTCCAGCATCCTGAACTCAACCACCCTTTCCTGGTAATGAATTCCATATGAGAGTACACAGCTTGTGCTTGAGTTTATCAAGAATTAAAGTCTCAAATCTCTTAGAGTGGCACAGTGCAATTAATGTTCAGTGAGTGCTATTTATGCACAAGATTTCTTCTGCATCTGTCATTGGAGGATACGCGATTGGCAATAGTATAACTCATTGGTGCCTCCTTGGCTAGACAGGTAGTGAGCAACAAAGTCACAAACACATTTTGCTCAGTTTCACATGTGGCCATATTTATAAACTCACACTTCTTGCCAGATAAAATGCTATTTATAACACTTGAAGCATGGTTTCAATTTAAATTATGAATTTTAATGAGTATTTTGCAACGGTTTGTTTCACTCCAAGTGTATCAAGAGGAACCATTTGGTGATGCCAATTTGACTTTTTATCACCGTATATTTTGCTATTTGTTACACTTGCGGCATGCTTTCAATTTGGAGATACAAATTTTAATGAGCATTATTGGTTTCTTTTGGCCCAAATATATCAATAAGATGTAACAGTGGAAATTGGACTTCTCAGTTAACTAGTGATTTTCCACACAAATATCCAGAGGTATTAGGTTACAAATTACTGCTTGCTTATTATTCTCCTTTGTAAAGAGTGTTTTGCGTAGCACTAGAGTTTATTAGTTTGAAGAGCAATATACTGAGGTAAAACGGTACAACACTCATTTGGCAGTACAGGATATAAAGGACTTAAACATTTTGGGCTTGTTCCTCTCAGGTGAAAATGGTATGATAAGCATTGGGTGGCCATAGGACATCCTGAATATAAACGTGGGAATAAAATACCATAACAATTGAACCGATTGCGTGAGAAAGTGTTTGATGATGCTATTCAATAGGTGGCCCTCAATAAGGATCATCATTAGGATTCCCTGGACCTGTACAAGGTTTGCTGCTAGACTGTATCTCTACAATAATAATAATAATCCTTGCATTTGATATAGAGCCTTATTACGTCTTCGGGATGTCTCAAAGCGCTTCACAGAATATACTGTAAAGTGAATTGACTGTATATTTGTGAGCGAAACACAGCAGCCAATTGTGCACAGCAGTGTCCCACAAACAGTCGTGGCTTCAGTGACCACATTTTTTTTAAAAGGAATTATTACCCCTGGAAAAGCAATCTGCCAATCGATTTAACAACCAGGTTCCTCCTTACTGCTGGGTAAACAGAGGCTTGTGGAGTAAGCAAACCTAATTCTGCCTGGAAATCAAACCCAGGTCCTCTCTCCTGCGAGGCAAGTGCTCCAACAGATACACTACAGGACTCCAAATATGAGGGGGGTTTACTATTTTATTGAGGCTCACTGGGTTTACTGGGTTTTTGGAGTCCTGTAGCTCAGTGGTTAGAGCACTCGCTTTGCAAGCGAGAGACCTGAGTTCAATTCCAGGCAGAGGGCGAAACCTTGGGCAAGTTTCCTTACTCCACACAGAGCCTAATAATAATCCCTCCAAAACCAAAAACAATAATAAATTGGTCATTTTCAATCTACGACTGTTTGTGGGACATTGCTGTGCGCAATTGGCTGCCGCGTTCGCCCACAAATATACAGTCAATTCACTTTGCAGTGTGTTCTGTGAAGCACTTTGGGATGTCCTCCCAACGTGAAAAGCGCTATATCAAATGCAAGGATTATTATTATTATTATTATTATTATTTACGGGTGGGGGGGAAATTATTGAGACATTGGAGGGGCTGGGTTTGGGGAGAGGGGGGTAGTCACTCAAGTTATCAGTGATGGTCAGGAGGTTGTAAATTCAAGCTCCATATCAAGACCTTGAGCTCATAATCTAGGCTGAAATTCCACTGTAGAGATTGGGAGAGAGAGAGTCACTGGGCTATCATTGCTCTCACTGCATTACTGATGGGTCGCTATATTTGTTTTGGTCGCTGGGTGCATTCAAAATCATGCTACAACATGGAAATACCTCTAAGGACATCGCTGTCAAGTCCATGCCTAAATTTACCACTATTTAAACAAAGGAAGAGGGAAATGTCTTTTCTGCCCTGGAAGTTAGAATGTGATGAAAGATTATGGTCATATCGATGTTGCAGTGAATTAAGAAATGTAAGACAGAAATTCCCATGAGCGACTCCTGCAAAAGCCAATACAGAACCACTTTCCATAAATATGTAAACCCAACAGACAATTTAAGTAACGTAATAATAGGGATAGAGTCAAACACCAGTGAGTTAATGTGGAGACTGGAATGATGGAAGGAAAATTTTCGGAAGCTTTATTAGCTGAAAGGTATGAATGTGACTAGATTCTTTGGTTTGTTTCTTTGGTTTACTCTCAGATGGAATCAAAAGACAAAGACAAATACGGAGGCCTTTTCCACACCATGAATAAATGAGAATATCCTTCAAAGGCCAACTGTTTTCCCCACAAATCAAATTCCTCATCGAGGTTCAAGGGCCCTCAACATTACATGATTTGTTGAGACCCAAAGAGCAGGTACAGGTTACAGGTGCAAAAGTTGTCCAGAAAACACGTAACTGTGAGTGTGTGGATGGGGGAAAGACACAAAGGGACTGGACATAATACATCAGATGAGTCATCTGACAGAGCTTGGTGATTCTAAAGAAGAACTTACTACTGAAATCATATTTGTTTTGGTCGCTGGGTGTATGTCCGATGCAGTAACTAATCAGTCATGCTTAAGAGTAGCCAAACCAGACTGTGAGTACTGTATGTGTATTACACTACTACTAATAATAATAATCCTTCCATTTGATATAGCGCCTTATCACAGCCTTGTCTCAAAGCACTTCACAGAGTATACTGTAAAGTGAATTGGCTGTGGGCCAAATGCGGCAGCCAATTGCGCACAGCAGTGTCCCACGAACAGTTGTGAATTGAAGTCACCAATTTATTATTAGTTACTTTAATTTTTTTGAAGGAATTATTACCCTGGAAAAGCAATTCACCAATCGACTAAAAATTGCCTACTTACTGCTAACCAAACAGAGGCATGTGGAGTAAGGAAACTTGCCCAACATTTCGCCCAGCCGGGAATCAAACCCAGATCTCTCGCTTGCGAGGCGAGTGCTCTAACCACTAAGCTACAGGATCCCACCTACCCATGGAAATGTCTCTGTCTGGAAATGTCTCTGGAGAGGCACACTCTCTCACCGGAGGGAAAGCATCCTGCTTCTCTAATTCTGGAGACTGTTAGGCACAGGTTGATGAGAGACAAGGCTTGGGGTCCTCAGTAATGATAATAATAATCCTTGCATTTGATATAATCACAGCTTCGAGGCAGTGCTTCACAGAATGTTCTGTAAAGTGAATTGACTGTATATTTTGTGGATGAAGTGTACAATGAGTTAATCCCAGAGTTTAACAACAACAGCAGCAACATTACATTGTTGTTGTAAATTGTACAGCACCTTTCATTTTGGGAGGACATCCCAAGGCGCTGGAATTAACCAGCTATCGCGTTTTGAAACTGTTAACATTTCTATCCAGCTTTCATTTATTGAAACCTTTTCTGTAGGCTTTTATTTCATATAAATACAATCATTTATCTTTACTAAATTAATGATTAAATTATTCGACTTTCATCACAGTGTTTGGGATTCAAAAAATTCCATCCCACGTTATAGCACAAATACCAGGTTTACTGCACATGCGCTCAACCGCTAATAGAAATAATGCCAGGTCACTAGAATGTCATTCTCTTTTTTCCGCACATGTGCAAAGTGAGAAGTGATAGAGTGACACAACCGGTGAGTTGATGACCTGGAAGTTAGCCTTTTGTTTCGAGCAGAAAGCTAAAATGGCTAACTTCCAGGTCATTAGGTAGCTTCCGATATCCTGATTTTTGTACGATAATTCCACATAATGCCATCAATGGAAGAGGAATTATGAGGTATTGTGGCCCGTCAAGCGTATCTAGCCAGTAATATTTACATCTGAAGAAGCACGTACACCTTCCCGATGACTTGCACTACAAGTCCAACCAACCGAGATGATGGATCAGTCCTGCACCTTTTTTCACAGTTGGAGACTATCACAGAAATTACAGGACAGAAATGTTCCATTTGGCTCATCGAGTCTCCATGCTGGTGTTTTATGTATGAGTTATCAAATCTAATTACACACTGCTGCTCGTTCCCCAAAACCTTTAATATTCTTCTTTTTCAAGCATCTAATTCCCTTTTGAAAGCATCCCTGGACTCTGCTTCTGCCTTTTGCTTCTTTACGTAAATTAACTGGTGCCTTAAAGTTCCAGATTATCAGGAGACCTCAGTGTGCACTTTGTCAACATGTTTCTTCCAGCTTTCTGTATTTTCCAAAGGGGAAAATTGAGATCTATTAGATTGCAAACTGCAGTGTGCAATAAGCAAGCAGGACTTTCACATCTTCAAGAAAGTTTCCAGCTGCAATAGGTTTTCAGGGAAAAGCTTGGCAAACTTTGCCTTGTTGGAAAAAGGAGATGAAACATATTGAGATTTTTTGAGTAAATGGTGCTTCGCAAGTATAACCTTTTTTTGGTTTGAACCACGTTTGACATGAGACGGCATCCTGTGGAATTGAGGCAATGATGAGTTTTGACAAGATTTCTGCCACCATATTGAATGTTTGCCAAAAAGCTGTCGTGAATATGGAGCTCTTTTCAGTGGGAGCCAAAATCAAAAGGCAAATGGGAAATTTCTAGAACAGAAGTAATACATATCTAAGATGTACATTTCCGCTGGCTGTTACAGTTACCGACCAGTGCAATTTCACTCCCATTTTTCCGTGTACTTACCCGTAGTTATGAATTATTTTTAAATATGAATGACTTCAAAAAGTGTTACGGGTGACAGTGCAGTGAGTCTGACCTCCACAAAATGAGAATGAGAACAAAATGAGTTGAAAAGCCAATCTACGGTCCTGTTTAGAAGAAGTTAGTGCTGAAACAGTGTGTTCTTTTTCTCTTTGTGCATCTGAACGGGTGCCAGTGTAATTGGATTCGAAATGAAATTGGGAGAACATTTTCTCCCAGCATGTTTCAAATCGGAAGGGGTCTGAAATAGAAAAAGAAAGTTTTAGTCAGGGAGCTTTGAGTTGCACACAACACTACAACTGTATGGCTCTAAAGCACACATTGGAAAAATATTTTCCATATGTATACTTGTAAGGCAAATACTTCAAAGGTTGAGTATACTGTACGGTATCATTTATCAAAAATCCTTTGGAAAACAGTGTGGGTTTTTGTAAACAGTAGGGCACTATTCGAACAATGTGGAGTTCTGTAGCTCAGTGCTAGAGTACTCAGCTCGCAAGCGAGAGATCTGGGTTTGATTCCTGGCAGGGCGAAACGTTGGGCAAGTTTCCTTACTCCACACGCCTCTGTTTACCAAGCAGTAAGGAGGAACCTGGTTGTTGGTTGATTGGTGGATCACTTTTCTGGGGGTAATAATTCCTTCAAAAAATAATAATGAATTTGGTCACTCAATCCATGACTGTTTGTGGGACGCTGCTGTGTGCAATTGGCTGCCGCGTTTCGCCCACAAAAGATACAGTCAATTCACTTTACAGTATATTCTGTGAAGCGCTTTGAGATGTCTTGAAGCCGTGATAAGGCGCTATATCATATGCAAGGATTATTATTATTTAATAGTGTGGCACAAGGATGTAAGGGCCAAGTGTATGCTTATAAATTGTTTTCTGTCCTCAGGGAAAAACGTTATCATCAATGTAGTGTAAAATACATGAGAATTGATTCTGAGGTGATGGAGCTAAATGATCATGAGAGAGACATACAAAGCATTTGTGCTGAACTATGCCTCATTAACAACTGTTAGGTTGGAAGAACCTTTGATCTTCTCTTTGGAGTACAGCTGAAGAGGACTCTAAAGGCATAGAACAAAAAATAACCTAATCAGCACTTCACATGCTGACTATTATTAGACTGTTAATGGTGAATCATTAAAACAAATTGTTTCCATATAGGGTTTTGAGTGTGTGCACATACCTAGATTACATGGTTACGTGTAGATTGGTACGATTTAGTTACTGCATTAATTACACTTGATAGTATTAAAATATAGCCTTGTGTGTACAACCCAGTTAAACTCTCCGCACTTCCTGTTTAACCAATTTCAGCACAATCTAGGATCTAAAAATTAGGTGAATTTTTAGAGATCCTTCTCCATTCCATTTATGTGTAATGGAAACATCTGTTTTGCATTACAAAGAAAGTGCCACACTCAGAAAACATTTCATCTACTCTTAAAATCGTTCTACAATTTAGATTGGCTGAACTCTGAGATTTGTAGCATTTAATTCTGGGTTTGTTAGTTATTGCAGCTGTTTGTTTTACAATTGCATTGTAAAGTTTGGAATAGGGAGGATGCATTTCTTTTCTATGATCAACATGGTGTTTTCCTATTAAAAAAAATCCGCTTTCGTTCTTCTCACGTCCTTGTCTTTAACTCCACAGTCATCCGTTTGGGCACCAAGACCTGCCTCGTGTAGAGACAGGCACATTCCAAGTTTGCTTTCGGTTCACCGTTTGGTTGAATGTGTGAAGCGAAACAGGCCAAAAATAGGTTTTGAGCACAACTTGCACATCCTCCCATTGTTTTGTCAAATGATATTGCTGTGAGGGTTAAGATATCCGTGAGATATACGGAGACTGGTAAGAGAGACGCTCAAGACTTCAAACTGTGACCTCTTGTTGACATACATATGATGACGTCTCTGGCCATTTCTTATCAGAGGCCCAACTGTTCCTTTGCAAAAATTGCTGTTGATGACATCAAAATACTTGTGCTTCTGTCTGCCCTGTAAACGGTGTGACTCCAGATTATTATTTTCAGTACCTATACCTAGATCATCTTAATCATCCCTATTCAGAAATAAAGACCAGTCTTGATTGTTTCTTATTAAGCCTGCAATTCTGAATCTTTGTGATAAACTGTTTGTGAGAGGTCCCATTATTTTTCCTTGAATCCTTTATATTCGGTGTGGGGGGGTGGGTGATTGGTGGGGTGGTGAAGAGAGAGTACTTGATTGTAATTTGATGTGATTGAGTAGATTAAGGGCTATTTAGCTGTGTCTAGACACTGTCACTCACCTGATAAACCACAGTATTGTTAAGACTAGGACCAGAGTTCCCATGAGTTTGTTTCCAAGAAAACAAACCAGGAATAATGATCACCTTTCTAACACTGGATCTGCTGCAACAAGGAGGCTAAGCCAGGATATCCTATTTTAATTACACTGTGAAGAGTTTAGGGTTTCCGATCTCATGGCAGAACACACAAATTGTACATTTTCAACTGTAGAACATGCCATTGAGAAGATCTGTTCAATTGGGTCTAACTCTGATCAGCTGAGTTTCAAAGTATTGCGCTCTGCCAGTGCCAGTCAAAATACTGTATCTTGAAACACTATATTTGACTTTCTTCCCAATTGCTGTCACAAGCATTAGACCTCCAGTGGGAGCTCACTGAAACTCACTAAATGTACAACATCAATTCAAAGTTTGAGCCAGAACAGTAGGAAGGGTAATCAGCTGCTTATTCTCCAATGATCCAGTAATTCTAAACCACATCTGAACCGAATGAAGGTCTGTAGAAAAATATTAGCAGTGCATTTCTCCCTATTCCCCCCCTCCATAGAATTCATATTTTTTCTCTTCAATCCTGACGGCCCTTTTTAATAATTTGCCTAAAATCTCATCAGGTCTGAGCTGAACATCGAAGGGCTAGCATTCCAGATAGTGTAGTGACTAGTGCAAGATGATAATGGGGGAAAATCCTATTAGCATCTGACATCATCAAAAGTGTTGGGTGTGATACCAAGCAGAATTTCGACTCAGAAACATCTTGCACTGTTTGAGAATAATAATCCTTACATTAGATAAAGCACCTTATCACGCCTTTGAGATGTCTCAAAGCGCTTCACAGAATATACTGTAAAGTGAATTGACTGTTTACATTTTGTGGGCAAAACGTGGCAGTCAATCGCGCACAGCAGTCAAACAGTCGCACATTGAAGTAACCAATTTATTATTAAAAAAATTTTGAAGGTATTATTACCTCCTGAAAAGTGATCCGCCAATCTACTACTTTTAAAAACGCGGTGGACGGGTATTTGAGGAGGACGGGTTTGCAGGGTTATGGGGAAAGGGCCGGGGAGTGGGATTGACGTTAATTGCTCTATTCAAAGAGCCGGCACAAACTCGATGGGCCGAATGGCCTCTTTTTGTGCTGTACAATTCTATGATTCTATGATTCTATGAATCGACTTACTGCTAGGTAAACAGAGGCGTGTGGAGCAAGGAAACTTGCCCAACATTTTGCCCACAATAATGGGCATCTGAATAGAACCCAGTACTGTCCACACTCCTTTTCAGAAGTCACTGTGTGACCAATGGCAATTACAAATCTGAAGAACACAGAGTCCCCTCCATTCACCAAATCAAGTCTGAAGATACCAAGATCAAATGCAATGGCTGCTTTTCCCCTGGCTGAGGTCAGCTAACACATCACAGACCAGGGATCAAACCTGATCCCTTTCTGATCTAATTTTTCTGACTGTCTACCTGTCGTACTGCAGTGAACCTCTCCGATGACTTACTGGTTTAACTATAAATATGTACATTTGTGAGTGTTTACAGATACATGTTTTTAAATCCAAAGCTTCTACTTCATATTTAAGAAAATCGAAATGCAGCTATTTTCTCGAGCTGCTATAAGCTCTTTCACGTGGTCTAAACTCCAGGACTACCTGTAATAGTAGGACATAATTTATCATGATAGTCTAAGAGGGGAAATGTACATATTGACAGTTTATAGTACTTACTCTTAAAGAAACCACATATCGAACTGTCAAACCCAAGTGAAAACATATATTTAGGTTCAATTGGGGAGATATCAGTCAGGTTCAAATGCTCAACACAAAATAACATACCGTGTTCTGACACACCACCTTGGCTTGAAATTCCTTTTGCTGCAAAGAATAGTGACTTTGATGTGCTCCTTGAATGAGATTTTTCTATTATATCATCTGTAACATTTTGCAAATAAACTTGTAGTTCAATTGACCGACGTTCAAAAAAAAGGAATTTGTTAGGCCACACAGTGTGGAAAGAAAGTTTATATTTCTTGTAGCATCTATCACGTCAGAATGTCTCAGACCTATTCATGTTAACACTGGAGAAGAGAAAGTTGAGGGATGATATGATTGAAATCTTTTAGATTCTGAAGGGATCAGATCATGTAGACCTTGATAAGCTGTTTTACCTTATACTGGACAGTAGAACCAGAGGACACGGCCTGTCACTGAGGGTGGTAAATTCAGAACAAATCTTCAGAAATACTACTTCAGTGAGCGGGTAGTAAAACTTATGGAACGCGCTCCCCAGGGAGACAGTGGAAGCAGAAAATGTCATCTGTGTCAAGAACAAATCAGATAGATTTCTGCTAGAAAATATTGTCTCGGGATACAGTATATAGTTTGGGACACGACATATCAAACAACTGCCAGGATGGTGGAAGGCGAATTAGATGTCTCTTGGTCTTCTTTCGTCAGCAAATTCTTATGCTCTTATGTTCCTATGACAATTGCTGTCAAGTCTAGTATTCGTGGGCTGGAAGTTATATCAGTCAAAATGTCCAAGTACAAATGCACAGCACTTCAGAGGGGCAGGTAGATGATGGGGAAGTACATTGTGGAGCTGCAAACGTTTCCGAGGTGAGAAGGAAAGAGGGCAGGAAATATGGTTACACCACAAGGCACCTTCAGAAGGAGATGTCTTGAGATGCCTCTGCCACCACTTCCAGGCATTAGTTGAGGGATGAGGCCAATGACCTCCATCTACTTTCTCTCCCCCTCTACCCTGGGGGCACACTATTGGGGACATGCTCTCTTTCCTGCTTACACACACCCAAACACACACATACACACACACACGACCTTAGTCAGGCTGGTCAGGACACACGGTGGAGCAATGTTGGGAGGATCCACACTGGAAAAGAGGAGGCTGTAAGAGATGCAAATATTCCTAACAGCAATCAGTTTTAAATATAACAAAGATTATGACAGGATGACTTATAAATGTATAAATTCACTTTACAGTATATTCTGTGAAGCGCTTTGAGACGTCTCCAAACATGATTAGGCACTATATCAAATGCAAGGATTATTATTATGATATATTTGACAGAGTACTACATTTTACTTTGGAGGAAATGTGTGTGTGCAGGTCCTGCATAGATAGTTCAGATCTAATTACATAGAGAGATTAATATATGAAATTGATTACCAGTGAGGCAGTGGTTATATTTGTCAGCAAATTCTACGGTGATTTAGATGATTGTTTGGCAAAGAAATTGTATTAAGGGATACAAGAAAATTAGTAGTGCATGAGGTTTCCTTTGGAATCAGCCATATGGACTGTCATAGTCTCTTCTGGTTCTGTACGTTCCTGTGTAATATAAAAAATATATGAATTCCACATTACGTATACATTATAAAATCGATTTCCCAGGAGTAACTTCAAGCTGTATCATATGGTTATAAACACTGAGTTCACGGAACAGTTAAACACATCTGAGTTTTGCTCTTTGTTTATGATGTAAATGGCCCCTAATCCCGTTGGTGTGAAAATATTGGTGTGAAAAATGAATTGTGAGCAATGAAAGCCAGTATTTGTGCAACAATGAAATGGTGAATACCTGGCAGTGAATTTGAGAGTGTTATCTGACTTTGGTGAGGGTGGGGGTCTTTACATCATCAACAAAGAACCAAACTCAGATGTTTTTAATTGTTCCATGAACTCAGTTTTCGTAACTGTATGATACAGCTTGAAATCACTCCTGGGAAATTGTTTTTATGATGTATACATAATGTGGAATTCATATATTTAAAAAAGATCAATTTGTTTCGTTTTTCATTGCTTTCCCTACAGCGGCCAACATTTTGTATGACTCGTGCGATAACATTCACATTAACAACTACACCATCATCAGTACAGATCAACAGATAATCAGTGCTTGATCAATGAGACTCTTTGTGAAGAGTGTAACATGCTTAGAGTTTAAAGGTACCGTTCAGTTCTAAAATCTGTAACTAGTTTGCTATTATTAACATGCACTGTGTTGAGTATTTTCGGTCGGCCTGGTGTCTGTCTGTCATGTGGAAATCTTTCTTAAGAATATCCAAACCAGATTAAGTTTCACATATATGTATGTCACATACACTTGGAAAGTTCCCTATGTCTATAATGGAATGTGCACTCTCTCCCTAGAGGGACGCACCCGACTTATCTAATTACGGTTAGAATTTGGTGCAGACTTGGGTGCCCCAGAGTATTGCTGGAGTTTAACCACTAAAAACCACATACTTTGTTATTATGAACACTGACTATCACACTGATTATCACGTCCACCACCTTGCCTGCCCCACCATTGGCGGGCGGGCATTCAGCCTCTCTGCCCCCACCCTCTGAAATTCCATCCTACAGTTCCCCGCCGCCTCATCCCTTCCCTTGACTGCTTCAAGACCTATCTCAAGACCCTCCTCTTCGACTGTGCCTACAACCACCAGCTCGGGGGTGGATCCCTGACTGTCCAGCACCTTAGGACATCCTCTTGACATGAAAGGTGCTAAACAAATGTAGTTTCTTGTTGTTGTTGACCAGCAAGCTCCCTGCTGTTTGACCAGTTAGGAGCACTGTGCCTAGTAGACTGTTGGTTTGTAAGGTTAACAGGAGCTGAGTGGGAGTAATCCCTGCGCCCAAGTAAATGGCCTGCCTGTCTAGGTCCTGCCAGTGAGTGTATTTAACTTAAAGCAGCCCTCGAGAAGCTGTTTCCTCTTATATACTTATGGGTTGTAAAGTCCAAGATTTGGATATTGCTCCCTTAAAGTTCCTCTCATATGACCCTTATATTTCTGAGCAAGATGCAAGGGAAAAACTTGTTGCCCAAAATGTAATCCCTATTATTCCTTACTTAAACTGAGTTCCTGCTGCCTGCTTGTTCAGGGGGATGTGAGATGAGTCCTGCTTGAAAAGAGAAGGAAGTTTATCATGGTGTCCTGGTCAACAACCCCAGATCAAATTCATCAGTTGCTGTAACAAGGCTGTTTGTGGGACATCGCTGTGTGCAAATTAACTGCTGTGTTTGCTACGATATACAGATCCATTACACTTAACATAAACTCTATGAATTGCTTTGAGATGCCTTGCTGCCGCAAGAGTTGCTATATTCAGCTGCCAGGATTATTGTATAGGCTTTCCGAAGCTGTAATTGACCTGGCCCTGTTTGATGTCAAGGAGCATGAAATATGTTTCAGATCCAGCTCTCCTCCAGCTATCATGGAATTGGATTGCCATAGATGTTGCTTCCAGCACGCTGCACATGAAAGGATTGGAGTCCACACTCCAATCGCTCTGCAAGCAAACACACATTATAATGAAGAGTGTTATAACGGGGTTCTTCTGCATTTAAGTAGTGTGCTTGGATCAGGGATTCTCTAGAATGCAAGTAGAAGGGAAGTGGTTTTATTGCACTGGGTATTTATGCTGGTTCAAACTTATACTTGAATCAAGAATGCGTTTACTGCAGGCTGACTGTGTTCCGTGTTATTGCCTTAGGGTTATTCTCTCCATGAACTGAATGGGGAAGAATTCTACCCTTGTCTTTCGCTCACAAAATACACACCAAAATGCTCAGCTAGCACTAAGTATGAACCCGGTTGTCAGTCGATTGGTGCATCGCTTTCCAGGGATAATAATAATCCCTTCAAAAAAGTAATAATAATTTGGTCACTCAATCCACGACTGTTTGTGGGACACTGCTGTACGCAATTGGCTGCAGCATTTTGCCCACAAAATATATCGTCAATTCACTTTGCAGCATATTCTGTGAACCGCTTTGAGACGTCTCAACAACGTGATAAGGCAATATCAAATGCAAAGATTATTATTACTTAGATCATCTTTTTGGTTCGTTTTTCTCCTTTCACCTCCCTTCACATTGACCGTAGGACCTGGAGTTTCTGTTATTGATTTAGAATGGGGGAGAACTTTACTCTTGCCTAATTTAACCTGAGCCAAATCTTTCTTGACTTAGTTTTCTCCCCCTCGTAACTCCCTTCTTCTCTGATAGATTGCTGAGTTGATGAATTGAGGGTACCACTTTAAGATAGTTAACAAATGACATAATGGAGAGCTTAGGAGAATTATTTTTCACACACAAAGTAGTTAGGATATGGAATGCCCAGCCATGAGCGGTGGTTCAGACAGAATCCATATTTGCCTTTAAAAGGAAAGTAGATAAATACCTAAAAAGGAGTAAACTACAGGGGTCTGGGGTAAAGGGCAAGTAAATGGGACTGAATAAATTGTGCTTAAAGGAGCCAGCACAGAAACGATAGGCAAAATGGCCTTCTTCTGGCACTCTAAATTCCTGTGGTACTAAATGCTGAGACGAAAGCAAGAGTAAAGATGCACAACTGCATCTTTGTGAATGACATAAATGACCTGGAATTGGGTACAGGGAGTACAATTTTCAAGTTTGCAAATGATACTAAGCTAGGAAAAGTACTAAGCGGTGAAGAGGATAGCAGCAGACTGCAAGAGGACATAGACAGACTGGTAAAATGGGCAGACATGTGGCAGATGAAGTTTAATGTAGAGAAATGCATTTTAGGAGGCATTGGAGAGAGTGCAAAGGAGATTTACTAGAATGGTAGCAGGAATGAGGGACTTCAGTTATGAGGAGAGGCGAGAGAAGCCGGGATTATTCTCCTCGGAGCAGAGAAGGTTAAGAAGAGACTTAATAGAAGTTTTTAAAATGATGAGGGGATTCGATAGGGTGAACAAGGAGAAACTATTTCCACTGGTGGGAGAGTTGGTAACCCGAGGACACCGACTTGAAATAGTTGTTGAAAGAAACAGAGGGGAGGTGAGGCGACATTTTTTTCACACAGCGAGTTGTTTGGATCTGGAACGCATTGCATGAAAGGCTGGTGGAAGCTGATTCGATAACAACGTTTAAGAGAGAAGTAGATAATTATTTGAGGGGGACAAGTTTGCAGGGCTATGGGGAGAGAGCGGGGGAATGGGATTGATTTGGATAGCTCTTTTTGAAGAGCCGGCACATCCATGATGGGCCGAATGGCCTCCTTCTGTGCTGTATAATACTGCCCTAGGCACCTTACCCAAGTGAGTGGCTTTCATGTGTTATTCTGAACAATGAGTGTTAGCAGGTTATTCTACCAAGGGGTGAGTGGGGTGGGACATGGTGGGCACTGGTTGAGGGGGACGGGAAAGGGAGGAAGAGGGAATCGAAATTGGCAGGCAGGCTATTGAATGTTACTTAAATGCTCTGTGGCATCGCACAGGAGCCGGCACTAATAGGATTTATTGTTCTACAAAAACGCCACGATGTGTAACGTTAAGGGAACAATCAAAGGTGGATCATCACCTCTGCCTGGTGTGAAATGGGGTACGAGGAGACAAACAACAATTACTCGTCTACTCTGACCCCACTAGCAGCAACCTATTATTACCAGGGGGGAAATAGTTTTGTCTAGCAGTCATTGGTATTGCCAAGTAAAACATATAAAATGGTTGAGCGAAACATTTGCTGGCTCGGAAAGAATATTCCAGCCCTATATGTGAGAGCTGCGTTAACTGTGGATTGTACGCTCTGACCAAGATTCCTTCGTGCTTTTGTGCCCTGAGGTGATTATTTTTTCTCTCGTGAAAGTCTGCCTTTTAAGGTGTAAATTAAAGTGCCCTCTGCAGACCGATGGAACTGATCTCAAATGTCATCTGTACAAAGCAGTGTAAAATTGGGGGCTTCTGCACAGAGTTCTCCTTGTAGCTGGAAGAACTTTGCCACAAAAGTAAGGCTGATGTGTTGGCAATGCAACACAGGCTCAGCGGAACATATGGTGGAACCTCACCCAACAGGCATCAAAGCGCTGTTGGTACTCTTGGGGGAGTTTCAAACATGTGCCCGGCTGAAAAACAAATAGGAAAACATCTTCCAATGTTACTCGTTTAGTTTCTGTCAAGGGCCATAGTTCCACACACCTTGCTCAAGGTGTGTCTCTTTACTAGGTTACGCCGTAGAATGACTGGGCGCAAGATTTATTGCTACCCTCACTCCCAGACACGGCGAGATCTTGATATCAAATGGGACACCTAAGGAGTGGAAGTCACGTAAATTTTCCACTGGGAAAAGGGACCATGATATCAATTTAAACTCTTCAGGGTCAAGAATACAATGTTATGTTTCACTCCTCCATTATATAGTATTGTCTCTCTGTCTCCCTGCCTGCCTCTCTCAGATATTCAAAGCCTCATTCCGAAATAAATGTGTCCTCCTTCCTCACATAAAGTACCGACTGAGCAGTCAAATGGTTAAAGAGATCCTGTGCACAGCAGACAACCCCACTGATACAGAGTTAATTGCAAACACAGCCAATCCCTCATAAAAGAGTAAGATTTTCCAGGAAAAAACATGTGTTCTTAGCTGAAATTATCCTTATTTGAGTTTCTGCTTGCTTCCTTTCCTGCTGCATGCTTCCCAAAAGACTGATGCTTAAAGATAGCTGGACTTAAGCGTCTTCCTCTTTCATAGAGTACCATGCACCGTGGAACCCTGGCAGAAACCCAATCTGAGCATTTGTGTTATTCTGCTCCTCTTTCCCTCCGCGACGCCTTGTGTATCTTGTGAATGTGTGTGTGTGTGTTTCTGTCAGCAACAAAATTAACAGCAAATGCTTCAGAAAGTTGCAAAACCTTCGAGTTCTTTCAGATGTGCCAGCTTCAATGGGAGCAGGGACTGTGGTTGGGACTGAATTCCAGTGCTGGGGACAATATGCAACTTGGAAAAGAACAAGAATCGTGCTCATCTTAAACTATAAATATATATGTATGCATGTGCATGCTTTAAGGTTAATGGCTTAATTTAAGTTAATGGCTTAATTTAACTGCTCTAATTAAACAGGTTAGAATTAATTCAATTCAAACTTGGGCAACAGTCTGCGAGGCAAGGAATGTTCACCCTCTCCTCTCACAATGTGTCTGTGTCTCTCTTTTTTGCAATCTCTTCCTCCTCTGGCAGTAAGGATACCCCTAGCAGTATATTGTTCATGAAAGAGAGTAGGGTTTCAATGCCGAGAGCACATGCTTTCAATAACGAGTGTGCCAAAATTATACTGGACTCTATGGCAATCATTTTCTGTGGATTTTTTTTTGTTTTCTATATTTTTTTCTGAAGGAGATTTCGGCTCTCCATATTTTTCGACGTCTTTCCTCCTCATGGTAAATAGATTTTTAAATCTGTGATTTTTGTGCTTATTGGAATGAAAGAAATAGGACATTTGGTTTGATGTAGAAACTTCAGAATTTCTGTTCTGAGCGATGTCACCCTCTCTAACCTCCCCCCTTCTACTTGTGAAAAATCTGCTGTTGCTGGCTATTGAGCACGTCATCCGGTGGATTAGGATAACGTTTCAGACCAGCTTTGCAGAATACCAGCATCGTTCAACGAAAAGATTGCCCTTTTTGGCCCATGTAAGCATTGATTGGAGTGCTGAGTTTTGCGATAACTGGTTTATAATAAATAGATAATCTTTGCATTTGATGTAGCATTTTTTTTCACATCAAAATGTTTCACATGATTTGCTGTGAAGTGTAGTGACTGTGCATTTTGTGGGTGAGCGCAGCAGCCAATGTCCCACAAAGAAGCATCAAGGGATGCAATCCCCCAAATTTTATTTGGGGAATTGTTGGCCAGGACTCCGGGAGAAACTCCCTTCTCTTTTTGAATGGTGGCATGGGATCTTTAATGTTCATCTGAACAGGGCAGATGAGAACTTGGATTAATGTCTCATCTAAAAGACGTACCTCTGTCAATGCAGAATACCCCCACCACTCTATTGGAGTATCAGACTGTGCGCTCAATATCCCAATTTGGGGCTTGAACCCACAAGTTTCTGACTCAGTGGCAGTGGGTTGGTAAGGCTCCTCTAAATCTCAGACTGCCCTGATTCAGAAGATCACTTCCTACCAGACTTCTTCCTTCTTAGCATGTTGTTGAATGAGTCCTACTGATGATCCAATGTGCCCTCATCAGTGCTTGCTGATGACAGCACATCCATCCTGGTTCATCGGCATGACCTGGAAGGGCAGACCAGTCACTAGACCAGATGGCAAGGAATCATTCAGCTCCTATTAATCCTGCAAGCCAAAACCCAAATGGATAGGTTGGTCCTAGATGGACGAACAGCAGGAAATTAGTTGGTTAGACTCCAGCAGTACCCCAACACACACTCTATGTAATCCCAAGCCTTGGCTCGTACCAACCTGCACCTAATACTCTCCGGAATTAGGAAAGCGAGATGTGTCTCTTCAGGGAGAGAGTGCGCATACCACTCTGATGAATGTAATAATAATAATAATCCTCGCATTTGATATAGTGCCTCATCAAGTCTTCGAGATGTCTCAAAGCCCTTCACAGAATATACTGTAAAGTGAATTGACAGTATATTTTGTGGGCGAAATGTAGCAGCCAATTGCACAAGCAGGGTCCCACAAACAGTCATGGATTGAGCGATCAAATTGTTATTATTCTTTTGAAGGGATAATCATGCCTGGAAAGCGATTCACCAATTGACTAACAACCGGGTTCCTACTTATTGCTAGGTGAACAGGGTGTGTGGAGTAAGGAAACTTACCCAATGTTTTGCTCTGCCGGGAATTGAACCCAGATCCTCTCGCTGGTGAGGCGAGTGCTCTAACCACTAAACTACAGGACTCCAAGAAAAAAATATAGGAAATTTCCATGTATAAGTAAGCTGTAAGGAACTCAGTTGGTTTGGATACTCTTAAACATGGTGATGCGTTTCCACATGTGTCACACACCCGGCTGACCCCCCAAAAAATGCTAAATGTGCTTTGCACACTTGAACGTTTGCATTTTAACTTAAAAAATCCACAGATGCACTGGCAATCTGGTACGAATGCCTCCAGATCCATGAATCTCGTTAAGATGATTCAGAGCTGTGGAATTTGAGCAAATTTGGTCTTGCAGCAAGTCTGCCACAAACAGCAGCGAATGGGGTGTATGTTCGAAAGTGTAGAAATCCTGTGCAAAAGCAAGAGTTCTGTGTCAATTGGAGCATTACCCTCATATTTTCACTCAAGTCTAACACTCACACAATTTGTAACACTCACACCAGCTAATGTGTGAGTAAGTAAGAGCAATGAATAGGTAATGCGCTTCTGCTGGTATTGCTGTTGCAGCATCATTCTTTTCTTAAGTGAATGTAAGAGCAACTAAAGGCTGGTCGTCTTATTTAGACATGTGAGTTCCACTAACTCATTCAGGCTGACATGTTGTCAGGCCTCCCTCTGTCCTGTCCTCACCTCTGGCCTCTGAGTCAGAAGATTGTTCAAGTCTAATGTCAGACGTGGAACTCATGATCTTGGTGTTATGTACGGTTATTGAATATTCATAATCTGATCACACCAGTGCAGTGTTGGGGGAGCACTGTATTGTCAGAGGTGCTGTCCTTGTTGGGACATTAATCTGAGGTTTCATCAACTTATTGAGGTGGATGGTAAAAAACCCATGGCTGTTGGTGAAAATTCACTGCACAGTTGGCCTGGAAATAGAGTCACTGCACTTTATAACAAACTCTGGAGTGTTTTGAGCTATTTTCAAGTGACAAGGCTATTTCAAATACAATGATTATTTTTCGTTTCTGACATTAATGAGATTGATGCACTGCAAAGGCAAGAAACTTTTATGAATGGAGGGAGAAGAGTGCGTAGCCAGTTTATTCTAGGATACTCCCTAACGGCAAACTGAGGAACAGCAATGATTGTTGGCCACTCACAGTTTGGGGCAAGGCAATGGTGCTTCGCATGATTAAAACTACACTAAAGCTACATCCAAGAAAGGAGAAGGATATAGTGCAGGGAATAGTTTTTCCAAAAATATGTACTGTTAATGAAGATTCATAATCTGATCAACCGTGATCACGTTTCTGGGAGTTATTTTTCTTGATGTCTTTTTGGGATTATTTCAGTCTGGTTGCAAGAGCTATTCCTGGCTCTATAGTTGATGAATTGCTTTATATTTTCGCGTCACAGACAATTAAGTCCAGAGGTATGTTGCAGCTGCCCCCACTCGGACCACTTTAACAGCGCAATGAACTGAGTTCGTGCTGAGGATTTCGGTTTGAATTTTAAGAAAACACTTCTTTGCACACGCTGTGAATCTGCTGAGAATTTCCCAGTCCCAATGCAGCATTGAGCAGGAAATGCAGTGCGCAAAACTAAGGAGTGGGGTGGGGTAGGGTGGCAAAAAGCTTCCACAAAGCATATTTCCTGTTCAGGGATAGAATTACCTTTGGTTAAATTCTGGACGGTATAAAAAAAATTGCACAGCATTTTGGTTTCAAGTGGCTTGACAGTTTACCAGTCTTTCTTCAGTTTAAATCACATCTATTGCCCTGCTAGTCAGCCTGGCTAGGTTTGTGGAACTCTCACCTCCGAGGCAAAGGTTTTGGGTCCTAACCCCACAAGAGGGCTTGGAACTCATAAGGTCTAGGTTGATACTCCGGTAACATTGTGGGAACCCGGTATTGTTGGAGGTGCTGTCAGTACCACCTGTATGTGCATCCAAACCAGACTGCGTTCCATGTATGCCACCTACACATGGAAATTCTCATATGAAATGCACACTCTCTCCCAGGAGGAATGCATCATGATTATCTAATTCCAACTAAAGTTAGCGGTAAATTGACAAGAGCCAAGGTTTGGGGACCCCAGAGTGTGTGTTGGGATATTGGTGGAGTTTAACCAGCTATTCATGGCACTATACAATAAGAGAAGGGAGCTTCTCCCATCGTCCTGGCCAATAATCCCCCAAATAAAATTGGACATTCGCTTTGTGGGACATTGCTGTGTGCAAAGTGGCAGCTGCAGTGGCCTGTAAATACAGTCAATAAACTTTGCAGTAAAATCCTGTGAATAGCTTTGAGATGTCCTCCTGATGTGAAAGGCGCTGTATATCAAATGCAAAGATTATCATCGCCATAGATCTCTTTTTTTTAATGTCATTTTCTTTACTAAGGACCATCCTAGGTATGTACTTATAGTCTTCCTTCCTGGCATACTTATGTTCATCTAGGGGAAGTAGCTTCAGCATTCCTGATCCAACCCTAATCCTTATCCAGGCCCCATTGTTGGAAATAATAATAATCCTTGCATTTAATACAGCGCTTCATCACGTCTGCGAGACGTCTCAAAGTGCTTCACAGAATTTACTGTAAAGCAAATTGACTGTATATTTTGTGGACGAAACGTGGCAGCCAATTTGCGCACAGCAGTGTCCCACAAACAGTCGTGGATTGCGTGACCAAATTATTATGATTATTTCTTGGTTAAATCTCACAGCTAACTAGTAACAAAACCTAACTTTAAGAGTGTTCACAGTTGTGTTCTCACCTGATTTTAACCACAGAAGGATATTTAAATCTGCTTTTCATCACAAAGGAGTTTGTTTGAGAAGCTACTGAATATTTTTGCTGGCTCCTTGGCGGCTCCGGTTACTTTGCTTGGATTATTTCACTCACTAGTAGACCTAATGCATCTGCTATGAGTGATATTGTGTCAGATCCACCTAAAGGATTAATGCAAGATATGTCCATTCAACAAGAAGAATGCTTCCCATCCTTCTACAGTTAATGTTGTGTCGTTGATGCAATCGCGACCATACAGTATGCTCACCAGGCACTTGAATTGCACAGAAGGTCCCTGTAGGAAACTAAAGACTGGATTTAAATGTTTGCAGATATCCAGCTGTTATGTTGATTCAACATTCACAATGTAATATAACAATAAATTATATTAGGAATGCACATGTATGCTATTGCTCAAGTTGAATGAATGCTAAGGCACTATTGTTCACATTATATGAATGCTCGTATGCTATTGCTCACATTAAAAATACCAATCCTTGCATTTGATATGCATCAAATCCCACAGTACGTCCCACACTTCCCTTTGCCTCACCACCTCCCTTGCATCCTTCAAGGCCTGTTTCAACCCTCCTCTTCGACCTTGCCTTTGATCAACCTCCTACTCTTACCCTCCCCGCCCTCCGCCCCTCCTGATCCCAACCCCCAGCTCAGGTCCAAATCCTTTGCTGTCCAACGCTTTGGGACGTCCTCTTGATGTGACAAACACTACACAGAAGTAATTTCTTGTGGTTGTTGTTGATATAGATCCTGTTGTAAGATTTACAGTAACATATAGCTACTGTATTTTGTAGGTGCACGTGATTGCCATTTTGTACACAGCAATGCCCACAAACAGCTGTGAAGTGAATGACCAATTTTATCTGGGGGATTGGGGTCCAAGAGACTGCGAGAAAGAGCAAAGAGATAGGACTTGAGACGGATGTTGATTGAGTTGAAGGAGGGAGATCGTAGAATGGATTCCAGGTTGGAGTTTCATTGAGTAGGACTAGAGTGGCTGAAAGTTACATCTCTGATGTACTCAATTCCTGTTTTGATCTAGTTCATTCCAATTATAGCCAAAATAAAACAAAATAATTTCCGCAATCTGCACAAGGTAAGCATTCCTCTTGGCTATTTCTGTGAATGGCAGAATGATGATTATATCACTGAACAATGCTCTAATAGATCCAGAGGTGACTCTGCACAGTTCTGTTCAAAGCCCCTTTCTGAGCGGGGAAAAATCGTGGTGAACTGCTTTCCCTCCGGCTGCAGAACCCCTCTAATAAATGTTTCAATGATCCTTAAAATCACGAAAGAAGCCATGATTTGTGTTGGATACTCCTTTCAGGGTAAATTGACAACTAGCAAAAAGGCCATTAAGAAGAAGGGCTGGAAGTACAAAATGACACTGGTAGTAAAGCAAAGTGTGTTGTTTAGAGTGGTGGAGTAGTGAGTGTTTGGATTGACAAATAAAGAAGCTTACTGACTCACCCTTGAGTTGGATCTAATTATATTACAATTTGTAAATAACCTTTCGAATGCTATGTTATACCCTTCTCATATCGTGGAGACCAGAATTGCACAAATATTTTAAGGTCTGTTAAAGTTCTAGTGAAACTATTGTCTCCTATCGAGGTTGCTGGAGGTTTTCCTCATGTTAATAAGACAACTCATTCATAAACCAAGTCTGCCGCTGTGGTGAGCTCATTATCTCTTTGTCTGGCTCGGACTGGCTGTGGTATCTCGTCTGCGGTTACACTATGTTGCTTATTGTAATGTCTTGCTCTTAAAGTACTCCTCATTAGATGAATACATTTCTGCTTTGATACTCATTTCTAAATTCCTCCCATTTCTTGGTCAGTGTCCACTGCTTTCGTTCTTCAGCACTTTGTGACCGTATTTCACACGAGTGACACTATATAAGTTCTAGTTTTTGTTCTTGTACTGTATATGAAGACTATAAAGATCCCTGGCATGATCCCTGTTTATTGCTGAACCAACTAAGGGAATTAGTTTCAGCATTCCTGATCTAATCCCAATCCTTATCCAGGCCCACTTGTTGGAAATAATAATCATTCATCCTTGTATTTAAGATAGCAACTTATTATTGCCTCCGAGATGTTTCAAAGAGCTTCAAAGAATATATTGTGAAGTGAATTGGTTGTATATTTTTTGGGCGAAATGCAACAGCCAATAGAACACAGCAGCGTCCCACAAACAGTTGTGGATTGAAGTGAACAATTTATTATTTTTTTAAGGAATTATTACCCCCCAGAAAAGCGATCCGTCAATGGACTAAATATCTGTCTATGAAGTTTGGATGAGGATATCATCAGGCTAGATTGTCATTGGTCTCATAGTCTCTAATGCTCACTATTTGAGGCTCATACACGGAAAAATAACCATTCATGCAAGGAATTGAAGGACTGCCATTGCCCTTAAACAAATACCCTGACACAGAAGAGGAGAGAAAAGGAGGGGAAGGTAAACTTTGCTGAACACTGTTTCCAACTGAAACTTTTTATTTAAGAACTCCTGTTGTTGGTCAAATTTCTGTTTTGGACACTGGCTCACTGACATCTTCTTTCAGTGTGCCTCATCTACATCCATCATTGTACTCTGGGCTTTATGAACACGACAATGATAGCTGACATGGCAATGGACCAGAGTCATTCTACAGACTCTTCTGCTGTACCATTAACAATTGGGATTCAAGGTTGCTTGTCTACTTGTGCAAAACCTGTGCTTGTTTCCGTAGTATAACAGGTTCAAAATTCCACCTCGTCTTTGCCTGCAGCACCACTTTGTCTTAACATTTAAGATCACACAGAATTGTGGAAAATCCTGAAACTCAGTCTTAATTCGGAAGCCTATATTTCACTGATTTTTTTTTTGTCTTGACAGGAACAGGCTTGCACAATAAGACCAATTCAAAAAGAGTCCACAATTCTACCTAATCTTAATTCTTTTGGTTTTACAGGCTTTAACCAGGTGAAATCTCGGGCTCAGCATTCGCGCGTGGACAACAAGAGGCTTTATGTTTCATAAGGAGAACGGAGTAAATTTGAAAGGATATGTCCTTTTGATGTGAACACTTTGAACTTTTTGTCCTTTCATAATCGGAAATTATGTGCGTGCTTTCCTCTTGCTGAAACAACTCCTCTGGTCCCTTCATGGTCTTGTCGTGATATATTTTGGTTTCTTCACTGGAGGGTGAAGAAATGAAAAAAACTGATGAAAATATCTCGAACTGGTTCCGCTTTGCCTTGATCAAAATAGCCCTGGTTCTACACTGGAAATAGAAGCAACTGGAGCAAAGGATCAAAGCCACCACATCACACAGTGTTCATTCAGCCTTTGTATGGGGCTCAAATTAATAATTAAATAAGGCATTTTGCAAATCTCCCTCGGGATTCCCCATGCTCTTTACTTGTTAGCAACCAAGATGATGGATTCTTGGCCCATTTCTGATATTCTCCCGGGGAGCCCACCATTCCACATGTATTTGGATTGAAACGATCAGACCACCAGTACTGGTCAAAGCTTACCTTCCTGTTTATATTGTTTTGCTCACTCAGAGAGGAGAATTTCCCCTCTCCCCACGACTTAAAATAGATGAGAATGTACAGTTATCTTTCATTTAAACTCCTGAACTTGGAAATTGTGTGAACAGCTTACTGCATATAATAATAATAATAATAATCCTTACATTTGATAAAATACCTTACCACATAATTGAGACATCTTAAAACCCTTCACAGGACTTATTCTATAGGGTATTTGTTAGGAAACATGGCAGGCAATTTTGTGCACAGCAGTGGCCTGCAAACAGCTATGAAGTCAGTGACCAACTTTATCTGGGAGATTATTGGCCAGGACACCATGAGAAACTCCTTTCAAATAGTCTCATGGGATCTTTAACGTCCACCTGAACAGCAGACGGGACCTCAGTTTAACATCTCATTTGAAGTATATACAGGGCCAGCAAAAACTGAGACCACTGAGTCCATCAATAGCAAAATGTCACAAATAATTCCATCTCTCATACACTTCAATCTTTTTGATAACTTTCCAATTCCTTCTGGAATTTGGAAACACAATCTGCTTCCATCGATTCCCTGGGTAGTGGTATTCCACACATTCACACCATTCAGTATAAAGTAATGAAATCTAAACTCTTTTGTTGCAGTTGATGTAGCGGCTTTCACCTTGTCTTAACCTCCAAGACCATTTTGTCTTACGTTGGGGAAATGTCAGATTGTACAGAATTGTGGACAATTCTTAAATTTAGGCTTGATGCTTATAAGAATTACAGAAACTGGCTTCTAAATTAAAACTGAATTCAGTCCTCTGAAGTTCTGTGTGATCTTAAAATCGTAAGACTATAGACAGGCAAAGTCTAGTTGGAATTTTCGCCTTCAGGCTTGAGTACATGCATTCCTTGCCAATGTAAAACAAGTTAACTGATTGGATTCAGTTTATCTATTGTCTGTTACGATCTTATAATTACAATAATAATAATCCTAACATTTGATATAGCATCTTATCACATCGTCAAGATAGCAGCAACAACTTGCATTTATATACCGTTTTCTCACGCAGTGAGGTGTCCCAGAGCGCTTGACAGTGGCGGAGCACGACACCGAGCCGGAGAGAAGGGGCAGGAGACCTTAGACGGTCTCAAAGTGCTTCATAGGATATACCATAAAGTGGTGTGACTGTACTTTGTGGGTGAACCTTGCAACCAATTTGCATTGGTCACATACAGCCAATGAGCAAGTGCCCAATTTAATTTGGGAAATTGTTGGCCAGGACACCAAGGAGAAACTCTTTTCGAACAGTGTTATAAGATCTTTATTGTCTACCTGCAGAGGCAGATAGGATCCAGTTTTAACATCTCATCAGAAGGACAGTACCTTCGAGAATCCAACACCCCTCCCACTAACACTTCATTGGAGTGTCACCTTGGACAATATGGGTTCATATCCTGATGTGGAGTTTGAACCCAAGACTTTTTGACTTGGAGGTGAGATTGCTACCAACCGAGCCAGGCTGACAAACATCTTAAATCTTTCAAAATGATTTATCTGATCCTTGATCATTCCTCTAAACATTCTCAGTATCTTCTTGTCATTCCAATGTCTAATTCCAGATGTCAGCCTAATTGTCCTTTACTGTATCTTCTCCATGTCCACATGTCCTCCAAAAATACCACAACAGGTGTACTGTGTTCTTCTGGTGGGGCTGGAACAGTATCAACAGTTCACTATCAGTTCGAGTTACCTTTGCTCTATTTCTTTAGCTTTACATTCACCTCCTTAGCGGTGTGTAGTCTGCTGTCTTCTTTTGCATTCCAGCATCTCCAAACATTGTTGTGAATTGTTTGTGGAGTCCTGTAGCTCAGTGGTTAGAGCACTCGCTTTACAAGCGAGAGACCTGAGTTCAATTCCAGGCAGGTCAGGGCGAAACCTTGGGCAAGTTTCCTTACTCCACACAGAGCTTAATAATAATCCCTCCAAAACCAAAAACAATAATAAATTGGTCATTTTCAATCTACGACTGTTTGTGGGACATTGCTGTGCGCAATTGGCTGCCGCGATCGCCCTCAAATATACAGTCAATTCACTTTACAGTATATTCTGTGAAGCGCTTTGGGACGTCCTCCCGACGTGAAAAGCGCTGTATCAAATGCAAGGATTATTATTATTATTATTATATAATGCTTGACAAACCCTGCATCCAGGTTGCATATCTGCGTTCCAGTCACAGTCAACAACAACAACAACTTGCATTTATATAGCACCTTTCAGCATCTCGGAGCACTTATCAGTGGCGGAGCCTGATGTCAAGCTGGTGGGGGTGGGTGAGGGGAAGTTACAACAACAGTGGAAGGGGATATCAATGCCACATTTTCTTTTAATAGCTTCAAAAATAACTTATTTTGGGAAGATCTTGTTCTCAGAAAGGTATGGTGTGGTGGAATTCCATTCATCTGGAGGGAGGAGATTTGAACAGAATAATAGTTGCAGTTGATGTAGCGGCTTTCACATCCAGAGGATGTCCCAAAGAGCTTCACAGGATATAACTTAATATCATGCAAAGTGGAGTGACTGCGTGTAATTTGAAGGTGAACGCGTACAAATGTACATGCGACCTCTAGGAAGGTGGAAGGCAAACTAGAGAGCTTGGTCTTTTTTTGTCTAGCATTTCTTATGTTCTTATGTTCTAACGCAGCAGCTAATTTGTGCATAGCAATGACCCAAGTGAATCACCAATTTTATTTGGAGGACTGTTGGCCAGTACATTGGGAGAAATTCCCTTCTTTTTTCGAAAAGTGTTATAACTAAAGTGCTAATAAGAACAAAGGAATGTAGGATGTATTTATATCTGATACAGAAGGTGAGGCACTTTCAATCATGACAGTGCTTTCCTTTCTGTTCCCTCTTGTTTTCCTGGCATTGAGATCTGCTTATTTTCCTCTTTGCTCTTTTCCTCTGGGTGTGAGTCCCATCCTGAGGTCTGTGGTTTGCCAGGACATTGTTTCTTTGGTGTTCGCTATCTATTTGTAGGATTTCAACAATCACTTTTGAGGCTAGAGAGGTTTTAGATTGCGAAACATAAGTGTTTCAGTTAAGTTACCCAGGAGATTGTCTGCATATTACATGCAGTGGGATAAATCAATCTGAGGGTTCCAGTCATATTGCCCTCACATGACAGATTATTATGATTCCCTCCTTACATTCCGGGTCTATCACATCGCAGAATTATCATCCCTGAGATAGCCTTTGTATATCCTATAAAGTGTACTGCTTCCATTCACTTAGCTGCTGTTGATGCTTTCTGTCAGTCATTTGCATTTTGACTCTGTTAAATCTGCTATCGCTTTCTCTCTGTTCCACAGCTTGTGTCCTTCACCTATAACCCTTTTCGTCAAAAGGCTTTTTCAGCTGCTTGTGCCATGAGATTGTTGAAGGCTATGGTATATCGTTCACTGTGTACCTGCGAACAGTACTGCCTTTACCCCCTTTTTCCCGAATGGTAAGTTAATGATTGCAACAGTACTGAATGCTCCATCATGCAATTCATTTAGCTTCCCCAAGTGCCATGAATTCTATTTGTGTTTATGGTATCTGGCAGTGTCGGTGAAGAAATCAAAGTACAAAATATCTCTCGGGTCACAGGCTAAGGATGAGTGTCCCGACTTACTTTGACACCAGCTGAGAGCAAGACGACAGCTGCAAAAATCAATCGACACAAAGGTTGTGTGGTCTGGTGTCTCTTGGTATGATAGGAGCTGGAGTGAAACTTATTTTCTCCTCAAATTACTTTTTCGAAGGAAATGCACACAATCTGGTGCCCCCTTTAAAACTGCCTGACATTTATTTTTACACTTCTGCTGACTACAGTTGTGGAGTCCTGTAGCGCAGTGGTTAAAGCACTCGCCTTGCAAGTGAGAGACCTGGGTTCAATTCCCGGCAGAGCGAAATGTTGAGCAAGATTCCTTACTCCACACACCTCTGTTTACCTAGCAGTAACCCGACTGTTAGTTGATTGGCGGATCGCTTTTCAGGGGGTAATAATCCCTCAAAAAAAAATCATAATAATTTGGTCACTCAATCCACGACTATTTGTGGGACACTGCTGTGCGCAATTGGCTGGACTCTATTTAGTGCCATGTGGAATGTTTCACCCCACATCTCTTTGCATCATCTCCCAGTTTAATTCAATCTTTTCCAGGACCTTAGAACTGGGAACCGTGAGGCAAGAGAACACCAACTTCTGCCTCCTTTGGTGTTCCCTTCCCTTTATTAATACAAGTGCTGATCATGACTTGATCATGATCATGACTGATCATGACTCTCTCCTACTGTTTTCATTTCCCCCACTCTCTCCCCATAGCCCTGCAAACTTGTCCTCCCCAAATAATTATCTACTTCTCCCTTAAAAGTTGTTATCGAATCGGCTTCCACCAGCCTTCCAGGCAATGCATTTCAGATCCGAACAACTCGATGTGTGAAACAATTTAAGAACATAAGAACATAAAAACATAAGAATTAGGAGCAGGAATAGGCCATTCAGCCCCTCGAGCCTGTGCCCCGCCATTTGATAAGACCATGGCTGATCTTCAGACCTAACTCTAATTACCTGCCCTATCCGTATATCCCCTAATCCCTCTGTTTTTTATAAAATTAAAATTTTAAAATTTCTCCTCACCTCCCCTCTGTTTCTTTTAATGCTTTTCAATAAAAGATACACGTATTTCCACTGCAAAAACAGCACTTGAAAATATCAGTGGGCAGACACTATGAAACTGCCGCTCATCATATTCACGATTGAATCGTGGGACTGTAACATGTTTGTTTCTGGGTGTGTCTGAGCTGGTCTGTGAAACACGCATCTGATTACTGGCAGGATTCAACATTAATAAACCTTACATTTGGCATGGCGACTTACACGCCAGGAAGATGTCTCAAAGTGCTTCAAGATGATAACATATACAAATCTGGTGGCAAACACTGCATTTCGGAGCCCCAAAATGTGCAATGTTGTATAGAATATTCTTTGCGAAAGGTTGGGATGAATTCCAACAGTTACATCATGGACAAGTCTATTTATTTTGCATTCAAAAGTTCAGCCCTCCAAAGGGAAATAAATCTTAACCAAATTTCCTTTTCCTGTGGATTGTTTTATTTATTTCCTACACCATCCGTATTCTTAGTTATGAAAAAACAATCCAGAACCTCCAAATTGTCTGCTTTACTTAGCGCACTGAATTAACATCGAATTCAACGGAAACCTCAAACTCTATAAATAATGCTCCGTTTGTCAAATCATGTCTTTATTTATTAAAAAAATGTTTGTTAAATGTAAGCTTTTTATACCAATATTTGACAACTTGATCAGAGTTATGTTCACGGCTAAATAAAGGAAAAGCTTGCACTGTAAACAGTTTTGCTACTTTCACAATTTTTTTTACTGACAACTGGAGTGCATCAAAGATCTCTGTAGCAGAGGGTGAAGAGGTGATGAAAGCTTCAGGACACATTGCACAGTGCAGGGTGGAGGAAGTGGAGGTGTTGGAAGTAAAACTTTAATGAAAAAGTGGATTTGATATTAAAATGAAAGAGATGATGATCCTTACATTTGATATAGTGCCTTTCACATCAGGAGGATGCCCCAAAGCATTTCACAGGATATACTGCAAACTGAAGTGACATTGTACCATGTGAATGAATACGGCAGCCAATTGCCCATAGTAATAATAATAATAATTCTTGCCTTTGGTATAGCGCCTTATCACGTCTTCGAGATGCCTCAAAGTACTTCACAGAATATATTGTAAAGTGAATTGACTGTGTAGTTTGTGGGCGAAACACAGCAGCCAATTATGCACAGCAGTGTCCCACAAATTATTGTGGATTGAGTGTTCAAATTATCATTATTAGTTTTTTTAATTAAAAGAATTGAAGTAGTTTTCCACAAACACAAAATTGTTCAATTAATGGACAATTTTATTTGGGGGATTGCTGACCAGAACATCGGAAGAAACTCCCTTCTCTTTTTCGATATTGCCGTAGGATCTTTGACGTCAGGCAGACGTAAATTGAGTTCCAAGTTCCTTTAAGGCAACATTTGGATCTAGAATGTTAGACTTGAAAAACATCATGGATTTGTCGTGTGAATTGTGACTTCTAGTTTACCTATATCGACACATAGACAGGAAGTATTTGCACAGTAATTGCCTACAAAATATAGTTACCACAGTAATTCCTGTGAAGTTCTTTGAGTCATCTCAACGACTTACTCGAATGTAACAGTCATAAATATATACCTACTGGCCACTTGGATGTGAAAAAAGGAAAATAAATACAAAATCCCATGGCCAACTGAGGTGGCAGGAGATTTAATTGGAAAATTCAAAGGTCTTCACTAGAATTACTGTGTTTTTAGGTGTTACAGTTCACATCATACGGCATGTTAGGCTCTTTATTTTACCTAAAAAAAATTACTGTATTTTAGGTGTTACAGTTCACACATCATATAGCATGTTAGGCCCCCAGTCTGCAGCTACTGATTGCCTCTCGCTTAAGATATCTGTCTTCATTCTCTTGAATGAGGGGATGTTATTTTGCACATACAGTAACCCACTTGAGGTTGTTTCAGATATCCGTCATTCTCTGAGTAAAGAAACGCTTCTTCATGTCAAGCCTGAAGTTATTTTTTTCTCCTATAAATATTGGACCGTTAGGTTTGCAAGGCAACAAAGTGCAAACAGCAAGGTCTAAAAAAAAAGGCTGGTAATGGAAGGTGGGGAACAATAGAGCAAAACAAATATATTATTGTACTGCTCTGTCCACTTGCTTGTCAGATATCAAGACCTGGATGAACACCAACTTTCTGCAGCTGAATGTTGACAAGAGGATTGCTATACTCCTTGGCTCCAGTCAGCGTTTTCTCGCCTGTGGCTCCAACCTCTTGAACCTCTGCCTATCCCTCAGGCTCACTGAACTTTTGTGTAACCTGTAAGAAACCCAGCTGTCCTTCCAACCCCACATCCATTCCCTGACAGGGAATTGGGTTTCCTCCACCTCCCCCACATTGCCTGCCTCTGACCATATCTCCCAGATGAACAACACAGCTGAGATCCCCCCATTCATCACCTGCCACCTTGATTATTCAAATTCCCTCTTCACCATTCATAAAATCCAATTAATTCAAAACTCTTGCACCCATATCCTCACCTGTACCAAACTCCTCGCCAGCTACACCCCTGTCCTTGCCAGCTCCATTGGCACCCTATTGCAGAACAGATCAACTTCCAAGATTCTCACACCCGTGTACAAATCGAGTACTTATATGCATAAAGTCTAGCAGTCATAGCAAATACAACAAAATCTGTTTCTTTTAATTGGAAAAGGATCATTGATATATTTCTGTTCTTATTGCACGGAGAATGAAGTATGATTCACAGTATTTTATTGTCGACTTGAGTTAATTTGAACTTGATGGTCTCTACCTTCGTAAAACAGACCATTGTGGGGCTGCAGTTAACAGTACCAAAAATAAAGGGCTTAAATTGTGGGTTCCATAAAAGTCTTCCTTTGCTTTATTATCACTTAAGATAATTAAGGAACGATTTTCCAACCTGCTTACCCCACAACTACACTACCCGCATCCTCCGCTCGACTGACTCCAGCCTCCTGCTTGACCCTTGTGCCTTCCGTTCCACCATCGGTGGCCACACTTTCAGCCACTATGCCCTGAAACTCTGGAATGCTTTTCCTCTATCTTTGCGCCTTGGCCCTTCTTTCCCCATTTTCAGGTTACGCCTGAAGACCTTCCTATTTGACCGTGCCACGGTCACCTCCTCTTCCCTCCAGCTCTGCATCGTGTTCCATCACTGTCAAGCTCTCTGGGACGCTACCCTGAGTGAAGGGTGCTATATAAATGCAATTTGTTGTTGTTGTAAAAGGTTTGGGACTAAACATGCCCCAGACTTTAGTAAAATAGCTTACCTCCAGATCTGTCAGAATTGAAACGCAGTCCTCTGCATGAACAATTTAACAAAGGATATGATTTATTAGAAGCATCCTTATATTTTATATAGCACCTTTCACATTGGGAGAATATCTCAAAGCGCTTCACAGGATATACTGTGCTGCATTACTGCTGCAATTTGCAAGCAAAAGTGGTTGCCAATTTGCACACAGCAATATCCTACTGTCAGCCATGAAGTGAGGGACCATTTTTATCGGGAGATTGTTAGCCAGGACACTGGGAGAAACTCTCTTCTCTTTTTGTATAGTGCAATGCAATTTTTCAGGCCCACCTGAACAGGCAGATGGGCCTTGGTTTAACATCTATTCGAAAGGACGGCACCTTCGACAATACAACACTGCATTGGAGTCTCAGCCTAGGCTGCCTCGACTAGTTGAAAATTCTGATGAGGGACTTGAACACGCAACCGTTTGATTCAGAGGCGAGACAGGCTGTCACACAAGTTATTCAGTCATTGATGCTGGACTGTTTCTTCTTTTAACTTTAAACCTACTTTTAAAATAAATTTCAAGCTAGCATCTGGCGGAATCCGCTCCTTTGCTCTGATTAAAGCCTTTTCGTTCCTATCTGCATAAGTCTTTCGGAATAAGCCAACTGTGCTTGATGTTTCTGTGAACATATTTGCTCCATTACTTCTGGTAGTTATTAGAGATGAGTGATGCAGTACTCCCTGGAACGAGCCTTTGTTTATGAGCTTATCCAGCCTGGGTAGACACTGCTGAGGCATCTGGTGAGGCACTTCAGCAATGAACATGTGCGTACGTGTAATTCAATACATGCAAATCACTTCATAAAAACAAATCACTCCAATGGGCCAATGAACCGAATCATCCATCAGTTACACATGCAATTCATTTGCCCAATGTCTAAATATACTGTGTATACATATATACTGAACAGAGGCACAATTTCTAAACTGACCCTTTAAACAGACTCCAGTGCTCATTACGAGTTTACAGACCTATTAATCTGTACTTTTCAGGCCATATTATGATAAAAGTGGTTTCTCGACTTGTAGCATGTTTAATGTTTGCTACTGTAGGGATCATGTACCGTACCACCGCTGATATTTTGTCGAAGACTGACTTTCCAATTCTGTAGACTGTACTGATATTAATCACCAGTAGTATATTAAGCTTTTAAACTACACTGAGGCCTGTCTTCATTCCCATCCAACCATTCTGCACCACCATTGGTGGGCAAGCTTTCAGACACTTTGCCCCCACCCTCTAACTCTCCCTAAATTTCTCCATCCAACTCCCTACTTAAAGCTTTCGTAATCCTCTAACCCATCCATCCAATAAGTGCATATTGTTGAGCTGTATCCAATTTAGAAATGAAGAAAATGTATTAACAACCACAAACAGCAACAGATTTCATTTATAATAGTAATAATCCTTGCATTTGATATAGCGTCTTATCACGTCTTCAAGACATCTCAAAGCACTTCAAAGAATATAGTGTAAAGTGAATCAACTGGGTGTTATGTGGGCAAAACATTATACAGCACCTTTCACATCGAGAGAATATCCTAAGATGTCATGTGTTCCAGTACTCATATATTGAAACTCAGACGGCTGGATCTCTACATCTCTGACCTTCATGAGTTGAGGTGGTGTCAGACTTGCAAAGATTTACATAGATTTAGGAGCCTTGGGATGTCTTCCCGACTTGAAGATCACTAATTCTCAGTTTGTTAGGATACTCTTAAGCATGGTGATGGGTTTCCGCATAAGTCAGACACCTGGCTTACAAAAACTACATCTATATGAATGTAAATGTGTATTGTATTTACATAGGAATTACAGCATGGAAACAGGCCATTTGGCCCAACTAGTCAGTCTGTGCAGGTGTTTTTACTTCACACGACTCTCCACCTTGCAGTGCAATGTCTAATGCCACCTTAACTGAAAAAAAATCAGATAAACCTTGATCCAACTGATCGGCCCACCAATACCACAGCCTGAGCCAGAGATTAGAGAACAATTTATACCAAGTTTGAAATTAAAGTGCTTTGCTGTAATGTGTTCCATTTAAATAGTGGAATCTAACATGTGGTCTATCACAATAATAATAATAATTATAATAATAATCCTTGCGTTTGATATAGCGTCTCATCATGTCTTCGAGACGCCTCAAAGCACTTCATGGAATATACTGTAAAGTGAATTGACTGTATATTTGCGGGAAAAAATGTTGTGGGAGAAGCCAATTATGCACAGCAGTGTGCCACAAACAGTCGTGGATCGAGTGACCAAATCATTATTATTAATTTTTTTGTGGGGAGGGATTATTACCCCCGGAAAAACGATCCACCAATCGACTAACAACCGGGTTCCTACTTACCGCTAAGTAAACAGAGGCGTGTGGCGTAAGGAAACTTGATAAACCAATTCAGAGGACCTCGGTTTGATTCCCGGGGAAGACAAAACGTTGGTTTCACCTTGCCCGGGAATCAAACCCAGGTCCTCTTGTTTGCGAGGCGAGTGCTCTAACCACTAAGCTACAGGACTCCACAGGTCTAAATCGAATATTGCATACAAATCAACTGGGTGTGCAGGAGATGGACAAGTCAGCCCAGGTCTCAATGCTCACATCCTGAAGCTGGTTCTCAATTTGTATGATATGGCTTTTATCTGCTTGGTAATGGGATTAGTTTTACTAACAACTTGTTAGTTTTACTGAAACTCAGAATAAAGCTGATCTAATAATAATAATCCTTGCATTTGATATAGCGCCTTATCATGTCATCGAGACCTTTCAAAGCGCTTCACGGGATATACTGTAAAGTGGATTGAGTCTTTACTATGTGGGTGAAATACTGATTCCATGAAAAACCACCAGAATCCATCCAATTTTTTGCAGGGCAAAGGAAAATATGATTTCATTGTGAATAGAATGCAACCAGGCTTTTTTATTGGAACTTTGAAGAATGTTAGAAGGGGTGCTTCAGATTTAAAATGTTGAAAGGAAGCCAATGGAAGGCCAATGAAAATGGATACGGCCTCAAGGAGTCGAGACGAAAGTGCAACTGGTGAGAGGTTTGAAATGGAGGGACAACTTGACAAAGTTTCGAGGTAACTCAAGTTCAGCCAGAGCCCTGGACCAATGCAAACTCTTGACAGTGAAGTGGGATGTGAGTGGGTGCTGCTGGGCTGAGAGATATGAAGGGATGTAGCAGTAGAGTTGCTGTTTGGTGTATCAGTTGTGTTGGCCCAGACTCAGTCTGGGAATGTCTGTGCAAGTCTCTGGATATTAAAAGAGCCATTCTAGATAATCTAGTTTGACAGAATGCAGACAGAGCATTTCCAGCACCACTTATTTCAATTTCTTCAACTTTTAAAAATATGAAATGTATTGAATTTTTTTAATCCCCCTTGGACGCTAGAGGAACTATGAGTGATTCATCTTCTCGAATGCTTCTTCCTCTGAATGGGTGCCGTGATCAGATGGCGTACACAGCCCAGTGCAGAAAACTGAGAGTTCACCTCGCACTGTATTTCATAGATAAATGCAATCCTTTTATCAGGTTAATGTGTGGACAATGATTACAGAGGTTTCAGTGGAAAGATAAGTGCAAGTTATTGCACTAGTCATTCTGGGGTCTTCAACAAATGCCGTGGGATTCCAACAGTTCTGGTAAGCCCACAAGTGAATAAACATCAGTCAGGTCCAGACATAATAATGATAATAATAATAAACCTTGCATTTGATATAGTGCCTTATCACGTCTTCGAGACGTCTCACAGCGCTTCACAGAATATACGCGGCAGCCAATTGCGCACAGCAGTCTCCTACAAACAGTCGTGGATTAAGTGACCAATTTATTATTTTAGTATTATTTTTTTTTAGAAGGAATTTTTACCCCCGGAAATGAGATCCGCCAATCATCTAACGACCGGGTTCCTACTTACTGCTAAGTAAACAGAGGCGCATTGTCTAAAGAAACTTGCCCAATGTTTCGCCCTGCCGGGAATCGAGCCCAGCTCTCTCTCTTGTGAGGCGAGTGCTCTAACCACTGAACAGCAGGACTCCACTGATGCATTCCACTCGTGCAGAATTCCACTGAGCATTTCTCTTCCTTTACTCCCCATTGCTGCCGCTTCTCTTGAAGGTGATGACCCATGTACGTTAGGCTATGATTCCACAGGTGCCAGTAGATCTCCAGTACAACACGCCACTGGTCATGGTTCACGTTTAAGCCCACTCAATAAGTCGGCAGTCTTTAACAGTGGAAGCCATCATCATCAAGCCTTCCTGTCCTCACCCAGCTCTGCACATGTGTACTCTTAACAGAGTACCTAGATTGCGAGCATGACAGAACCTCGCCCTATTTTTTTCGTTCCCTTTCGATCCTGGTGACATAAAGCCAATTCCAGTTTTCCCGTTGTTGACTGAGATTAGCTAACTCAATGCAATGACATTTGAACTCGGGGCCTTCTAGATTTGTGTGTCTCAGCATCACATCACACACCACACTGAGCTAATCTTTTTCAATAGTGTTCTGCAGTGAAGATGGGACTTCAAGTGATAATTAAGTGAATTATGGAACTGCAGGGCAGATGTAAGGTCTGCACTTGTATGTTAAAAAAAAAACTTTTCTTTTGGCAGCACTATTCTTATTATTATCCCCATCAAAGATTTTTCCCAAGAGACCTTCACTGATTCACTCGGATATTCTGTTTGCAAACTGTTGCAAACTGTTGCCGAATAAAATGACATGAGCTCAATAGGCTGGTCAGGAATGGGAGCACAAAGGGAATAGAAACTGGGTTTCTGGAACTGTTTGATTTATAGAGACCGAGTAATGGAAAAAGCAGAGCCAATTCGCCTTCTCTCATAGACATTCCCCTTTTCAGTGATCCATTGCAACTGTGGATCATATTTATTAAAACTACACACGCACAACACATCTTTGAAGAATGTTCAACTGATCCTCGACCATTAGTTCTAATGTTCAGATTGAAAGTGGTCACAATTTAAATTACAGTTTTCAAAATGTCACGCAGCCACTGGAAACCCAAACCGAAATGGCAATTTGCCTTCCACAATGTGGCCAAATAAATCGGAAATATTTTTCTTTTGCCGGCACAATGTTTAGTTTCTTCTTCTGGCGATGTCCCCAGCCAAGAGAAGTATCACGGATTCCTTGTTCCACTCATTATTTTGTCCTTTTATTCCCAAATGAGGACAGCGCATCACAATCCCAGGCAATGACTGTTCGCATCCTCTTGTCGCAGTTAGACATTCAGCAATGCTAGAGCCAGAACAGTGTTAAATAAATAAGTAATCCGTGTGTTTGATAATGGCACCTTTCATATCGGGTGGACATCTCAAGGCATTTCACAGGATTTGCTCTAATGTGCAGTGACTGCGCATTTTGTTAACAAACTGCACTATAATTAACACACTGCAGGGAGAATGCAGCATGTGATGTGATAATGGATAGAAAACGTGGCTAAAACATGTCCTTAATATCGATTTTCGCCCGGCCTTGCTGGCAATTCAATCTCAGCACCATTTCTTTTAAGCAAGCAAGACTACCAGCCGTGAGTAGTACAATGTTAGACTCTCCCTCTCTCTGGGTTGAGATGGGAGAGACAGGGAACGAAGTGACCAAAGGCACATGTCATATGGCTCGCCTGAAGGTTTGGTAGAGTATAGGGTGGGGGTGGATGGTGAGGGCAAGAGCTTGTAAGAGGAGTGGCAAGACCAAACCTAGGTGCCTGCACCCTTCTGGAATAACTACAATGACTTGCATTTATATAGCGCCCTTCGCGTGGAGTAGCACCCCAGAGCGCATAAATTGTGCTGTGTAAGGAGTGCAGAGTAAGGAGTGTAAGGAGTGTAAGGAGTGCCTGGCTTTGAGGGACAGAGGTCCTTGGTTATCATACGCTACTGTGGAGGTCTCTGGAAGTTTAGTTCAAAGTGAAAAGTAAGCAAGATTTACAATGTTTTCAGTAAACAAATCATTTCCCCGAGGGATGACATTTCCTGTTGCCATTTCTGTGAATTCAGGTTTCATTTCCGAGGGCCATGGGTTTTACCTGTTTGTTAGAACGTTGTAAAAGGTTGTCTGAGAAACTGAAAATTGTAGAATTGTAGACATTTACATAACAGAAGGAGGTCATTCAGCCCATCAAGTCTGTGTCAGGTCTCAGAGCAAAATGTTTATTTAATCCCTGCCCTGCCTTATCTCCTACCCTTTCAAATCTAACTACTTTTCTCCTGAACCCACATTCACCTTTGCCTTCTACCATTCTTACTTGGAGGGCAATCCACATCCTAACAATTCTCCGAGAGAAAATATTTCGCTAAATTTTTCTTTCACTCTTCTTGTGACTATTTTATGACTATGTGACTATGGCCCCTCTACTGGTGGGAATAGCAATCTACGATTACATTTAGAACCACTGGTAAACCCCGCAGGTCATCTATTTTATTAATTGTGTACCTTTCTACTTGATTCTTTGCACCGCGATATGTTATTTTTAGTAATAATTCACCTTATATTTGATATAACCTTTCACGTTGGGAGGTTGGCTCTCAGCGCTTCACAGGATATACTGTAAAATGCAGTGACAGTACTTTGTAAATAAAACTAGAATTTATTCTGTAGAATTAAAAATCTTTAACTGGTAAACATTTACTGTTTTAAGAGCTCAATGATACTTCTCAAAAGGGTGACATGGTGATTAATGTATCCTGGATTTCTATTGTCTGATATAATAATAATAATAATAATAATAATAATAATAATAATAATAATAATAATAATAATAATAATAATAATAAATTGGTCACTTCAATCCACGACTGTTTGTGGGCCACTGCTATACACAATTGGCTGCTGTGTTTCTCCCACAAAATATACAGTCAATTGACTTTACAATATAACCTGTGAAGCGCTTTGAGACATCTCGAAGACATGATAAGGCTCTATATCAAATGCAAGGATTATTATTATTTTTATTATTATTTATTATTATCTGAGCAGTCTGAGTCAGTCATTTGTACTTACAGGAAGCCAATGCATGTTATACAGGTTTGAGAGAGAGAGAGAGTGCAGCTGGGAGAGGTAGTTTCTTTTACTCATTCTTTTACTCCCTCCTAGGATCTGAAACCAGACACTAAAATATGTGACGTTTTGACTCCATTTACAATGAACTTCATATTGGTCCGAGTTACACACAAGAGAATTGGTTTTGTTTGAGTTATTCTGTTCCACTCTGATAAATATTTGAGATGAATTGATATTGTTTGCCTCATGGTTGTGATTATTAAAGTCAAGATAAAGTAATGCGAGAGTATAGACCCTTTCCACTTTTGTGCTCGACGTCAGAATCGTGTGCTCGTAGGTCAGACATATATTGGAGTCCTGTAGCTTAGTGGTTAGAGCACTCGCCTCGAAAGCGAGAGAACCTGAGTTTGATTCCTGTCAGGGCGAAACGTTGGGCACGTTTCCTTACTCCGCACACATCTGTTTACCTAGCAGTAAGTAGGAACCCGGCTGTTAGTCGATTACAGGATCGCTTTTCCGGGGATAATAATTCCCTAAAAAAATATATATTTTGCACAGTCAATCCACGACTGTTTGTGGGACACTGCTGTGCGCTATTGTCCGCCTAATTTCACCCACAAAATATACAGTCAATTCACTTTACAGTATATTTTGTGAGGCTCTTTGAGACGTCTCAAAGACGTGATAAGGTGCTATATCCAATGCAAGGATTATTATTATTATTATTATTATAATACAGAATGAAGCTCCCTCTCCTGAGCCCCAGAAATGTTCCCTTACCCTCAACCTGAGAAGGGCCCCTTTCTCCTGCACCAGGGTGATTTTTCTTCACTTTCCATCCATCCTTGTGGCCTGTCTCTCTGTGTGTGACTGCTAATTTACCATTAATTTATGATAAATTATCGGTAACATAGACTATAGACTCGATCCCACTAAACCCTGGTTTGGGTTTGGTCAAACCTTATTTTCTGTCCATGGAGAGATATCAAAACTGATAAAAATCTGAGAGAAATGTCTGAAGGGAAAAAAAGTGAAAGTGAAATTCTAAATCAACACAGAAGAAAAGATGGATAGATAGCATTGCAATACAATAGGCTCTTCAAAGAAGATAGGGACTAATTTATGCATGGTTTTCATTTCCTTTTGCGTGGGAATATTTCTTCAAATTAAAGATGGGAAACATCATCTTGGTTAATACATCACATTACTCTCAGGGATTTGTGATTGAAGCAAAATGCATCAAGGAAACTTGATGCATACATAAGAGAGAAGGGAATAGAGGGATTTCGGAGAAGGGAAATAGGTGGGGTTTACAAAGATTTACAAAGAATGTACAGCATGGAAACTGGCCACTCAATCCAACCATACCGGTGTTTATACTCCACACGAGTCTTCATCTATTCTTTTATTCCCTCCCTATCCTTCCATTTCCCTTTCCATCATATGAAGATCTGGCTTCTTCTTGAACGCATCTATACATAGAATTCTATATAATGTATCTATGGATTCCTGTAGGCTCAGTGGTTAGAGCACTCACATAGCAAGTGAGAGACCTGGGTTCAATTCCTGGCAGGGCGAAATGTTGGGCAAGTTTCCTTACTTGGAGTTCCTTCACTACTTCCTCTCCCGCAACTCCCTTCACAAACTCCTCCAATCAGATTTCCGTGCTGCCCACAGTACAGAAACAGCTTTGGTTAAAATGACATCACCTTTGGTCATCTGAGACCAAGGCTCCCTCTGTCTCCTTGTCCTCCTTAACCTCTCTGCTGCCTTCGATACCATTGACTGCTCTATCCTCCGCCACCGCTTCTCCTCTCACCTCAACCTTCATGGTTCTATCCTTGAATGGTTCAGATCCTACCTCTCACACAGTCTCCGCTTCACCTCCACAAACGACTTCTCCACTAGCCCCCACCCCGTCTTGTGCGGCATTCCTCAGGGCTTTGCATCTTGTTTGACCCTTAACTATCCTTTCTACCCCACATCCATGCCTTGTCCCATTCTACCTTCCCCCACCTCAGTAACATTTCCCGGCTCCACTGCTGTCTCACATCGCAGGCCACCGAAACCCTCATAAATGCATAAATAAATCCAGGCTCGCAAACTCCCTGCTTGTCGGCCTTTCCAACTCTTCCCTCCATAGGCTGCAGATCATCCAGAACTCTGCAGCCCGTGTCCTCTCCTGCACCAGGCTCCATGACCGTATCACCCCCATCCTCGCCCAACTCTACTGGCTTCCCATCGCACAGAAGATACAGTTCAAGATCCTGGTCCCCGACCTTCAAAGCCTCCATGGCCTGCTCCCCCCTACCTCTGAGACCTTCTAACCCCCCCCTGCCCGCTCGCTCTACTCAGCGGGCTGTGGCCTGCTTTAAGTCCCCCGCCTTGCCCTCCCCACCACTGGCGCATGGGCCTTCTGCCACGCAGCCCCCACCCTCTGGGATTCCATCCTGTAGTTTCCCCATCTCACCCCCTCCCTTGCCTCCTTCAAGACCTTTCTCAAGACCCTCCTCTTTGACTGTACCTTTGGTCACCCTCCTTAACCCCCTGCCCTCCATCCTCCCCAATCCCGACCCCCAGGTTGGAGCACTGACTGTCCAGCATCTTAGGACGTCCTCCCGACGTGAAAGCCGCTATACAAATGTAATTTTGTTGTTGTTGTTGTTACTCCACACACCTCTGTTTACCTAGCAGTAAGTTGGAACACGGTTGTTAGTCATTTAGTTGTATGTCTTTTCCAGGGGGGTAATAATTCCTTCAAAAACAATAATAATAACTTGGTCACTTAACCAACGACTGTTTCTTGGATACTGCTGTGCGCAATTGGCTGTCGTGTTTCATCCACCCACAAAACATGCAGTCAATTCACTTTATACTCCGTGAAGCGCTTTGAGATGTCTAGCAAGCCTGATAAGGTGCTATATTAAATGCAAGAATTATTATCATTATACTATCTGATTCAATCACCGCTTCAGACAACTTTGGAGACTCATGTGGAGAATGAACATCAGCATAGACAAGTTGGGCCACATGGTCTTCTGTGTGCCGTATCATTCTGTTTAATTCTAGGAGACAACGAGAGAAAGAGGGATCTAAAAAAACCAACTTTAGTAACTTCAAATGTCTCACATTTACATAGAGTAATGCCTCAGAGCACTTTACCAGTCCAGGGTCGGGGGAAGGGAGGGAGGGAGAGGAGGAGGGCGAAGTGACCACAAGTACGTCCGAAGAAATGGGATTTGAGGTATAACTTAATAATAATAATTAATCATTCCATTTGGTATAGCACCTTTCATATCAGGAGGAATCCCAAAATGCTTGACAGGATTTACTGTGAAGTGTAGCGACTATATTTTTGGGAGGAGAATATGGCAGCCAATTTGCACACAGCAATGTCCTACAAATAGCCATAAAATGAATGACCAAATTTTATTTGGCGAATTGTTGGCCAGGACACTGGGAGAAATTCCTTTCTCCTTTTGAATAGTGCCATGGGATCTTTAACGCCCACCTCAACAGTTAGACAGGACCTGGGTTTAACAATTCCGACTATGGCTTGCACCTGAACTGAATGACCTAGTGACGTTAAGAGGGCTTAGGTAGGTAAATGTCTTTTAATGCGATAGCTCTGATAACGCCCACATACTCACCCGCACTAAACTCTGCACTCCCATCACACCAGCTCTAGCCTGGCTCCACTGGCTCACTATCGCTGAACGGAATAATAAATGCAAGTTGTTGCTGCTAATGCAGCATTCCTCTGGTGACACTGGAATATGAAACTAGAGTATGTGAGCTAATCCTGACCAGGGGATTGAATCTGCAATCCTCTGATTTAGAGAAAGTTGTGAAGTACTAAAAAACGAGGAGTTGGATTCTCTTCTTGTCAGACATTAATTACATTTGGTTGTAAGTCATTTAACTCAATATCAGAGTATGTCAATGTGAAATCTGCCTTTAATTATAATGTAACAGTCATGCAAAAAATCTAAGTTATGATCATAAGTAACCTCATCAGTTAAATACGTGACTTATAACCAAAAAATGCTGTATTTAAATCTAATCAGCTCTTGACTCTTTCAAGACTGGTAAAAGCTATTACTGTTCTGATTAACTTCTTCAAAATTAACTGGATACAACAAAGGTCATTCAGTTGCAACAGCAACATAACTCCACACAAAATAAAATGTAGGTAAAACATTGTGATACACAGTGGTGATAAACACATTATCAAATTGCAAACAAGGCAGTTCAACGACTAAATTCTGACCGTAGGTTTGGGCTACACATGCTCGGCCTTAACATAACGGTTGAGCTGGAAGCCATTTATGTTGCCAACAATAGAGCATGACATTTGAGTGCTACTTTAGCCATAGATAATATAATAACGATTCTTGAATTTGATACAGCACCTTATTCACATGTTTGAGACTTCGCGAAGAACATCAAAGGATATACTGTAAAGTGCAGTGACAGTATTATGTTGGTAAATGCGTCAGGCAATTTACGCACGACAATATCCCACAAACAGGCATGAAGTGAGCGACCAATTTTATTTGGGTGATTGTTGGCCAGGACACCGGGAACAACTCCTTGCTTTTTATGAAGTCTGTCGTGGGATCCTTTGCATTACAAAATAATAATCCTTACATTTGTTACAGTGCCTTATGACGTTTTCGAGACATGTCAAAGCTCTTCACAGAATATACTGTAAAGTGAATTGACTGTATATTTTGCGGGCGAAACACAGCAATTGTGCTCAGCAGCGTCCCACAAACAGTCGTGGATTGAGAGATCAAATATATATACTTTTTCTAAGGGATTATTACCCTCGGAAAAGTGATCCGCCGATTGACTAACCACTGGGTTCCTACTTACTGCTGTGTAAAGAAAGGTGTCTTGAGCAAGGAAACTTGTCTACCGTTTTGCCCTTCCTGGGAATCGAACTCGGGTCCTCTCGCTTGCGAGGGGAACGTTCTAAACCAATATGCTGCAGGACTCCATACATGCAGCAGATTCATTTTTTTGTGTGTTGCTGTGGGGACTGTATCATCAAGGCAATACCCCTGTATTTGAGTGGGCTGTGGATTCTATTCCATAAAAATTGGCCAAAAACGGCAAAATAACCTTATCTGTGTGGTTCCACTTTGATGGAGCCGTGTCAAATCCTGGTACGGCAAACTGGGGACCTAAAGGTGGGGGGAGAAGCTCTGAGAAACTGAATAGTGATTGATGACATTAGCGCTGGATTAATGTAATGACTAAGATTTATCAAATAAAATACCCCCACTTTGGAGCCAAGAGAATGGCAGCATCAGGAGTGTGGAGGAACCTTACCTTCAGAGGGGTGCTGCCACCTGCTGCTACTTATCAAATTTCCTTCAATAAGCAAAAGCAACCTTCTAACTACCGCAAATATTGCATCTATGTTTCTATATCATATATGTGTACAATATAATATATCCATTATTATATAAATGCTGTATGCTGGGCGGGCGGAAGCAAAATAGGGTTTGCATTTTTTTCGTTTCGCCCACAAAATATCCAGTCAATTCGCTTTACGGTATATTCTGCGAAGAGTTTTGAGACGTTGCAACAAAGTGATAAGGTGTTATATCAAAGGCAAGGATTGTTATTATTAGCATTGTATATGTAGCATGTACCAGCAGAGTTTAGAGGCTTCAGGAAAGGAGGAAAACAGAGAGAAAATGAAAGCAGTAGAAGCATTTTTGTACCTTAAAAAGTAGCACTCACCATGGCCACCACATCGGATGTCGAAGTGTTTCACCTGACAGTTGCCATCAGTGCTAGGATATAATAATCATAATAGTAGTAGTAATAATAATAATCCTTGCATTTGATATAGCGCTTTTCACATATTCTAGACGTCTCAAAGCGCTTCACAGAATATGCTGTAAAGTGAATTGACCGTATATTTGTGGGCAAAACACGGCAGCCAATTGCGCACAGCAGCGTCCCACAAACAGGCCTGGGTTGAAAATGACCAATTTATTATTGTTTGGGAGGGATTATTATTAGGCGCGTGGAGTAAGGAAACTTGCCCAACGTTTCTCCCTGCCTTGTGTGGTGCACATCCACAGATATGAAGAGACGTCAAGTGATCATGTTGTAAGGAGGCACTCGGTCAAGATTGACGTTACTTCCTGCCCAGGAAATGAAGTTAAGAACAACCATCTTTACGATGCTCCTACCTAGGACGACTGTATTACCAAGATAGGCAGTAAATCCTCTGCACAGTGAAAATCCAACAGCATTCTGGACTCAGCATTCAATCTCATATTGCTACAATTGGAGTCCTGCAACTTACTTTACACATAGGAACACAGGGTTCATGTGGATGCAGAAAAAGTTTGCGGGACATTGCGCAGATTGGCTGCTCCATCCACCCACAGAAAAGACACGGTAACACCACTTTACAGTATATCCTGTGAAGCGCTTTGAGAAACCTCAACAACATGATAAGATGCTGTAATAAATTCAAGGATTGTTATTAGTAGTAGTAAATGAATAGATAGCTTTGGCTGGGATTTTGCAATGAAGAAGTAGTATGAACTACCTGCCAGTGTAAAGCAGTTACAGTGACTGCCACAGTTATTTTCTGCTGCCGGCAGCGAGCCCATATTTTAAATGGAAACATCAGGCGCCAGCATGTCTGTAATTCTGCTGACCCGAGCAGGTATTCTACGTCCCGATTATCATTTTGTTTTGCTTGGCGGGAATTGTGTCCTCAACATGGGCCCAGAGGAAAATCCAGTGGGATGTTCTAATAACAGGGCTCCGTTTTCACCAGACGGTTTTGTCAAACTATGGCTATATTCCCGGCCTGATGTCAACCCACTAAAGCAGTGATGTGACTGTAGTTCAGACCAGCATTGCTTGCTGGGAACGGAGACAGCTTGAAGATAAAATGGAGGATTATATATTTTGATCCAACCACATTTCGTGGATGCTTACATTTTGTTTTTCCAGTAAATTATGAGGTAGTACATTAAGGTGCAACTGGGAACAATTGGAACCCAGATGGATCTCTCCAACAAAATTGACGTGCGCACATTTTGCAAATACAATATCAAATGGCAAGTCACAGCTTTGCCCATAACCTGAAATATAGCAAGGTGTGGTTGCCTGATCTTTGATCTTAACCAAGGCAGTAATACTGTAATATTGTCAAATTAGTTACAATGGATTAAGCTTGGGACACAAAATTCACTAGGGTTCCTATTCCTGATCACTATCTGTTCGATAATGTTGGGAAGTGTGTGTGTGTGTGTGTAACTGTGGTATCAGAGGTCGGAAATTCTGCACTGTCTTACATTTTGAAATATTGGTCTTAAGGTTTCAACTGGATGAGAAAAGGATTTGGCTTAACAAATGGCAGTATCACAATGGATGGACAGTCAGCCAGCAATTACTGTCTTAATTCCTACAAGAAAACTTGACTGCTTGGACAACATTCTGCAGGGCCAGCAGCATCCATTCAATAATGCTCCAGTGGAAGTCAAGGCCTTTAGGAGAGGAGGAAATTGAAGTGAAAATATCTTTCAAAACCGAGTAGATTATTGAACATATAATTCTTAATCTCTGAAACGCAAGATGAAATACAGAATCTATTTTTTAAACAAACATCTGTTGCCCACATCCAGCAAGAATAGGCCCTGGCCCACATTACAGCTAAGCTGTTTCTTTAATAGAATAACTGGAATTGCATAACTGAGTCCAACTTGTTCCGAAGAATGCCAAATAAATATATTTCAATATTGCATACCAAAATATCCTATTAAAAATACTATAGGACCCCATGGGATATGCATAGCTTTGTTGAAATAAAATTCTAAGCCACTGGGATGTTTTTCTCATTCTTATAGGCTTCAGTGGAATGTGTGCAGCCGTTACAGAATCGTTCAAGAATTTGTCTTTCTGCTTGATGACAAATGATCTCAAACCAAAATTGGAAAAGGTGGTTCACAGCTGCTTGCCCTCCTCTCGGAGAGGGCTCAAAGAAAAATAAAGTTCAAGTCTGTTTGTTTATTTGTTCTACCTTTATATTCTTTACTCAATAACGGATAGATTTTTAACAGAAGCCTAAAGCCACAAGTAAGGATTGTGGATTGGTATTTCGAAAAGCAAAGTGGCTTAAGAAGTGGTCAGCCCAAAAGTTTGAAGCATAAATGTTAACAGTAGCAGCAAACGTGTGATTATATTCTTTAATCTCTTAATGCGGTATTTGGAGAACATTAAACAAGTGAGATATGAATTGATATACTGACGGGTTCTCTGGTATCAGCTGGTGAGACTGCAATTCGTAAATGGCCTAACATTTCTTTAGTCTACTGCTAGTGCCCTAAAGGAATACATGAGAGAGAATGTTGGAGATTTAGGCCTTTCATATTACCAGAAACTTACTGCATCCACTGTCAGCTTGGAAACACTGCCAACATCTGTTTCATACCCACTTCGCATTATTTACACCAATCTAGCCAAAAATGCAGTGTTTGAGAATGAAAAGTTCTGCAGTGCACTTCTCTGATCTTAAGCAGAGGAAATGCAAGAAAAAAAACCTTAGTGGAAATAATGTGTAAAAGATAAATGAAAGAATGACTTGGATCGAAGCACATGGGAGCCTTCACAGTAATTCTGCCATACTATTGAGGGAAATTCCCATCCACTTACCATCTTACAAAGATCCTATGGTTTGCTGTTTAGCTTGAGGAACTCCCAAATGCAATGTACATATTAAGAGTACAAAAGTGACCTTCTCCTAAATTTTTATTGGACAACTGAAAGTGGGACACTTCACGGTGAATCCTTTTATTCCCATGTCTGTGAATAACCCCAATGACTGAAATGTACATAATCTTTGCATTTAATACAATACCTATAATGTCAAGGCATCTTAAAGTTGCTGTCAAGTGTAATGACCATATTTACAGACAACGGCGCAGGTTATTTGTGCACAGTCAGTGTATTAATTATAAATTGGTCCCCATTCTTGATCATGTGTTTAATTGGCATAATACATTTGGTATACTTTCGGGAGGATGTCTCAAAGCGCTTCACATGATATACTGTAATGTGCAGTGACTGTGTGTTTTGTGTGTGAACGCGGTAGCCAATTTGTGCACAGCAAACAGCCGTGAAGTGAATGGCCAATTTTATTTGGGAGATTGTTGGCCAGGACGTTGAGAGAACCCTATTTCAAATAGGGTCAGAGGATCTTTAAAGTCCATCTGAAACCGGCAGACAGGGCCTTGGTTTAACATCTCACCTGAAGGACGGCCCCTCTAACAATCTAGCACACTCCCAACACTGTATTGTGGTGGCATCCTAGACTATATGAGTTCCAAGACCTGATGTGCGGCTTGAACGCACAACCTTCTGACTCAGAGCAAGAGAGCGCTACCAACTGAGCCAGGCTGACACTGATGACACTAGCATCAATGGTGGTAATAAGCAGATTACAATTTTCAACCTTGTATTTCATGACTTGTGTGTGTTAAGTGGATGGAAACACCAAAGGACTGGAGACCAAAAATGTTCATTGGCAGATCAGGGCAATTTGAAGAGCAGCAAAAGGGCCGTGAATCCATGTAAACGTACGGGGCCTGAAATTCCCCTGTCCTGCTTCTCAATGTCAGTTGCTGCATCATCATGAAGAGAGCAGTATTTCAGATGCTTTACAGGACAGAAAGGACAGAAATGTGAATCAATCCATTCAAATTAGTGTGAGGCTGAGGGAGAGGGGTCATCCAGGATGGAATACTTTTGGAAACCATCTCTTGGAAACTATTTACGATAAGGCGGATTCTTTTGGCAAAGGAAGCCGAGAGTGGGGCTACAGGGAGAGTGTTATAAAAGCTGTGCTGAATAAGATAAAGAGAATCTGTCTGTCACAGCTCTTTACAAATGAATTTAAGAGCTGTCGCAACCAACGACTCGTGAAGAATTATTTTTTTTATATAAAAATTAGAAGCTTGAAATAGAGCAAATATTAAAAGAATTTATTCCTAACCGAGCCAGATCAGTTAAACCAGCGCCAGGCTAAACATTGAAGATCAAATGTTTAACCCCCACAAAATTACATAAGATTACAGTGGGCATGTGAGATGGAGGTGAAATCTGACTTTGCAAAGCACTCGATGTCATTTATCAGCTATGCGCTGTGGCGGTGGTGACGTCATTACCAGGGAACCTGCAAACTCGACTGAATACTCATGCGAATGGAGATTCAATGTCTGTTAGAATGTTGCCTTCGTGTTTGCACGGCATTGCTTTGGTCGCTTACACCCCAGCGGTCACTACAATTGGTAGGATTGTGAACTGGTTTGCACCGTCTCAGTTAAAGAATGCTGTTGCTGTCTGAAAGGGGTCTGATTTGCATGAAAAATCATTGTCTGTACGAATGTGTATTTTGTGAATGTGAGAGTACAAGGCGCCAAGGGGATAAAACACTAGGCATTTGAGCAGGCAGGAGAGTTGCACCTTGAACTTCTAACAAGAAGTGGGTCAGCTCGCTCCCCTGCTCAAACCGTAAGTGTGTTTTATGCATTACAACTCCGACTTAATTTAAGGCTTTGGAATGTCGTCAAAGTATATGCTTAGATATCATAGAATCATAGACTTATACAACACAGAAGGAGGCCAATTCGGCCCATCGTGTCTTAGGCTGGCTCTTTTAAAAGAGCTATCCAAATCAATCCCACTCCCCGTCTCTCTCCCCGTAGCCCTGCATGTTTGTCCTCCCCAAATAATTATCTACTTCTCTCTTAAAAGTTGTTATTGAATCGGCTTCCACCAGCCTTTCAGGCAATGCATTCCAGATCTGAACAACTCGCTGTGTGAAAACATTTCTCCTCACCTCCCCTCTGTTTCTTTTAACAGCTATTTTAAATCGGTGTCCTCGGTTTACCGACCCACCCGCCAGTGGAAACAGTTTCTCCTGTTCACCCTATAGAATCCCCTCATCATTTTGAAAACTTCTATTAAGTCTCCTCTTAACCCTTGTGGCTGTGCTTGTCTCTATTAAATATTTAAAATTTATTTTGAGAAGTGTGTATTTTAAATTTGTTGATATCAACGGGATACTGGTTTTGTCCTCCCGAATCGTAAAGCCTCGATTCTAATCATTGGGTATAAAATACCAAGCTCTGTGACAGGCTCACCATTGCCTTAGACAAGCCTTTTGTTTATGCAACAATTCAGCGAGTTCCTCTGGCCCTTGGCAAATAATTCAACTTTAACTGCAGGACTTTTACGCGCCTAGAGTAACAACTGTTACAGCAACATGTTGTGCTGTGGTTGATCTTTCCTACATGATCCCTTATAATCAGACAACACCATGGGTGTTGGTTAAACCATGTCTGGATTCAAAGCAGAACTTTCCAAGCTCACGCTTGGAAATATTTATATAGTTGCGTTTATATAGTTCTATATTTATATAGGCCGAAGCACTGTGCTACAGAGAATCTGTCCATCAGACCTCTTTACAAATGATTTTAAGAGCTGTCACAGCCAACAACTGAGGATAATAAGTGCCCTGAGACACCAATCTCAATTTGGAGTCCTGTAGCTCAGTGGATAGAGCACTCGCTTTGCAAGTGAGAGACCTGAGTTCAATTCCAGACAGAGGGCGAAACCTTGGGCAAGTTTCCTTACTCCACACACCTAATAATAATCCCTCCAAAACCAAAAACAATAATAAATTGGTCATTTTCAATCTACGACTGTTTGTGGGACATTGCTGTGCGCAATTGGCTGCCGCGTTCGCCCACAAATATACAGTCAATTCACTTTACAGTGTGTTCTGTGAAGCGCTTTGGGACGTCCTCCCGACGTGAAAAGCGCTATATCAAATACAAGGATTATTATTATTATTATTAATCATGTGAAGGGCAATGTATAAATGCAAGTGTTTTGTCATTGCGGTTGTGCTTGTTGATATAATGCGGCATCTGATCTGAAGCAAATTAGTTGAGGATGTGACTCACGAGAGAAGAAAGACACTATTGTGATTGTTGCACCATTGGTGTCAGTGCCACGTTGAGGTTTCCATTTCAGTGGTTACAATGGTCAGTAAAACTGTCCCAATGTGGCCAACATCAATGTGAACTCGGAGCTGTCTCTGAGGCTAGCAGCACAATTTGCACATAAAAGGTCTTTACTTTTCCCCAAACATTTCAAGCCTTTTATTTTTAAGAGGGTTTGCTGTTTTCATTGCAATCCCTAAAAATAGCCAACTCTTCATTACTTGTCTTGAAATGGGAAATTCTGTTAAAGACAATTTGTTTCTCATCTTGGGGCATGAGAGATGTGACAGAGACAGTATTTATTGCCCATCTCTGGTTGCCCTGAGGGGAAGATGTTGGTGGTGGTGTTGGTGAGGTCTTCTCTTTAAATCATTGTAATCCTTGTGGCAATGGTCCTTCCACAATGGTGATGGGTGGGGACTTCCAGCAATAATGAAGGAATTGCCCACGTCATATGTATTTGCCCATGTCAGGTTGGGTGAGTGACTTGGAGGGGAACAAAATAATTCCTTATTACATCTTTTGGCCCTACTAAGATTTGCCTGTCTTGCAAACGTCTAGCCTTATTGGAAGGGCATGAAATCTTCCCATCGTGCTTTCAGTCCCTGCTCTCATGCTCACGTCTCACAGGCCGCAGCCTGTTAATGCCTGAGGAGGATTCAGTGAGCAAATCCTCTATGAGCTTTGCCCACAAAACACATTGCACTTCACAATATATCCCAAACGACTTGGGACATACTTTCGACGTGAAGCGCAATACCAATTATTATAAGGATTATTATTAACATTAGGAGATGCACAGGCTACGAGGAACTATTTTTTCTCATGATCTCACGTTTATTTTTCTCTTGTCACACTGATACAGTGTGGGACAGTGTAGCTGTGATACAAATTGGGGTGTGGGAAGGGGACATCAGGCCAGACATGTGTTGCTTTGAAACACTGTAGCACCCCACCCCTTCCCCTTCTCCTAAAATGTTTAATCATTCGCTTGTATAGCAGTAAACTTGGGTCATGGATTTGTGTGAGATGAGTGTTCCCTCATAAATTGGAAATTTGGCTGTTCCCTTAAAGGTACTTTGGGGTATCATCAGAATATGATAGCTTCTAGCATCAATGTATGACATAACAGAGTTGGCATCTGGCCTCTTCCACACTAGCACAGATGTTGTTCTGTTAAGCTGGTGGGTTGCCAGTTGAAAATTCTAACCAGATGACACTCATGTGTCCCAAACTTTTCACCACCCAACTCAGCTGCTGACGTGGATTTGCAGCATTGGCATGAGTCAGGTCAGCGGTGCACTGTTCAACACAGCACAGACTCGGTTGTGAAATTCATGTCACCGACCCTGTTCACTCTGATTGCTTGAACTGGGCTGAGTTTGGACAAACCACAATGATTGGCTGCAAAGCCTGGAGTTCAGAAAGCCTCGATTCTCAAGTTGAGCAAAGGGATCAAAAAATCACGAGAGGTACAGTGGAAAAAAAGGTCTCTCAACTCACTTAGTCTTATTCTTCCAGAATATCCATCCTCCTTCTTTCCATTACACCACCAACCTCTTCCTTAAATGAATCCAGTCTCCTGGCTTTTTCCATCCTTCTTGGTAATGTGTTCCAGTTTTTAATTACCCTCTAGGTGAAGAAAAACCTTGTGATGTCTCTACTAAAATTGGCCTGCACAACCCTGAATCTTGGTTTACTGTCCCATTTAGGATCTTATCAGCTTGGCTCAGTCATTAGCACGCTTACACCTGAGACAGAAGATTGTGCGTTCAAGTGCCAAGTCGGGATTTTGAGCTCATAGTCTGGAATGATGTTCCAGTGCAAAGATGAGGCAACCCTGTAATGTTGGAGGTGCTATCCTTTGGATGAGGTGTTAAACCGAGGTCCCATCTGCTGTTCAGGTGGACGTTAAAGATCCCAACTTACTGGTTCACTGTCTCCAAGCAAGAAGGTTGTGGGTTCGAGCCCCAAATTGGTACTTTGAGCTCACAGTCTGACATTCCAAAACAGTGCTGGGAATGTGCTACATTGTTGGAGGGGCTTACTTCGGATCAGACATTAAACTAAAATACTGTCTGTCTGTCCAGATAAATGGTAAAGATCCCAAGGCACTATTCAAAAAAAGAAGGAAGTTTCTCCTGGTGTCCTAGCCAACAAATTCCCCAAATAAAATTGGTAATTTACTTTGTGGAGTCCTGTAGCTCAGTGGTTAGAGCACTCGCTTTGCAAGCGAGAGGCCTGAGCTCAATTCCAGACAGGGCGAAAGTTTCCTTACTCCACACAGAGCCTAATAATAATCCCTCCAAAACTAAAAACAATAATAAATTGGTCATTTTCAATCTACGACTGTTTGTGGGCCATTGCTGTGCGCAATTGGCTGCCGCGTTCGCCCATAAATATACAGTCAATTCACTTTACAGTGTGTTCTGTGAAGCGCTTTGGGACATCCTCCCCACGTGAAAAGGGCTATATCAAATGCGAGGATTATTATTATTATTATTTATACTTTATGGCTGTTTGAACATTGACATGCACAAATTGGCTGCTGCGTTCACCTACAAATACACAGTCCACTCCACAGTAAATCACTCCACAATAAAATCCGATGTGATAAGTTCAATTGAAGGATTATTTTTATTTATTATAATTATATACCTTTATAAGTCTATTAGCCCACTCCTCTAACATTGTCAATCACCCAGGCTATCCTCTGCATTGCCTGTAGTGTCTGGGCGGTCATTTGATTTCTCATGGACTAAAACTGTATGCAGTACTATAGAGGAAACCTAACCAGGATACTGTACAGCTTGAGTATGACATTTGAGGTCCTGAACTCAACTTCCAGCATACTATTTGCTTGTTTTTATTGATGTTTGGACTGTGAGCAAAGGCAGTCTCCAGAGAAACCACTGAGCCAGCGAGCAGTCCAGCCCATACATAAGCCGGCAACCCAGAAGTTCATGAATATTATCCAAAGAGATGTTTTTTCAGTAAGCATTGATTGCCAGCGTGCTGTATGTTTGACTCGGCACCAGTGAGAAGCACAAGGTTGAAGGTCAATCAGTTATCCAGTGCCAAGATTATACTCCTTTCCTGTTTAACAGTAACATTAAAACATGGACTGTGACATTGTAAACCTCCCCCTCAAAGTAATCTTCACAAGAATCTCTCCCAATCTGGTCTGAAGAGAGCACAGAATTGGTTTACTTGACCTGCGGTAGCCTTGTTTTTAAGGTCATTCATATCCCGGTAGCACTTTCCTTCTTGGGACACGGATTCAGCAGTCAACAGTTTTGCCAAAATATGTTTGTAGCTGATCCACAGACTCATAAGTGGTCTCTTTGGCTTCTATAGTCAGTAATGACCTCCATATGGTGGATTGTCTCCTAATTCAGCCCCGTTTCACCGTGGAGAGATCCAAGTTTCATTACTGTGATAGTAAATGTCAGCCCCATTCTCCACATCCTACTCTTTGAAATATTCCAGCAGATTTTTACTACGTGCATATTAGACTTGACATCTCCTATCAAAATCAGGATCGCCAGCAATTAGAATCAGGTAGCCAGCTAGATTACTCATGTCTTGAAATTGAATAGAGTTGGTATTTTAGTAGCCTCGGGCTCATTTCAATCACTTTTGTAGCAGACGCATTGAAACCTGTTCCAATTCAGTTATTCAAAATCTCTCTGAAGGATTGTTCAATTTACTGACAGCAATTGGTTTGAAATGAGGCCTCTGACACTCAGGAGTGAAACCGAGACAATATAGAAAGAAATGACAGCACGCTTGCAATTAAATAACGTGCACAAAGGCATTGAGCAGCACCATCTTGGAACTTGGACAGCAGGGAAGAGGTAGAGGTAGAAAGGGATGTTAATGTGGGTTAAAACATGTTGACTTTATTGCATGAACCCACATAAACACCAGCATCAATCCGGATATCAGAACTATGAGGAGAACCAGTTCAAGCAGATAAGGCAGGCATGTTATACAGAGGCAGTGTCATACATTGTTATACGGATGGATGCAGACATTGTGATGGAGATGGAAAAAAAGTGGTCCTGATCAGGGAATGGATGTGGGGTAGAAAGGAAAGCTGGGGATCGAACCCGATGCCTAAGTTGCGTATGGGTTCGGTGAGTTTAAGGGAGAGCCCAGGGAGGTTGAGGAGTTAAGACTCGGAGGGTAGAAGATATTGACCAGAGCCAAAGTCTGGATCTGGGAGCGTTCCAGCATTTGACAGGCTGGGTGGAATTGAGCCTTATGGAGGAGCCACAATGAGTTCATGTCCACAACAGACAAGAGACAAATAACTGCTAACATTGGGAACCTACTTAGCAATGGCCCAGGGTTTCTAACCCATCCATTATAACTGTTAGTTTCTTTTGGGCAGGAGCAATGTAGGTTATGAGTCTGGATTGAACAGACTGACTGCAGACCGCCAGACAATGATTTTTTTTAAAACGCAAGACACTGGGTGCTGTCCTCTTTGCTTCATGATTACAGACTGTACAGTACAGTACAGTCAATCCCTGCAAATGATTTTTTTCTGATACATAGGAAGCTTTCCTTATTTGTTTGAAGTCAGCAGATCTTTTTACGGGTCTTGTCTGAATCCATGCTTGACTGGCCAGTGACTGCCTGATCTGGCTTCATTTCCCCATTTCCCTCTTTACCGATCCAGTAGCTCTTGGTGGGTATATTCGACAGTTACTTTGAGCCCAGGGAAACCACCTGAAAGAGCACATTATGAATAAGAAAGTGGAATAAAAAGTAGATTAAACACAAACATGAAGCTAACCTATGACTGTTAGGGATCAGGTAGGAACTTCTTATTGAATGGATGGTAAAGGATTAGGATTGTCTGGTATATAAGATTTTAAATACAATTTAAAAGTAAACCCAGAATAATACTGTAAGATCAAGAGAGTAGTACAAGAGAACTTGGGCTTCGAGTTGCAAAGGGACAATTTTAGGACAGTTACCAGGACGCTTTTTCTTTAATGAGAGGGTAAATAATGACTGGGACAAATAGCTGAGGGTGGACTTTTTTTCCAAAAAAATGCTTGGCTTTGATGGGAGGACATTAGGGTGGGTATTCTCGAAGGATGAGATCAGATAATAATCCTTGCATTTGATGGGCCAAAGGGCTTTCTTCTTCCTAAGTGATCTTGTGATATTCAAAAGGCAGTGATTTCCTGTCGGTGCAAAAGAGAAAAGTAGATTTACAGTAAAGCAAAGCTTCAAAGAAGTAATTGAGGTAGAAATTGCATGGTTTTAATCACCACAATGTCACATGAAAGTGGCACAACATGGTTGCTACCTGTGATTACTTGTCCTTAACCGTGTGAACTAATAATAATCTAATAATAATAATCCTTGCATTTGATATAGCGCCTTATCACATCTTCGAGACGTCTCAAAGCGCTTCACAGAATATACTGTAAAGTGAAGTGACTGTATATTTTGTGGGCAAAACGCAGCAGCCAATTGCGCACAGCAGCGTCTCACAAACAGTCGTGGATTGAAGTGACCAATTTATTTATTAGAATAAATTGTAATAAATATAATAGAAACGTATGTGCATCCAAGGAGACCAGGTGTGCTGTGCACCACCCACCCCGCCACCCTGGTAAGTCAAGTTGGCATTGACTCTAGACCTGCCCAATTAATGTAACTCCATGAGGTTGAGTTGCAACAATTATGTTAAGTAATAATAATAAATAATCCTTACATTTCTTACAGTATAAATAAGATTTTAAGATCCTCACAGTACTTTAGGATCCTTATAATCAAGGTGCAAATCCTTGATTGTCCATCGCCTTGGGACGTCCTCCCGGCGAGAAAGGCACTGTAGTTTGTTGTTGTTGTTGACATAGCACTTTCCACTTTGGGAGGGTGTATCAAATCACTCCACAGGATTTACTGCAACAGAATGAAAATGGAACATGACAGCCAATTTGTGGACCGCAATGTCCCACAAAGGACCATGAAGTGAATGACTGATTCTTAATTTTGAGGGATTATTGGCCAGGACACAATGATGTTAGCTGATCATCAGCTGCTTCCTACGGGAGGCTACTTTAGATATTATCAGAACATCAGCATTAAGGATAGAGTCAAATTTTCAGTAAAAGTGAGTTCATTCATGTAACTACGAAATCTGGGATCCATTTTCATAACTGGAAAAACACGGGGACAAATAACAGAATTGACTTTGCGAAAGCACTCACCTGGAAAAGCACAGCATAAACTGTGCTTTAGGCCACAAAGAGCATCTTGAGATACAGTTAGTCTCCTGCAGGGAGGCCTAACTATGTCACTGAGACTCGCAAAATCTTAAGTAGATCTTGGATTTGAGCTCAAGTCTTGGGAGTTGATGTGGGGTTCCCTGCAGAACACTTTTTAATGTAATGCGTCATTCATGCAATCATTTCCCCATTCAATCACTTTTCAACCCAGGTAGTGCACAGACTCATTGACAAATCTGTATATGTGCTTTCCTTCTCTCATTCCCTGCCAAAATATTCCACAGGAAGGGGTGGGAATTGGGGTTCAATTCCTGATGTTGATTTGATGTTTCAGTAGAAAATGGAAGTTCTGTAATTTTAAGAGCTAACCAAAGTAAAAAACTTTTACTTCTCAATCCTAGTTTGGAAGAGATCTTTGTAAATGATAATGACAACAACAAATTGCATTCATGACAACAACAAATTGCATTCATATAGCTCCTTTCACCTTGGGATGGACATCCCAAGTTGCTGGATAGTCAAGAGTTTGCACCTGAGCTGCAGGTTGGAGTCAAGAGAGGCAGAGGGTTGGGGTTGGGGTGGGGGGAAGATGACCGAAGGCGTGGTCGAAGATTAACCACAAAAACAACAACTTCTACTTATATAGCGTCCTCCATGCAGGGTAGCGTCTCAGAGCGCGTAACAGTGGTGGAAAGTCAAGGAAGGTCTTGAGGTGGGCCTTGACACAAATTAATCTCATGCTTTTTCTCTAACTTTGTGTAAATACATCATCCTTTGGCCAAAGCAGGGAAAAGATCAATAGTCATCTCTTAAAGTGATGTGATTGCTGTGCTTTCTATCCCCCGCAGCCTGAGCACTATGTAAAATAACCTCCTCCGTGAATGCCCTAGTTTGGTTCTGGCCAAGTATCTCTAAGATAAATCTTGAAAGCTGTAGGAGTGGAAGCAATATTTGGAAGCAATATGAAATCAGTGTTTAGACTCTGCATCAAGTTGGGGGAATATTGTACAGTGGAACATCGCCCATAAAATATACAGTCAATTCACTTTACAGTATATTCTGCGAAGTGCTTTGAGACGTCTCAAAGACGTGATAAGGAGCAATATCAAGTACAAGAATTATTCTTTTTATTATTATTATGCTTAAGCTTCACTGTACCAGACGCTGAATGGGGAATACAAGCTTGGTCTTATTTTAAGAACAATCCATTCAGTCCCATTTACCTGCTGATTCCCCATACCGCTTGAAGTCACTCACGTTTAGAAATCTATCTAGTTCCCTCTTGAAAGACGTCACAAAGACATGACAAGACTCTATATCAAATGCAAGAATTATTATTATTAATGTGTAACACGTGGAGTGCATGTGCCAGTATCTGGAGATTATCTGGAGTGCTGCAAATCTGTTTTAAGATGTTCTCTTTAAGTGAAACGTGCAATATAAGTACAAATTGTGGTTCCTACAGAAGATCACCTCATTATTTCAAAGGGTTGCGTCCAAAATTTGAGTGGCAAATTTTACTTGGGGGATTGATGGCCAAGACACTGGGAGAAACTCCCCTCTCTTTTTGAATAGTGCCTTTGGATCTTCAACAACAACAAATTGCATTTATATAGCATCTTTCACGTTGGGAGGACATCCCATGCACTGGACAGTCAACGGTTTGCACCCCAGCTGTGGGTTGGATTCAAGCGGGGTGGGGAGCAAGGGGGATAGAGGTGGGAAGATGACCAAAGGCTTGGACAATGACGAAGGTCTTGAAACGGACCTGAATTAGGCAAGGGAAGGGCGAGGCAAAGGGTTGGAGTTCCAGAGGGTGGGAGTAGAAAGGCAGAAGGCCCGCCTGCCAATGATGGGGCAGGCAGGGTGGGGCACGAAAGCAGGCGGGTGCCTGCCTTATGCAACGTCCACCTAAAAGAGGCAGATAAGAACTTAGGGTGTTGTATCCAAAGGTGGCACCTGTGGCAATGCAGCACATTTTCAGTATTTTATTGGAGCCTTGCCCTAGACTACGTGAGTTGAAAATAAAAAGTTCTGATTGTACTTAGTTCCTATATATAAAGGTTGTATCCAATGATAACTATTGATATTTCCGTCGCTTGGCTAAAGCTTATGTACAATTATCCTCCTTTATTTTTAATTTGTTGAGAACGTATTTCAAAGTACCCCATTGATAATTGCTTTGATTGCACTTTTTTCCGAACTACCACTTTACGATGATGAATACTGAGTACATTGAGCATTATTAAACTGTTTCAGCTGTAATCTATGGATCAACACATGCTTAGAAAATATCGCAGCTGTTGCACTTCTCCTGCACTCTGACTCTCGCCATTTCTATCCAAATGCTGAAAAATCTTTCAATACTCTTGCGCTTGGCCATATTTCACTTGACAGACTGTTTTTGTAGGTAACGTATACGGCACAAACTCTTGAGATATAAGCACTTTTTTCACTAAATGTCCCATATTTGGTATATATCCCTTCAATGAAATGTTTGCACTTCTGAACTGTAGCTCACAAACTACTCGCTCTTGCAGCTAGCTGAGCCACCACAAAAACATTCCGAAGGTCTGCAGCTGTTCGTCAACCCTATTACTTCTGGGCATTCAGTTATGGCCTTCACGAGCAGTAGACAACTATTAGACTGATATTCAGATTACACAATGTAAATGTCTCCTTCCCCTTCAAATCTTTGTGACACTCTTAAGTGGCCCTGTCGAAAAATGCACCAAGTATCCGTTTTCTGCTCTACACATCTGGATGTGCTGTTACGTCACTTAGCAGGTCATTAATGCATGTTAAAATGTGCGACTAGATGGAGAATATCTGGTATTTTAACGTTTAGCAGTGCCTTGTTCCCAATGAAGTCTGAACCGAATGCACGCAGAAAGCAACAAACACCGAGGGCGGGGTGGGGGGGTGGGGGGTGGGGAGTGGGTGGGTGGAGTGAGATTAAAATGTTTATTCTAACATCAATGAAAATTTCATCCTTTCATCCTGCTCCCAACTCCCCTCGCCCCCCACCCACACCCCCCCACCCCCTTGCTAAACAGGATGTGAAGACAGAGTCTATCATGCACGGATCATTTAAGATAGAGATCATTTTGCTGCTCCTTCACACAGTAGATGCAATTTGTACTATAAACAATCCCATGGCAGTGTAAGTAGTGGAAAGTATGCTACTTTGAACGATGATTGGTATGTGATTCATCCCAGAGTGTCAACAACAACCATTTGTTTTTTTTATTGTGCACTTCATAGAGGATAGTCTTGGAGTGCCATACAATGGTGGGTTCGGACACTGAATGAGGGAGAAACTGGTGCCCATAGAGTTCCATGAATGATGAGATGCCTTCGTCTGAAATTCAAAAAGATAGTGGTTCTTATTCATGCAAAGTTGAAACTGCTTTATAATCAATCTCCTAGACCATTTCAACTCAGGCACCTTGTGCTTTCCCTTTGGATGTTGAGGACCTGGGTTTTGGTTCATCTTAAAGCGATGGACGAAATCACGTGCACAATCTGTTCCTCTTTCAGGTTATTTTACTGAATAATAATGTGCTGTTTGGGCACATTGGGAGTGGAAAATCATAATAATCCTTGCATTTGTTCCAGTGACTATAATGTCGAAACATTCTCAAGGAGTTCAAGGGTTTTCTGTAAAGTGTAGTGACTATTCATTTGAAGGCAAACTTAGAAGAGACAGAGCAATGTCCCCACAAATAGTGAATAATCCAATTTAACTGTGGAATTGTTTGCCAGGACTCCTGGAAAAAACTCTTTTCAATAGTGTCAGGGAATCTTTATTGTCTACCTGAACAAACGGAAGGGACTGTTATTCCTAGCCATGATGGGGATACACTGGTTTGATTCTAATTTACCTTTGCGTCAGAGGTGAGAGTGCTGACAATTGAGCCAGGCTGAGTTCGAAATGTTACCTCACATCAGGACTTCAAACTCATAATTAGACTGACATTCTGATGCAGGGCTGTGGGTGCACTGCATTGTTGGAGATTCTGTCCTCTGGATGACATTAAAAATAAATGAAAAAATATAATACTAATAATAAATTGGTCACTCAGTCCATGATCGTTTGTGGGACGCTGCTGTGCGCAATTGACTGCCGCGTTTAGCCCACAAAATATAGTCAATTCACTTTACAGTATATTCTGTGAAGCGCTTTGAGACGTCTCGAAGATGTGATAAGGCGCTATATCAAACACAAGGATTATTATTATTAATATTATTAAACCAAGGTCTTGGTGCCTGTTCAGGTAGATGTTAAAGATCCCATGGCTCTATTCAAAAAAGAAAAGAGAGTTTCCCACAGTGTCCTGGCCAACAGTATCCGCAGATAAAATGGATCATTCACTTCATGGCTGTTTGTAGAACAGTGCTATGTGTAAATTGGCTGCTGCATTTGTAATAATTATTCTGTACAGTAAATTCTTTGAGGCTCTTTGAGACAACATCCTGACGTGAAAGGTGCTATAAAAATACAAGGATTATTATTATTGCTAATATTACCAAAGTACTTCTTCGTGGTTCTTTGTATGCATTGGCTGGACGGATAGCTCTCTACAGAGGCATTATTTTCTTTTGGATTGCTGAAAAAATATATATTTAAAAAGAGCAATTCCTGATTCACGAGCTGGCTTGAAATGACAAACCACTATAGATTACGCGATGAGTCTCAGGTTATGAGGATTCTCATGATTCTGAACGTATAGAACAAGTGGTGACTGAAACATCAGCAAAATAGTTTCCTTTACAATATATGTGATCGTACAATACAAATTTGAATTTACACAATGCCTTTCACGTCTGGAGGATGTCCCAAAGCACTTACCAATATTGGCTGGATCCCCGTGTGATCACGTGAGCAAAGCTTTGATTTAAAAAGTTAATATATGGGTGTTAAAGATCCCATGGCACTACTCAAAATGGGACGGAAGTTTCTTCTGGCCAGCAATCTCCCAAATGAACATTCACTTCGTGACTGTCTGTGTGCAAATTTGCTGCTGTGTAATCCCACAAAACACAGTCAATAAGAACATAAGTTTGCTAGCGAAAAGAGACCGGAGTTCATCCAGTTCGCTTTTCACCATCCTGGCGGTCTCTTGCGCATGTCATGTTCCAAACTACATACTGTATCCTACAATATTATTTCCTAAAATAAATCTATCTAGTTTGCTTTTGTAAGAATCAACACTTCCTGCTTGGACTGTCTTCCTCGGGAGCCTGATCCGTACATTTACTACTCACTCACTGAAATAGTGTTTCCGCAGATTTATTTTGAATTTACCCCCCTTCAATCGCAGGCCATGTCCTCTGGTTCTAGTCACCTACACTTTACATTTGCTACACTCTTCAGTTATTACACTTTACGGTATATCCCTTGGAGGGCTTTGAGATGTCCCAATGTGAAAAGGAGCTGTACCAAATGTAGGGATTACTCTTATTGATGCAATATGTGATACTCTATTCAAACCAACTGAAGATGATGCATGCTACTTGCTCTCTGTCCTTGTGTGGTGTGTTTCCTCTGCCAGATAGGGACTTAACATTTCAGGTCTGTGCTTGCACCTGCAGCCAATGTGACGACATGGTTTATTGGGAGCAGTTAGCATGCGTCTTCGAACGGTTCCACTCATTTCTCTGGGAGTGCATGCTTTGGAATGGCACGGAGCCAACGCAAAGCTGTCTGAGCCAGGAAGAATAGACACTGGCTGAGCACACGGCAGTAAACCAGGCAGTGCTGAACAATCCCGCAAGAGGATCCAGATCAACCTCGATACCAACCTGAAGTAATGCAGCCATTCCAGAACACATGGATTGCCCATAAGCCATCACCGATGCAACCTTGAGCACTGAAATGCTGTACAGAACTAAAACAAGGCCATCTCTAACCTGCTGGGGAATCATTCTTTGATGTGTGTTCTCTTTTTCAAAAAAAATATACATGTGGGGGAATAATTTGTGCAGAAAGTGCTCCCTGAAGACTTCCCTTCTCCTTCCAGTATTCCTTCCAGCTGGACTCAGATATTTTGCAGCGAGCTGAAAGATAATAATTAATAAACCTGAAATGGTAATCTATATAACATAAGCAAGCAATTTTACTGCTTGCAGATTTGTATGCCTGATGTATTTTGCAGTTAGATTTGTGTGTAAGGGCACGGGTGGTGGGATCTGGTACCAACTGGTACCGTCAGCACCAACTAATTATTGTCTAAGTTCACTCTGTTCTATAGGGATCATTGACCTAGTAAACCCTGATGTAACACATGTCTCTCACACCTTTGATCCTCACAGATTGCATATCTCAAGTAGATTTAGGTCCATTTCATTAACTGGCCAAATGTCCTCTTTTCATAATTACATTTTCACCTTGCATTATTACTAATAGTGGGTCGAACAACTTTACATTTCTTAACTGTATGTTTTAAGTAGAGCTACTTTGCAGAGTTTGATGTTGAGCAAATATGTCTAAAAGATTTGATTTCATCGCACATTCGTCTGGAGATGCAAACATCTGGATATTCCTCCACAAGTTCAGTCAAACATGTGCAGGAGTCGGGGTTCATTTGAAGAGAGATTCCTGGTTTAATTAATGGTGCTGTAGGATATCGATCACAGAATTTTAGATCTGCTTATCTAATTCTGGAAAGTATTAGGCGCAGGTTGGCAAAAGCCAAGGCTTGGGGACCCCAGAGTGTGCGTTGGGATAACTGCTGGAGTCTAACCAGCTAAAACCGTATAGTTTGCCATTATTATTACTGTCTCTGACAAGCTTTCACGCTGGTTGCCAAGCTAGGACGACCCTACCCAATAGGGCTTTGGCTTGCAGGGATGTGTTGGATTGCCTGTCTCAGTGACTGTTTCTACCCTTCCAAGTCCTGCTAATGAACCAGGCTGGGATGTGCTGTCAACAGCAGTGCCCTGGAATACTACAGATCCGCCTGCCTCAGGAACCAGATTACCGAGACCCAGGGCTGGCTCGATTGCGACATTCTGTTGCCAGGCATGTCATCTTGGAACCAGTTCAGCTCCTAGGAGCGCCCGCTTAAAATGTACAACAAATTACGCAAGTGGAAGGAATAGAATAGTGTAAAAAAAAAGTGAGTTGCCTTTGATCAAAATGTCAAAATCCGCAGTTTATCCACCTAGCAATTAATTTTGACTCAAAATGTCAATATATATGAACTAACTGTCCAAGGCAATGAAAGTTAAAAACATTACTGTATGTGCTTATTGAAGGGACCATTAAATTGTTCATTGGGGTTGGCAATGAGAGCCTGAAAGTTTTTTGCAGACGCATCTATTATAGAGCAGATAAAGAAATCGTATGATGCAAAGTATCTGACCTATTATTGAAAAGCATCGCGAATGTGATTTTTTTTTTACACAGTGCGAAAATGTTTCCCATTCTATCCCACTGCAGAAGGCCACGGAGACTACTTTTCCTGCTCCAGGATTTCTTGGCTCTGAATTTGCTGCATGTATGGAATGCATTAGTTGATTGAAACAGCAGCTGATGAACTCACGGACATAAATTCAGAAGACATCTGGGTGCCAAGTCTCAAAAGTTCCCAGTTGAAGCTGGCACATGTGTCCTTCACTGCAGTACAGCTTCCCATTGCCTGTTTTATGTCTTAGAAGAGGTCATGTGTCTGTCCTTTAGAAATCTATCCTTTGGATAGTTTTTCATGTCTATACAATGCATAAATTGTGTGCTGCATAGATAACAAGTGACTCTGCAGTGTCCGGACCCCAATCCCAAACAATGTTGACGCATATAAATCATGTGTTTCATCTCAACATTGCAGCTGTGCGGTATTTTGTTAAGGTGAAACAGATTTTGGATCTTTCGAAGCTTCAGTATAAAGTTGAATTCAAGAGCTTTGCCACGTTTAAATGCACTTGTCTTCATTTTGTTACCGCGTGTTTGCATATGTTTTATGTCACTGACGAAGCAATAAAAGAAAAAACCTTTGAAGTCATGGTGTAGTGGTGCTCACCGCACAGCAAGTTTCTCTCAATAAATGAGCTTGTTGACTGTTATTTCACTTGGGTCCAAGTCTTTCCACCACACATAAAAATTCCTCGACATTCAGAAGTATTTTCTGTTCCACACTGGAGTCTGGGGAGCAAAAGTCTGGGCGTAGATAAGATCTCTATGAAACCTGTCGAACTCAAATGTGCCTGAGTACTCCAGCATTAGCACTCGAAATCTCTTTTTTCAGCACTGTGTGCGAATTGTTATTTGCTTCCCTAGTATAGGTCTCCCGACCAGACGTGTGCCTTGTCATCCAAAGGTGATGCTCTACTGACATTTCCTCATCATAACTTGGAATGAGGTGAAGAAAAAAGACTACTCTTTGGGTGTGATTGAAGTTTTCTCTCTCAATTATTACGAATCCTTTGCATTCTGTGCTCAAACCAACAACACAAAATAGTCTGTTAGAACCTGAAAGATACACATGGGCATTTATTTTGTGAATAAAATCCGACTTTAATTTGTCCACAAAATATATAGTCAATTTACTTTACAGTATATTCTGTGAAGCACTTTGAGACTACTCGAAGACGTGATAAGGCGCTATATAAAAATGCAAGGTTTTTTGTATTATTATTAAAGATCCTTAAACATGTGAAACTGAAGGAGGTGCATGAAGCCCTTTGTTGCCATCGAAATCCATTTAAAATAATTATCGACCAAAATGTATGAAATGTACCTCTGGGGATAGAAAGCTCTATTTTCTTAGCATTTCAGAACGTCAAAAATTTGGCAAATTCTTAAATAATAATTCTTACATTCGATATAGCACCACTCATGTTGAGAGCATGTCTCAAAGTCACTGTACTTTGTCAGTAAACATCTAATGGTCTTTACTTGAAGATCTTTTGTGTGAGAAACTACAGAAAAGAACGGCTTCAAAGTTGAGACCTAATGTGGCAATTTGACAAATTCTATATGCTCTGAAGAAAATAGTCTGCCAGGTGGAATTTTTTTTTCCTTGGTTCTTGTTCTCCCATTAAATATTTGAATCTATTTGTTTTGTACACATAAGTCCTTCTCAAGACGTACCTCTTTGACGGCACTTTCGGTCATCTATCCCCTCCCCTTCGGCTCTGTTAAGTGCTTTGGGATGTTCCGATGTGAAAGGTGCTATATATCCTGCAGCAAATTCCGCTGCCCCATCCCTCCAGCCCTTGCCAGGCTCCCCTGGCTCACTATTGCAGAATGGATTGACTTCAATATCCTCATACTCGTCCACAATCATTGCATGTCCTGACACCTTCCTACCTCTCTGACCTGCTTACACCCAACTCCTCTCACCGCTCCCTTCGATCATCTGGCTCTGGCCTCCTGCACGTCCCTTGTCCCCTCTGCTCCACCATCAGCGGCCGTGCCTTCACCCACTGCGCCCTGAGACAAAGGAACTCTCTGCCTCAATCCCTGGGACTTGCCTCCTCCTTAATATTTTCGGATCACACCCGAAAACTTTCCTGTTTGACTATAAATGCAGTTGCCTGCCTCTCCCTTTCCCCTCTCTCCTGCTCAGTGCCAAGCTCTGCCTCTGTTAACCGCTCCGAGAAGCTATCCCATGTGAAAGTCGCTCTATAAATGCAAGTTGTTCGTGGTGGCGATGATGGTGGTTGTTTGTGGTCGTTTTTGTTGTTTAAATAGAAATCTGTATTGTATAGCTGGAAGTGGCAATTGATACTGCGATCGAGCCAGTTTGCTAACATTGCTCACCTTTTCATTCTGTGTTTATTCATAATAATAATAATAAATAATACTTGCTTTTGATATAGCGCCTCATCACGTCATCGAGACGTCTCAAAGCGCTTCACAAAATATACTGTAAAGTGTAGCGACTGTGCATTTCATGGGCGAAACACGGCGGCCAATTGTGCACAGCAGCGTCCCACAAACAGTCGTGGATTGAGTGACCGCATTATTATTATTTTACAATACAATATACATCCTGCAGCCTCCTGTGATAAGACACTGGTTCTCTGCAGTCTCAGTCTGTTCTGCTTAACAGTTATTATAAACAAACAATCGTGATTATGAACAAAAAGATCACTTGTCCTAGTGATGCCAGCATAACTATCAAGGTGCGAGCTCTCACCCTCATCAAGATGAGAGCTGAATTAGAGGTATTATTGAGGGTGATTTTGAGCTGTGGGGGTGGGGGGGGGTCTAAAATACAGGTTGGTATGAACACCATGGGATAGCTATAACTAATAGCTTTAATACCTCTCATTTCAAACCAATATTTTCAATTATGCTGTTAAAAAAATATATAATTACAGAAAGTAGATGATTAGGCACTCACTGAATTTTATAGAAACTCGCATTTATTATAATGCCTTATGCCTTTCGCATCTCAAAGAATTTCACCGAGATGGTGCTGGACACAAGTGTGAGGCAGGAGAGCTGATCGTAGGCATAGTAAAAGAGGTAGGCTGTCTTCGAATGGGGAATTTAGAGCCCATTATGAAAGAGCAGAAATAACGTACAAAGTTAAAATGGTACAATTGTTGACTGTGCTATGTTAACAGCTTTGTCTGTAATTTTCCTGTTTGTTACAGTGTATTGGCACTCATTGAAAACAATGCTCGTGTGCATTAATTTACAGTACTATTGTCACTTATCCTAAGCCAAATTTTGTGCTGTGAGTTAATTGCAGATGTGAAGTATTACTGCCCGAGTAGCAGATTATTAATTGAGCTAAACTAAAACAAGTGCTGAATTAAAGCTCTGTCATGTCAGGGCAGCACTTGAAGGAGCTGCGGTTTAGAGAATGGTTGTAAATCATTAGCAAATTACTATGTGACGTCTCTCCCAATGCGAACGGCACTATACTGAATGCAGCAATTATTATTTTATAATTCCAAGCAGCTCTCATAGTCTTGGCTGACATGTCAATCCAGTGCCTGGGGAACACTGCTTTGTTGCATTGTTTCATCCTTTAGAGGAGACGTCACTTGCAAAATACATTCACGTTTCTTCATGGTAAATCCTGCAAAGTGCTTTTAGACATCTTCCTGATGTGAAAAGTTCTGTACCAAATGCAAGAATTATTATTTTAAAGGCACAAATAAGGGAGAAACATGGTGGATTGGATTTAATTTAGCCATTTTGTTGGTGCACATCGAAGATGATCACCTTCATCAGTGGGTAGAAATCTTTCAATCTAACCCTCTCAGTAGCCTTAGTTCTGGGATGTCCATTTGCCTTGGGTGCTTTGTGTCAAATGGGTTCAATGTTCTAGGAAGTTCTAAGTTCAAAGATGATTCCTATTTTCCTGTATAGATTTTGAATTTGGGTGCATTTCCAATCAAGGAGGAAAGGGGAGGCAAATTTAAAGAGCAATTCATCTGAACACTCATTCTTAGTCATTTTTGCATCTAACATCATACTACTCTGCCACACACTGCTGCTGAAGTAATTGCAAGTTACTGAATTAATCCCCTAAGATCCCGAGATCTATGTAAGGGTTTCCTGTGGAATTCGACCTTTTCGGCACATACTGCAAGCAAAATATTCTATGCATATCAAAATAATGATAATCAGCTACTGCTGTGCTCGCTCATTAATCACATTTCCAAATAATTACACTAACTCCCTCCCCTAACAATTAACGCCCCCCTCCCACAAACTCCCCCCACTCCGGTTCCCATATCCCCTCTCCGACTCTGCCACACAGAGAGTCACTCCACCTATTTAAGAGTGATTTCAATGAAAACAGTCTGTTGATAAGCCCCCAGACCAGAGACCAGCCAACACCCAGTCTGTCCTGGTCAGCATTGGGAATGTGAGGAAATGTAATTAGCTGCTGCTGTCATAATGCGGTGATGAATGAAAGGCTTAGGATTCCAGCAAATATAATTACAAATTACACACTTATGGAAAGTTTAAGCAATTTACTGTGCAACCGATAAATGAGTTTCCTAAATCATGCGTGATTATTTCTTTGTGCATGGAGTGAGTATTAACCAAAGTTACCTCCTTGGCCTCATACATATATTCATACTCTTATTCATACCTGGAATCTCAAAGGTCATGGCAGGATATTGGAAGATCAGAAGTGCTGTCCTGGAACAGTGGGGGAAAAAACGTTGAAACACACGTCCATTGCCTAAACCCTGTGAAATGCTATCCTGACACTGGAGAACATTTCGGATCTAAACTATCCCCTTAAATAACGGGATGACTGGAGTTGAAACAAATTGTCACACTGGGTGTTCAGTCTAATGTATTGATCGACATGACAGGTGGGTCTATCACACTAGTGCCTGTGATCTTTACATTACATGCTTGTAATAATAATCCTTGTATTTAATATAGCACCTTATCACGTCTTTGAGACGTCTCAAATCGCTTCATAGAATATACAGTAAATATACAGTAAAGTGTATATTCACTTATATACAGACTGTATATTTTGTGGGAAAAATATGTTTGTAGTAGCAAATCCAGAAGGAAAAGGTCATTGCTGCTAGTGATGTGATAAGCTCCAGCATTTTTCATTGATATATATTTTTTGTGCACGTGAACCGTAGTGGCATCAGGTACCAGGGAGAAATTTGACCTGGATCTAGCCTTACACTCCAGCTCTATGAAGCCCTTTGACATATTACGAGAAAACTGCTGTGGAAGTGCAAGTTAACATTCCACCACGTCCACATTTTACACATTTTTTATAATTTTTGCACAGTCTTCAAAAAATCACCAGAAAAACGGCTTCAAAATTATGACTAATTTGAGAAAGGTTCCGAATTAGCACATTCTAAAATACCAAGGGAAAAGTCTCTTAGGCTAGATCACAAACTTTCTCCCTCTTCTACACCCCCCCCCCCCGCCTACAACTTTCTCTCTCCTCTCCCGTCCTGCAAACTCTCCTCTCCTACTCCTGCAAGTAGGAGAGGAGGGCTTGCAGGAGGGGAGAGAGCTTGTGTGATTCGACACCAGCAAACAGAGTCTCTTATGCACACCAAGAAGTTTCTACATATGTCAGACTGGAAGCTGACAAAAAGAAGCAGTGAACAGTTATTGTAAGCGCATAAGAACATATTCTTCACTATTTTTAATGCAACCGTTTCATATTCTCTTTAAAAATGTTGCAATTTACTCTGGCTCAAGTGTCACTGTTCTTGGCCTCGGTATGCCAATCCATGCCAATCAGTTGGCACTGGCCAAAGTAAATTCAGATGGACTCTCGCTATCCCCAAGTCTGTAATATGTTCAAATAAATGTCACATTAAGTGAGAAATTGGCTTGAAAATGTATGTCCGCGGTGGTAATGAGAAACAAGACTTGTATTGATCTTGGCGAGTTTCGGCCATTTCTAACAGAGCTAGAATAAAGAGTGAAGTGTAACCTCCTTGTAAAATAATACTATAATAGCAGGCGGACTGGAGCCAGCGGTTGTAATTGCACAATAGTGACAGCAAGAGGTATACACGTCTGTCCGTGTGAACTTACAGGATGACAGAGGCAGGAGAAAGTGAAAGAGATGAAGCTGGTTTCGTCTGTTAATGAAATTCTTTTGAGAGGCAGAGAGAAAGCTGAACCGCAGAGATTGAGGCCTCACTGGGGATTGGCACGGCTCCAATTTCTTATGCTGGTAAAACTGTAAAAGCAACATTAGTACTTAATAAAAAACCTGGAATATATATTACACATGTAACGAATGGGACTAGGTGGTGCATACTGCACTTCACTTTCAAGGAGGTGGTTGCAGGCTGTTCCCAGCAACACACCAACACATCTAACACTCTTATGCAATGCTGGGGGTGTGTTCCTTTGTTGGAGGTGCCGTCCTTCGGTTGAGACGTTAATCCGAGGCCCCGTCTGCCTGTTCAGGTGGATGGTAAAGATCCCGTGACGCTATTCGAAAAGTAAAGGGTGTTTCCTCTGGTGTCCTGGCCAACAATCACTGCAATAAAGTTGGTTATTTGTTTCGGTACTGTTTGTGGGAATTTGGTTGCCACATTCGCCTATAAATACATATTCATTCCACTTCACAGCAATTCTTGAGAAATGTTTTGAGATGCACTCCTGATGTGAAAGGTACAGTTTCCTGTAATCAAAGTTATTTCTTGGCTCTGATGTGCCATTTTGACATAGTGTCACCAGTGCGTGGATAATTATTGACTACCATGGGGTAAATCACTACCTCTTCCCAACGTTTTCACAATGCTTGGGCCGGAAGGTGACCTGGAGACATTGGAATTGATGCGTGGAGCATTCCACTTGCGTGTGTCGCTTCATAGGACTTACTTTGACTTACTTTGTTTCAGTGGCCGCAAAGAATAATAATAATGATAATAATAATAATACGACTCCTTGTATAGCGCCTTATCACGTCTTCAAGACGTCTCAAAGTGCTTCACAGGATATATTGTAAAGTGGAGTGACTGTATATCTTGTGGGCGAAACGCAGCAGCCATTTGTGCACAGCAGTGCCCCATAAACAGTCGTGATTGAATGACTATTTTTTTTTAAACGGATTATTATTCCCAGAAAGTGATCCGCCAAATCGACTAATGACTGGGTTCCTATTTATTGCTAGGTAAACAGAGGCGAGTGGAGTAAAGCAACTTGCCAAAGGTTTCGCCTTGCCTGGGAATCGAACTCGGGTCCTTTTGCTTGCGAGGTGAGCATGCTAACCACTACGCTACAGGACTCCACAATGCCTGAGTACCGCTAAAGTACTCAGGCACTGCAGAACTGCGATGGGTTTTCCTCACTGGAATGGTATTGGGTGTCTGTTTATTCGTATCACAGAACTTTAACTCTCTAGCTTTCTGTTCTCCTAAAAACGCTGACTTGTGCTGTGTTACAGGTCCCCAAGGACCCAGACACCTGGCCAGCATTCTCCCCGAGCAGTCCATTCTTAAAGTGCAAGCTCATATAATGAGCGTCAGCCAACACCAAAGTTGTCCCCCACCAACAGTTCCCTGTGGCAGCAGTTGAGGGGAAGGGGGTCTCTGGAAAGTAACCAGGAGCAGGGATGCTATGCTCCACGACGACAACTCCATTGGCTGCCACAGAAAGCTTCAATCTGGTTTTCAGGGACGTGGTGGGGGAGAAGGGAAGGGGAAGTCGCATTCAAAACCAGTCAATGACAAGTGCTACAATCTTGACTCAGGTTGTAGCAGTCTTACCTCTGGATTACGGATTTTGCTCCACAGTGGGACTTCGGATTCACAGTCTAGAATAACATTCCTGTGCGATGCAATGGGAGGATTCAAAAAGAAAATGAGAAATGCATTTGTCTACAGCCTGAAATCACGTTTTCCTGTTCCGGCGGACGTTTAGGATCCCATGGCCAAACATCCTCTAGATAATTTGGTCATTCATTTCATGGCCGTTTGTGGGACCTCACTGTGTAAGAATTGCATTTGCCTACAAACATCCAGCCACTGCACTTGACAGCAATTCCCTATGCAGAATATTTGAGATGTTTTGACGTTAATGTTTTGAAATGCAAGGATTATTTAAGATCATTATGACCATCAAGTAGTTTGCCTGCAATTTTCTGTGATCCGATGACTATTTCTACTGCTCTCACCTGAAACATGATCAATTTAATGTAATGTGGGTCTATTTTGTTCTCAATCTTCGACACACATTGTTTGTGTTACTTTTTGTGAATTGCAGTATCTAGCGACTAATAAAGAAGTCGAGAAAGACTAAAGAAATCTTTATTTATGGTTATTAACTTTAACTACATTTTTATCATTCCCAAATGAAAGGGAATTGTTAGGATCAAGAGTGCTTAATATGGTTTTCACCAGTCTGTGTGTTGTAATAATAATAATAATGCTTGCATTTGATATAGCGCCTTAACACATCTTCGAGACATCTCAAAGCGCCTGCAATATGCTTTACAGTATATTACAGAATATATTGTAAACTAGATTGACTATGTTTTGTGGGCAAAATGCAGCAGCCAATTGCACACAGCAGTGTCCTACAAACAATCGTGGATTGAGTGATCAAATTATTATTATTATTTATTTATTTTTGGAGCGATTATTACCCCCGGAAAAGAGATGCGCCAATTGACTAACAACCGGGATCCTATTTACTGCAAGGCAAACAGAGGCATGTGGAGTAAGGAAACTTGTCCAATGTTTCGCCCTGCCGGGAATTTAACCCAGGTCCTCTCGCTTGCGAGACGAGTGCTCTAACCACTAAACTATAGGCCTCCACTCTTTAACAGGCTGGACTTGTACCAAAGTATAATGAGGCCTGAATTATGTTGCTGCGTCCTTACATGCTATTGGGGAAGTATAATCTCACTCTACGTGCTTAGTCGAGTCTGTCTGCTTAAACTATGCCTGGACCATGACTTGTGTTTCAGTGGTTGAAGATTATTTTTCACAAATGTTCCAGATGTCTGAGTGGTTTCAAACATATAGCCATTTGTGATTTCTTTTGTTTTCTTTTCTTTAAGTTTTGCAACAATTTTGGTCACAGGGTTGAGGTGGGTGCCTTAAGCTGTTTCTTTCTCAGTTGTGGATGTGCAAAGATTTGTGCATGTCTCACATGTGAGTAAGCACAACGATTTGCCCTCTTGTGCACACATGGCTACGTACTGTTGGAGATGAATGGTGTTTCGTGTTACTGAATTCTTTCCGAGCCCAATGAGAGCTCTGTGAGATGTTGTGCATTAAAAGTACCGAAGAAAAGGTTTCGTGGATTCTCCCAGTTTGTGATGAAGGAAATACAATTGGCAAATATTGGCTTTGAATAATAACTTGCTTTCCTGTAATCAAAGTTACTGCTTGGCTCTGATATGCCATTTTAAAAATAATAATAATCCTTGCATTTGATATAGGGTCTTATCACCTCTTCGAGATGTCTCAAAGCGCTTCACAGAATATACTGTAGAGTCAATTCACTGTATATTATGTGGGCAAAATGTGGCAGTCAATTGCGCACAGGGGTTATGGATTAAGCTCTGAAATACTATATTATATAATGTCATTTTTACAAACCTTGATCGTGTCAAGGAAAGACCTCATGCACAATGTGTAATGGAAACTCAAGCCGGTGCAGTATGCTGTGTGTTTGCCAGTGGCCGGTCTGACAACTTGAAAAGTGAAGCTGTAGGACTCGAGGGCATTTCACTGGCACCTCTCGGAACACAAATGTACTGTTCTCTCAAAGAAAGTAGCAACTTGTTCTTCCTGTTAAGCTGTTCCTGTAATGTTTGGAAAACATTCCATATGAGAGGCAAGGATATCACAGGAAGCAAGACATCTGAGAGCTGCCAAGAGGCCTGGGCTTCCTGACACAAAAAGAGAGGAAACCAGTGCTGTCACAAATGGATGGTGAGAGAGTCAGATGTTTGGAATCAATCGTACGACACCAACAACATTAGGCGCTTCGGGGGTGGAATTCCAGGAGCCAAACGGTTAAAAAGAAGACGGGAATGTACATTTATGGTCGCTTTTTTTTTTAGCAGTGAAGAGAGATTCTGTGGGAAAAGCCACTTTCTAGTAGACCGTAGAAACTTTTGCTCACATTTCTTTGTCAGTAAACTAATGCCAACTTCAGTAGTTAAATAAATCGCAACACACGAATATTCCCCAAGTCACCGGAGAAAAAGATGACTGGAAGAAAGTTATACACATCCGGCAGATTTTGTAGGTTTAAAGGCCCAATGTCTTGGGCAAGACATTACTCCAGGTTGGCGAGGCATTTGTGCTTATTTGGTGCACTAGTCTGTGCGCAAAGTAAACTGAAAGTACCTATTAGTCCACATGAGAAGGAAATTTCAGTGGAGGGAGGCACTTTAAGAGCTTCATCTGCACATCATAGTCTTAAATCATTACTGAGAATAACGTTGACTTCTCTCTTTCAGTAAGAATGCCATTTTGTTTCTCCACAAATGCAATATTTATATAGTGCCCCTCATGCAGGGTAATGTCACACAACACTTAAATACAGTCACTGCACTTAACAATAACATTTGTTATGTACCCCTTTCATAGTTTCTACTGGATTGAAAGAAAGTCCATCTCCTGCCACTCCACGTGGAGTCCTGTGGCTCAGTGGTTAGAGCACTCGCTTTGCAAGTGAGAGACCTGAGTTCAATTCCAGGCAGAGGGCCAAACCTTGGGCAAGTTTCCTTATTCCACACAGAGCCTAATAATAATCCCTCCAAAACTAAAAATAATAATAAAAATTGGTCATTTTCAATCTACGACTGTTTGTGGGACATTGCTGTGCGCAATTGGCTGCCGCGTTCGCCCGCAAATATACAGTCAATTCACTTTACAGTGTGTTCTGTGAAGCGCTTTGGGACGTCCTCCCGACGTGAAAAGCGCTATATCAAATGCAAGGATTATTATTATTATTATTATTGCTGCTGTGGCTGCCCACATAACAAGCTCTGTGTTAGCGGAGAGCAGAGCCGCTCCAACTTCCATCTGCCTCCTGAAAGTTGTGCTCGCAGAGTTGACTAAAATAAAGCAGTTTCCTGGGGGAGAGCACACGTTTCCAGTGGCGGAATTCTGATCAGGCAGCAGATGTTGGGCTACATTCAAGTTCACTTCACAAGTCCAACGCATCACAGGGTGTGGAGTCGAAACAGGCATGATAATGTATCCGTTTTCAGGCAAATAATTCCGAACATGTTGAAGGAAAGTCTGAAGTCACTCCTCAGATCACAGCACTTGGTTTAATGCATTCAATACAACAGCCAACATATGAACAAACAGTAGCTGAGCAGGTGCTGTTTCTGGCATTGTGATGGAGAAGCTGTTTTGCAAATGACAACTTTAACTTTTGTTTCTTTGTCTCTTCCCAATAACTTCCCTTTTTTTTTTTCGCCTCTCGTCTCTTGCCTTCTCAAGGTAATTTTCTGTACCACTGAAACTATTGACCAGTCACTGTGTGTTTTACCAATTTGGGTGAAGACCTATTTGCTCATACACACAAATAGCCATGGAGTGAATGAACAATTTTACTTAGGGGATTTGTTGACCAAGAAACCGGAAAAAACTCCCTTCTCTTTTCAAATAATGCTGTGGGATCTTTAATAGCTACCTGAAAAGGCATTGAGAGTCTCTGTTTAATGTTTCATCCAAAGAATGGCATTACCAACAATCCACAGTTTACTAAAACAACGCAAAGAATTTGAGAATCCTATACTTGGCAAGAATATGAATAATAAAGTAGAAGAGCTTTGATCAATATAGTTGTAATGAAGTTATGACAGTCAAAGATACTCATTTTATTTCAAACACCTTTTGGGTTAAAGCTGAGACACTACCCTGTGTGAGGGGAGCTATATAAATGCAAGTTGTTGTTGTTATTTCATGGCTCTGTTCAAAAAGTGTAGAAATCGCAGGAGCTAAAATAAAACTGCAAAACATTTTACGAGATCATAACAGCAAATATTATAGAATATGTCAGTATAATATCCATCAGTCCTACCTTATTAGCGGGAGGAAGAGCTTGTCTCCTCGTTGTACAAAGTAGTGGAATTCGGGGTTGCAGTGTAGAAAGATAGAGTTGTAAGTTATCTTCTACTGAAATACGGGAGCAATACTTGGTTTTGATTGTGGTCAGCGCTGAAAAGCCTGACTCACGTAGGTAAGAACATAAGAACATAAGAATTTGCTGGCGAAAGAGAACCAAGGTCCATCTATTTCACCTTCCAGCATCCTGGCAGTCACTTGACATGTCATGTCCCAAACTATATACTGTAGGTAGGTTGACATAAAAGGAAGGAAGACTTTAAGAGCCCAGTGGTTTAGCTCAGGAAACTCACAACCCCACTGATAACCAAAAATCTGCGACTAGCGTTTGTGACAATGAATGTCGCCTTGTCGCTCCATGTAAATCCCAGCTTTAAATAAATTTCACCATATTTTCGGCTTCTGGGTTTTGCTGGAACCTCTGCTGCTGCCATCACTTTTGTCTTGTGGGGAGCAGTATGGCTTTCTCCCTTTGTCGCAAAATGATCCATCGATTGACCATGGATTGATCCATTCAGGATTGATTGACCTGTGGACCACAGAGCTCCACCACCTGTTTGAATGTGTCACAGTTCAGGTTACTCCACTACCGGTTGCCGTACACATCAATCAGAGTGAATGTCCCCACTCTTCTTCCTTGTAACTGGTGCCTGCAAGTGTCTCCCTGATACGCTCGATAGTTTGAGAACCTCTGCCCTGGATTATATGAGCTCCAAGTCCTGACGTGGGCCTTGAATGCATAATCTTCTGACTCCGAGGCAAGAAAGCTATCAACTGAGACAGGCTGACATACGCCAAGCCCGGCTGACAGAATTTCTTATCTTCCATTTCCTTTAATGTTCAGCATTTCCAAAGAAAGTCAAGAATGAATGATGCGCAGTGTAATTTGCCTTTCTTTCACATATCAAAAGGATAAAATGTGTATTAACGATTGGCATAATTATGTCAAGAATATTCTAATAATAATAATACTAATAATAATAGTCATCCTTGCTATTAGCACCTTATCACATCATTGAGATGTCCCAAAACATTTTGTGGGTGAAAAGCAGCAGCTAATTGCGCACAGCAGTGTCACACCAACAGTTGTGGATTGAGTGATCACATTTTTGGGGGGAAAGCAAGCCACCAATCGACTGGCAACAGGGTTCCTACTTACTGCTAGGATCAAATAAATGGATTAAAAAAATGGGTCATTGCACCCTCTACTGTGCATTGTCTGCATTTTGTTCTCTTCCTGTTGAGACAGGATTTCATTTGAATAAATAAAATTGTCAAATAAAAAGTCGGCCTTTTTGTGTGTCTGGTTTGTAAAGCATATTTAGAGCTCACTGAGCGGGTGCAAATTGCACTGAGCTGACTCCCTTATGGTTTGCTGAAAGCTATTGGACCGGTTTACAAAATGTTATTGAAGAGCTGGTTGTAACATTAAAAAGGGACAAAGGTTGTATCCTTTTACAACATTGGGAGTGTTGTCCAATACGTGGGTGACTTGTTTGGAAACATCAATCGTTTTTTGTTGCTGCAAAGCCTCAGCATCAACTAACAATAATAAAATAAGGAGCACAAATTTAGGGTTCTTCCGCATTTCTACTGCATGTTTGATGTAAAATTGATGCAATTTGGTGGCAAGTTCCTGCCAAATTGTACAGTATGAATGCAGGTTGAGGGAGTGTGAATTGCACTGAGCCCAACTCCTTGGAATAGGTGGTCTCATATTTCAACTTGTTGCAGTAGAAACACGACGGGTGCCAATTGCACTGAGCTGACTGCCCTATGGTCTGTTGAAAGCTCCTAGACCACCTTTTAAAATGTTATTGAAGAGCTGGTTGTAACATTAAAAATGGCCACTGAAGTACGGTTCAATAGACCACCCAAGAACTTTCAAGAGATGATTGAAAGCAGAAGCTGAATTCATTTGCACGCCCTACATTTAGACCACCCTTCCAAAGTCATCTCCTCAAAGTGTTCAGAGGCAATTAGAGGTGCTCTTAGTTATAAAGCAACCGTGAATAGGATTAAAGAATCACCTGCAAATTGGATCCCAATATTCTGCATTGCATTGCAACTAACACTTTTTCTTAATCAGAAAAACCCTGTCCCTTTAAATATATTTCTCCCCATTGTCAAATTGTCAATCATCTCAAAGGAAATGAGGCCGAGAAGATGAGCGAGTGTAGTGTTTGGAATGTTTGACACTCTTTTTGACAAATGTTTGTTTCTATTTTGTTGCATCGTCCTTTGAGCACATTTTGCATTGCTTCCGTATCCTGTATAACCCGATTGGAGGCTTACATCTTTCCGTTGACTATTGAAGATCTGCTATTGAAGAGAACTGAGTATTGGCTACTGGGTACTGTTTGGCTCAATTGGTAGCACTCTCACCTCGGAGTCAGAAGGTTGTGAGTTCAAGACCCACATCGGACCTTGGAACTCATATGGTCGAAGCCGAAACTCCAATACTCTTCTGGCGTTGCCGCATTGTTGAGGATGCCGTCCTTCAGATGAAACATTAAACAGAGGCCCCATCTGTCTATTCAAGTGGATGTTAAAGATCCCATGGCACTATCGTGGAGTTTCACCTGGTGTCGTGGCCAACAATCCCCCAAATAAAATTGGTCAACTCACTCCATGGATATTTGTGGGACATTGCTGTGTGCAAAATGGCTGCTGCCTTCACCCACAAAACACACAATCAATCCACTTTACGGTGTATCCTGTAACGCGGTTTGAGATGTCTTGATGACATGATATTGTGCTATGTCAAATGTAAGGATTATTATGTATATTACTTAGGGAATAAGCTATTGCAGCCTGAAAGCAATGTTATACGTTTAATGTTGATGCTTTAACAACCGATTCTTTTAAAGAACTACAGAAAACTATTTCCAAATTCAGACAATGTTCCCTCTTTTATGCACAGTCTTAAATTTCAAGAGATAAAATGGGGGTACAGACTAAGTCTAGGTAGAATTTTTAGGCTGAATATTGGTTACTGGTCATGTATTGAAAGCAATGATCATACAATAATGTTGATATTTCAATAAGAATCATCACATAGAGGAAACCACTTACCCACTATGAAAATGTTTCCAAGTGGCTTTCACTATAATTCTATCTCTACATGTGTCAATAATTTTAATTCTTCAACCTCTCAATTACTTACAGTAAACTACCCTCAAAACTACTCCTGTTTCATATTACACTGGATGAAACCCCCTTAATTCTGACAGTATAAGCAACAGAAAGCCATGGGACAGATGTTTCCATTTTGCTGAATTTAAGTGACATGTTAAAAAATGCGATGGAGTGTCTTTTGAAATAAATGGCTTGTGATTATTCAGAATTCTGCATTATGAATTGATGCAAATGGCCACTAGTTGGCCGTGATTCCATTTACAATCAAGTTTTACCATCTAAAGATTAATATTAAAATAGTTTTAGAAACATGAGCTTATTGCTGCTGAGGACTTACTGATCGTAGAAATTATCCATATCCTAGTACTGTGTATAAAATCATTCCAATGACTACTCTTTGTGGTATATCTTGTGAAATGTCCTCTCAATGGCACTTTTTCAAAGGATTGTTATTATTATTTACTTTTAATATTGAGGATTCCCTTCCCCAAACTTTCTTGGAGCACTTTCAAGTACTCTCGTAGAAACATGCTCCCTCAAGCATTTCTGCCTTATATCGGAGCTGCTGGTAATGGTAGTGCAAACTTTGCCAGCAATGGCATGCAAAGGGATTGGTAACTAATCCTGTCTCCGCAGGGCAAGAATTCACGATTGTGACCCGTGGAGTAAAAGGAAAGGTTCTGAAGAATTTCCTGTCCCAGGGATGTCAAGGTATGTTGGAATCATCTTGTTGCAAGTTTTTTTTTAAGAGCCAATTTACACATCAAATAAGTAAGGTTTCCACTGGTACTATCGATTGACATCCAGCAACCAAATTTCTGTAACACAAGAGAAAGCAGAGATGTCAACACTTCACATACAAAATACGCAGTCAATTCACTTTACAATATATTCTGTGAAGTCCTTTGAGACATCTCGAAGACATGATAAGGCGCCATATCAAATGTAAGGATTATTATTATACACCTGTCCCTTCACACAATACAATACAGTACAATACAATTTACATTGTGTCTTTCATGTCGAGAGGGGTTTTCGAGGTACTTTATACAGCTGGCTGGGCACACAAGCCTAGCAGGGTGGAGGGGGAGCTGAAGAAGGCGGGAGGTGGCGGGCGGTGGGATTGAATGACCAAAAACATGGTCAAAGAGGTGATTCTTGAAACTGTGACAAAACCAAAACATTAGGACAGAAGGATGCACTGAGATCTCAATAGTTCAGGGTAAAAAAAGTGTCTTGCATGCAGTGCAGACTACAGTTCCATTCATAATTTCACTGCATTTCTCGATGTATTGTTACTGTTCTTTTGTCTAACAATGTGAGATCAACCAACAATCGACTGCGAACCGTGATTCCTCCCACGTAGCTCCTGTTAACCCTGCGAGACAAAGCATTAACAGGGAGGCTGGCCCTTGCTGAACAAGAGGCAAAAAGCTTGCCAGACAGCAACATCACTGGTAAGTTTTGTGGTTTTAATTGGTTAATCTACCGCAACACACACTCTGGGATTCTCAAGCCTTGCTCTTGCTAACCTGTGCCTCATATTCTCTGGAATTAGGTTAGCAGGGTGCATCACTTTGGGCAGAGAGAGACGGATTCCATTCCAGACACAGGAAGATTTCCACATCTCGGTGCCGTACATATGTGGAACACTAAATATGGTTTGAATACTGAGTGTGTCAGACACAGTGCCTGACCAAAATGAAACTAAGGGGTAAAAATGACAAGGTGTGAAGCGTTAATTATCACCAGCAATGGTGATCACATCAATGCAGTTAATAACTAAAGAATTGGCATTAGAGGGACAGCAATACCTGGTAAACACTGCAACGCCCCGAAACTCTGGAACGCTCTCCCTCAATCCCACCGCCTTGCCCCCTCTCTCCCGTTTTTCAAGTCCTGCTTGAAAACCTTCCTTTTCGATTGTGTTTTTTTTCCGCCCCCATCGCTATTTCTCAAAAACATAAACGTATAATTTTGTGGAGTCCTGTAGCTCAGTGGTTAGAGCACTCGCCTCGCAAGCGAGAGACATGGGTTTGATTCCCGGGCAGGGCGAAACGTTGGGCAAGTTTCCTTACTCCATGCGTCTCTGTTTACCCAGCAGTAAGTAGGAACCCTGTTGTTACTTGATTGGCGGATCGCTTTTCCGGGGGTAATAATTCCTTAAAAATAAATTATAATGAACTGGTCAATCAATCCACGACTGTTTGTGGGGCCGCTGCTGTGGGCAATTGGCTGTTGCGTTTCGCCCACAAAATATACAGTCAATTCACTTTACAGTATATTCTATGAAGTGCTTTGAGACGTCTCGAAGAAGTGATAAGGTGCTATATCAAATGCAAGGATTATTATTATTATTATTATTGTTATTATTATTATTTTCTTCCCAGTTATCCCAGTTTACATTCTCTTTTCATTCTAAATCCACCTCCAAATTCAACTTAATTGACTACTCACACCATTATGATTGTAGGATGTTGCTGAGTTCAAGGTAACTGCATTCACTTCATTTCTAACTCATTTCCTTCTGACACCACATCCAAACATTTATTTTACATAAAAGAGTGAAATTAAATAAAATTAAATTGCTGCTTTGAATTTATTATCCTTTTCCATTTGCTGTTTACATTTGGGAATCAAGGAGGTGTCAGAAAAGTTATAACGGGGATTAAATTACTTTTAAAAAATTAATTAAATCTACGACCTTGTGGGACATGGGTGTATGCAATTGGCTGCTGCGTTTCGTTCACAAAATACTCAGTCAATCCACTTTACAATATCTTCTGGGAAGCGCTTTGAGACATCTCAACGGCGTGATAAGGCACTGTATCAAATGCAAGGATTACTATTATCGCTAGCTTGCGGCGATCCAGCATTTATAGCGACGACTTCAACGTAGGCTCTTCTTATCATTGTGAAGTAGAATTCATCACGCATTAGATTGATCAAGGATCACTTTAGGATTAATAATTATAATAACAACAATAATACTAATAATAATCTTGCATTTACTACTGCAACAAATACATCATCAGTAGGGCAAAGCTAACCGTCTCACATTCCCTATTAGTGCAACAGTTCATGGCTTGGTGAATTCTGCTTCACAACGATAGAAAGAGTTGACATCAAAGGACATCTGCATCAAACTGTCAGGGGTTATGTGAGCAAGGTCAGTGTTCCAGCTCAACTGTAGTCTTGTGAACCGCTCAATCTGGGAGGTAATCTTACTCGGGGTATAATTAACATATGGGCTTTAGGGTTGCAGCCCAGGACCCCAGATGTTGAGAAGACCCCCAAAAGGAGCGCGTCGTGACACTTGGTGCAGTGGGAGCCCTCCACAGTCTCTGTAGCCCCACTGTGCCCCTGTTGAGATTGTCTACGTGCATGTGTCTCTCTCCTCTGACAGTGTGTGTATGTGTGGCTCCGTTTGTGAGTGTATGTGCCTCTCTCTGTATCTGCGTGTGTGATTCTCTCTCTCTCTGTGAGTGCTTCTCTGTGTTTGTATGTGTCTCTGTCTCTCTCTTGAGGTCTGTGGGCGGTGGTGAGCCCTGAGAGACCGGAGGTGGTGACTTGCAACCTTGCAATCAGCACACTGGTGAGCATGGTGAGCAATGCTGGCGTTCAGGGGCTCTCCGGGCCTTCAAATGTAGTACCAGGTGGAAACGGATGCTTCGGGGCTGCGCTGGTATTTCCCCCACCACTCCCCCAACCCCCCCAAGTGGGCCACCCAGATTTTGTTGAAGAAAGCATTAATAAACAGTTCTTTTTTTGCAACAATCTATAATGTGTCATTTGTTCATGTTTAGTTTTCATCAATAAAGTGAAAAAAGTAAGTTAGCAGTAAAATGTACCTCTCAATAGCGCCTATGAACTGCCCACAATTTTCTGCAAAATGTACCAAATCTCCCCGTAATTTTTGGCAAATATTTCCTCAATTTTCTATTGGCCCTGGCGATAGAGACCGAAGAGTGTGTGAAGTGTGAGAAGGAGAGGCAACGGACAAGGAAACCGCTTCGCCTTTTACAACAAAATAGTCTTCAGTTTGTATTTCCTAATGTAGCATTGCTTTACGAATTATTTTGACACTAATTCTGGAGGTGAACGCTCATTTTTATAACTAGCGCTAATCAACTATTGAATCAGGTCAACTCTGGACCAGCCAACATGGAATAATTTGACATTAATATCTATCAAGTTTGATTTGCTTCGCCAGCTGGATTTCAATGACATCACTGAAGACTTTGTGCCATGAAGAGCAACAAGTAACTGACTTAACAGCTGTTCTAATGTAAAGCCATTGTTTGATTTTACCTTTAACGTCACAAAAGTACTGCCAGATTGTGCTGCAATTAACATGGTTTCATTTGTTCATTTTAATTGTGATTCAGCTTTACAATTGTTATATGTAGTCCTGTAGCTCAGTGGTTAGAGCACTCGCCTCGCAAGCGACAGACCTGGATTCGATTCCCGGCAAGGCAAAATGTTGCGCAAGTTTCCTTCCTCCACACGCCTCTGTTTACCTAGCAGTAAGTAGGAACCCAGTTGTTAGTCGATTGACGGATTGCTTTTCTGGGGGTAATAGGTCCTTAAAAAAAAATTGATCACTCAATCCACGACTGTTTGTGGGACACTGCTGTGCGCAATTGGCTGCCGCGTTTTGCCCACAAAATATACAATCAATTAACTTCCCTGTGTATTCTGTGAAGCACTTTAAGACATCCCGAAGACACGATAAGGCGCTTTAACAAATGCAAGGATTATTACTATATTATTATCACATTTAAAAAATGGAGCTGAAATAACCAAGGTAAATTAACAAGAGTGTTTGGCATTGCTGGGTGGTGATAAAATATTAAAGGGAAGGAATTGAACATGCAAAGAGCGACGCCCGAAACTGTAAGAGCCCTGTGTCCCCAGCAAGCTTAATCTGCCCCTGGTCTTACAACTCTATATGTTTGCCTGCGAGTCCCAAGGACTCAGGTTTCTCACGCATTTCATTCCCATTTCTCTCAAAGCAAAAAGCTATTTTTGGAGCGAGGAGATTGAGGAGTCACCTCAGACCGATTGACACTAAGTGTAACATTGCAAAACTTTGTTGGGCTGGGACAGCTGCCGTGGTCTCTTTGTTTGCTATTGTTCTGTACCAGGAGGTGTGTAAAGTTATACAGTCTCGCTGCAGCACCCAAAGTACAGGGCAGCACCAAACTGCAACCTTTCATGCGGTTCCTATAATTCAGTTTAATTTGTTTCAGCTAGTGCTATGGTCTGCCAAACCGCTGGAATTGGGGCAAATCTCAGCTGCGAACAAGCATCTCATTGTTCTCTACACTGAAATCAATAAGTCCCAAAGCAAAGCCTTGCTGCATTCCTTTATTTTTATATAAACAGTAATAACAACAAACAACAACCTGGCAGTGTCCCAGTGTCAGGAGCCTTGCATGGGAACAAGTGGTAAAAGTTGACTGAAGATGTTGCTTGAACAAATACAGGGATAGAATATCAGCCGGCAACACTGTTTTGCGGTGGTTCCTAGCTCAGCTACAAGTAGATCTATCAGTAGCCTAGTAAAAGATGGATTAAAGTGATTTTTTTAGACTGTAAAACTAACTTTCACAGAAACAGTTCAGCAAATTGTAAAGGATTTGAAAAGTGTTACCTGGAAATGTTTGTTTAAAACTTAGAGGTTAAAAACACCATACTCCGCAACAGATTCAACATAACATTAAGAGGAAATAGTTTTGTGTTTAGTCTCAGTAAAGTGTATTTGATGCTGAATGGAGCTATGGCCAGAGGAACTAGATCTATTTTCATTGAAGGTTCAGGGGAGACCTGATAGAGGTATTTAAAATTATGAGGGGTTTGATAGAGTAGATAGGCAGATATTATTTCCACTGGTCAGGAAGTCGGTGACTAGAGGGCAGCAATTTAAAATAATTAACATTGGTAAATGGGAGTTTTTTTAACTTAAGAGAGCTGTTAGCATGTGCAACGTTCTGTTGGATATAATGATCGAGGCAGGATTCATATTTGCTTTCAAGAGGGAGCTGGATAGATATCTAAAAAGGAGTAATTGGCAGGGGTAAAGGCAAATAGCAGGAATCTAGGAATGAATGAATTGTTCTTTGAAAGAGCCAGCACAGACCCAGTGTGCTGAATTGCCTTCTGCGCTTTGAATGTCCATGGCTCCATGACCTGAACAATAATAATAATAGTCTTTACATTTGATATAGTGCCTCATCAAGTCTTTGAGACGTCTCAAAGCGCTTTGCAGAATATACTGTAAAGTGAATTGACTGTATGTTTGTGGGCGAAACACAGCAGCCAATAGCACACAGCAGGATCCCACAAACAGTCGTGGATTGAGTGACCAAATTGTTATTTTATTTATTTCCTTGAGGGATTATTATCAGGCGTGTAGAGTAAGGAAACTAGCCCAAGATTTCACACTGCCAGGAATCCAAACTAGGTCTCTTGCTTGCGAGCCGAGTGCTCTAACCATTGAGCTCCAGGACTCCATTTCTTCAGCAGTTGCATAGCAATGTTGTTTTCCAGTATACAGTATACTTTACAGTATATTCTGTGAAGCGCTTTCAGATGTCTCAAAGACGTGATAAGGTGCTACATCAACTGCAAGGATTATTATTATTATCATCCAGAATCCAAATATATTGAATGCTTTGAATTTCAGAAAAATGGTCAGATGTGAAATTAACTTTTAACCAATTTTATTTCTATAATTTATATTATTCTGTTTCTTTAGCAAGAAATGTTGGGCTAAGATTTGCTGTGTTGCTTTGTGCTAACTAAAGCAAGGGATTTCTCTACTCAGTGTTTACTGCACTCCTTATAAGGACTTAAATTCCCGCAAACAACCTGGGACCCAAAACTAGCTTCACTGACGGCTTCCTGTGTTATTTTACGCCTTGGCTGCAACAACTACAACAACAACCACAAGATTACACTTGTATAGCGCCTTTCACGTCGGGAGGACGCCCCAAGGCACTGGACAGAGTACAGCATTTCAGACCCGAGCTGGGAGTGGGGGCGGGAAGGGAGGAGAAGTGGCCTTGTGGATCAAAGACCTGGAGCAGATTAGTTGGCTCAGTGAGGAAGACTCTGAGACACAACTTCACCTGAAGGGCATTATATAAATGCTGTTGTTTTTGAGACTTCATGCGGGATTATTTAAGGAACCAATTTCCCAGATATTTCCTTGTTTTAATTAACTAAAAAAATCACTTTGACCCCAAATGTTGCCTTATGGTTAAAATATATTTTCTGAAACATTTTGAAATCCCTGACCTCTGAATAGCGGGACACTGGCTGAAAATGTTACGAGCTGCCATAATGGATTTCTGGGAGGCTGTGTTCAGCCCCAGGCAGGGCTGGAATAACCTTTTATAATAATCCTTGTGTTTGATATCACGCCTCAGCACGTCTTCGAGACGCCTCAAAGCGCTTCACCATATCCCACAAATAGTGGTGGATTGAGTGGACCAAATTTTGGTCTTTAACCAAGAAAAAAGATTTCCCCCACTCCCTACGCCCAGAAAACCAGACCCGATCTGCAAAACCACAAAGAGCTGAAGCAGGTTAAACCCTGGGATGGCTGCTGGGTGCATTATTAGGAAGAAGTGGAAACTGAAATGAATGTCTCAAATAAATTAGGGAATTTCACATAAAGCTACCTCTGGATCCCAATGTCAGGACAGCATTTCCAAAGGTAGTTACTCTCCCTACAGCAATGTTTCCAAATGTCCTTTCCTCTGGCAAATGGAGGGAATGGAGGGGAAGGAGGAAGTTTTAGACGAAAAGCAGCCCACACCTAGCAAACATCATTATGCCAAGAAAAATAGCAATTATTGGCTTGCTCCATTGTCCATAAATTGCCTCTGTGTTGCAGTAGCTTGCTAGATTGACTGTTATAAAAAATCCAGTTTAGTGTTATCACCTTATTCTCCGAAATTCGTTCTGAGCTCTAGTTACCAACATTCATGTTCTATGTTTCTCAGCTTCCATAAGCAACGCAATTAAAACACAGTTTCTAGTCCATTATATCCACATCACAGTAGTGTTTTGAGTGCCAGCTCAAATATATGGCACATTTGTTACTAATCATTTGTCTAGCGCTGTGGTAGGTACTGACTCTGCTTCAAATGTGTCTCGTGGCGCACATGTTTAACACGTACAAATTGTGGAAAATGGCAGATTGGGTTTGCCTGTTTCAAATCCAGCAGGACCTCCGAGGCAGTTATTTTGGAGTCTTTAATTCCTTTACCCCTGCCAACATAAACCTGTGTTCTCAAGGCACAAGCAACATGGTTGCGTTCTTACCCTCCATTCCACCTCCCCCCACCCCCTGGATGAGATTAGGCATTCTAAGACTGAAGGCTAGAGATTTGGTAAACACTTCTAGGACTGAAGGCTAGAGACTAGTCAGGCCTGACTTATCTTGACTATTCCTTTCGCTGATAACTTCAACTCAAAATCAAATTCGTCAGGGATTTATTTAATTCACTATCAAAATGTAAATTAAGTATTAATAACTGAAATGTTAATAACGCCACAAGTAGGATTACTGCTACATAGTCAGGGCTGTGAACTCACATTATATAGACTGAGACGCCAAATCAGCTGCTCGACTATGCAGAGTGCCACAAAGAGTTGACTCAATCATGACATTCCATTGCCAAGGATGTCACCTCGGAGACTTCTTGGCTTCAAGGAAACCCTGCTTACTTCCTCCCCCACCCCCCACCCACCCCCAACCTATCCAGAGTATTGTCACTAGTTGACAAGCTAGGGTGCTATATCAAATACAAAGAATGTTGTTATTAAACAATCTGGCGAAGCCACAAAGGAGAGGAGGTGTGACCGGTACATACTTGCTGGGATAGAGTGTATATCTTAATAATAATGCTGTGAAAAATGCAATTTTTCTTAATTGATTCAATGTGATAATTAATGCATCACATGTGTTATTAAACATTGCATTCTTTACCTGTATATCTCTGTGGATTATCTGGGCTCAAGGCGATCAGGAGAATAATTATACAAATGAAGGTTTGGTTGGTATTGCAACTTGGATGATAAATGTGTTTGTCTCTTCTTAACAACAAACATGTGTATTCATTTAATAAGCATCTGCATTTATTTAATAAATCACAGTTTCCAGGCATTGGCTGATTTAGGCATTAATGTCCAGTTTAGCAAGATTCTTTATCTATGACTCAACATTTTACATGTGATGGATTCCATATTTGAGCATGTGAGGCATGATTTTGATGGACCTAATTTCAGGCCATGTTGTCTTTTATTACATCCCAGTGTCATGACTCTCCCTCATTTATATGCATCCACTTTCAGCGTGGCTGAGTTATGTTCCTTGTTCCTCTTCTTTACAACTTTAAATAATTCTTTGCCTCTTTTGGTTAGCCAGGTGTCTGACACATGTGGAAACCCATCACCATACTTCAGAGTATCCAAACCTGACTGAGAGTTCCACATGTATAAACCACCTACACATGGAAATTCCTCTGTCTGGACTGGAATCCACATTCTTTCCCTGGAAGGACACATCTTGTTTAGCTGATTCCAGACAGTATTGAGTATAGGTCGGCAAGAGCTAAGGCTTGGGGATCACAGGGTGTGTGTTGGGGTACTGCTTGAGTTCAGCCAGTTAAAACCACATGGCTTGCCATTGAGAGCAATGTCTAGCAAGGTTTCTGCTGCTTGTTCAGCTCAGACCACCTTACCTATTAGGCTTTCAGGCAGTCAGGAGTATTGGGAAAAGTCCCTGCTTCTTGCTCCTCTCCAACTCCTACTGATGAGCCAGGCTGGCTAGTCTGGCATAGGTAATGCCTGGAGTACTATAGGCCTGGTTCAGGAACCAGATTACTGAGACCGCCAGAGAAGCTTTTGGTTTCAGAGTACTAAGAAACATTTGGATACTGTACTCATCCACAAAGAAAGCAAAATGTACATCTCTGTACAACAGTCCAAATGTATTGCACACTAAGTTCATTCCAACTTCTTCAGCCATAAGCTTTCACCTTTCTCCTTTATGCATCCTCCTTCCTGTCTCAATGCCCTATTAACTCTTCTCTTTCCAACAACAACAAAATGACATTTGCACAGCGCCTTTCACACTTTTCATGCTATTAATATTGATAGAATTACTCTTCTAGGTGTTAGTTAATTTGTGTTATGTGATGGAGAAGTGATGGGTAAAATAAATCATTAGACTATCTCAAGAGCTGAGGACCTGATAACTTCTGAATAGCAGTATTTTCTCTACCGGTAAAAATAAATTCAATATTCAAATGGTCCTTGTGAAGAATTTTAATTAGTACAAAGGCATGTGATTTATTTCGCTTAAACTATTTTGTTTAAATTAACTCATAATTTAGATTTTAATTACAGAGGGTACTGTAATGCTCCTCAATTATTTCATTTGCCTCCCACTTCATTCTAGATGTGATCTCAAAAATCATCCTAAATGTACTTAAGGTTTTTATTCTGTATGGCATAGGCTTGCTAAATACATAATTTGAAAAGACACAGCGTGAAAGAGTAGATAGAGCAGGAATAAGATCACAACACCACAAGAGAGATTTGGATGAAGGAGAGCCTTGGCCATTTTATTTACAACAGTAAAAACAACAAATTACATTTGTATAGCACATTTCACATCAGGAGGACATACTTGCATAGAATTACCTAGACTGTACAACATGAAAATAGGCTATTTTCCCAACAAGTCTGTGCCAGTATTTATGTGCCGTATGGATCCACCCTAATTCCCTCTCCCTACCCTAACCTTAACCCTAACCTGTTCCCATACCGTTTATTCCCTTCTCCCTCATGTTAGCTCAAAATCCTTGAGCTTATAACTGTCTGAACCAGATTTAAGAGAGGGATCAATTAAACTAGCATGATACGCACCTAGGTGTCTATGTGTAGGCATCACTTCCCTTCCTGGTAACCTGTTTCATTTGTTAATTGCCCTCTGGATAAATAAATATTTCCTGGTGTCTGTCCTGAAATTGCCCTTTGCAAATCCAAACTCGTGTCCTCTTCTTCTGCTATCTCGCTGCAAAAGTATTGTTCTAGGTGAACCTTCTCTATCCCATTTAAGATGTTGTACACCTCTATCAGGTTCACTTTGGGACTTCTCTTTTCAAGATTGAAGAGCTCTCGTCTAATCATTGGTCATAGTTCATTCCTCTAACACCAGGGATCGTCCTTGTTGCTCTCCTCTGAGGCCTGAACAGCTAACTTATGTTGCGGGGACCAGAACTCTATGCAGTACTCTAGGTGAGGTCTGACCAGAGTACTATATAGCTTTAGTATGACATCTGGGGATCTAAACTCAAATAATTCTGTTTGCTTTGATTATTGTTGCCTCACACTATCTTGAGTAGTGAGTCAACTGCCACCTCTAGATCTCTTTCAGCTTTCTCCTTGGCACGTTCTGTTCCATTCATGAGTATATGTGTCTTCTACTCTTACTTCTCATGAGTAGTAACTTGCATCTCTCCGTATTGAATTTCATTTACCAGTCATCATCCATCCCATGTGCATAACCTATAAAGTTTCCCTTGTAAGACCTTTGCTGTTTCCCTCTGATTCCACAGATCCCCCTAGCTAGGTATCAACTGTTAATGTGATTACCTTGTAGGGAGTCTGTGAGTCTAAGTCACTAATGTATACAAGGAATAGGAGGGTCCCAGGAGAGAATCCTGCAGCACCCCACTCAATACTCCCCTCACACACTCACACATTTTGATGCAGCTCCCCCAACAACTACTCTCTACTTCCTTCCTTCAGCTAATTTCAAATCCATGCCCATGTCTTGCTTTTGTTAATACTCAATGGAAATTTACTCTTATGAAAGTAGTTTGCGAAGGAGTCTTTCATGTTAGTGTATAAAGAAAACAGCTGATAGGCATTAACGCGAGACTCACATATTGTGTGCATGTGACCAGAATGCAACATGAAAACCAAGCACCTTTATGCTTGTTGTCTTGTGATGTGCAGGACATAAGTGGGCCAGTAAAATGAATTCATACCCTTGTAAAATGGACTTATATGCTCTGTGTCATTGGTTTACTGCAGGAGACCTATTTATCAGAGCTGTAGGCTTGTAAACTGAAATGGACATAGTGCAGACAACTGTACATAAACTTGTTTAACTCCAAAGTATTGCCATGTGTGAATTTGTATGTCATTCTCAAACAAATACAAATTTGGAATAGAAATACGGGATATTTATGGCAATCAGTGTGTATCTGGTGAGCAGGTTGCATTCTGCCATGTATATTTCTAATGTCCATCGGATAGCCCTTTGAGGAAACATGTCCCCACATTTGACACCATTAAATTGGGCAAGATGATTGGAATGACGATCCATATTTGGCAGTGGAACGTGCAGCCTGAGAAGGTGGCTGAGAAACATGTCCATGTCTTGCTGAGAGCATCTAACGTTTCGCCCACAAAATATACAATCAATTCATTTTATATTGTGTGAGAGCTTTAAGACGTCTCGAAGACATAATAAAGTGCTAAATGAAATGCAAGGATTATTATTATGAGTGTCCTGGCCTCAAGTACCTTTCCTGCTATTCCTGTTGTTAGTTACCCTGGGTAAAGAAATATTTCCTGGTGTCTGTCCTGAAATTGCCTTTTGCAACTCTAAACCTATGCCCTCTTGTTCTACTGTCATTGTCCAGCCTAAAGAAATATATTGTAAATTATTATGTATGTGTACTTTCATTTTGATTAAACGCTTTGATTTAGATGGACACACTTGTCATGGCTTTGGATGGTGAGGCTTGTAAACTGAGCCATGCTTGTTCTTTACAGACAGTGAAAAAATCAATGTGTCCCATGCCAAATGCTACAGAACACCATGTAAGTTACCCAGATATTCTTCCAGTGTAGCACTTCATTCCCCTCACTAGCCTCACAAGCCAAACACATTGCATCAAGAGTAACCTATCAACAAAGCAGAAACTGTCCAAATACTGCAAAACATTCTGTTCACATCGGAGACCCTTATGAGCCTTTAAAGAATATTCCGAGTGACAAAACATCATCTCATCTGTTTGTGATCACAACCAGATTCCAGATGTGGAAGTGAAATGTTCCAAGCCTCAGCACCCCTCCCTAAACCTTCTGATAAATCCTTCCATTCTGATGTCCTGCTCTACAGCTATGTACACAAAGTTTGGATTTTGGTATCATTATAGCTGTAACATCTTTGTATTAGAAATTGGCAGACTGAAGCTTTCTAAAATGTTAATGAAATAGAGAAAACAAAAAGTTCAAGCTGAGTTGCGATAAACAGGCAGTTCATTCTTGACATTTATTCAGGCTTTAATCTAAAAAATATGTTTCATTCTATGATTCTTCATACTGCAACTTTTACCGTAAACTGACTGCTTGGAAGGACTGAGTGGTGCCTTGGATGAGGACACAGGGTTTTAACTTTTGGACTCTAGATTTGATTAACAGGGTGTGTTGAAAGTTTTTTTCTTCTCACTTAGGGTCTTGATAAGTGCTCCAGAATGCTGCCCCAGTGCTATATAAATGCAAGTTGTTGCTGTTGTTGTTGTTCATCAAAATAAATGGTTTTCAAAAGATGGAATTATGCTTTCAGTCAGTGGCAGATGTAGATAGAAAAAATAATATTATTGTGACCTGAGCTACAGAGTCATGAACTAAATAAGAAAATAACTTTTGTCCACATTGTGGTTGAAAAAAAACTTGCCTTTGAAATAGTGCTTCATCACCTTGTTAAGTGACTCCAAGAGTTTGACAGGAATTAATGTCGAATGTAAAGATTCAGAGGTGAGAGTGCTATCAGCTGAGCCAACTGACACGTTCTTAATTGTAACATTCATAGAAGGGCTAAATTAAATTTCATGAAGCTGCCAAAGTTTGAAGAAAGAATCATAAAATCATAGAATCTTATAGTACAGAAGAAGGTCATTCGGCCCATCGTGCCTGTGTTGGCTCTTTGAAAGAGCTACAACAAGTTCCACTCTTCCACTCTTACCCCATAGCCCTGCACATTAATCATTTTTAAGTACTTATCTAATTCCCAGTACCACATCATTTCCCAGCCCCCAAAAAGTAAGACATCATCATCTGTATTTGTTCCTGTCACCCCTATCCTTGCCAGGCTCCACTGGCTCTTCATCCCCCAGAGGATAGAGTCCAAGATCCTCATCCCCACTTTCAAAGCCCTCCACGGCTTTGCTTCTCCCATCTCTGTGATCTGCTAACTCCATACTGACTCGTTCACTCCCTTCGTTCAGTGGACATTGGCCTGCTCCATGTCCCATGACCTGCTTGCTCCACCATTGGTGGTCGGGCCTTCAGCCATTCTGCTCCTACCCTTTGGAACTCCATCCCACAGTCCCATCACCTCAACCCTCCCTTGCCTCCTTCTAGGCCCATCTCAAGACCTTCGTTTTCGACCGCACCTTCGGACACCCTCCAAACCCCACCCTCCCTGTTCTTCACCCTCCTGATCCCAACTCCCAGCTTGGGTGCAAATCCTTGAATGCCCAGAGATGTGGAAGGTGCTACATAAATGTAATTTGTTGTTGTTTTCTTCTTCTTCTTTTTCTTCTTCTTCTTCTTCTTCTTCTTCTTCTTCTTCTTCTTAATCTTCTTCTTCTGCCTTTCATCACACTTGGCAAACATCTTGATCTTATATTATACAATTAACTCTCAGAGAACCAAAGGCAACTGAACTCATACACCACTGATACATCTCAATTTTCAGTGTCACAGCCTATGAGCTGAGAGTATACAGAACCGTTCTTTCCGCAGAGCTAGGATTATTCATACTCCAGAAGTCATAAGATTAAGAATGGTAATAAAGGTCAATGAAATCATGTACATTACATTCATGAACCACAAAAAAATGAATGAAAACATTTAACAAACTCCATCTATAGAATATGAATTTTTTTTAAGGGACCTCATATTTCGCCCACAAAATGTAAGGTCACTTCACTTTACAATATATTCTATGAACCACTTTGAGATGTCTCAAGAATGTGATAAGTTGCTATATCAAATGCAAGGATTATTATTATTATTTATTATGGGGTTTTGTGGAGTCCTGCAGCTCAGTGGTTAGAGCACTCGCCTTGCAAGCAAGACACCTGGGTCATTTTCAATCCGCGACTGTTTGTGGGACGCTGCTGTGCGCAATTGGCTGCCGCGTTTCGCCCACAAATATACAGTCAATTCACTTTACAGCATATTCTATGAAGCGCTTTGAGTCGTCTGTGAAAAGCGCAATATCAAATGCAAGGATTATTATTATTATTATTATTATATACAGCAATCCTGTGCTGCAAAAACGTATCAGATCTCAGGTTTGAGATGACAGTAATTATCCTGTGCTCTTGCAGCTTGCAGTGATATCTCAACGTTAAAGTGCAAATGCCTTGAGATACCTATTACAAATATGTGCTTAATCCAATAAATCTGTCAATCCTGTGCCAGTGGTGGGCTAAATGTTTTTTTTTGTCTGTTCTTAAGTTTACAAGCAATAATTATGCCTTTTTTTACCCCTCCTCCCTTTTCCTAAAAGGGGATTATGCCACTGATTGTTTTATTATAATTCTTATTTTTTCCATAGACCGTAAAAAATCAGCCACCCCACTGTTTACCAATGTGAACCAGAGAGAGGTTATCTAAAAATTAAGAGGATAATAGAAAAGTAACCAACAAGTGAGATCCAAAGAAAATTACAAATTACATTGGTCACAAGACATTCTGAAGATCAAAGTATGTAATTTAAAGGGATACATTCCATAAATAGTTTACTGACGATCAGAACAAGGCAGATGAGTTAAATTGATTTTTGACAGCAGTTTTCACTGATGAAGACTGTGGTCGAATTCCAGATTTAATTGTTTTGGCTCTATGTAATCTGTCAGAGCAGGCATTCACATCCAGGACCTCATGATTAAACCAAAAGTTTCTATTTATTCTGCAAAATAATTCCAAAATAAAATAACAACCGCTTCCGAATCAATGAAAATCTCAAGCCTTGTGGCTGTTTCACAACCCCTTCTTTCGGTTTATAGATAGCTTGAGATAATTTCCCAAAATAACATTGCTCATTCGCTTTGTGGGCTGTTTGTGGGTGTTGCTGTGAGCAAATTGGCTGCCGCCATCGCCCACAAATCAAGGTCACTCCACGTTACACTATATTCTGTGAAGTGCTTTGGGATGCCACCCCTGACATGAAAGGAGCTATCTCAAATACAAGAATTATTATAATTGTTGGTATTATTATCTTCAGTCCATCCATTGTCCTCCTCCTCTCTCACACCTGTAGATAGCTAGTTCAATCATTAATTAAGCTAACCCCCATTTGGTTCAATCAGTGGACTTGAAATCAAGAGGAGAAATGGAGAAGTAAATTTGTTTGTCATCTCTGTAAATGTGGAAGTTAAGACGCGAACCATAGAGATGGGAACAAAGTTAAATGGCATAAATTCTAATACGTTCTATATCCATTCTTTGTAGCAAGACACCATCACCTCACTGCCCCTTCTCTCCTGAAGGTTTTTGATTTCTTTCTAAAGTAAAGTTCCATTGGAGCCAGTCACCCTCCAGTTCCTCGCCCATCTGATCACTACCCACGTGTTAGCCTTTGTCAGTGAGTACTTGCAGTACTCGATCATAGGTTCTGGGGTGGAGGGAGCGGTGGGGGGAAGGGAAGGGGTGCGTGTGGGAGATTGAGCATGATCTCAACTGAGCATGACCCTGTACCCATCCATTCTGCAAGGCGTAACATATTAACCATTCAGCCCATTGAGCATGTTCTGCAGAGACCCCTTGCTGGAAGGTGCACATGTGTGAATTGTGATCAGGAGCAGGAATCAGGGTTGCTTTTTCCGACCCCTAATCCAGAGACATTGAGGCTAATTGTACTGAGTCTCCTCACCCGCGTCTTCTGTGTCTCGAGCAGCTCCATTCAGCCATGAGCGACTCCATGATGGAGATGGGAAGATTCGCATTGTGATTGACAGTGGACTCCAGCCATTCACAAGTGGCTCGGGGGTGGGGGGAGCAGTGACTGCATCCGGTGGACGGGGTTGGGACCAATTAGCTGCGTGTCCAAGGTGATTGACGCCTTCCAGAGCTGCCATTAATTGGCCCCCTTCCTGTCATGGCAATGGGAGGGAAGAGGCACTCGGCTGAGATCAGCAAACCTCCTGCTCTGTATGGTGTGAAGATGCCATGCCTTTACCCAGCTGGCTATAAAGGAACATTAAAAATCTTCAATAAAAGTCAATATCAGTTGAGCATCAATTTATATGTACAGGACAGCTGAAATATTCTCTTTGATCCTCAAGGAAACGCCAAGAGGAAACAGATGAGGCTCCAGTTAATATTTTTATGAGCTCCATAAAGACAGGAGCTGCACCTGAGAACTGGTTGATAGCCAATGTTACCCCCACTATTCAAAAAAAGAATTGAGATGTGAACCTGGCAATCTTAGATCAGTTAACCCAACATCTGTAGTGCAGAAAATGTTTGAGAACGTTATACAGGATGCTATTAAAGCTCATCTGAAGAGCACAGATGGTGTAACGCGAGGTAAGCAAGGATTTCGAAGGAATAGGTCAGGTCTCACAAATCTATCGGAATTCTTTGATGAAGTAACTAAACTAGTGGATAAGCGTTATACGGTAGATATCAGTCACTTGGAACTTGGGAAGATATTTCATGAAGTTCCACATGTGGGATTTTTACGGTTGTTTAACACTGCTGAAATCAATGAGACATCACTTCCAGCTGTAGAATCTTCACAGTGGGAGCATGAGATATATATATATATCTGCACTTCTAACAACTCTCACCTGTAGCTGAGGGCAATAATATACTTCACAAATCAGTGAGCTCCACTAACTACCGAGCCAGCTTAATATCAAAGAGACAATCTCACAACTTTATTTTGAACAGACAACAAAATTGATTCACGTCCCCTGCTGTTCTAGTTCAGCGGTCAAAACAGGACCCCTCCTGACACACCTCCACCTCAAAGTGATGGCAGTAGTCAGATCGAGCACCAATCTCTTCCCAATTACACAGTTCACACCAAATTTTAAATTGGGCTTTTCTGCCAAATTATCTCAAAAAGTGCAGTACAGTAGTTTGCCTACAAAAACACAGTGACTACATTTCATGGTATATCCTGTGAAGCACTTTGAGACATCTTCCTGATGTGAAAGGTTCAATAATAATAATAATCCTTGCATTTGATATAGCATCTTATCACATCATTGAGTTGTCTCAAGGTGCTCACAGAATATACCGTAAAGTGACTGCATATTTTGTGTGAGAAACGCGGTAGCCAATTGCGCACAGCAGAGTCCCACTAACAGTCGTTTTTTTAAAGAGATTATTACCCCCAGAAAACGATCCACCAACCGGGTTCCTACTTACTGCTTGATGAGCAGAGGCGTGTGGAGTACGAAAACTTGACTAAGATTTGTCCAGCCTGGGAATCAAACCCAGTACCTCTCACTTGTGAGGCAAGTTCTCTAACCAAAACACTACAGGACTTTGATGTGAACTATATAATTGGGAAGAGATTGTGCTAGATTTGACTATCGTCAATTTCTATATTAAATGTAAGGGTTATTATTAATAACAATTGTCATGCGCAACATATTGAAAACAGTGTGGATAATGGGCCTCTGTGTGTTTGTATGTGGATCCCTCTGCCTCATTAATTCTGTGCGTTTGTGTAATTTTCTTTCAACACTGCTGCTTTGTCAGAGATGCCGTCCTTTCCATGAGACATCAAATCAAAGTTTCTTCTGCGTTAGATGCTTAATGAAGATGCCATGGCACTATCTGAAGAGAGAAGAAAGTTTCTCATAGTATCTTGGCCAACAATCCCCAGATACAATTCGTCATTTGCTTTCACGGCTATCGGCAGGACGTTGCTGTGCGCAAATTGTCTGTGATTGATTAAGTCCCACAGTGATCTTTTATGGATCCTCTGTTCTTCACACATGAGCCTAAGTGACTTGAAGGAAGCTCGTATAACATTACACTTTAACATTTACTGAAATACTAAGCTAAGTGCATAACGTGAAATAGATAAATAACAATGGGCCAATTAATCAAATGGAATATGAATTTTTGATGTAGATGAATATAAAGCAATGTGTTTTAGAACAGGAAACTGCACACATGTGTATAACATAGAGGAGAGATCATTATAAGAGGTGCAGAAGGAAAGGATTTGGGGATGATTGATGATCATTCACCGAAGGTTTTCAGTCAATGCGAAGCTGCTGTCTACAAACCTAATCAAACATTTTGTTGTACCTCCAGGGCACTTGACTATCAGGTAAAATCAGTTGCTCAAACCTTGTCGAGATCGCCGACAAGGTCACATTTGGAATATATGTCATCTTGGAGATTCTATTCATGTCCTTGGAGGCAGCTAAACTGGCCCCTGGAATGTTTGATTCTAGCCCACCCTCTGTGGTGGCCTTGGTTGTCCAGCTACTGAGCCAGGTGGTACCATAGTACTCCAGCATGTGGCTAATTACAGTCCAGCCAGCCTGGCTCATCAGTAGCAATTGGGGGTGGGTGTAGGGGGGTGGGGGGCAGTTGGTGGGCAGACTAGTCACTTTACAGTATAATCTGCAAAGCGCTTTGAGATGTCTCGAAGATGTGATAACCACTAAATCAAACATATCAAATGCAAGGATTATTATTATTCCCACTTACTTCTTTTGTAATCCTGGGTTTGATTCCTGGGCAGGGCGAAACTTTGGCCAAGTTTCCTTACTCCAAACACCTCGGTTTACCTAGGAGTAAGTAAGAACCCAGTTGTTAGTCGATTGGCAGATGGCTTTTTCGGGGGTAATAATTGCTTCAAAAAAAATAATAATAATAAATTGTTCACTCAATCCATGACTGTTTGTGGGACACTACTGTGTGCAATTGGCTGCTATGTTTCGCCCACAAAAATATTCAGTCAATTAATTTTACAGTGTATTCTGGTGAAGTGCTTTGAGATGTCTCAAAGACGTGATATGGCGCTATATCAAATTCTATTATGATTATTATTATTCCCACTCACCTCCTTTTTAATCCTGTGAGTTAAGTTACGTATGAGACACCTATCTAACCATTTCTTTTAAAAAAAGGACACTGAAGGGCCTTGAAAAAGAATATTGAAGGACATTAAAAGAATCTTGAAGCATCGAAGAAGAGAACAACAGGATAATTCTAAGACTTCTGGTATAATCTTTACCTTAAATTATGAAGAAAGGTCCCAGAATTTGGAGAAAAGACAATGGATGAGTTGAACATAATTCACTGCTGTGTTTAGCTACAAAATACACAGTCACTACAATTTACAGTAAAATCCGGTCAAGCGGTTTGAGATGTCCTCCTGATGTGAAAGGCACTATATCAAGTACAAGGATTATTTTTATTATAAACTGGGTCTTTAAATGATGAGACACATATGATCCATAAGCAGACTGTTTAACATAGGTTGGAAGGGTAGACTTACACAGCACAAATTTAAAATTAAAAAATCTGAAGTGATTTGAGAGAGCACGAGGGAGTATTATATTTTCTCAGAGAGTAGAGAACATGTGGAATAGATTCCCAACACGAGTAGTTAATTCTATACTAATTTGATCCCTTAAAAAGAACTAGATAAGTGTCTGCTTGGGAATGGTATTGGGAGGATTTAGGGCTGGTTGTAGAGTGAGATGTGTATAGTTGACGGGAACAGTTGGGAAGGGGAGGGGAATTGATCAACTATTGAGGATTTACCTTCAGCAGATCTGGGCACATTGCATGCGATCAGAATTGAATGCACTGCTTAAATTGACCTGCGATGCAAAAAATGATATGGTCCGCATCAAAACAGAACATCAGCGCAGTTCGAGTGACTCACATTTGACCACGTCTCAAATGTAAATATTTTCCACAAAACTGACTGAAGAGAAATGGAAATAGTCTCTCTATTGTGTTCTGGGAGAAAAGAATGTTTTGACAACATGTCACAAACTTTCACGCCATGCAACCTGCAACCAATTAACCATCCTTTTGGTTATTATAAGGCTAGACTATAATACAGTAGAAAATACTATGATTAGGTGCTTCCTTGGGGAAGGGTTTATTCAGCCCATGCTATAAGTGGTGTCTGTAAGTACTTAGGTATGAGGGATAGCACAAATAAATTTTATTGCATTTGCTGCCTCTGACAATGAGCAGAGAGATCCCTAAATTGCAAAAGCCACAGTCTGCTTCAACTTTTAGTCATGTAATTAGACGAGAGATGAAATAACACTGTAGATATCCAGTCTCTTTAATGTGCAAGACACTGACTGTCAAGACTTCATTCCAAGTCTGCAACAAGTCCTCAAGCAATCCCTTGTCACAGTGGGGTCTTTCCTTCTCTGGGACTTTGGTAGATTCCACTCAGAAGGGGTAAAAGCGTTGCTGTCTGGCAGCTGTTCGAAAGTGAAATAAGTTTGGGGGAAAATCTCAATCCAGCTCCCATGGGCATGAATGGGAGCTTCAGTCCAATAGACACACACTTGGCAATCGTTCTCAGTGAGGCCATAGGGACAGGATGTGATTTCAATCAAGTCTGAATAGAGCAGCATTGGCTGGTGATGTGAAGTTCGGATGTACACTACTATTTACCTTTATCTAGCGCCATCTCAAAAAGCGCTTGACAAAGATGTAGGGACATGATTTTCCTGCTCCAGGCTTGTCAGTGAACTGATGTTGGCTGAACATTATTCCACTCCGTTCAATACATTCTGGGAAAATATCCTTTTTTTTGGCTAGACGGCTGTCTGACCTAAGTGGAACCCATCATCCTACTTAAAAGTATCCAAACTAGAGAGAGTTCCACATACATAAGCTACTCACACGTGTTAACTATCCCGTGTCTGAAATCGAATGTCCACTCTCTCCCCAGAGGGATGTACCCTGCTTACTTAATTCCAGTAAATATTAGGTGTAGGTTGGTGCGAGCCACAGCTTGGGACCCCAGAGCGTATGTGAATAACCAACCTTATCTGCTTAAGTTGACCCGCAATGCAAAGAATGATACGGTCCGCATCAAAACAGAACATCACCGCAGTTCTCGGTGACTCACATTTGACCACGTCTCAAATGTAAATATTTTCCACAATACTGACTGAAGAGAAATGGATATAGTCTCTCTATTGTGTTCTGGGAGAAAAGCATGCTTTGACAATACGTCACAATCTTTCGCGCCATGCAACCTGCAACCAATTAACCATCCTTTTGGCTATTATAAGGCTAGACTATAATACAGTAGAAAATACTATGATTAGGTGCTTCCTTGGGGAAGGGTTTATTCAGCCCATGCTACAAGTGATGTCTGTAAGCACTTAGGTATGAGGGACAGCCTGTTCTGATGAAGGCTCGTGGACCTGAAACGTTGACTTGCTTTCCTTTCTCTACAGATGCTGCCTGACCTGCTGAGTGTTCCCCAGCGACTTCTGTTTTTGTTTATCTGGAGGGTTGTTGATCAGGACTTGGGGAGAAACTTCCTTCTCTAAGTGTCACCAAATCAACCCAAATAGGCAGATGGTACTTCAGTTTAACATCTCATCTGGAGGATGGCACCTCCAAAAATGCAGCTCCCCCCAGCAATGCAATGGATTATCAGCCTGGACTATATACACAACATTCTGACTCAGAGGTGAGAGGGCTACCAACTGAGCCAGGTTGACAGAGTTGAAAGAGTTTAAGATGAAACTCCTATAATCAATGCCACAAGTGAATGTTGAACAGAGTTGCTCTTTTGAAGGATCCAATGCCAAAAATATAAGTTATACATCATTCTAAATCACATTCCCTTTTCCAGGGTTTTATACATTATTTATACTCAAACGGCAGCCAAAACAACCACAAGGAACTTTAAAACAGAAGGAATATGTTTCCGTTCCTTTTAAACAAACTTATGAAAAAGAACAAGGCCTACAATAGAGGAATGGTCGGACACCTCAGCCATAATACTGAAAATAGCATAAATAGAGATTTGTTTACAATATTGACTAAAGCAAAATGGAATTGGGTTTATTGTCTTTTTTATTAATAAAAGGCCTTTCAGTTAACAGTTTGCCTTAAACCTTTCTAACCTCAAAATCCTAGAGAAAATGCTATGGCTAAATAATAAAATACTCCTTGCATTTGATGTAACAGCGTATCACGTCATTGAAATGTCTCAAAACGGCTCGCAGAGTCTTAGGTGTGGTGACTGTGTACGTGTAGGCAAACATGAAAATGCAAATGGAGAAGCAAATTTGTTCCTATTTGCATTCTGCAAAAAGGGTGAAGAGCACAGTAACATTGTTTGAGGAAGTAAACCAATGAAATATTTCACCAATAAGGGTAAATATCCTCAAGGTTAGGTTAGCACTAAAAATGAACCCAGAAAAGATGTTGATGTCAAAAGAGATCTGGAAAAATATGTTCATGTTTCCTCTATTTCCTGAGGGGAATGTGAAGTCAGTTCTGTGGGAGATAAAAGAGGAGAACAAGAGAGAAACCAGAGAAAGGGGTTCAGCTGCAGAGTCAGACAAGATAAACAACAACAACTTGCATTTATATAGCGCCCTTCACGCGGTGCAGCGTTCCAAAGTGCTTGATAGTGGCGGAGTCTGACAACGAGTCGGGGGAGAGGGATGGGGGAGGTGACCGTAAGCACAATCAAAAAGAAAGGCATTTCGGCGGGATTTAAAGGTGGGGAGGGAGGGAGGGAAGGAGCAAGACAGAGGGATTGAAGGAAAGAGTTCCAGAGTTTTGGGGCGTAGTGGCTGAAGGCACGGCCACTGATGGTGGAACGAACGCAGGGCCTAAAGTAGGGTACAGACAAATACGTGAAGGAATTAAGATGAAATACAATGAAAAATCATTAAATAAACAAGAGAAATGATTTGACCTGTGTACAAGAATTCAGTTCTACCATCTACCTGCAATATATGATAGAGGACCAGGAAAGTGGGATTAGGGAGAAGCTTGTCTCTCACTGCAAAAGCTATGATTGAAGCATCAAGGCATTTAAGACAAAATTCAATTGAATATGCATGAGGGAGAAGGGAATAGAGGGGTATACGGACAGGGGTTTATGAAGGATGTTGGCTCATCTGGAATATAATCAATGACATAGATTGCTTGTCTGTTTGAACAGAATGGTCTGTTTTGCTACTTTACCATCTATGTAATTCTATGTAACAACTGGAGATTCAGCACGTGCCAGAATCCCAACTGACTCGAGGAACAGAGAGAGATAGAGAAGAGGTTTCCTTACTTTACACGCCTCAGTTTATCCAGCAGGAAGTAGGAACCCAGTCGTTAGTCGATTGGGGGATCGCTTTTCTGGGGGGAACAATCCCTTCAATAAAAAATACATAATAATAATTTGGTGACTTAATCCACGACTGTTTGTGGGACACTGCTGTGTGCAATTGCTTTCTGTGTTTTGCCGGCAAAATATACATTCAATTCACCGTATTGTATGTTCTGTGAAGTGCTTTTAGATGTCTCGAAGACGTGATAAGGTGTTATATCGAATGCAAGGATTATTATTATTATAAGACGAGAAATAAGGAGGAAAAAAGAAAAAGAAAAGATGTAAAAATTGAAAAAAAAAGGGAAGGACAGTGAGTTTCTCCAAGTGAGACTGTGCTCTCACCAAGAAGACAAGTATTGTACATAAAAATGAATTATAAGGAAAATGATCACTGTTGGAAAAAAATCAAAAGATGAAGAAGGAAAATGCTGACTTCAAGTTGAGGCTTTTAGAATAAACCTTCAGAAATGCACAAGAGTGAATAAAACATGTGTCTGTTCCAGAAACACAGAGATTGGAGAAAAAAGAGCTGTTCAATGTTTCCACAATTACTCATCGAGGCTATTTAACTTCAAAGCCACTTGTTAAATTATATTACTGCCTTTTACAAAAGCCAGCTCACACTTTCCATGTTACATTGGGAGCGAGACTCATAATCTGCTTTTATTAAATCACAGAACACAAATATGTTAAGCAATCAATGCAATTGATATGACATTTTAGGCTTCCAAAGGATGGCTCTTTGCACTATTATGTCTGTACTGTCTTTTGTCATCTTGGAAAAGAACAACTTGAATATGTTAATTAAGCCAGAGTGCAATATGAATGGTCCAGATAGAAATAAATCAATACTTCCAAAACCAACCTTTAAAATTCCTTATTTCCATGAGTGAAACATGTAATATTAATGTGATAATTCGGTGTAACAGTTGGGCCTAAAGATTTCATTGTTTCAGTTGTTGTTTCAGATCATGAAGAGCAGCAGTTCAATGTTTCTTCATGCACACATACGTGTACCCGCACATGGAATATAAACACTGGCACGAGCTAGCTGGCCAAATGGCCCATTTTGGCATTGTAGAATGAGTATAATTTGGCTTAATGCTATATAATACACACAGCCATAAAACATACAGAAGGCCTCAGAAGTATTAAACACAAACAATTTAAAAAAATAAGAGAGGGCTTTTGTACATGTCAATTGCATAACAAGTATGAAACTTATAAGAGTTACACACCCATCAGGTATATTTGCCCCTCAGTTTCTGAAATGTTCAAGCAGTTGATATACACAAGAAATTTATAAAATAAACTCAGGCAGTATATTAGTCTATTTTGTAAATGTTCTTTTTTCTCAGGCTATAAGGTTTGCATATGATCCAATGCCAATGCCTGTACATGTACGTTAGTTACACAGTGGGAACATTGTCTAGTATGGGCCAGTTTAACTGCACTAGAAAGGATGTATATTCCCATGTAGACTTAGCAAAGCTGATGTAAGAGAACAGATTAAGGTGTATTAGTGATGGAGGAGTCAGCATTCATTTCTCTAATTGCTCAGATCTGAAGATAAAGTGATATAAAATGTACATCTACAAATATGACATGTTATTTGGGCAAAAACTGCATGAAAGCTAACCAGTGTTAGCTTCCATGCTGCTTTTGTTCTGGCTACATGTAACCAGCACAAAAACTATAAGGTTTCGCTAAAAAAAACTCTTTAGGAGTAAAATCAGTATCAAACCAAAGAAACATGAAGGGAAAGAATGAGTGACCTTGGCCTTTCTGCAAAGAATCTGCTGCATGTTTTCCTACTTAAGGCATCCATATACATAATAACATGTGCACTGAAGTGTGCAGGAAGCTTACTTGTTTCATTATGAAGATGTGGAGCAAATCCATATAGCTTTGATCGCAAGTCTTTGACATAGGTATTTAAATATCCTTACTTCCTCTGTTCTCTTGCCTCCTAACCCTCCCGCCCCTACCCCCCACCCATCTGCTTTAAAGTTGGCCAATGAGCATTTCTATATTATTGCACCCATTGAGTTCAACTCATTATTTCAATTTACAACAGAGACTTGTTTATAACAAAGCTGTCCCAGCATGAACAATTATTTGAATATTTGTTCCTTGTAATAACAGACAGCTATGTGCTAATTATCAGGATGGTCCTCTGATGCTCATTTTCGGCATGAATGAACATGTCGTAGCAATTGTTTTCACTTCACTTCTTCTCTTTAGAAGTGATCAGAAAAAACAATACCCCCTCCCCCCACCCCCCAAATACTTTGACTGTTTTCAGCTTCTTGGGCTAAGTTGGCTCTTGGAACTTGAGAGGTTCTGCTCTCCATTTTCTCACAGATTTGGTGAAGGAGATGATTCTGCTGCTCTGGTAACTTGGCTACTGTGCAGTACTACACAGGAATGTCGGTGCCTCAAATCAAATCATTTACTGCTCGGCAGCTAGCAGAGATTATTAGTGTGCAGCAAACGATAATCACGGCTCTGCTTCCATTCACAGCAGCATTACAGAGCGAAAGGTAAGGTAGAACGTGTCGCAAGCAGCCTACATACCACAAAGGATGAAGTCTGATGGCACCACTGACTGTGAGAGTGAAACTCCAGCAGCTTATAACAATGTCAAATGTAGAGACTGACAGTCCATAAAACATTCAGCTTATATTTTGCAATGTTTTAGTCCTGAGACTTGTGATGAGTGATATGAGGCTTCCATCTGTCCCACTCACTGAGGCTCCCATTTGCAAGTTTGGATTTGCTGGTACTATGTGGCGTGTTACATTACTGCCAGTCACCAACAAACATGACCAAGAAACTTGTGCCGACCTCGCTAAATGACAGAAGGAAGGGATTTTAGAAGAAAATAATGCACTATGTTTTAATAAAATTGTCTACACACTGTTTTGGCATATAATAGTGAAAGGGAAGACATTAAACCCTAAGGAAACCCAAAGAGCATCGAAAAAAGACAAACAGGAGAAACTAAACATATTAAATTACTTCTGAAAACCTTCCCTGGACCTATCCCTGCTCTTCAACTACCACCCCATTTCCAACCTCCTTTCCCTTTCCGAGGTCCTGGAATGAGTTGTTGCTTCCCAGCTTTGCTGCTTCCTCTCCTGCAACACCCTCTACGAATCCCACCCACCCCCAATCGGATTTCCATGTTGCCCGCAACACAGAAACTGCCTTGGTCAAAGGTGACAAATTACATTCTGTCCATCTGTGACTTGGGCTCCCTCTGTCTCCTCATTCTCTTTGACCACTCTGCTGCCTTTTGTACTGTTGAACACTATCCTCTTCCACCATCTCTACTCTCACCTCAACCTTCATGATCCTCTCAGATTCTATATTTTACATCTTCTCCACTTTGTCTCCACGACCAGCTTTTCTTCTAGCCTCCGCACTGTCTTGTGCGGTGTTCTTTAGGGCTCTGTCCTTGGTTCTCTCCTCTTCAACATGTATATGCTTCCTCTTGGTGACATCATCTGCAGACATGGAGTAAACTTCCACATGAATGCAGATGACACCCAACTCTATCGCTCTGCCTCCACCGTCGACTCCAGGATCACTGCTGTCCTCACAGAGTGTCTGTCAGACATCAAGTTGAGAGCTAACTTTCTACAGTTGAACATCAAGAAGACCGAGGCCTTCCTGATTGGCTCCCATCAGCGCCTCAGGTGCTGACAGCATCATCATTCATGGATGCACACTCCACCTCACTGAGCCAGTCCGGAAACTTTGTAACTTGTTTGACCCTCAACTATTTTTCCTACCCCACGTCCGTGCCATGACAAAGTCTGCCTTTGCCCACCTCCACAATATCGCCCGACTCTGCCACTGCCTCTCCCCTCAGGCAGCCAAAACCCTCATCCATGCATTTATCACATCTAGGCTTGACTCCACCAATTTCCTGCTTGTCGTCCTTCCCAACTCTTCCCTCCTAAAGTTGCAGATCATCCAGAACTCAGCAGTTCATGTTTTTTCCCGCACCTGGCTCCGTGACCCCCATCACTCCCACCATCGCCTGGCTACACTGGCTCCCCATCGCCCAGAGAATAGAATTCAAAATCCTTGCACTGGCCTTCAAGGCCCTCCACAGCCTTGCTCCTTCCTACATCTGTGACTTGGTAACTGCACATCAACCTGTCCCTTCGCTCAGCAGGCTCTGGGCTGCTCCAACCCCATCCCCACCCACCGTCTGGCCCACCCCACCAACAGTTGTAGGGCCTTCAGCCTCTCTGTCCACACCCTTTGGAACTCCATCCCACAGTCACTTCACCTTGCTCCCTCCCTTGCCTCCTTCAAGGCACATCTCAAGATCCTTCTCTTCAACCACCTTTTGGGCACCCTCCTACGCCCTCCACCCCTCCTGATCCCTACTCCCAGCTCAGATCTAAATCCCTAATTGTCCAAGCCTTGGGACATCATCCCGACTTGGAAAGGTGCCATACAAATGTAATTTATTGTTTGACATTTGGTAGGCGAACATTGTACATAGAATGAAAACCAACAAATGCTACAGGAAGGATGAAGTGCGTTCAGCGTATATAGAGAGACAAGCTAGAAGATTTGTGAAGCACTAATAGATATTAGGAGGGAGTCAATCAACAAGCATTGGGACGTCCTCCCGACGTGAAAGGCACTATACAAATCTAATTTTGGATTTTGCATTGTAACACGAAGGATGAAAGAGCCATACTCGACAACTAAAAGCCAATAGTCAGATAGATCTCAATTGTTGGAAAATAAATGGAATCGTAAGAAATGAAAGGTATGAGAATGTAATAAATGACAGCCAGCAGGGATGAGCGATGATGAACAATTAGTTAAGTTGGACTTTCAGCCTTGAAAAGAGACATATCGGAGGTACAACAACAACATAGATTTATAACAACAACAACATGGATTTACATAACGCCCTCCACGTCGGACAGCGTCTCAGAGCGCTTTACAGTTTCGGATCCTGGGATGTAATGAGTTAAGTAGGATGGGCGAAGTGTATCTAAAACAAGGATTTCAGATGCCCCAAGACGGCAGGCTGATAGGGCATAGGCTCAGGGTAGCAGAAGGCAATTTCATTACAGTCACCAGAAAGCAATTCTTTACACAACAGAAATTAACAGCTGGAATGGGTTACTGCAATAGGTGGTAGAGGCAGTACACTGGATTAAATTAAGAAACTGCTTCATACAGTAATTGGAAGAAGATAGGACAGGTGAAGAGATGAGATCAAATAGCCGTCTTCATCCAAACTTTTTCAGTGATCTTGTGATATGCTACGTGTATTATAATGGATGCCTTTAAAAACAACAACAACAAGATTTCATTTATAGAGCGCCTTTCACGTCGGGAGGACATCCCAAGGCGCTGGACAGTTGGGTTGGGACCCGAGCATTGGGGGGAAATGGTCAGGGTGAGGGGAGGGAAGGAAGGGAGCGAGGAGGGGGTAGAGAGTCGAGAGGGGAGCTGAAGGCACGGTCGAAGAGAAAGGTATTGAGACCGGCCTTGAAGGAGGAAAGGGGGGAGGCGGCGAAGGCACTGGGGGATAGAGTTCCAGAGCCTCGGGGCTGAGAGGCTGAAGGCTCGGCCACCAATGGTAGGGCGGTTGGGGCGGGGATGTGGAGCAGACCGGAGCCAGAGGAACGGAGGGTACGGGCAGGTAGGTAAGGGGATAGTAGGTCGGAGAGGTAGGAGGGAGCAAGGCCGTGAATGGCCTTGTATTTGGATGAGGATCTTGAATTCGATCCTCTGGGGGATGGGGAGCCAGTGGAGGCGAGCGAGGGTGGGAGTGATGTGGTCCGAAGCCTGGTGCGGGACAGTACACGAGCTGCAGAGTTCTGAATGACCTGCAGTGTGGAGGGAGGGCCGGGAAGGCCGGCGAGGAGAGAGTTCCCATAGTCCAGCCTTGAGGTGATAAAGGCGTGGACCAGAGTTTCAGCAGCGTGAGGGGTGAGGTAGTGCCGTAGTCTGGCGATGTTCCGGAGGTGATGGAAGGCGGTGCCAGTTGTGGCGCGGATATGAGAGAGAAAGGACAGCTCAGGGTCGAACAGAACCCCGAGGTTCCTGACTGCTTTGAGAGGTGGAGAGTGCAGCCTTGGATGTTGATGGTGTCAGCGCCTGAGGTGCGGAGGCGCTGACACAAACCAATGAGGAGGGCCTCAGTTTTGCGCACGTTGAGCTGAAGAAAGTTGTCTCTCGTCCAGGACTCGATGTCGGACAGGCAACTGTCAGGACATCGGTGGTCGTGGAGTTGAGGGTAGAGGAGGAAAGGTAGAGTTGGGTGTCATCCGCATACATGTGGAAGTTAACCCCATGTCTGCGGATGATGTCACCACAGGGGGAGCATATAGAGGGTGAAGAGGAGGGGACCGAGGACAGAGCCCTGAGGGACACCACACGAGACAGTGCGGGGGTTGGAGGAAAAAATGTTTGTGGAAACAAAATGAAGACAGTGGGAGAGGTACGACCTAAACCACTCAAGGACAGGGCCTGGAAGGTTGAGGTGGGAGAACAAGTGGTGGAGGAGGATAGTATGGTCGACCGTATCGAATGCGGCCGATAGGTCGAGGAGGACGAGGAGGCAGAGGGAGCCCTGGTCGCAGATGGTCAAGATGTCATTAGTGACCTTGACCAGGGCAGTTTCTGTGCTATGGGCAGCACGGAAATCCGACTGAAGGGGTTCGAATAATGAATGGGTGGAGAGGAAAGAGCGTAGCTGGGAGGCGGCAACTCTTTCAAGGACCTTGGACAGGAAGGGGAGGTTGGAGATGGGCCGGTAGCTTGATAGCTGCGACGCATCAAGGGAGGGTTTGGAAGGAGTGAAGTGGAGATGGGGTCAAGGGAGCAGGTGGTGGGTTTCAGGGACAGTATGAGGTTGGTGACAGAGGGTGGGGAAACAGGTTCGAAGGTGTGTAGGAGTCGGAGTGTGGGAGGGAAGGGGTGGGTGGAAGTTAGAGGGGCAGTGACCGCGGAGCGGATTCCCTTGATTTTGGATTCAAGGAAATCCAGCATCTCCTCCCAGTGAAGGTTGGAGGAGATGACCTGCGCGGGGTGGCGGTGGGGACGGAGGAGTCGGGATGTGGTAGAAAACAGAAGCCTGGGGTTGTTCTTCGCCTCCAGGATTATCCTGGAGTAGAAGGATGACTTGGTCGAGGATAGAGTGGAGCGGTAAATTTTGAGGAGGTCCAGCCAGATTTATCGGTGGACTGTTAGGCCAGATTTGAGGCAGGTGCATTCAGCGGCCCGCACCTGGCTCTTCAGTGAGCAGAGATGGGTGGTGAACCAGGGGGAGGAGCAAGTGTAAGAGAAAGTACGGGTGGTGATGGGGGCAAGAGTGTCGAGTGTGGAAGAGAGGGTGTTGTGGAGGAGGGTGAGAGCAGAAGAGGGGTCAGTGAGGGATGAAGGCCAGAGGGAGAGGAGTTCAGAGGACTCCAAGGCAGTGGTTAGGGATTGTGGGGGGAACTTCTTCCAGGGGTGGTAGAGGATGGTGGTGGGTCTGGTGGAGGTGGGGAGGGGGGTGGAGGTGTTGAAGGAGATGAAGTGGTGATTGGAGACGGCCTTGTCGGTAATGGTGACATCCGAGACACTGAGGCCCCGGGTGATCACCAAATCGAGTGGGTGGCCGTGACTGTGAGTGGCGGAGTTGATGTGGAGGGAGAGGTTGAGCGAGGAGAGCAGGGAAGAGAAGTCCGAGGAGATGGAGCAGGAGGGGTTGAAGTGCAGGTTGAAGTCACCCAGGATGATGAGGCGATCAGAGCAGAGGCAGAGAGATGTTAGTAGGGTAGAATTATCGAAGATGAAGGTGGGAGAGGTTTTAGGGGGCCGGTAGAGGAGGAGGATAGGAGGGGTGGGAGAGGGTGAGGTGCTCAAAAGAGGGGAAAAAGCCAGAGGAGTAGGCGGATAGGGCAAGTGGTGTCCTTGAGATAAGGGCTACACCACCGCCACGGCGGTTGGGGCGAGGGATGTGGTGGGAGGTGTAGCCGGGTGGTGTGGCCTCCGTGAGGGGGAAGGTGTCGCCTGGGGTGAGCCAGGTTTCCGTTAAGGCCATGATGTCAACGCTCTCATCAAGGATGAGATCGTTGATGACCAGGGCCTTGTTGCAGAGGGAGCGGACATTTTGCAGTCCGATGTGGAGGGAGCGGTTGACAGAAGGGTGTGTGGGGAGGGGGGGGGTCCAGGTTGTGAGGCAGGGGTGGGGGAATGGGGATGAGGGAGGAGAGGTTGGCTCCCCGGGTCTGTGTCCGGGGTGGCTGGCGAGTGTGGTGGGGAATGGGGCAGTCGGTGTGGCTGCTGCTGGACAGCCAACGCCGAGTGCCATGGTGAGCCCGGCGGAGGATTCCCAGGCTGGAACAGAGGGAGGTTGTGGGAGGGTCAAGTGGGGATAGAAGGCGAGAGGGACGGAGAGAGAGGAGGACAGAGCGGGAGAGATGCAGAGGGGGGAGGGTTTGGGGGGAGGGAGGAGGGGGGAGGGAGGGAGGGGGTGAGGGGGCTCGGGTCGGAGTGGCAGCCATAATGAGCACGCGGGGTCGTGAGTGAATTAATATGCAGTAAGATGCGCTCCCACATACAATTATCTAATATTATTTACTGTCTGTACACATACTGTGCATTTTATACATGATTCTATTTCAGCAGTCCGTCTTGGACACTGGTTTTCTATGGAGGCTTGCAGTTGAATATGAAATCTCAGTACTTTGTAACAGCACACAGTGAGAATCACCGATATTATGAACTAGATCCTAAATCTTACTTTTGGATCAGATCACAAGTTGACAAGAGAGGTTTGGGTAAAGAAAGCTATTTGGCCCATTTGATTTCATCCTTTCAGAATACCTACATGACCTTCTTCCCATTACAGGAGAGAGTTTTTTTTTAAAAGAAAGAATTACATTTTCTAGCTGAACTACCCTTCCTGGTAACTACTCCAGTAATTAATTATCCTCTGGGTAAAGAAATACTTCCGGGAGTCTGTCCTGAATTTGCCTGTTGCAATTCTAAATCTATGTCTTGTTTTTACTGTCACAGGGTATCCAAAAGTACTGCATTAAAATGGTGTATACCTCTCTAAGGTCTCCTCTAAGACATCACTTTCAAACTGAAGAACCTGAGCTTATCTAATTGTTGCTCATAGCTCATTCTTCTAAAAATGGGGATTGTCCTCATTGCTCTCCTCTGCACCAGCATATGGATCTGGTCATCCTTCTTAAGGCAGCTGATTTAATATTCCAAGGTCAGTTTACAGGGCAATCAATTATCCTCTACATATCAGAAATCTTCATTAGAAAACTATTCATTTAGTTGCAAACAATGCAGTCACACACTTAGTATTTAACTGCATGCATTCGTTGGTTATATGGAGCTGATTCTGAGTAGACATTTAGATAGTATAGATAGTAAACATGAATTCATTTTCAAAATATCTAGTTCTTGGTGTAAGTATAATTCAAAACAATGCCTGTGTTTCCTCTCAATGTTAATTATTCTGGATTAAGTCACTGGTTGTGTTTGTGTTGTATTTCATATGCTTTGTTCGTTCCCATGAAAGGATCACACAGCACTGAACTTACTAATGACATGTCACTCAAATAGAAGAGTGATCGAGTAATCTCACTCCCTAATGTTCCTACTTCCTACACCACGGTACTTTCAGGATGTGATAAACCTCTCACATCTGGTACATCATTTACACTGCCTGCTGGGACTTCAGTTACCTTCAACATCAACTCCTAACAAAGGTGGATAGGCTCGACCATGGAGAGGTAGAAAAGCTACAGTACAAATTGTTTGCAAGTGGACAGGCACTAGCTGGATGTTACATAACCTGCTGTTCTTAATCCTTGAGGGGAACTTAAGTCTGAATTCACCTCCAGCCAAACCCATGGAGGTTTCTCTTACGCTGTGGACCTCTTTAGCAGTTCAGAAACGTAATCCACGTCAGCTGGACATGAATCAATATAGGATCATTATTGCATCAATACCAATGATGTCATTGGGTAACTCCTAGTAAATAGGCTTAGAATTTTTAACTTAAAATTGTCAAATCTCTGATTCTTTATATCTTTCTGGTCACATGCGCAGGTCTGTTCAACGTGTTGCTAAAAACACCTTCTGCAAAACCAAGGACAATCTTTATCTTCCATTTGTCCTCGCATCCATGCTTATGGATGGAGCCCTGTAGTTTAGTGGTCAGAGCACTTGCCTCGGAAGCAAGAGGACCTGGGTTTGATTTCCAGACAGGGCGAAATGTTGGGCAAGTTTCCTTACTCTTCACGCACCTGTTTACCCAGCAGCAAGTAGGAATCCGGTTGTTAGTCGATTGGCAGAGCACTGTTCCGGGATAATACTCCCTTAAAAAAAAAGTATTATAAATTTTTGGACACTCAATCTTTGTTTACAGGAACTTGATTTAAGTAGCATTCTGATTCAAGACTAGAGTCCTGTAGCTCAGTGGTTAGAGCACTCGCTTTGCAAGCGAGAGACCTGAGTTCAATTCCAGGCAGAGGGCGAAACCTCGGGCAAGTTTCCTTACTCCACACAGAGCCTAATAATAATCCCTCCAAAACCCAAAACAATAATAAATTGGTCATTTTCAATCTACGACTGTTTGTGGGACATTGCTGTGCGCAATTGGCTGCCGCGTTCGCCCACAAATATACAGTCAATTCACTTTACAGTGTGTTCTGTGAAGCGCTTTGGGACGTCCTCCCGACGTGAAAAGCGCTATATCAAATGCAAGGATTATTATTATTATTGACAATTATCTTTAACTTTATTAGTCTATCGATACTAAATTCTGTTGATATCATTCAGTCCAATAAATTTGTAGGCCAAACTAGCGGCAAATTTGAACTAGATAGGTTTGGGCACATGAGGGAAAATCTAGCTCTTGAGTTAAAGTTATGCCTCTGGGCTAAAGAAATAATAGAATTGACAGAATGAAACCCTCACCCAGCAAAAGCCTAGCTTAGTCGCTCGATAGCCCTAAATGAACCAGATATACATGAGTGGCTGGATATCTTCCAGAAAAATACTTCACATCTCTAGGCATTTAGTTATATTTATGATGTCACTTTCATGATGTTGTGGAGATAGTGAGGTTACCTTGGTTAACACTAAACCTAATCAGGAACTGATCTTCATCTGGGTCTAACTGACAGAAAGGAGTTCACACGGAGTGATGGACTGTTCAGCAGTATATTAATCCTCTTATTGACTAAAGAGCTGTAATAATCACTCTCGTCCCTTTGTGCTTCAGAATCGACTGTTAATAATCAAATAATAATCCTTACATTTAGTATATCGCCTTTCACATCAGGAGGATGTCTCAAAGCGCTTCACAGGATATATTGTGAAGTGTACTATATTTTGTAGACGAACAACACAGCCAATTTGCACACAGCAGTATCCCACAAACAGCCATGAAATGAATGACTGATTTTATTTGGGGGACTGTTGGCCAGGACACAGGGAGAAACTCCCTTCTCTTTTTGAATAGTGTCATGAGATCTTTAATGTAAAAAACAGGCAGACGAGGCCTCGGTTTAATGTCTCAGCCGAAGTATGGCACCTCCAATAATGCAGTACACCACCAGCACTGCATTTGAGTGTCAGTTTAGACAATATGAGTTATAAGTTATGAAGTGGGGTTTGAACCCACAATCGCCTGACTCAGAGGTGAGAGTGCTACCAACTGAGCCAGGCTGACACAACTCCTGTTGTTACAATCACAGGAAGTCAGATCTCGAGAATACTATAAAATAGTAGGCTCTAAAATGAAATAATTTCAAAGGGAGTTCCTTAGTCAAAGCACTTGAAAGTACACTTCCTCATACACAATCTACCATTGAAGTGGAGATCCCATGGTTCCATGTGATGTAATTCTGGTTACCAATAGAAGTCTCAAGCTCTTTGCTTAATGAAGGAATTCCCCCATTTGAAGTGAGACCTCTATGTCTAATATTTTCCACTTTGCCTTTTTGACCCTGGCATTGTAGGAGGTTCTATTATTTACAATAGAAACTCAGGCTATTTGCAGATGCTCTGGATGTGAGAGGGAGAAGTGGCACATGGTCAGGACTCATTATCGCCTGGAGACTTTGCAGATTTGAAAAGGCAAGAGCTACCAGGTGCACGAGTCCTATCCAGCATTGAAAATGAAAAACAGATCCTTGTTCTCATTAATCGCAGCCCTGACAGATTCCCATTGATTTAATTCATGCATTATCTTGTCAGTTTAATTCTTAGCTAAACGAGTCAAGCAGCTGACCTGCTCATTAAAATGTAATTTTACCATAGGGGTAAGTAGTAGGAATGATTGATACTTAACCCAGATGACTCTTGTTAATTCTTTGTTGGGGCCTGGGATGAAGGTTGGGAAGTATGTTTTGTTTCTTTACGTAATCCCATTTGTAGGGCTTTTCTGCACAGGAGAGAGCAGTGGGATGATGTTGGCAGGGCAAGGGTATTCCTTGGGGTGTGTCTGCTTCTTAACAGCGCTGTCAGTGTGATTACTGTTTCAGACTGATATGGGATGTCTTTTTCTGAGTAACCACTGTGTACTGTACTCACTCTCTAGAACAACATCATGAAACAATAAAGGAAAGGCTGTATAGCACTTATCACTAAAGCTTGGCCATAAGTCTTTGCATTGGATTTAAACATCTGCTGGGATTGTCGGATTTAAAGCTATTTCAAATAATCAAATCTTAAATCACACAACAATTTACATTGATACAGCACCTTTCAAGGTTAGGAAGATGTCTGAAAGTGCTTCACACAACTGTTTGGGAGGGGATAGCTGGGGAGAGGGGAAGGTAGGAGGGGTGGGGGAGAGTTAACCGAAAGCGAGATTGAAAAAACTGAATTGAAAAGGTACACGGTTTTATCACCTACTACTGACAGACGCTTCACAGTATAATTTCACAAGAAATAACTCCAGTATTTTACTTTTCCAAAAGATTTCTGAGTAAATTAATTTTTATGCAATTAGGGCAAATCATTGGAATGTAATCGCTGAGCCTGAGAATTTCCCAGATCCCACTCTTAACACGAGACAGTACATCACTGCTCTGTGGTCTGCTGCCTCAAACATCTCACATCAGAGCTAGGTGAGTCATTGAATGGATTCTCTCAACCACACAGCGTTGACAAACTCCCTGGGTAGCAGAACCTTTATCATAATCTGTTCAATAAAGACCTCACACTGAATCTCATCTTGAAGTGTTTAGCAAATTTTACGAGATTCAAAGGTTTCTTTTTACTCTTACACAATGCCCCATGGCACTACCAAAAAAATATAAGAGATGCTAACCTCTTTTTGGGAGTTAAGGCAGCACTGTAAATGTCTTTACGTCTAAAGACACCTGAGAGTCGTTACACCAGAGTAGCTAGTACTTAGGAGCCTCTACACCAAGTGTTTTTAATGTGAAATTCGGTTACTTGAATATTGGATAATTGAATAGTTCAGTTTACTGAATGGAACATAGAGCTCCGAGAGATGAGTCTCCTATTATGTTTAGTCCGGTTATATGAATAGTTTGGTTTATTGAATCATTTTCAGTGTCAGACTGAGTATTTAATTCACAGAATTTCATTGTATATGGTAAAATTGTATAACTATAAAATTCCCTTAGTGGAAAAACAAGCCTGCAAAACATTATTCAGAAAGAAATTGCTGAGATCCCGTTCATAAAAGCCAGACAACAATATTAATAGTGTTGTCGTAATTGAATTGAGCTATAGGAGAAAGTCTGTAATGAAATGAAAACTTAGAATTTAAGACAGAGATGTACCCGTTCATTTCAATAGTAACTTCGATAGAACACAGTTGGTCTTTTATGGGTATAACCAACCAACAACACTATGGTTAATGTCATAACATGCAATAAAACTTGCTGTAGGGCGTACCTGCTGTTCATAATTGGCAATGCTGCTATAAATAAACATTACAACAACAAAAAATAAATAATCAAACATGGTGAATAACAAATAAATAAATAAAATTGGTCATTCGCTTCATGGCTGTTTCGGTGATATTGGTATGTAAATTAACTGTTGCATTCACTTACAAAATACACAATCATTATGCCTTAGAGTGGGTCCTGGACTATTGAACCTCTGTTTCAGACTCAGATCGTCTGGTTGCACACCAGGAATCTTAACCGGTAGACCATATTTGACCGCGCATTTGATCATCTTTTCCCACCCCACTGCCCTCGGTTCCTATCCCTATTTCGGGTACCAAGCAAGTATTGTTAAGTGCCTTGGTATGTTCTTCCGATATGAAAGGTGCTATGTAAATGTAGATTTGTATTGTTTTCTAATTGAGACAGCAGCATTGCACGTCACCTTGCCTGAATGCTCCAATCCATACCAGAGACTTTTGTCTTGAAGCCCTAATCCAGATTGTGAAGTAAAATCCTTTGGGCCAGAGAGAATGCCCATTTTGTCACTCTGCTTCACATCCAGTCCAGAAACTAACAAAGAAAACTTGTCACACTCTCTGAGGGCCAAAACATGGCTTAACGTTCATTATAGAATCAACTACACATAGTAAAACAAACAATTGGCCTATTTAGGATAGAAAAGATTATCACAGCTCATCTGTCCAGAACAAAAACAAGAACAGAAAGCAATGGAGAGTAAGTCACCTTATATACAATAGGTTTACATTATATATAGCAGGCTCACTTTACATACAGCAATCCCACTTAATATACAGTCAATTCACTTTTCAGTATTTTCTGTGAAGTGCTTTGAGACATCTGAAAGATGTGATAAGGCACTATATCAAATGCGAGGAATATTATTCTTAATATACAGCAGAAGCCCAATCTATATACAGTAGGTCCACCTTAGATACAGGAAACCCATCTTAGATACAGTGAAGCCACTTCACAGACACAGCTTACAACCAGAGAACTAAATTAACTCATGAGGGAAATTCAATCCATTCCATTACAATCGTAGAATAAAATTCTTGACTAGCAATCACCCTATAAACCAAACCCTATGTAACAAAAACTGCACATACAGAGCTTTTTTGGGAGGAGGGAATGAAGTAAATAGTGCAAATTTGTGATTCATAGAGTTCAAAGAATGAGTCTGACTGAGATGCTGTTTTCACAGCAAATCAGCAAGCTTTTAAAATGTTTGAGTTCAAGTCTCTGAATGCTGTGTACCTTGCACTCAAGAGCTGGGGTTTTAATGTGTAATAGCAGTTTCTCGGGTTTCCAACTAACTCTGTACCACTGCATATGAATTCCTCAGCCCATCTGGTGTTGTTTTATTCTAATACTGTACTGAACAATCAGTCCCAGGTGTTGCAGTAAAGATAGAAAGTTCAAATCTGTTTAATATCAGGACATCCTAAGAGTCTGCATAAAACTCAGCTACTTCCGGATGTTGTCCAAATCACCTTCTCAATGTCAAAGCTGGGAGAATAGGGCTTTGTCGTAGTTAGAAAACATTCTTCTTTCTCTTCCCCCCGTTCACTCCCATCATTGGGGAGCAATGCTTTAAAAATGCATTAATCCGTGGGCTGTAAAACTGCTGAAATGCTAAAGAGATGACTTCTAATTTAAATTTAAGAGCACAAAAAGTGTTTTTTCTTGGTCAGCCGGGTGTCTGACACATGTGGAAACCCATCATCGTGCTTAAGAGTATCCAAACCAAGCTGAGATTTCCATGCACCCTACCTACATATGGAAATACCAGAGATAGATTGTTGGCTTACCTAATTCTGGAAAGTATTAGGCGTAGGTTGGCAAGAAGCATGGCTCATGATGTTAAAAAGTCCTGGATAATTGAGGTTTTGCATCCAAGCTAAGGATTGGATTCAGGAGGAGAGCAGCGATGGGGATAGAGGGAAGATGACCAAAGGTGCGGTCCAAAAGGAAGGTCTTCAGATAGATTTTAAAGGGGTCAAGGAAGGAGTGAGGTGAAGGGCTGGAGTTCCAGAGAATGGGGAAGATAGGCTAAAAGCTCAATTGCTGATGATGGGTTGGACAGGGTGGGGGTTGTGAAAGAGGCCAGTCTCTGCTGAGCAGAAGGAGTGGACAAGTTGGTAAGGTTTAAGAAGTTCGCGGAGGTAGGGTGGGACAAGACTTTGGAGGGATTTACAAATGAGGATGAGGATCTCATACTCAATCCTCTGGGAAATGGGGAGCCAGTGGAGGTGGCTGGCTGGTTACCTTCTGATTTAGAGGATGGCCCATGAAATTCTTGGAAAAGGTGGGACACAGGGTGACTGCCAAGTCAGAGTGGCTGATTCCTCGAGTCACTGCACCAAGATACTCAGCCCAAGAATAATATTGCTGCCTATGTAGGTTAGGACTGGATATGTGTGATGGTTAATAGGGCAGATTCAATGTCAGATAATGTAACCAAAGTTTTTCTGTTTTTATCAGCTGAAGTCATAGGGAAACTGAAACTACAGTCTGCTAGACATTCATCCACTGAACACAATATTGTCAGGAAAACTGCAAAGGGAAGAGGAGCTGTTAAGCGAAGCAGAAGGATTTTAAAGCAACACTAGAAGCCCCCTAAAGCATTCTAGGACTGCAGCAAAGGCAGATTATGATTGAGGGTCTTGAGGCTAGGAGGCTCCTTAGAAACATGAAGCAGGTTCTATGGGTAATCACTTTGTAAAGGACTGCAACTGCACAAGAACAATCCCAAATCTGTTTACCGCTGGCATTCTGCCATTGATTATGGTCTGGGGCTTCATAACACACCAATGAGGGTGTTCTTGGAGTCTGGTGGGGAGTATTATGCTGAGTTAGCATATGGAAAGATGGCAGAGGGTTGGAGGACATTGATGGACTTAATGATCCAGTCCACAAGGGGGAAATAGGACTCAGTAGTGCACCCCTTGCCTGGTAATGGAATATCTGAATAGAGTAGTGGACTTGGTACTCCAGTACCTGAGCTAAGCAGATCTGCTGTACTCCAGACGTGTTTGATGATGGATCAGCCACCGATGGTAACTGGTGGACGTTGGAGGAGCAGCCCAGTCACTAAAGGCAGGGATTCTGACCTGTAATGTTAGGCTAGTCTGATTTGGTTCCCCTCGTGCCACAGGGCAATGTGAAGCGAGCGGAAGCTGGCAGAGTTCACCGTGTGCGAGTTTCTTCCATCCACTACCTGATACCAGCTCTTCCAGGAGAACCCAATACTATGAAAACCAGCCATTGCCGCAGCAGCATCGGTTGTCATTTTTGTCCTAGTTTTGTCCTATTTCGTGAGCTCAGTTGACATTTTTGTCCTATTTTGATAGCCTTTCTTGCATTTATTTTTCCACATTTCTAGCTGCATTTCATCTTCAGCTCTGACAGGCTTCATTCTTTCACGGCCTATTATTTTTGGAACAGGAGAATCTTTCATCCCAGGCAACATGACACCGGCTCACTTTCATTTCCTTTTGAACTTCTGTTAGGTATTAATTGTGAGCTGAAGGACTAAAATCATTCTTAAAATTAAAATTGCCCCAGCCAACCTTCCCTCCTTTGGAATTCTTCAGAAGTTATTCAACGTATTTTCATTTTCCATTTAAAATGACTGGGAAGCACATTGAGTTACTCTTTACAAATTGTTTGTTAAACTGAACAGACATTCATGTGTTGTTGATGAAAAAAACGTCCCATTGAATTCTAATTTAGTCACCCAGAAAAAGAAGGTTTAGCCGGATACTCGCGAAATAACAACAAATTGTATATATATATATATACATATAGGGCCTTTCACGTCGGAAGGATGTCCTGAGGAGTTGGCCAATTATGGGTTTGCACCCGGGTTGGGGGTTGAAACAGGGGTGGAGGGTAAGTGGGGTGGGGGGTAGGAGCGCGGCCGATGGCATGGTCAAAGAGGAAGATCCTGAGACAGGACAGGCATTGAAGGAGGTGAGAGAGGGGACTCAAAATTTACTGGCCCTCTGTTTGCGAACAGGTTGCTGGTCTGTTGGCAAAGGAAAGGTTGCCAAATAATGGAATGGGTGTAAGAGTGTGAATCATTCGAATAAATAATCTAACCCTTGCCTCCTGCAAGAGTGTAGGCCATCGTCTACACCCTGGCCACTGACTGGCTGGCAGTCCACCCTGCCAATCCTTTGATCCTAGATTACGCCCCCCCCCCTCCGCTTTTCACCTATCTCTATGAACAGAGACAGTGCAAGTTCTTTATTTCCTCTTGTTTTCTTTCCATCTCCAAGGCACCTTTCTGGCAGCATAGAAAACGTCCCTCTCCAGCACCCTAAATACCAAATAGAAACAGCCAAGAAAGCAATGTTAAAGGGAATCCAAGGAATCGTTGCTGCGCTGAGAGAATATGAAAGCAGTATTGGGCACATCGTCTGTTACACCATTGTCTCCAGGTCACAAATGAACTCCTCGAATTGTCAACTTAGCTAAATTAATCCCCAGCAAAATAAAAATCAGTCTGTCAGCAATTTACAATTTCTTCCAGGCCACCAATTAGTGATGAGAAAAATGCACTGAACTAACATTTCTCTGTGCAATGAGTAAAAGAAAATGTGTGAGTAACTATGTGGACCACTTCTCATTCTCAAGGAAGCCCTTGCACTCCTTTAAATGCTGAGTAAACGCAATGCACGTAAATATGTTGGCTGTGAGTTGTTCTTCAAACAGTTTGAGTAAACAACACTAAAATCACCATCTGCACATGATCTATAACTCTAGCTGACTCAGAGTATTTCAGTGGAATGAATTTACTTGAATTCCACAACTGATCACAGGGCAGCCTTCCTGCACAGCATCAACAAATTGGTGTTCTTCTTCAAAACTTCCTCTAATTGATCCTATCATGTCATGTTGACCCTAGAGTCAGAAGAGGATCCTGTCTTATATCAGTGTGGTTTCCATTTCCCACAGCAGCTATCCTTTCTTAGTGAGAGCGCTAACATAATCAATTGAACAACAACAGTTTAAACTTACATATTGTCTTTCACGTTGGGAGAAGGTCTTAAAGCACTTTACAATGGCTTGTTTAGAGCCTGAGCTGCGAGAAAATGGGTGGGGAAGGGGAACCGGTTGAAATCACAGGCAAAGCTGTGGCTTTTGAAAGCAGAAAGCAATAGGGATTCCAAGAGAGAGTTTCCAAGGGTGGAGGAAAACTGGCTGAAGGCTCACCCGTCGATAAAGGGGCAGAGCAAGCAAGGGAGGAAGACAGGGCAAGCCAGAGTTGGCTTGCCATTGAGGGCACTGCCTGGCAAGCTTTTCTGCTGCTTCCCGTTAGGGCTTTGACTTGTAGGATTAACACGAGCCGAGTGAGAAGGGTCCCTGATCCCAGTGACAGGATACATCAACATCCATAGTGTTCCAGCATAGGTCCTATCATATACTGTACTTACCTCTAATATAACAATACAGTGAGAAAATATAGCTGCTTCCTCTTTCCATGGTATAATAAAAAGAGAAGTCACTGGGAACACTAAACAGGTCAGGCAGCATCTATGGAGAGAGGAAAGTGAGTTAATGTTCCAGGTCGATGACCTTTCCTCTCTCCTTGGATGCTGCCTGACCTGATGAGTGTTCCCAGTGACTTCTGTTTTTATTTCAGATTTACAGAATCTGCAGTATTTTTCTTTTTGATCTCTCCACAGTATTCATCATATTTTTATTGTATTTGTCAAAACTTTTTTTTAGTTAGTAAGGAAAGCATTGTGAAGTTTCATAAAAGACTGAATAGCATAATTATTAAATTCAGTATTATCACATTGAATCTGTGATGAATCTGTATTTTTCCATTCATTCAAGACTGTGGAACTGAACACCTTCCCTACATCTTTGGCACAATGGTTTATCCAAAGAAAATATCAGCTGATACATGCATACACCCATCATCATGCTAAAGGGTAACCAAACAAGACTGAGCTCCACATATGCAGAAAGGAAGAGGGATTTCAGGAAAGAGTTTCAGAAAGTGGCTGAAGGCTTATCCATGGATGGTGGGACAGAGCAAGGTGAGGAGAAAGCAGGGGGTATGAACTAAGCCAGAGTTGGCTTGCCAATGAAAGAACATCAAGTAGCCTTCCCATTGCTTGTCCTACACATGGAAATTCTCCTGTCTCTGGAATGCAATATGCACACTCTCCCTGGAAAAATACATCCTGCTTACCTTTTCCCAGAGAGTATTAAGCACTGGTTGACAAGAGCCAAGGCTTGGGGACCCCAGAGTGGTGGACTGCTGGATTTTAACCCGCTAAGACCACATTGTTTGCCACTGAAAGCACACTATGGCAAGCTTTCCCCCTGCTTGTCCATTTCAGATCCACCCTACCCATCAGGGCTTTGCTTTGCAGGGCGGGGAATGAGAGGCAGGCCAGAGTCCACTGAGCGGAGGGAGCGGGCAGGATGGTAGGGGGTTAGGAGGTCACAGAGGTAGGGGGGAGCAAGACCATGGAGGACTTTGAAGATGAGGACCAGGATCTTGAATTGTATCCTCTGTGTGATGGGAAGCCAGTGGAGTTGGGCAAGGATGGGGGTGATAGTGTCAGGAAGCCTGGTGCAGGAGAGGACACCGGCTGCAGGGTTCTGGATGACCTGCAGCCTATGGAGGGAGGAGTTGGGGAGGCCGTCAAGCAGGGAGTTTGCATAGTCAAGCTTCAATGTAATGAAAGCGTGTATGAGGGTTTTGATGGCCTGCGGTGTAGGCAGTAGTGGAGCCGGGCGATGTTGTGGAGATGGGAGAAGGCAGAGCAGGGTCATGGCATGGATTTGGGGTACAAAGGATAGTTGAGGGTCAAACAAGACCCCAAGATTCCAGGCTGGCTTAGTAAGGTGGAGTGTGCATCCATGGATGGTGATGCTGTCAGCGCCTGAGGTGTGGAGGCAATGATGGGAGCCAATCAAGAGAGCCTCGTCTTGTTGATGTTGTGAAGCTCTTTGAGACATCTCAAAGATGTGATTAGGCACCAAATAGGAGTAGTTTAGTTTAGTTTTTCCTGTAGTTTAGTGATTAGGGCACTCGCCTCACAAGCGGGAGGGCCTGAGTTCGATTCCCGAGCAGGGCGAAAACTTAGGCAAGTTTCCCTACTCAACACACATGCCTCTGGTTACCCAGCGGTAGTAAGAACTCAGATGTTAGTCGGATGACCTGGTGGATAGCTTTTCTGGGGGTAATAATTCCTTCAAATAAAATAATAATAATTTGGTCACTTAATTCACGACTGTTTGTGGAACACTGCTGTGGGCAATTGGCTGCCATGTTTCGCCCAAAAAACATACAATCAATTTGCTTTACAATATATTCTGTGAAGCGCTTTGAGACGGCTCGAAGATGTGATAAGATGCTATATCATATGCAAGGATTATTATTATATTCACACTTTAACCTCAAGGTAGAAATAAAGGTATTCAGCAGTATTTAGGCTTGTGATAGTTATTAACACTTCATAAAAGTAAAAGCATCCAACAAACAATCCCAGAATTCATAACTGTGCCAGAGATACAGTATATTTGATCCTGATGTGCAAAGGTAGCTAAAACTGTTTCAGTATTGCACCCGTCTTGTGACTGCCTGGGTGTCTGTTTCTTCAGATCTACTTACTGTTTCTAGGAGTAAAAGAAAACCAAAAAGGAGGCAAATTCTGCCAAGTCCTCTTAATCCCACCTGACCATGTTCTGCAAAAGTCACTCTTTCTGAAATATTATATGCTGTACATCGTGCCCGTCAGCAGTGGTGCCAGGTGTTACTGGTGTAAGAAGCCGGAGTGAAATCCAAGCAATTATCTTCTATTAGGTTTTATTATTTTATGGAGAGATCTTATTTCAGACAAAGCAGCAAAGGCTTGTCTGGGAAACCTTAGCTCCAATTAATCCAAGTGCCTTTAGAACAGAAACAATTTAGGAGTCTCTTGCTAGAGTGACATGTTGCGGTGTGTCCTTAACATACTGCGCAGACCTCAGATTTCACTGTGCATTATTTCTGTTAGGCACACTGGAGTGATAGGGTAAGATGGTTACCCAAATTTCAATTAGATCTCAGTACCAACAGAAGATCACACAGTGAGAAGCATTAGCAAGAGAATATTTCTAACTTTTCTTTTATGTTTGTGTAGTTATTTTCTTCCTGCTCTACCTTACGAGGTCTAACTTAGAGCCAAAAGCTGTGGCATTTTTTTATTGGAAGGAAGTATTCACACCCAAATAAGCATTTATTTTAATTGAGACAATGTGTGAAATTTGGATGAGTTTATATTTTGCACTGGATAAAATGATAATTCCTCTACTTATGCGTGCAATGCCATTGTAAATGTAATTACATTTCTTTCGTTTCACCATCTAAACTTGCTACCTTCAGCTGGTAACACTCTTGCCTCTGAGTCAGAAGTTTGTGGGTTCAAGCCCCACGTGGGGACTTGAAACTCACACATGATCTCTGCTGACATTCCCATGCATTGCTGGCGGCTTGCTACATTTTTGGAAGTGTCGTCCTTTGGCTGAGACGTTAAACCGAGGCCCCACCTGTCTGTCCAGATCAACGTTAAACATCTCAGGGAATTCTTCAAAATCAGAAGCGATTGTTTTTCCGGTTTCATGGTCAACAATTCCCGAAATAAAACATTCGGCATTCACTCTATGGTTGTTTGTGAGTCATCCCTGTGCCTAAATTGGCTGCAGCATTCACCCACAATGTACACAGTCACTCCATTTTGCAGTATGTCCTGTGAAGCACTTTGCGACACCCAGTTGATGTTATAAATGTAAGTATTATTATTCAAGGGTCATTTAAAGTTTTCTTTTACCAATTTTAACCATAAATATCCTTTGTTTTTTGTTCAATACAATGCAATAAAATGTACATTAACATAATGTCTTTCACATCAGGATGGGAGTGATAGGCTTACAGAGGCTAATGCGGGAACGGGCACGAGCTGCAGAGTTCTGGATAATCTGCAGCTTGTGAAGGGAATTGGAGGATAGCAGACAATTGCTGTACTGTTGCCTGGTGAAACCAATCGGTAAACAGTACATGTCTTAAAAAAAAATCTCTTGCTCTTTGGCTTTTCAAATTCTATGTCACTAACCCCTGGAATTCCCTCCCTCTACCCCTGCATCTTATATAAACTTGGAGAACTAGGTTTCTTCCAGAAGATGAGCTAACATTATGGTGCACACCAGTTCATGAGATGGTTTAGAGGTTGCTTACCTGGTCTCGATATTGTATTCGGCTGTGTTGGAAAGCAGACCTCAGAATACACCAAACCTCGACCTCCGGCACAACGTCTACATGGTCTAATCTAAAAGCACACACAAAAAAACTTTGACAGTCGGATGCAACAGTAAAAGTTGACATTTACTTGGCCTTGCTCCAGTTATTCAACTTGAGATCAATATGTTCATTCATTCTTCTTCCATTTCCCAAACCTTATGAGTAGAGTTCATTTTGCAGGCTGTTACGTGCTGACATAGTGAGATCACCACATGCTTTTATAGTCATCTGGCAGGTTTCAATGTGAATAGGGACCAAAATTTACCTCTCCTAAAGGGAAGCCAGGTCTTGTTTTGTGGATTTCTTAATCGGATTTCCTAATAAGGAATCATATTAGAATTCACATTGATCAATCCATTGGAAGGTTCACTACGGAAACAGATTGCATTAAAGGGGAGATCTTGAGGATTGGAATAGCATACTTCTGGTTACCTGGTGCCCCATTTGATTTACTCTGTTCCTGATTATGGAATTCTGTTAACAAATACTGCAAATTAGAACAATACGTATCCCCAAAGGATCAAGTCTTTTTATGTACAATAATCCTTGCCTTTGGTAAAGTGCCATATTACGTTGTTGAGACGTCTCAAAGTCCTTCATAGAATATAGTATAAAGTGAATTGAGTGTATATTTTGTGGGCGAAGCACGGCAGCCAAAGGTGGAACACTTCCTCAGTCCCTCAATCTTGCCTCCGTATAACTTCCTTGTCCAGCCAGACTATCCTGCTGGTAGGGTTGTCATGCATTAAATGACGAATCCTCTGCTGGCTGACTCGAGTATCAGTTACCAACCTTACAACAAAGAATTTACATGGCTCCAACCTCTCTTTGCCAGGCACATTGTCTGTAGTTCAGTGGTTAGAGCACTCGCCTTACAAGCGAGAGACCTGGATTTGATTCCCGGCAGGGCGAAAAGTTGGGCAAGTTTCCTTCATCCACACGCCTCTGATTACCTAGCAGTAGGGATTAAGGGATATGGGGATAAGGTGGAGTTAGAATAGATCAGCCATGATCTTATTGAATGGCGAGGCAGGCTCAAAGGGCCGACTCCTGCTCCTAATTCTTATGTTCTAATGTTCTTTTGTTCAGTAAGTAGGAACCCGGTTGCTAATGGATAGGTCGATCGCTTTTCCGGGGGTAATAATTCCTTCAAAAACTAATAATAATAATGTGGTCGCTCAATCCACGACAATTTGTGGGACACTGCTGTGAGCACTTGTCTGTCGCATTTTGCCCACAAAATATACAGTCAATTCACTTTACAGTATATTCTGTGAAGCGTTTTGAGAAGTCTCGAAGATGTGATGAGGCGCTATATCAAATGCAAGGATTATTATTATTAGGAAGCTAGCTTGACTCCTGAGAAACCTCATGAGCTACTTCCCACGCACAGAAAGTCACATATTGGCCATTAGACAACTAACAAGTGGAGGTTTGAGCGCTCATTTAACAGATGGCAGGCACTGGAAACTGGTCCTAAGCAGAATGGTCACCAACACAACACATAACTGTATTGTTACCATTTGCCCAACAACAACAACAACTTGGACTTATATAGTGCCCTCCATGCAGGGTAGTATTTTATAGCACTTAACAGTGCTCACTGAATGTTTTGTATCAATTGGAACCCATGGAGATGTGGGTACGGAGTATGCCGGCGGCAGAGTTCTGAATGAGCTGGATGTTTGGAATAGTAGAGATGGGGAGACCAGCGAGGAGTGCGTTTGAGTAATCAAGGCGGGAGGTGACAAACGCATGCACGAGGATTTCGGCTGCATTTGGGGTAAAGTACAGTCGGAGGCGGGCAATGTAGCGGAGGTGGAAGAAGGCAGATCTGGTCATGGACCGGATGTGGGGTAGGATGGACAACTGGGGGTTGAACTGAATGCCTAGATTGCGCACTGGTTTGGTGAGTCTGAGAGAGAGCCCATCGAGGTTGAGGAGTTTCGATCCGCAGGAGTGAAGACGTTGACGGGAGCCAAGGTGTATGGTTTCCATCTTGTCCATATTCAGGTGCAGGAAGTTTACACTCATCCAGGCCCTGATGTCTGCCAGTCAAGCTGATAAAACATTGGCGGACCTGGAGTTGGTCCTGGAGGAGGTAAAGTAGATTTGTGCGTCATCCACCCATACACACGTTGTAATGCATCAAAAGTGATTCTACCCATTGGAGATGTATAGCTTCAGTAAGACTTGTCTAACATTTTGCATAGAAACCATGACAGATATGGCACCTCTAATATAATCTCTCAATAAATCAAATAGAGTATGTTATTCCCTTACAGCAAGCTTTATTTTTTGGTAGCTGCTGAAAGGGGCATTAAGATGGGTCAGTGAACCTTTAGTGAGGGTCTTTCTGTGTGTGACTTCTGTCAATAGAAAAGATTAATGACACAAAACAATGGTTTGTTTTGTAGACAGACTCCCAAATAGTGCCTGGTGGGCTTCACAATGACAAGTTGTTCAGCCAGAGGCTAATTTCAAGCTTGTTTTGCGAAAATACATCATATGATTGCCGATGTCATGTTGGGCAGCGTGCTGTGTCAATGTGCTTTCTATTTCGGTACTGACACATCGCACGTTGCTGTTCGCTTGAAGCCTGCACTGTTCAAAGGTTGACTTGAGAATGACACTTTAACAAATTATTCTGACGCATGCACATTTCCATTACCATCCATGCACTGAGTGGTGAAGATTGGTGAAATACAGGAGAGAAAAACACTATTGTATTGTTCCAAACCATGACTTGGTAACGTAAGAAGATCTCCCAGTGCCTGAGGGTAAAATAAACTTCCTTAGGATTTCATAGCAGTGGAACTTGGAACAGTCTTGGAATCACATAGTGATTTTTTTTAGATAGAATAGAAAATGTGAGAAGATTTATGTGAAAGAAATGTAGAGGTGGAGGATCTGGGTTAAGAATCAGAAAAGAAGTTGCACCAACTACCTTTGGCTGCTTCCCAAACCCCTCTGCACCAAACTCTATTGTCACTGAAGTTACTTAGGAATTTAAGGGTTATGAATTGTCCACAGTGGCTATTGATGTGGATCAAGATGCTGCTTCAGTTTTTGGAGACAAAGAGTAGGCGAGTGTTCCAGATAGTTTCCAATGCTAGCGTTTTTAACAACTTCTATAAATGTCATATAGATGATACTGAGATGAGCTGTGATGCTGATTACAGAATTAGACAAAGCATTTTCCCCACAGAGTGAAGCTTGTGCCATCCCATCATGAGTAGAGGAATCCCAATGATTATACTCCTAATATGATGGCGCCGTGTAACGTATTGGTCAGAGCATTCACCTCACAAGCGAGAAGATCTGGGGTCGATTACCGTCCACAAAATATACAGACAATTGACTTTACAGTACATTCTGTAAAGTGCTTTGAGATGTCTCAATGACGTGATAAGGCGCTATATCAAATGCAAGGATTTTTATTATTAATAATAATAATTAATAATAGCTCCTTGAAAGAGTTATCCAATTAGTACTACTCCCCCGCTCTTTCCCCATTAGCCTTGCAACCTTTTCCTTTTCAAGCATCTATCCAATTCCCTTTTGAAAACCACTATCGAATCTGCTTCCGTCCCCTACCCTTTCAGGCAGTGCATTCCAGATCATAACAACTCGTTGGGTTAAAACATTCTCCTCACTTCCCCTCTGGTTCTTTTGCCATATTGGAACTTTACTGTGAGGTAGATTGAGTCGAAGCTGTCTCGCAGATCAGTGTGTCATAGTTTGTGCATCTCAAATTCCCTTTTGAAGAATACTGTTAAAAAATACCATGGGTTCAACCCAACTTTACCAACAGGATAATAATAATAATAATCCTTGCATTTGATATAGCACTTTTCACGTCGGGAGGACGTCCCAAAGCGCTTCACAGAACAAAAGTGAATTGACTGTATATTTGTGGGCGAACGCGGCAGCCGATTGCGCACAGCAATGTCCCACAAACAGTCGTAGATTGAAAATGACCAATTTATTATTGGTTTTGGTTTTGGAGGGATTATTATTAGGCTCTGTGTGGGGTAAGGAAACTTGCCCAAGGTTTCGCCCTCTGCCTGGAATTGAACTCAGGCCTCTCGCTTGCAAAGCGAGTGCTCTAACCACTGAGCTACAGGACTCCACAAGGATTGCCTGAACTGACACAGCAAATTCCTGTACCAATCCTAAAAACTCAAGTGTGGTCAATTTTGCTCCATTTTGTAACGATTAAGCTGTTTATACCTTGATTCGTGCTCTCGACACATTTTAGTAAGGAAATTGTTGCCAATGCAATTCTATCAGCATAACAGCATTTTAAAAAAATCAAACGTATCAATCAAAATTTATAATCAAATTTGGATAGAAAACTCCAATCTTAGCCTTGTCACAATGTTACCAATATAGACAAAACAAACATTACTCTCAGGGTTTCACTAAGGTTACATCAAATTGATAGACAGCTTGCGGGTATTAATTTACATCCCAGGGCACTTTTTTTCCTGGTGTCGAGGTACCTCTTCCATTGCTGCTTTTCATACAAGTGCTACTGCATCCTCACAGACACCACCTTTACAGTGCGCTCGGAGCTCCCTTTGGCTGCACTACGGTTATCACGTGCCAACCCGCAATGAAAACTTAATGAGTTGCCAACAATGATGTGCAGCTATAATATAATAATAATCCTCGCGTTTGATGTGGCGCCTTATCACGTCTTCGAGACGTCTCAAAGCGCTTCACAGAATATACTGTAAAGTGAATTGACCGTATATTTTGTGGTCGAAACGCAGCAGCCAATTGCGCACAGCAGCGTCCCACAAACAGTCGTGGATTGAAGAGACCAATTTTTTTTTAAGGGATTATTACCCCCGGAAAAGCAATCGGCCAATCGACTAACAACCAGGTTCCCATTTACTGCTAACGAAATAGAAGTGGTCGGAGTAGGGAAACTGCTGGGAATCAAATTCAGGTTTCTCGTTTGCGAGGCGAGTGCTCTAATCCCTGAGCTACAGGACTTCAATGAAAACTTTCTGAGGTGACAACAACAACCTGCAGCTATATAGTGTCTTTTCACTCAGGATAGCTAGTATCTTGGGATGTGGTACAGTGGTGAGGTTGATTGATTGCCAGCGAAAAGGCAAACGTGAGGTGTCTGCAGCTGAACACTGTCGGCTGCTACAGGCACTTCAGTAAATTCATCAGCTGAGCATTCAGTGTTAGTGCTTGATAGTGTGCATCTTTGCAATAGCGGTGCAGTGTTACTGCACATTCTGTAGTTGCACAAAACCTTTGGTATTGTTGTAGTGGCAGTGAGAGTGGCAATAACTTGGCATGTGTATAGCACCCTTCGCGTCCGGTAGCATAGCTGAGCACTTAACAGGGGTGGAGTTTGATGCTGAGCTGAGGGAATCTGTTCTGCTATCTCTTGCCCTTTCTATTGTCACTCCCTCCTGACTTTCCCTTCCATCTCCGGCTTCACCTATCCTTTCCCCCACACTTTAGACCCGGTCACCCCCTCTTCTCCCACCTCTATCAGTCCTGTAGCTCAGTGGTTAGAGCACTCGCTTTGCAAGTGAGAGACCTGAGTTCAATTCCAGGCAGAGGGCGAAACCTTGGGCAAGTTTCCTTACTCCACACAGAGCCTAATAATAATCCCTCCAAAACCAAAAACAATAATAAATTGGTCATTTTCAATCTACGACTGTTTGTGGGACATTGCTGTGCGCAATTGGCTGCCGCGTTTGCCCACAAATATACAGTCAATTCACTTTACAGTGGGCTCTGTGAAGCGCTTTGGGACGTCCTCCCGATGTGAAAAGCGCTATATCAAATGCAAGGATTATTATTATTATTATTATTTCCCAAATGAAGTCTATCACCTGATTCCTTGAGCCCATCCCTAACCCTCTACATACCTCCAGCTCCACTTCCTTGCCACCTACTATCCAACATTGTGAACCTCTCTCTCTGTCGACTGGCACTGTTCCCAGCCCCCTTAAAAACAGCCGGCTTCACTCCCATCCTCAGAAAACCCTCCCTTGGCTCATCTCTTTTGTCAAACTACCGAGCCATCTCCAACCTTCCTTTTCTTTCCAAGATCATGGAACAAGTCGTCGCTTCCCAGCTTTGCACTTTCCTCTCCCGCCATATCCTGTTTGAACCTCTTCAATGTGGTTTCTGCCATATCCGTTGTACAGAAACAGGCAAAGTTACATATGACATTCTGTCTATTTGTGACCAGAGTTCTCTCTCTGCCTCCTCATCTTTCTTGATCTTTCCGCTGTTTCTCACATGGTTGAACACTCTGTTCTTATCCACTGTCCCACCTGTCAACTCCACTTTCATGGCTCTGTCCTTGCCTTGTTCCATTCTTACTTTTCCAATCGTCTCCACTTTGTTTCCACCAGTGGCTTCTCCTCTAGTCCTTGCACCATCACGTGTGATGTTCCCCAGGGCTCTGTCCTTGGTCCTCTCCTTAATATTTACATGCTCCCATTCTTGGATATCATCTGCAGGCATGGGGTTAACTTCCATATTCATTACGTCCAGGCTTGACTATGCTAACTCCCTGCTCATCGGATTTCCCAACTCTTCCCTCCAGAAGTTGCAGAACCTTGCAGTTTGTGTCCTCTCTCCCTCCAAGCTCCATGACCCTATTACTCCCATCTTCGCCTGGTTCCACTGGCTCCCCATCCCCCAGAGGATAGAGTTCAAAAACCTTTGTCCTCGCCTTCAAAGCCCTCCATGGGCTTGCTCCTTTCTACCTCTGTGACCTGCTAACTCCATATATAGCTGTCCACTCCCTCTGCTCAACGGGCTCCAGCCTGCTCCTTGTCCCCTGTCCGCCCTACCCCACCATTGGCAGTCGAGATTTTAGCCTCATTGCCCTCACTTTTCGGAACTCCATCCCACAGTCCCTTTACCTCACTTCATCCCTTGCCTCCTTCAAGGCCCATCTAAGACTCTCCTCTTCGACCTCACCTTCGGTCACCCTCCTACCCCTACCCTCTCTGCCCTCCACCCCTCCTGATCCCAACCTTCTGTTCGGGTCCAAATCCCTGACTGTCCAGGGCCTTGGGACGTCCGTCCTCTGACATGAAAGATGCTATACAAATGTAATTTGTTGTTTTATTGCTAATGTTTTAAATGTGTCGATAGGACACCTTACTATTTATTTTTGTTTATTTTCGTAATTACTCTTTGCCATCTTCCAAAGGAATATGTACAACCTCCAACTATGAGGCACTTCCTCGAGTCCAGGTGGGCTCTCAGATCATGTCTTGGGGCTTGAACCTACAACCTTCTGGCCCAGACCTGAAAGCTACCAACTGAGCCAAACAGACTCTCTTAAATCCAAACCTTTTGAACTCCATTCAGATGGTACAATACTCTGGCAGTTGCTGAGTTATGTCCCTCCTGTATAATCTCTAACTCGGTGCGTTTGCTTCACCAGTTGAATCTCTCTTCCTCCAAATAAACAGCTCAGAATTATACATCCCTTAATAACCCTTAGGATGTGCTCCTTACCTAGAAAGAGCCTCTTAATACTGATGTAAGCAGCATGTCTCCTTTGAATGGAAAATGAATGATTCAAGAATGAAGCTTTCCAATCTCTATGTGGAAAGTTTATGGTTGTGGAGATGTAAATCCATGATAAAAAAAACGATCAGCTTTGCTGACCCCACAAGTATCTGTGCTGGATTTTGAGAGGCTGTAAAAATAATTGATCAAAGGGTATCATAGGTGTAAATTAGAGTAAAAAAATATGTTCTCATCCGTCTGTCGGTGACAGGATCCAGGCAACTATCAGCCTTGGTGGCCACTTGAGATTTGAAGAGCAGACTTGTTTTGACATTAGGATCTGTTAAAATCTTTTTTTAAAAAAACGGGCCAGTTCTCGGTTTCTCAACCCCACGGCAGTAACACAGATAACATTGTATTCTGTTCAACTCTAAGGGTCTCACAGGCTAATTACATTTTAGTTTGCCCTAAAGGAGAGCTCAGATTGCTTGACAAGTACACTACCTTGTTAAAACTCAGCTGACTTTCATAGCTTCTGTCAGGCATGATTAACTACACACAGCTTCTACTATGAAATAAGGATAATTTGCAAGCAATAAGAGACTAAATATAATAATAATAATCCTTGCATTTGATACAGTACCTTATTATGTCGTTAAGGTGTCTCAAAGCGCTTCACAGAATATAATGCAATATGGATTTTGTGGGTGAAATGCGGCAGCCAATTGTGCACAGCAGTGTCTCACAACAAGTCGTGGATTGAATGACCACATTTTTTTTTGCTGGGAGTTTTACCCCCAGAAAGCGATCTGCCAATCGACAAGCAACTGAGTTCCTACTTATGCTTAGTAAACAGAGGCGTGTGGAGTAAGGAAACTGTCCAATGTTTCATCCGCTCAGGAATCAAACCTGAGTCCTCTCGATATCCATTACGCTACGGTACTCCAAGCCTTTAAAAATATTGAATCATATCCCAAATCAACTGGAAGTAGTGAATTTAAAGATGTATCCAAATTAAAATAACTTTTGCCTAATGACTCAGATAAAGTGAAATGAAAAACGTGATGGAATTAGATGTATATATACATTTTCACTTCTCTTCAAGGGAACACCTCATAAAAATGTTAATAATCCTCACATTTAATACATTGTTGAGACATCTGTAGCTCAGTGGTTAGAGCACTCGCTTTGTAAGCGAGAGACCTGAGTTCAATTCCAGGCAGGTCAGGGCGAAACCTTGGGCATGTTTCCTTACTCCACACAGAGCCTAATAATAATCCCTCCAAGACAAAACAATAATAAATTGGTCATTTTCAATCTACGACTGTTTGTGGGACATTGCTGTGCGCAATTGGCTGCCGCGTTTGCCCACAAATATACAGTCAATTCACTTTACAGTGTGTTCTGTGAAGGGCTTTGGGACATCCTCCTGAAGTGAAAAGCGCTATATCAAATGCAAGGATTATTATTATTTATCTCAAAGCGCTTCACAGAATATATTGTAAAGTGGATTGACCGTGTACTTTGTGGGTGAGACATTGTTTAATTTAGGATGACCGATTTTCCCCTCTCTTCTCCTGAAGTCAATGGCTTCACTAAGCTATAGCTCCATGGAGACTAGCCACTCTCCTGTACCTCATCCGGACATTCTTTACACAGTTGGTCCCGCTTATAAAGTGTTGGTCCATAAATCCAGTTCTGTGCTATATTGGGTCACGCTATAAAATTGGCTGCTCTTCAGCCCTTCCGAGTCACAGGTCATCACTGACAGCACTAAACCAAGCCGCACATAGGTGGCCAGCAACAGCTCTTGTGGAAGGTTCCCAGAGGTTGTTGGGACACCATTAAACGTTCAGGGATCTTTTGCACCTGCATGAAATGTGCAGGAAGGAAGCCAGACAATCAATCTAGTCCAGTTAATCAGTCATCGGCTGGAAGCTGGACATGGACTACACTTCCAGTGTTCTACTGGATCCACAGCAACACCCAGATTATAAACAGAATCACAGTAGATTTGTATAAAAGTCCAATTATATGTGACTCTAGTCAGTAGTCTAATTCAACAACGGGGGGAGGTGGAGGTTGGGGTAGGAGAGGGAAGTTGCAGTCAATCAATTGTATTTGTAGAAAACTGAGAGAGAAAAAAACTTCTCTAAAATAGCTTCTTTGTTGTACAAAGGCTCATTCAAGAAACAACTTGGTGCAGTAGGGAAGTCGGTAGGATTGGCAGTGTGGAAAGATGAGATGAAATAGGGCCAAGGGTCTTCTTCATTCCAAATCTCTTGTAATCTCTTATGATTATTTTGAACTCGAGTTAATCCATACCACCCGCACAGTCCAACAATTCAATTGACAAATGCACTGCTTTCATTCAAATAAGTGTCCCTTTTCAACTACAACACGAAGAGAACTGGGAGATGCAGCACTATTATAGTAAAATAAATAAGCCTTGCATTTAATATAGTGCTTTTCATATCTTCTAGAGGTCTCAAAGCGCTTCATAAAATATACTGTAAAGTGAATTGACTGCATGTTTGTGGGTGAAACACAGCAGCCAATTGAGCACAGCAGTGTGTCACAAACAGTCGTGGATTGAGTGAGCAAATTATTTATATTTATTTTTTCTTGAGGGATTAGTATTAGGAGTGTGGAGGTAAGGAATCTTGTCCAAGGTTTAACCCTTGCGGGAATCGAACCCAGGTCTCCCGCTTGTGAGGTGATTGCTCTATACGCTGAGCTACAGGACTCATATCGACATATCTATTCAATAGATGTTCGACCCATTAATAATCTGTTGAACAACAACAACAACAACAAGATTTCACTTATAGAGCGCCTTTCACGTCGGGAGGACGTCCCAAGGCACTGGACAGTTGGGTCAGGACCCGAGCATTGGGGGGAAATGGTCAGGGTGAGGGGAGGGAAGGGAGGGAGCGAGGAGGGGGTAGAGAGTCGAGAGGGGAGCTGAAGGCTCGGTCAAAGAGAAAGGTCTTGAGACCGGCCTTGAAGGAGGAAAGGGAGGAGGCGGCAAAGGCACTGAGGGATGGAGTTCCAGAGCCTCGGGGCTGAGAGGCTGAAGGCCCGGCCACCGATGGTAGGGCGGTTGGGGCGGGGGATGTGGAGCAGACCGGAGCCAGAGGAACGGAGGGTACGGGCAGGTAGGTAGGGGGATAGTAGGTCAGAGAGGTAGGAGGGAGCGAGGCCGTGAATGGCCTTGTAGGTGAGGATGAGGATCTTGAATTCGATCCTCTGGGGGATGGGGAGCCAGTGGAGGCGAGCGAGGGTGGGAGTGATGTGGGCGCGGTGTCTGGTGCGGGACAGTACACGAGCTGCAGAGTTCTGAATGACCTGCAGTGTGGAGGGAGGTGCAGGGAAGGCCGGCGAGGAGAGAGTTTCCATAGTCCAGCCTTGAGATGATAAAGGCGTGGACCAGAGTTTCAGCAGCGTGAGGGGTGAGGTAGCGCCGTAGTCTGGCGATGTTCCGGAGGTGATGGAAGACGGTGCCAGTTGTGACGCGGATATGAGGAAGAAAGGACAGCTCAGGGTCGAACAGAACCCCAAGGTTCCTGACTGGCTTTGAGTGGTGGAGAGTGCAGCCTTGGATGCTGATGGTGTCGGCGCCTGAGGTGCGGAGGCGCTGACGTGAGCCAATCAGGAGGGCCTCAGTGTTGTGCACGTTGAGCTGAAGAAAGTTGTCTCTCGTCCAGGACTCGATGTCGGACAGACAGCTGTCAGGACATCGGTGGTCATGGAGTTGAGGGTAGAGGAGGAAAGGTAGAGTTGGGTGTCATCCGCATACATGTGGGAGTTAACCCCATGTCTGCGGATGATGTCACCACGGGGGGAGCATATAGAGGGTGAAGAGGAGGGGACCGAGGACAGAGCCCTGAGGGATACCGCACGAGACAGTGCGGGGGGTGGAGGAGAAGCTGTTTGTGGAAACAAAATGAAGACGGTGGGAAAGGTCCGACCTAAACCACTCAAGGACAGGGCCTTGATGGTTGAGGTGGGAGGACAAGCGGTGGAGGAGGATAGCGTGGTCGACCGTATCGAATGCTGCCGATAGGTCGAGGAGGACGAGGAGATGGGCCGGTAGCTTGATAGCTGCGACGCATCAAGGGAGAGTTTTTTCAAAGTGGGAGTGATGATGGTAGTTTTTAGGGGAATGGGAACAGAGCCAGAGGAGAGGGACAGGTTAATGATGTCTGTGATACGTGGGGCAAGGAGGTGGAGCTGAGAGATAAGGAGTGGAGTGGGAATGGGGTCAAGGGAGCAGGTGGTGGGTTTCAGGGACAGGATAAGTTTGGTGACAGAGAGTGGGGAAACGGGTTCGAAGGTGTGTAGGGGAGGATGGGTAGGAGTCAGAGTGTGGGAGGGAAGGGGTGGGTGGTGGGTGGAAGTTAGAGGGGCAGTGACCGCGGAGCGGATTCCCTTGATTTTGGATTCAAGGAAATCCAGCATCTCCTCCCAGTGAAGGTTGGAAGAGATGACCTGCTCGGGGTGGCGGTGGGGACGGAGGAGTCGGGTTGTGGTAGAAAACAGAAGCCTGGGGTTGTTCTTCGCCTCCAGGATTATCTTGGAGGAGAAGGACGACTTGGCCGAGGCTAGAGTGGAGCGGTAGATTTTGAGGAGGTCCAGCCAGATTTGTCGGTGAACAAATGCTAGGATAAAAGCAGCAACAACAGAAGAAGACAATTTTCCTTTAATTGCCTTTCCATACCTACCAGCAAAATAAACTCAACAAACTCTTACTGCTGCAATACTAAATTTAATCATGGTTCACTGAATCTGAAAGGTCAGTTGGCAGCATCAGAGATTTATGGATTAATACTTTTAAATTAATGTGTATGAATTCCCCAAAATGGAAATTTCTCTTTTTGTTTTCTTTTGATGCAATCTAATACATCTTAATTGTTATAGGACACGAGGATGCAGAACAAGAAGATATGCTAGCAGAAGTATTTGCAGCCACAAAATAAATTTACCTTTTAAAAACATTTTGAGTTCCCTTCGACTTCACTGTCAAGTGAGCTGTTTGGGCACTTGATATCTCTCGCCGAGGTAAATGTCAGTGCAAATTAACGTGATGCATTCTGGTGAGATTGTTTTGGCAGGGTCAGAACGTTAGGCGGTCAGGGCGACAGGGCAAAAGAATTGGCTTTCTTTGGAAAAACATTTTAAGCATATTAAGCGAAAGAATTGGCTTTTCTTGGAAAAGCATTTTATGCTGGCTGCTTTGCTTCAACTCATGGATCCTTTCATTTGATTTTAAATTCTAAATTGTAACTTTATTCAGCTTAAGTCACCCAGCATTTTCAACATTTGGAGTTTTTTCTTTATCTAAAAGGAATTATCGTATTGGGTATTAATCGCCCAATGAATTACCTTCTTAATTTAACTCTTGCATTTGATATAACGCCTTGTCACATTGCTAAGTTGTCTCAAAGCACTTCACAGAATATATTGTAAAGTGGATTGATTGAGTATTTTGTGGGAGAAACACGGCAGCCAAATTGTGCACAGCAGCGTCCCACAAGCAGTCGTGGATTGAGTGACAACATTTGTTGGGGGGAATTTGGGGATTTTTCGGATTATTAACCCAGGAAAGCGATCCACCAATTGCCTAAAAACTGGGTTCCAACTTGCTGCCAGGTAAACAGAGGTGTGGAGTAAGGAAAGCCTAAAGTTTTGCCTCGTCTGGGAATCGAACCCGGTCCACTCCCTTGCGACACGATCCTGTGTAAAATCTCCAGCCCCAGCACTGAAGTAAGAGAAAAGTTACAGCAGACACATGGTCTGGTTGAATGCTTTGCTGCTGTCACGTTATAAAACATTTCCAACAGATTGAGCTAATGAAGGATTCAGTGTGATATTGGAGGTGTACGTACAAGAACAAGCCACAAGCAACCCATGATTTAAATCTATTTTATTTGAAAACAAACCCCAGACCTTTGAAGTCTTTCACTGTGTCGGTGGTTTGGTGGTGAATGGCCAGTGGGTTTTAATCTTTGAAATCTCTTGGCTGAGACTTTAAACTGAGGTCTTAGTTGCCTATTTATGTTGATGTTAAAGATCCCAAAGCGTCATTCGAACAGAGAAGGGAGTTTCTCCCAGTGTCCTGGCCAACATTCCTCCCAGATAAAATTGGTCATTCTCTTCATGGCTGTTTGTGGTACATTTCTGTGCACAAATTGCCTATCATGTTTGTCTGCAAAACACACAGTTACTCCATTTTACAGCACAAGACTGAGGTGGATAGATTTTTATTAGGTAAGGGTATCAAGGGATATGGTGCAAAGGTGGCAATGTGCGGAAAGCAAGTTTTTTTTTAAGAAGGGATTTCAAAACGGGGATAGATGTAAGGCGAAACTATTTAGTGAGGGAATTCCAGAGAGCAGGAGCATGGTGGGTGAAGGCTCCACGACCAATGTAGGAACTGAGAAAGTGGGGAAACCATACAATGGCAATCCACCCTCTGCATTGTTGGAGATGTCGTCCTTTAGATGCAATGTTAAACCAAGGTCCTGTCTGCCTATCCAGGTGGACACTGAAGATCCTGTTGCAATATTCGAAAAGAGAAGGGATTATTTTTTGTAGCCCAGGCCAACAATCCCCCAAATAAAATTGGTCACTCACTTGATGGCTGTTTGTAGGACATTGCTGTGCACAAATTGGCTGCCAAGTTCACCTACTAGACAACATTCACTGTTACATAATAAAATCCTGTGAAGGATTATATCAAATGCAATTTTTTTTTAACCATGCTGCTTGTTATGCAATTTCCCATATTGTATGTAACATGCTTCTCTATGTGTACTCTTTTACGTAGCACATTGTTAGTCATTGGTTCTATATTTCATGAATATGTGATCCTATGTTTAACATACTCGTAACCATCTGTTATTCAACAAATACCAGAAACAAGCAAAAAGCTGCAAGAGGTTCTCAGCCTTCAAACCAATGATCTGTGACTTGAACGTTTAAATAACGTTAGCCTCTGGGGTAGCCTCACGTGGATCAGCATTACTTGTGTTCTAGCAGTTTCCACTCCACAGAGATATGAAGCCCTGCTGACAAGTTAAATATCCTCCCGAAGTAATGCAACATCATGCACTGGTTTATCTCCACTTACTTAATGACACAGCTTGAGTCAAGCTGCATCTTATTGCTCTCTAAACATGACATGTTTAAAATAGCAATGCTGATGTCAACAGCTTCGCTCATTAACAATCAAAATGTAGTTATTTTAAAAAAAAGATTTGGAAGACAAATTTTGTTCTGCGCTGTGAAAGAGGTAAAATCTACTATTTTTAGAAAATGGAGGCAAGAGTTTAGGCTAACTTCCAGGTCATCAGGTCACCGCCAGCATCACTTCTTGTGCACTGCATTGTCAGTGCCAACCCGATGACCTGTAAGTTGGTTATTTTGGCTTTTCCTGCACGAATAATAATAATAATCCTTGCAATATTATATAGCGGCTTTCCAATCAGGAGGACATCTCAAAGCGCTTCGCAGGATTTATCATGAAGTGCAGTAACTGTGTATTTTGTAGGGAATGTGGGAGTTATTTTGCACATAGCAAAGTCCCATAAACAGCCATGAAGTGAGTGATCTTATTTGGGGGATTGTTGACCAGAACACGCAGTGAATGCAGAAAAAACGACTGGCGATCGTGCCAACGTTATAGCATGGTTAGGATTCTCATACAATCCACTACCACTTTCTAATGGGGGTTTCACTATATATATATAATCTTTCTATTTTCACAAATACACAAAGCATATACATAGAGAAACAGTTTAAGTCAGGAGTGTGAACCACCACATCTCTTCTAAGAAACCCAAACCTCTAATAATATGCAATACTTCAAGATATAACGGTGTAAAACGTGATGTGCCATGTGATAACAATCAACAACAACAGCAACAACACATTGCAGTCCAAACCAATCGATAATTACTAGCTGGTTTCAGGTGCAAACACTCTCTTTCCACCTCTCCTACCCAAGGTTGGGCCAAAGCTTTCATCAACTACCATTGTTTTGGTGCCTGAAGAATTTCAAGTGAAGAAGAATGTCACTCTATAAGATACTGGCCCAACGCTGATAATTATCGACTCGCTTGGAATGTAATTGTCAGCAATAATTTTCACCACTGACACTGATCATTGTCAAAATACATTGAGAAATTCCACCCAAGTTTGATTAAGATAGAGTTAATCTTGAACCAGAATTTCTTCCCTGGACTTGATTTGATTCAGGCAACGCAGCAATGCATATTTTGACTAAAGAGCCAAATGAGCAAATTGGAAAAAGGTGAGTCTACTTGAATTTAGTAAATATTCTGATTCACGCCCAAAATGTTAACTTGTCTTTCGCTTATTATCGCTGAGTATCTTGCTGGCATACATATTTCTGTTTTATCGCATAGGTGATATAAATTGCCATTGAACACTGGATATTCATCTAATAGAAGGTGTTGAAATGATATCCTTTCTCTCTGATTATCTATTGATCGCATTTGCTGATTTATGAGGCAATGCACTTTTTCACTTTGTTCAAGAATGCTGAGTAAAAAGTTACAATAAAACCTTCATTAAAAACATATGTTGTTTTACTTCCTGGATTAAAAATCTTGGCAATGTCATTATATCATAAATTTGAACTTTCAGCAAGTGAAAGATTGTTATCCTGCACCAATAAAAGAACAATCTTTTATATAATAAATAAAAACCTTGCATTTGATATAGCATCTTATCACATCTTTGAGATGTCTCAAAGCGCTTCACAGAGTATATTTTGTGGACACAATTGGATGCGTTAGTTTTTAAAAAATGTATTCCTGTCTTTCATTCTAGGCCCGTCCGTTCCATTAGACCTAGTATATTCCATGCGAAGTTTTGTGTCGGAAACAGTAGACTGCAGATTCAGACCAAAGAGAATGGGCAAATCAAACAATGTGCCAGAGTATATAATGATAGAGTATTGGTGGGGAGTTGGGGCAAGAAGTATTGGTACTTGCATCCAAAGTGAACAAGTTTACAGAGTAAGGAGGATCTATCATGACATGACATCAAAGCAATATATCAAGGGACTGTGCTTGTCACATGAGGCTTTGAAGCCACCTCATCCTGGGCAAGGAATCAACTGTGAGCTCAGCACTACTGGTGACTTTGTGAATGACATCTGCCCTGATCCTTTATGCAACAGGTACTTTACAGCCACTTTGAGAGAACACAACAGGAATAAGGCAACTCAGGGTGGGTCTAACCAAGGTTGGATGTGCTGAAAAATAACAGCATCAAATGGAGAAAATGTGGCATAAAAAAAAATTCATTGTCGGATAGACACAAAGCTTCTAAAAAATTCTACCTTGCTATTTCTGATGTAAAATTGGAGGTGTTCTTTTTCTAATCCCAGTGTAAACTATTGGATGCCAGTCCAGTTAAGTCCTTTCTTCCTTTCCGAGCCACAGGACCTGCTGTTTTTTTAAATTTAAGATGATTTTTATTGTGTAAATTTTAGGACCCACTTCGAGCTCTTGCTAGATATTTCATTGCCAGCACTGATCTGCCAAGGAAGGTTGTAATCTATTCCCTCCTGAGCCAAAAAAAAACCTTAGCAACCAGCCCGAGGCCTGAGGCATAGTCTGCAAATTTGTGTCGTGGCGCTTTTTTAGTCAAAGTCTGCAATTATTTTATTTTGTTGTGTTGTTCTACTAACATGTGTCTTTATTGCAGGTAGTGGAGGCAGGGGGGATAGATTTTGGTGTTGATAGACTAAGTCAAAAAATACATTTTTTAAAAAATTCCTGAGTGTTTTGTAAGGTTAAGGCAACAAAACATTAGTGGACCTGGGAGAAAGGGCTGCATGCAGCATTCATTGCGTGTGGAAGCAATCTGAGGTAAAAGAAAATGGTTCAGACGTACAGCGCTACATTTTGCACCACTACTCCACAGCCCGAGGAATTTATATATTTTTCCTGTGATAATAAGATTGGCAAGATAATGCTTTCAGCGAGCCAAATCCATGCTCCCTTTTCTTAATACTGGAAAAAATATTATTGGAAATGGATAATGTGCTGTGTTAAATGGTTTGCTGGTCCCTAGCTCTCCCACCGTGACATAATGAAAAATTGCTGTATTGCCACTAATGGTGGCAATTTAGTCCTATGCTATGAGTGCACAGCACTAGTGATGCTTATCTTTATCTTTTTACTTTCCTGTCACAGTCTAAATATGCAAAAACCTCACTGAAGAGCCCTGTTGCAAATTAGCCTTTGGCAAAGTTTTGCTTTTCCCCTTAGAGGCCCTGCCGTACTTGTAGCTGTGTGTCTCGAGCGTACATGTAGCCAGTAAGAACAAGAAATAAATACATGTGGGATCACATCCTGTACAGGGCAATTTCAGCCCAACCAGATTGTCACAAACTGGTCACTTTACATTTACGTAAAGCAAAAAAAAGCACATGGAGCCAAGATATTTTCAGTTAGACTAAACTCAAATGATGCATAAAACAATCAGAAACACCAGAAGTGGTGAAGAACAAATGCCCTACTTAACTTTCGCTCTCTTATTTCGCACTGTTGCTCTTAATTGTTTCTTTCCACGTGTGACTTTTATCGTTCATACCACCGGAGTATCAAAATGATATAAGTCACCTCAAACTTTTTTTGACTTTGAAACTTTACTTTTCATGTTTATTAACCTCTGGAGTGCAGGCAACGATGTGAAAGTTAGTTTTGGCAGGGCTCGGTAAATTACCTTGTCAGGAGTGCTGGACTGCTAATATTGTCACAAATTTATAGAATCGTACAATGTTTACAGCACAGAGGAGGCCATCCTAACAGTAGTATGTGGTGCAGAAGGATCAATTTATATTTCCTGTTAATCATTGCATTGGCTGGATTTCATAGTTCTGTATCACAGTCCAGGCTGCACATGAAGTCTGAAATTCGGCACCGGATTATTATTGTTGTTGAGCTATACCTGTATCATGATTTTTTTTAGAAAACCAACTTTTTTTAAAGTAAACAAATACTTGGATATGCTACGGTTCTTCAGAATGGCATCAGACGCAATTAAGTTCTTAAACATGATTTGCGTAAATGTATTCTAATTGGAAAAAGAAGCAATCTTTTAATTATCTCTTGATAAGATGAACTGACATTATTGATCTATTAGAATCAATTCCCATTGATGTAATCTACATAGAATCTACTGCACAGAAACAGGCCATTCGGCCCAGCTGTACCTCAGTGGTTAGAGCACTCGCCTCGCAAGCGAAAGACCTGGGTTTGATTCCTGGGCAGGGCGAAATGTTGGGCAAGTTTTCTTAATCCACACGATTCTGTTTATCTACCAGTAAGTAGGAACTCGATGGTTAGTCAATTGGCGGATTGCTTTTCTGGGATAATAATCCCTTCAAAAAAATAATAATAATTTGGTCATTCAATCCAAGACTGTTTGTGGGACGCTGCTGTGCGCAATTGGCTGCCGCGTTTTGCCCACAAAATACACAGCAATTCACTCGACAGTATATTCTGCGAAGCGCTTTGAGACCTCTCAACGACATGATATGGCGCTATATCAAATGCAAGGATTATTATTATACATTATAACTCATCCGTGCCAGTGTTTGTTCACCACATGAGTTGACTTCTACCACTACGATGCCACTGTTTTTATTCTCCTGGATGGTGAAGGTCAAAAGGTGGATGGTTGGTGAATTGTTGAAGTGAGTTCTATAGTTAATACACACACACACTATCAGTGAGAGAGGAAGTGAACCTTGATTTGAGTGATTGGAATACTGATTATTAAGTGAACCGTTTTCTCCTGGTTGGTGCTGACTTATTTTAATTAAATTATCCAGTTGAGTAATGGCCAACAAGCCCCCAGATACAAATTTGTCACTCACTTCATGACTGTTAGCGGGATACTGCTGTACGTAAATCTGTTGCTTTCGCCTACAAATACAATCGCTGCGCTCCACAGTAAATCCTGTAAAGTGCTTTGAGCCGACGTGATGACATGATAAGGTGCAAGTATACATATTATTACGTTCCATCACACTCCTGACGTGAGTTTTGTAGATGGTAGAGAGGCTTTGAAGAGTTGGTTGGTGAGACACTCTTTACAAAGTACTTAGCCTCTAATCTGCTATTGTAGTCACAGTGTGGATGATATAATATCTAACAGGCAGATAAGTCAGGTATAAGCTTGATCCAGTGGCACTATTCAAAAAGAGAAGGGAGTTTCTTCCCGTGACCTCGCCAGCACTTCCCCACCCCCCAAAAAATTGGTCACTCACTTCATGGCTGATTGTGGGATATTGCTGTGTGCAAATTGTTTGCCACATTTACCTACAAATATACTCTTACATATCCTGGAAATGCTTTAAGAGGTTTTGTGATATGCTGCAATATCAAATGCAGTTATTTATTATTATCATTAATTATAATAATTAATATTATAAATTAAACTCCAGTAGGGAAGCAGTTAATAATACTAATGTGCAGGAATAATAATAGGAATAATAATAATAATCCTTGCATTTGATATGGCGCCTTATTACATCGTCGAGATGCCTCAAAGTGCTTCACAGGATAAACGGTAAAGTGGATTGACTGTATATTTTGTGGGTGAAACGCGGCAGTCACACAGTTGCGCACAGCAATTAAAGAATCAGAACGATGTAGATATGTAAAGAGTTTCCTGTTTGAGAGTTCTGCTTCCCAATAGACAACTCTTAAGAAAGTCTATTGCCTGAGCAAGATTCTGACAGATTCTCATCTTGAGCACGGAGAAAAGGGGAAAAGATAGAGTTGGCCAGTTTTATTCCACTTTGTTGTGAAAAAAATTGACAAATGGATATTGGTTACCGCAAGACTATTCAGCTATAAAGAAATAAATATTTGAATAACAAGGCCAAACATTATGAAGCAATTTAGAAATGGTCAGGATGATGAGCCTGGAACTGGACATTATCTGTTACCCTGCCTGTACTTTCCATATCATAGTTTTCTTATTAGTTTTTGAGATCATTGGCCAAACCTGCACAATTTGCGGAAAATTAGGTAAGGACCACAGTAAAGGACACAGAGAATTACATACACTCTACATTACAGGAACTGGTCATTTGGTCCATCTAGTCAGTCCATGGGGCTGTTTATACTCCACTGTTTAACGTCCACCCCCCTGAATCCTCTGCTCCCTCCCTCTCCCATACTTCTCTAATCCCTACCACTGCCAGGTTTGAGAAGAGTGGGAGAGAAAACAAGATAAGTCAACGAGTGTTTCATTTTTAAAACATTAAGCTTGTAGTAGATTCTAGGATAAAGACTGAAGGTAAGTAATTTTACTGTCTTGACATTCTAAGAAAGGAGGAATGGGGCAAAGAATTCAATTCACTTTACAGTATATTCTGTGAAGCGATTTGAGAGGTCTCAATGACGTGATCAGGTGGTATATAAAATGCAAGGATTATTATTATAAAGAAACAATGTGATGAGCCTTGATTTTAGTGTGTAAGGATTTAAGAATGAGGGAAATTAAATTGTTGCTTTTTTTTTGTTTGCTGCAGGAATATTTTACTTGTGCCAATAATGGAATAATTGGAAAAAAATTATATTGTCGAGAATTAAAGAAATAAGATCAAAAATCCATTTTGTACTACTGTCGGCTTTAAAAATCAAAATCTCCAGTCACAATGAGAGCATAATGGACTTACATCCTACAAACTTTGCCAAGAAATGTTCTCCTTGGATCAAATGATGGTTGAAACATGATTTATGTAGATTGCACACACAATTCCTTATTAGAAATGTGTATGCCTCCGGCCGTTCAATCACGTATTTTATAAGTTAAACTAAATTAAAGGCCACACGCAGTTTGTTTTTACTGAAATCAGAAAAAAGGATTGTCAATAATTTGTTAAATTCGCCTAACCATATTGGTTTAGCTTTAGCTGGCAATTATATTTGGAGAAGGGTAATTTCAGTCACACGATCAGAAGGGATTTTATCATAATCCCACATTTGTATGGTGTCCATAGAGGTCAAGGCATAGATGTCATGCGTGTTTTCCTTATTAATAATAATCCTTGCATTTAATAGAGTACCCCATCACTTTGTCGAGACATCTCAAAGCACTTCACAGGATATACTGTAAACTGAATTGACTGTATTTTGAGGGTGAAAAGCGGCAGATAGTTTGCGCACAGAAATATTCCACAAACAGCCATGGAGTAAGTGATCAATTTTATTTGGGAAATTTGTTGACCAGGACATCAGGAGAAACTCCCTCCGCTTTTCAAATAGTACCATGGTACCTTTAACAACCACCTGAACAGGCAGACCGGAGCTGGGTTAACATCTCTTCCTTCTGCTTCATGCAGGGTATTAGAAAGAAATCTTTTTTATACTTTATTCTCCACCCATTTCTTCTGAAAAAGCCAGTCTTTTTTTGTAATATTCAGTTTATTTAATAATATTTAATATTCAGTCCATTTAAAACAATTTAAAAAATGGCTGGCTCACCTAATGTAAGATTGAAATCCACAGCTCGTGCTGCCGAACACATGTAAATAAAGTCTGGCCACGCGCTCAGTTGTCAGATCTGACTGGAACACCTCGACATCCACCATTGCGCTCTCACCTCAGCCAAATCAGCTTTCTGTTCCATTGAGAAATAGATTGGAGTAAAGGAGGCCAAAGGCAACTCAAAGCTACTCTTCTCCACCACTATCAATCTCCTCCACCCACCTTCACATTCTCCCTCCAGCCTTATCTCATTCTCCAAACGCAAGGAGGTGGTAGACTTCCTCGGTTTAAAATCGACTGAATTTGAATGATAACTAAAAGGACCTCATTGTAGCTCAAAGGACTTCCATTCTGCTGCTGGAGTGCAGTTCCCATAGGGCACGTGGAATTTTAACATGATTCTCCTTTTACAAATTATATTTTAACCAAAAGCAACAAATTAGACCCCAATGTTTCGAGCAAAAATAAAAGTCAAATCCAGTAAGACTAAATTGCAGTCAAACAGAAAATATGCAACCTGCTAACTTGTTGGATTCTAAACGTGAAACCGTACAGTGAATAGTTCAAGAATACAGACCACATTCTGACTTTAGGGAGGAAATAATTCAACTTACTGAAGTATCATTAAAGTTCATTGTCCACAAGTAAGTGTCAATTTCCTATTATTTTGCATTTTGGGTAGCTCATGTTTCTTTTCAATTTAGTACTATTATTTTTCAATAATTTGATTGCACCGTAAGCAGTCTTCCATTCCAGAGACAAAAACAGAAGTCGCTGGGAACACTCAGCAGGTCAGGCAGCATCTATGGAGAAAGGAAAGTGAGTCAACGGTTCAGGTCCACGACCTGTTCTGACGAAGGTCGTGGGTTCAGAACTCTCAGGACTTTGACCTCACATAGTCCAGGCTGATACTCCAATTCAGTGCATCAACAACAACTTGCATTTAGATAGCGCCGTTCACGTAAGTAGCATTTCGGAGTGTGCTATTAGAGATGACATTCTTTGGGTAAGACATTTAAACCGAGGTCCCGTCTGCCTGTTCAGGTGACATCGTTCGAAATGAGAAGGGAATTTCTCCTAGTGTCCTGGTCAACAATTCCCCAAATAAAATAGGTCATTCACTTCATGATTATTTGTGAGACATTGCTGTGCACGTGTTTGCTGCCGTACTCACCCAGAGAAGACACACTCTTCACAGAACATCCTGTGAAACAGACTGAGATATCCTCCCAAAATGAAAGGCACAATATTTAATGCAAGGATTGTTATTGCTTATATTGCTCACCTGAGGAGCAGTTCAAATTTCTACCCACTTGAATTAAATAATTTAAAGTGTGAGTTTGTACAGTGCTCATATGCAAAGATCTTTCCCCCAATCTTCTACGCATACCTCTCTTGAAACCGCTGACATTCTACAGTAATATACAATACGATATATATATTATATATTATATACAGTATAGTCAATTATTCTCATGCGAGCCTGAATAGTGAATAGAAATTATGGTTGAACAAGAACTTGTTGGAAAAATGGCAGTGTAAATGCTGGCACCAACTGGAAAAAACACCTCGGGATATAATGTACGTCTCCTCCAGAGAACAGGATAGATGTCACTCTGAGCAGTCGTCACCTTGAAGCAGATTTCTCACAGGTCAGTGTGACATGGTGTTCCATGGAGAAGAAATATTGTATATACTGAGGCTCTTTTCTCAGTGTGAGGTTCCATAAAGCTGCTGCACAGCTAGCAAAAGTGCAAATGGGGAGGTTAGGAGGGAGATTTGTTTGCGTATGGAATGGTTAGGCTTTTGAATGCTGTGCTGGGAGTGTAGTTGAGAAAGAATCTATATTAACTTTCAAATTTGGTCTTTCAATCCACGACTGTTTGTGGGACACTGCTGTGTGCAATTGGCTGCCGCGTTCGCCCACAAATATACAGTCAATTCACTTTACAGTGTGTTCTTGTGAAGCGCTTTGGGGCGTCCTCCCGACGTGAAAAGCGCTATATCAAATACAAGGATTATTATTATATTATTATTATAATAGCTCTTCAGATCTCTCTCGTGATCATAATCCTAAAGTTGAATAGCAAAGCATCGTCTCATATACTATCCCTGATCATTTTTATTGTTTGAGATCTCTCCTCCCTCATCAGCATGAACCTTATCATTCCCTGCTCCAGACTTCCTGCCTCTACTTTCTCCTCGAGACTCACAAGCAGGACAGTCCCGACAGACCAATTGTTTGCATTTGCTCCTGTTCCACAGAACTCATTGTTGGCACTTTTCTTGGCTCTGTTCACAGTAAGATCCCAGAGTGACCAATAACCAGAAGAATGTCAATAACTAGAACTTGTTAATGTTTGAGCACCCTGGGGAGTTGATGCATTGAAACCACTTCTAACTTATTCCCAGTGAAACTGCCAGTAATGTTTCAATCACAGCTTTGAGCAGTTCAAGCATTTTTGTATGAAAAGGAAAATATTTCTAAACGCACCTCTCAGTTTTGCTCTTATAACACCAATTGTGATCCCTTCTCTACCCTCTCCCTCGGACTCTTAAACATGATGCAGGCATTCCTACACATACAATGAACAACAGAAGGAGGGAGCATCTCCAATCCGTTCTGCATCAGTCTCAAATTACAGATAATAAACTCGCAAAGCATTTATTTTTTCAAAAATCACAACGTAATTGCTAGTCAAGAGATCATTGCAAACCACTCTGCCTGCTGCACTTCACCCGTTCCTTTACTCAAGGGCTTGTACAAGACTCAGGAGGTCAGCATTCCACCATGATTCAAACCACGTGGAGACAGACCGCCACCTGCTTGGCTAGAGCCCAGGGGAGATGTGTATTAAATTCACGCAGGTACTATGAATTTACCCACTCATTCAGAACACTTATAAACCCGAAGCCATGTGGTTTGAATTACAAATGAAACTTTTTTTTTGCTTCCAAAAAACGATTTTTTTTATTGTATTTGTTTTTGTTCTTTCAACGAATTAAAAAGAAAGGAGCAAATGTATGTTTATAGCTGCTCATTAATTCCTGTTAAACCAATGATGTCATGTGTTAATATGCATGAGCACAATTATTACCTCATTTGGCAAGTTAAAATGGGCAGGTTCTTTTTTTTTCACAAAAAAACAGTTTTGGCAAACAAAAAGTGGTTTCAAATATCTGCGTCCTGTGCCAGGAAAGCTATTTAAGTGGCAAGAAAATTTACAACATAGCCATTGTTTCAAATGGGTTGAGAACGTTTCCTGGGAAATATCTGTACCGTGAGCAGCCTGATGTGAGCAGCGTTTGAGGCACACTGCTAGTTATTTAAACGCATTTCAGAGCCGTGTTTCCTCCCTAACTCTGAGCCAACAAACATATTTCATTTGCCGTCCTCAAGAATGAGATTCTTGAATTTCCTCCGCGTTTTTAGGATTCAGGAATAATAACATATAAAATGCCACTCTCCGTGTTTTATATATCCACAGGATGAGGTTGATGTTATAGAAAGTGCGGAGCATTTTTTTAACTAATAACTTGATTGCAGGAAAAATGTTGGAAAATTGAAAGGAACTCGCTTTGCTACAGTGTCGGTTGGATTGACTTTGTTTTCCGAATTCCTTCTGGAATAGGATGTTGAGTCGATTCGCTTTCTTTCCACATAAGGCGCAGAAGGCAAGGTGAATCAAGGCAAAATAAAAGAGAAGGGCTTATAAGAGAATGCAAAACTTGGGTGGTCTGTCTTTAAAGAGTATTTAAAGAAAGTAATCGTAGTATATCAAAATGCACATGATGTGTGTCAGCGTTTTGCGTGTCAGCCTGACTCAGTTGCGATCCCTCCGAAGGTTGAGTCAGAAGATTGTGGGTTCAAGCCCTGTGTCAGGACTTTGAACTCACATAGTCTTGGCTGACACTTGTCCACCTTGTTGGAGGCGCCATTCTTAGGACGAGACGTTAAACCGAGATTCCAGCTGCCTGATCAGGTGGACTTTAAAGATCCCACTGTACTACAGTATTCCAAAAATCTGGAATACTCCAAAATCACTGGAGAGCATGAGCGCTTCATTCTAGATAAAAGAAAACTGCCATAAATATGGGGAAGCCCCAGTAGTTTGGTTTGGATAATAAATAAATAATAATCCTGGATTTGATGTAGCCCCTTATCATGTCCTCAAGGCATCTCAAAGTACTTCACAGGATATATTGTAAAGTAAGTGTAGGTGAGTGTGTGTTTGGGGGCTGCAGAACAAGAGTTGTTGTGAGGTAGTAATCTTTGTAATCTGACATTACGTAATGCGCGACATGCATGAGCTTCATAGACGTCTTATCAATCAAGAGTTGCGTAATGTTTCTATCAGCTAACACAGATGCAGCCAGTCCAGAGCTACCCAGCCTGGGGTAACTGAAGGAGAAAACACTTAAAGGAATGGCATTGGGGTGGATCCCAGAGTGAAAGGTATGTAGATGCCTCTGGAACTCTGGGCTTAGTTTTAGATTTCAACTTTACAAATTCTAATGTAGTAGAGGGTAGAATGCCAAATCCTCCGCAATGTTCAATTGAAATTTGGCCTGACAAATGGGTCACTGTGTCTTTTGGCAATTGTCTTCTGTTTATACATATGGCTCGTAAAGTTAAATTGCAAGCAATCATGGCCTTCGGGTCAACCTCTCTTCCCTCACTTATGTTTCAGCTATGACAGTGTGCTGACATATTTGCTATCTGTGGATCATTCTTCACAGGCAAGCTAATCAGCATGAATATGTCTATTCCTGGCTGGGAGATTTCATTAAAATTTAGTGATAGGTTTTAAGTAGAGCTGCCCCATATTCAAAGGATAGATCGGCAATTTCTGGAGGCTATGTATGGAATCGAGTATCTCAACAGACCAATGAAAAACAAGAACTCCCTTAATGAGAGAGAGAAAACTTTTTTTGCTATCAGCAAAATATTGTACACCATTAGCTGAGGATTCTACTTCAATGATGTGTTTCATAAATTGAAAAACTGAACCTGTGTACATCTAGAAGCATTTTTCTTCTATGGAGCATCTCGAATTTGCACCATAAAGGTGTACAAAGACGTCAATGGATGGCCAGCTGCATGGATGATGATTTTCCCTTTGACTATGACTCCCACCTCCAAAGAGTGGCCAATAGTCCTTCTATGAACCAAAGTAGTGCAGGCTACGCATATGTAGGCTGAACATTGAATTGATTACTGGTATTTTAAGTGGTAAACAAAAGGGACTCATTATAATTGCAGAATATATCCTTGATATAGCACCTTTCACGTCAGGAAGTCGTCTCAAAGTGCTTTACAGGATTTATTGTAAAGTGTGGTGACTGTGTATTTTGTAATTCTGTTGAAAAGAAAGTTGACCATTCAATTTTATGCTCAAATGCTGTTAAACCCTGAAAAAAAAATGCAAGCAAAATTTAAAACAACAGGGATCACAAGTTGCAAAAGAGGATTAGGAGTAAAAAGTCAGATAGTGCGTTTTATGTCAAGAATAATAATTGGAATAAAATACTGAAGGAGATTTTTACACAATATAGTCAACATTCATGAAGAAAGAAGCATCTAGATGAGTTTCTGGAAGATGAGAGATTGAGGGATTTGCTGAGATGGTAGGTAGCTGGGTTTGAAAACCATCAAAAAGGGGAAATTACCTTTTCCTACTGAAAACTATATGTTTTCATGAAACACAAACAAAAAGTTATGACTTAAAATACTCAAGAAAAACACATTCATACACAAAATAACTAATATCAACTAATATCAAAAGCATTCTTGCTTTTGATATAGTTGCTTGCCACACCTCAAAGAAGGATTTTAGCGACTGTAGTGTCTGTGTATTTGTACAACAACAACAGCTTGCAATTATATAGTGCCCCTCACACAGGGTAGCATCCCAGAGCGCTTGACAGTTGCGGAGCATGACTCAGAGCCGGGGGAAAAACATGTATTGATAGGCATCTTTGTAGGCAAAAANGTATTGGTACTGGTATTCTTAATAAATTATTCCTCTGTAGACAAAACAGAGTTCACTGAGCGTATCCATTTGATATGTGATCAGCTCACCTTGCATGCCAACGGAAAGGAATTCTTCCATTTTGAGCTGTCTCTTGAGTCTTCTCACAGTCCTTGCCATCCATAGGGTGGTGTGAAATTGAGAGCATGCTTTAAGTAGATTGTTGCTCACCACTCCTTGATACATTTTCGAAGCCATTTAGAATTCATTATAATTGGGCAGAAACTGGCGAATTCTTTAATTTGTCATTTTCATCCCTGCAAACACAAAATACATGTACATGAAAATTCCAGGAAACGCAGTGGATATGGGGACGTTTCTGGAAACTGCTCGAAATATAATTCGATAGCTCACGTGAATAACAACTCTGAATTTACTTTTCATGCTTTCTGCTTACTTTATCTTCTGTCAGAAACAGTTTTAATAACTTATGTATATGTGTCCACAGAGCCCAATTGGATACATTACATTGCATTGAATTAAAATGCAATTCGGAGACAGTGATTAGTTTTTCAAATCCAGTATATAAGATAGACAGAGGCATTAATTTACAATGTTTGCCTGTACCTAGGCAGTCAGTCATACACCCATTCTATTTCAAATACTGTCGAAGGTCTAAAGAATAATAATAGTATTGTGGTAGAGCCTTGTCAAGTCTTCAGATGAACACTTTCCTGGAGTTATCCTTATTGCTCTCTTAAAAACTCTCTCCAAAGAAACAATATACAACTGAAGCCTTGTTATATCGTGGTTATCTGGTACATCAGCTCACACCGCCATGTTAAAATGGAGCGCTGAAAATCAGCTGACTTTCAGACTGTCGGGTCACCTCTGATGGTGCTTCCTGCACAATTCGTGCATGCCAACGTGTATCAGCTCACGCGTGTCAGCCAGGTTCATTGTGTGTCAGCCTGGCTCAGTAAATAGCACTCTCTCTACTGAGCCAGTAGGCTGTGGGTTCAAGTTCCACGTGGGGTTTGGAACCCATGCAGAATAAGCTGACACTCCATTACAGTGTGTGGGTATACTGCATGGTCTGCTGGAGGTGCTGTCTTTTCTGATGAGATATTAAACTGAGGTCCCGGTTGCCTGGCAGATTGCTGTTAAAGATCCCCTGGTACAATTTTAAGAAAAAATGGGAGTGTCTTACCAACACAACCCCAAAATAAAATTGGTCATTCATTCCATGGCTGCTGCATTCACCAACAAAAATATCCACAGTGACTATACTTTAGAGTATAGATTTAATGTTTTTAATATTTTATATTTTTAAGATTTAATATTTATGTAATGTGCGCAGAAAATGCTGCTGCCATCACTTCCTGATACTTATTTAATCAGCATGCACATCGATGTCGAATTGGGAACTGCAGTGATTGAATTAAAAAGGTTGTGTATTTGAATGTCCGTCAAACCCTTTCAAATACAAAGCTCGAAATTACGTGCAGTTCCCATATAACAAAATAATTCAAAGGACATTGAATTTGAAGAAAAAGAATAAAATGGCACGTTGCACCAAATTGGCCTCCTTTTGTGCTGTAAAGTTCAATGCATTTTGTTAAAGTAAATCAGGAATTCTGTAGGGTTTCAGGGTGTAAAAGAAGATATGATATATACGCTCCTTTGTTTTCGCCTGAAGATGGTATCTGCTGCAGTTATACAACATTATTCTCCAGCAACAGCTCAGGATGTACCTCAGGCACTACTCCTAGTCAATCAGATGGTTTGGAGACTTTGAAATGTTACACCTCGTAAATCTGGACCCAGGAAAAATTCCTCCTCAGTGAGTCTAAGGAAGGAATACACTAAAAGTGGGAAAATGGATGCTATTGTTATTATTTTGTTCCATTGGATACTGAAGGCAGGGATACTTCTCACTCAGCTCCTGTTAACCTTTGCAAGGCAAAGCCCTAATGGGTAGGACGGTCCTAGCTGGACAAGCTGCAGTAAGATTGCCAGGCAGTGCTCTTAATAGCAAGGTGTGCAGTTTTAGCTGTTTAAAACCCAATGCACACTTGAGGGTCCCCCAAGGCTTGGGTGAAGCCCAAGTGTGGGGACATCCAGCTCCAGGGTGAATGGGGATCCTACCCATTATTATATGCATTAAGATTTTGAGTGAGACAAAATCTTAATGCATATAATAATAATTATTCTTGCATTTGATATAGCACCTTTTCAAGAATATACTGTAAAGTGAATTAACTGTATATTTTGTGGGCGAAACATGGCAGCCATTGCACACAGCAGTGTCCCACAAACACTTGTGGATTGAGTGACCAATTTTTTTTGAAGGAATTATCACCCATCTATTGTGTCTATTTATGAATTGACTCTTGTTATCCCTACAAGTCTGAGACACACCCAATTCTTCCCATGCGACGTGCAAAGTATCTGAATCAAGGGAAAAAGTATTTCCTCAGCCTTGGTGGACTTCATTGATGAGTGAGCTACAGAATAGCTCTGCGAATTCGATCAATGTAGACTGCTTTAAGACCACCATTGATTTACAGCTGTTAAATGTTTTCTGCGGGCATGCTACAGACTGCTGCAGGAGAGTCCAACATGATGAATTGGACAGCAGGTACAATGGGAAACATTGTTCTTATGACTTAAACATTCATTCATTCTCTTCAGCTTAGTATGGCTTCAGCCATAAATTTTTGCCTTAAGAAAAATCAGTTCTGTGCGCAGATGATCCACCTTTTAACAACTCTTCCTCTGCATAGAAATCAATGAGCTCAAAGAATCACAGCTCACAATTTTGCATCGGTCTGCCCTGGAGGAGGATGTATTTTGAAAAAGTATACAATACAAAACAAAATTACATTTGTATAGGACCTTTCACGTCGGGAGGACATCCTAAGGCGCTGGACAGTCAGGGACTTGGACTCAAGCTGGGGGCTTGCAAACGTAGGTTGGGAATGATGCATTTCTAGGACGAAATATTTGTGGTATAAAAAATATTACATTTATTATTGCCTTTCGGACAATAGTTCACAATTTCTGATTTTACTTTCTACTCTAATGACAATTTCCTGTTTTTTCACCATAATATCTCTGTATTTAGCTCAGTTGGTAGCACTCTCTTTTCTGATTCAGGAGATTGTTGGTTCAAGCCCAGTGTCAAGACCTGGAACTCATGTAGTCTAAGCTGACACTCTGAAGCAGTGTTGGGATGTGCAGCACTTGTGGGAGGTGCCGTCCTATCAATGAGACATTAAACTGAGGCCCCGTTTGCCTGTTCAGGTGGATGTTAAAGATCCTATGGCACTATTTGAAAACAGAAGATAGTTACTCCAGTGTCCTGGACAACAATCCCCAAAATGAAATTGGCCATTTACTCCATGGCTGTTTGTGGGACATTGCTGTTTGCTTTAAGCACTCCAGGACGCTACCCCATGTGAAGGGCGCTATATAAATAAAAGTTGTTGCTGCTGTATGCAAAATTGCTAGCTGCATTCGCTGTCAAGGTACAGTCACTACACTGTATGATATATCCTGTGAAGTGTTTTGGGATGTGAAAGGTGCTACATCAAATGTCAGGATATTATTATTACTAGATCTTGACAATGTGGACAGATGCTTCTTCTTCAAATTCACAACTTCCATTCACAACCGTTCGTTAAGAAAGGTGCTCTGAGACTAAACCAGCATATCCTGTGAAGAGCTTTGAGACGTACTGACGATGTGATAAAGCGCTATATCAAATGCAACAATTATTATTGTTATATTTACTATTATTTTTAATATCTCTATGCCTTTAAATTTTTCCTGCCCTTCTGAAATGGAAGAGATTGTCAGATACATGGTGAATGATATTTATGCATGCAAATTCTATGAATCTGCTTTTCTTTACTTTGTTTTCATGAATGGAAATGGTGATTTAGGTTTTGTGGTTAGTTGCTGTTTCCACAAAACAACGTGTAACAAACAACAAACTCTGCTCAATGTGTATGAAAACTTTCTTGACCCTTGTCCTGAGCAATAAATTGATAGCGATGTTAGGAGGTTGGTTATGGAAGAGGTCATATAAGGAGGTACAATCTCGGAGCATCAATTGACAATAAATATAAAAATAATTCTTGCATTAGATATAGTGTCTTCATATGGTCGAAATGTCTCAGAGCATTTCACATGATATACTGTAAAGCGTAACTGTGTATTTTCTGGGAAAATAGGGCTGCCAATTTGGTACAGGAATGTCCCACAAACAGTTATATTTTGGGCGAATGTTGGACAGGACACCAGGGAAAAACTCCCTTCTCTTTTCAAATAGTGCTATGGCATCTTTAACATCCACCTGAACAGGCAGACAGGATCTCGGTTTAATATCTAATACAAAAGATGGCACTACCAACAGTGCAGCAAACCTCCAACGCTGCATTAGTGTCAACTTAGATTATATGGGTTCCAAGACCTGATGTGGGCTTGAACCCACAACCTTTTGATTCAGAGGTGAGAATGTTACCAACTGAACCAGGCTGACACTCTAAAGATTGAAAAAAATGCTTGCCTATGAGCTAAAAAATGTTGGCTCCTGGGCAGAGTCTAACTCTGAACCTCGGGAAGTTCCTCCAACTTGTGTGGTTGCTAGTGGCTGAGGCCTTGACCGGGTGGCTAACTGGCCTACTAGATAACTCTTTGCATACCAGGCTTTGATTGGTAATATACAGTCCATTCACTTTACAGCATATTCTGTGAGAGCGCTTTGAGACTACGAGAAGACGTGAACAGAGCTATATCAAATGCAAGGATTATTAGTATATTATTCTTATTATTGTCTTGCTGGGGACTGTCTACCTCTCTCGGAAAACCCGAGTGCTGCTGAAACGGCACATACACACGCAAATTAGCTTTATTTCTTTCAACACTCTTGTAATGGAGTTTCAACGCTAGTGTGAGAAGGTCCTTTGATTTTTCTATTCTCCGTGTAGAGAGTCTGATGTTTGTTTAACGCTTCTCCATAGCAGTGCAGCTGAGATGAAGACTATTTGGGACGGGGAGGAATCAAGCCAATCTCAGAATTCCTTAACATGAAACAATAATGTTCCAATTCGGTCCACGCAAAACTGAGCTCTTCGTTTTTTACCCTTCTCGTGTTTCCCTTTTTTATAAAATCTGTTTTGCTTCTGTTTTATTTTAATTCATAGCTCATATTTCTTTTATTGTTTTTCTGCCTTTGCTTTTGTTCTTTTGTTCTCTGTAAGCACATCTGTAGATGTTTAACTTGCCTGATCCGTACATTGTGAAAACTTGGTTTAAAATATGGCGTCTTCAATTGAAATCCAAACAACAGTGAATTATGGCATGGTTTCCCAGAGAGAGAGATACTTGTTTAAGCTACAGAAGCTGGGCATGGTACATCTCCAAAGGGAGTCTTTGCCCTATCTTATGTCGTTCTGGTTTGGGCTGCATTTTCCACTCCCTTTAACCTAATCTCTACAGGCAATAGCAATAACTGTAATGTATAGTATTAGTAACAGGCTTCATGGTCTTCTTGTTGGGTCACAAGAGATTTATGGTGTGAAGTACTGCACCTTAGATTTGACAGTGGCCTTCGATATGCTTATGTGCAGGTGTGTGTAGTCTTGATTATTTTGAAGTTTCGATGCAGATCGAACCACCCACTCACCAATCTCTAACAGGAGGACAAACGGAACATCCACCCTGCTCTTTTAAGTTATAATAATAATAATCCTTGCATTTGATACCGCGCCTCATCATGTCTTCAAGAGGTCTCAAAGCGCTTCACAGAATATACTATAAAGTGAATTGACTATATTTTGTGGGCGAAACGCTAGGCGAAACATGGGCAAAAAGTTATGTCATTCCTGAAGAGTTTAAAGATAGCAGGGAAAAGCCTACGGTTCCACATCTGGTGCTGGACAGCTTGTATATGTCTTGTGGCATGTTTACATTACACGACTGGAAGAAGCTGTGCAATATCTTGGTCTCCTATTGTTTGTGGAATTCAATATGTTTAGAGTCTGGGGAGGATACTATGGCTCCAATGGAAACATACAAACTGCATGTGTGAGAACGCCTGCATACACAATGGCTGGAGATATGGACCATACAGGTCAACAGTCTGGAAAATGCATGGATTGATTGACTGTTCAACCAGAAGGTCAAGCAAGAGGTGGTTCTGACTATACCTATGAAAGCAGTACTACATCTCTTAAGGCTGACGTGAAATTCAGGGCAGTCATTAGCGGCAATACTGCAATATAAATGAGGCATCAATATTAAGTCATCTTCATAGGACAGTGCTGCTGATATTCTTGGGCTGGATAATCTGAGTTAATGACAGCAAAGCCATGAGTGCTGATTTATCTAACATTCCATATAATAATAAATACTCCTTAAATTTGATATAGCTCCTTATCACATCATCTAGATGTCTCAAAACACTTCACAGAATATTTTGTAAAATGCTGTGAGCATGTGTATTTTGTGAGCAAACTTGTGTTGGCTAGTTTGCGCACCACAATGTCCCTCCACTTCCTTGCAGTGAGTGTTCAATTTTCACCTTATGAAGCAAGGTGCAAATAGCCACATGATAGATTGTAAATTTTCATTGGTGCAGGCAAGTAACATTCTGTGAAGACTGTTGGCTGTAGAAACGGCAGAAGAAGACAAAACATGAACTGACATAGAATTGCATAGATTGTTACGAGACATAAAGAGGCCATTCAGCCCAACTAGTCTATGCAGATGTTTGTACTCCACATGAGCTCCCATCCCTATTCCTCTTGCCTATATCACTCTATTCCCTTCTGCCTCATGTTGTGTACTGGGACGTTAACCCTAACTATGAGCTCAAATCCTTAGCGTGGAGCTTGAACTCACAACATTCTGACCAAGCCTGAGACTCATTCTGGTATAATATAAAAGGGAATTGGATAAATACTTGAACAAAAATAATATTAAAAGGCTTTGTGAATGAGGTTTCATTTGGGAAGATAGCGAAGATGGATTGAATGGCTTCGTTCTGTGCTGCAAACTTTCCATGAGTTTAACCCATTTTCCACATTGAAAATTTAGAGGAGACCTAGAGTTTTTTCTAAGTACGCGTTAACCTCATGTCTCTTGAGAGCAAAGTGTGCTACTTGTTAAATCCCAAACCCACCAAGCTTTGTGTTCTACAGTCAGGTGCGTTACTGATGTGTTGGAAGCCCATTACATCTATACCTGTATAAAATACTTTGCCAAATGGAATCAACAACAACAACACAAATTACATTTGTTTAGCGCCCTTCATGTTGGGGGGACGTCACAAGGTGCTGGACAATCAGTGTTTCGAAACCGAGCTGCGGATCGGGTAGGATGGAGGGCAGGGGGGGAAGGAGGGTGACCGAAGGCACAGTAGAAGAGGAGGAGCTTGGGATAGGTCTTGAAGGAGGCAAGGGAGGGGGCAAGGTGGAGGGACTGTGGGATGTAGTTCTAGACGATGGGGGCAGAGTGGCTGAAGGCCTGACCGCCAATGGTGAGATGGGAGATGTGGAACATGTGAAGCAGGCCGGAGCCCGCTGAGTGGAGGGAGAGGGCAGGTTGGTAGGGGATTAAGAGGTCACAAAGGTAGTGGGAGCAAGGCCATGGAGAGCTTTGAAAACGAGGATCAGGATTGAGTCTGTGCGTTCAATTTGATAATGAAGTCGGAATACTAAAATGGTGCAAACCTTATTTATAATCTTAGATGAAACCGATCTATTGAGCACCACTGTGACTGGAGCAATGCAAACACAATCCAATGATTCTTTGCAGCAAGGAGAGAAAAGGGAGGTTGTAGGTTAGAGGGTGCATTATCGAATACTTTATAATCAAAGTATGGGAAACTGTTGGGATTGAAAAATGACAAATCCGCACGGTTTGCATCCTTGGGTTTTAAAAGAGGTGGGTGCTGAGATAGTGGATGCCTTGTTTTTGATCTTCCAAAATTCTCTGGATTCTGGAACGGTTCCCATTGATTAGAAGATCGCAAATGTAACACCACTATTTAAGAAGGGTGGGAGAGAGAAGATGGGGAACTATAGACCAGTTAGTCTGACATCGGTGGTAGGGAAAATTCTGGAATCCTTAATTAGGGATGTCGTAGTGTGGTACTTAGAAGACTATAACATGATTAGGCAGAGCCAACATGGCTTTACAAAAGGGAAGTCATGCTTAACAAATCTTTTAGAGCTCAATGAGGATGTAACTAGCAGGTTAGATAGAGGGGAACTAGTAGATGTAGTGTATTTAGATTTTCAGAAGGCATTCAACAAGGTGCCACATAAAAGGCTGCTACACAAGATTAGGGCCCATGGAATTAAAGGCAATATATTAGCATATATTATCAAAGCGTGGTTAACGGGAAGAAAACAAAGAGTAGGGATAAATGGGTCCTTCTCAGATTGGCAAGATATGACTAGTGGAGTGCCACAAGGATCAGTGCTTGAGCCTCAAGTATTTACAATCTATATCAATGATCGAGACAAGGACATAGAATTTAAAATATCTAAATTTGCGGATGATACTAAGTTAGGTGGGAGAGTAAGCTCTGAGGATGACACAAAAAGATTACAAAGGGATATAGATAGGCTCGGTGAGTGGGCAAAAAGGTGGCAGATGGAATATAATGTGAGGAAGTGTGAAGTTATTCACGTAAGTAGTAAAAACAGAAAAACAGATTATTTTCTAGAGGGGAAGAGACTAGATAGTGTTGGTGTTCAGAGGGATTTCGGTGTCCTTTACACCAGTCACAAAATGTTAGTATGCAGGTACAGCAAGCAACTAGGAAGGCTAATGGCAAGTTGGCATTTATTGCAAAATAGGTAGAATACAAGAGTAGAGAAGTCTTGTTGCAACTACATAGGGCCTTGGTGAGACTGCACCTAGAATATTGTGTGTAGTTTTGGTCTCCTTATTTAAGAAAGGACATACTCACCTTAGAGGGGATGCAGGGTAGATTCACCTAGGTTAGTTCCTGGGATGAGGGGGTTGAAGAATAGAAGAATTTGCGGTGATCTTATGGATACCTATATTTCCATGTTTCCCCTGGTAGGAGAATCTTTAACTAGGGGTCACAGTCTTAAGATGAAGGGTCAACCTTTTCGAACAGAGGGTAGTGAACTTATGGCATTCTCTATCCCAGAAGGCTGTAGATGCTCAGTCCTTGAACATATTCAAGACTGAGATTGATAGATTTCTAAATGATAGAGGGATTAAGGGATATGGGATAAGGCAGGCAACAACAACAACAACAACAACAACAAGATTCCATTTATAAAGCGCCTTTCACGTCAGGAGGACGTCCCAAGGCGCTGCACAGTTGGGTCATGACCCGAGCAGGGGGGAAATGGTCAGGGTGAGGGGAGGGAAGGGAGGGAGCGAGGAGGGGGGAAATGGTCAGGGTGAGGGGAGGGAAGGGAGGGAGCGAGGAGGGGGGAAATGGTCAGGGTGAGGGGAGGGAAGGGAGGGAGCGAGGAGGGGGAAGAGAGTTAGATGGAGTTAGGTTAGAAGATCAACCATTGAATGGCGGGGCAGGCTCGAGGGGCCAAATGGCCTACTCCTGGTCCTAATTCCTATGTTCCTATGTTCCTAAAGTCTTGAGATAATAACAACAACAAACTACAAAGTGTCACAACTGGCAAATGTTTAGATTGGAACAGAACCAAGAAAAGGAAGGAAACAAGAATGTGTCTCACGCTGACCGCACCAATAGAAATTTACAACCCACTTTGAGGTGGCAGAATGACAATGTTATGTATTGTGTTTAATGACCAATGTATTTCATGTAATGTATTGAATGACCAACATAACACCACATAAAGGGACCATTTGAGAAGTGTTAGGAAAATGAGAGAGAGGGGGAAGCAGAGATGATGGAGATGCTTAAATTGGAAATATTTTTAAGTCCCTTTTAAAAACTCCCTAATTTCAAGAAAAAGAATCCCATCCAAATAATTTAAACTAATCCCAAATGTGATGCCAGTAACACAAATTTGGCTCCCGCTTTACATCCCTGTAGCCATATGACATCAGTGCAAATAAGGATTAACAGTCAAATTACACTACTTCCATAACACATTCCATTTAAATTATTTCCTACTGCCTTAAACCACAGAAATGTAATAGGGAGTAACATTTCGGATAAGGTAATCATGTCAAGCAAAATTAAATGACAGAATCTTTCATGAAATTTCAGTGGCCACACATAAGATGGATGCAGACATGGAAACGTAAGCTTCCATTCTGACCACTTTTAGATGTAACAAGGCAGTGGGGCATAGGTTCAGGATTGTAAAGGGTAATTTAAAAAAAACACAAGAGACATTGCTTTCTCTACACAGGGGGTAATTGAGAGCAGCAGTAATTTACTAAATATCAGGTGGTTAGAGCAGGACACTGAACTAATGGTGTCATGAGATGATGATAGAGTGGGTGAGGTGAGATGAAATGGGTCCAAAGGACTTTCATCATCCACAACCTCTCTTGTTTCGCCCACAAAATATACAGTCACTACACTTTACAATTTATTCTGCGAAACACTTTGAGATGTCTCGAAGACATGATAAGGCGCTATATCAAATGCAAGAATTCTTATTATTATTGTGATTTCTATGCCTAACTCTGCACACAAGAGATGGAACAACATCCAAAGAACACTTATTCACTAAACAAGAACATATCCTCTTATAGAAGATAGCTTATGTTTGGCTGACTTTACTCATGCTGGCCTGCACCAATGAGGACCCAGAGGTTGGTTTACTTGCTTTCAGTTGGGTTACTTTCCTTTCCAACATTCCCAGACTCTTTCAGGAGCAGTAACACTATTTCATATTAAGATGAACTGCTCTTTTCCGATCTAAACAATTGAGGAGGGATTCAATCATGTCTGACAGTAGACCCCAGACAATTTATTTAATAGAATCTGTATGATAACATAAGCAGCCATCGATTGCCAAATTAAAATAAGTGTTCATCGCAAGCCATGAACTTGTGCCTGGAACCCAATATGTTCAATACAAATTTTTTTATAAAAGTTCTCAAATTCAAGCAAACATTCTTCGAGTTGAAGCTTCGAAATACCACGTGGTGGTGGAGAAAATCCAAATTGTCTGCTACGCTCCCTTCTGCGCATCAAAAACAGTTGGTCAGCTCAGTCGGTCATTATAGTGCAATCTTGTGAACAACTGTCTGTGTTTATAAAACTTGATATCAGTGAACAAATTGAAGGAAACGATGAGCTAATGTGCTCTCCTCATTACCATAGTGAAATTTAATCCAGTGATACATCCACTTCGAGATATGATGGCACTGCAGCTACATAAATACTTGTGGATTTGATGGTGTGATTCTTTGTAAAAATACTACCCGTGGATGATTTGGATAACTTGCTGACATACTTGCTGAGAAGCACATCACAATAATGGTTAAGATGTTCTGAGAGTGTACTTAACAAAGCAATGACAAAGAGGGGTATTCTCTGCTAATGAGCCTCATACTATGGTGTCCACGCTCTATCTGCCACAGAGCATAATGTTAAAGCCAGCTCCTTTCAGAGACTCTTAAAGATGTACTGCTTAGAAAATATTTTCCTAAATCAAATTTAACTATAGTTTGGACCGATTGCATGGTTTACATTGACACAGCAACTTAGGTAATGCTGTAAGGAAACATAGAACAGTACATGCTGTGCAGGACTGGAAAAACCATGGCGTTCCATCTGGCCCATCGCAAAATAAAAAATAATCCTTCACGGCTATATGTTTCTGATCCTCCTCAATGGATTTCTTTGCAAAATAGGTATCCAATTTCAACTTGAATTTCCTGGCACAATCTGGCTCCACTGCTTCCCTGGGCAGGCTATCCCAGACATTCACCTTTCTCTTTGTGGAGTTAAATATGTATAATGACAATAACTTGCATTTATATAGCACCCTTCTGGTGGGGTAGCGTCCCAGAGTGCTTGACCTCCTGTTCACGCTCCTTCTGAGTTGGAGTCTGCGCCTCCTTACTTAATTTAGCTTACCAAGAAAGCGATAGAAACAGTGATGTGTAACTTGTGAAATAATAAAATTAGCAACCCTTGCCTTTGATATATCGCCTAAAATGTCAAAGTCTTAAAGTGTCTCACTGTAATTAGTATAATGTACAGTGACTGTGTATTTGTAGGCGAATGCGCTGCCAAGTTGTGCACAGCAATGTCCCTCCTGCACGAAAAAAAATAACTGGAGAATTGTTGACCAGGATAGCAGGAGAAACTCGCTTCTCTTTTCAATCAGTGTTATGGGTTGTTTAACATCCACCCATACAGATTTAAAGTCTCATTTGAAGGACGGCACCTCTGCCAATTTAGCACTCCCCCAGTATTGCACTAGGGTGTCAGCCTTGACTTGTGAGTTCAAAATCCTGATTTGGGGCTTCAACCCACGTCCTTCTGACTCAGAGACAAGAGTGCAACCAACTAAGCCAAATATGACATGAAGAGGGGAATAGAAAAGAAGATCGCAGACAAATGTAAGTGGGATCAAAAGACATTGATTAGCAATAGGCTGTATGTCAAAGACGGATAATTAGAGCAAGATATGTTTTATCCAAAAGTTGGCATCTCGTACAATAGAGTATTAGCCTAGACTGAGCTTAAATTCCCCGATGTAGCAATTAAATCCACAGTCTTCTGACCCAGAAGCAGTGAGACCTACAAGCTCACGACAGGATTGCATAATAAGTCGGGGATTCCTTCCAGTGAATGGACGCATTTACATTGGCTGGGGAGAATTTTAATCTGGAATTAGTTGGTGTCAGAAAGGATTTTTCAAAGGTTAGTACGATAGATATCTGGTTACAGGGAATCCCTTATTTTTGACTTGGTTTTTATTAAGGAACACAGGTATAATTTAGATCCCAGAGTTTATAGTAGGGACGTATTGAGGCAGAGGTACATGTGAATTCAGGGACAGCGACAAACATGAACCGATTCTGAGGGGTGCCTTTCATTATCATAGAAGACTTCCCGATTTTGTGGTTGTGCCTTCTTGATCTGTGAATCAGAGTTTCAAATCGAGTCTATCTGTGGAGCGCAGCATAACTGTTGCAGTTCCAACTTCTTTTATAGAGATTTGAATTTCTGGTCTATTTTTACTGGCGAGTACAAAAGAGAATAACATTTCATCTTGTTTCATTTGCAAGCAAGTACCAGAACTTCATTTGGAAAATTTGTAGTGGTGCAAATCACTGGCATTTCCAGTAAATGCCATAACAAGGCAAATTTCCTTGCTCCACGGGCCTCTGTTTACCTAGCCATAAGTAAGATAACGGTTGTTTGTCGATTGGCAGATCGATTGCCGGGGTAATAATCACCCACAAAAACATACAGTATATTCTGTGAAGCGCTTTGAGACATCTCAATGATGTGATGAGGTGCTATATCAAATGCGAGGATTATTAATATTATTATTGGCTGTGTAGTCACGCGGTACATTCTTGGTGATTCATAGTACAATTGTTTTGTTTGCAGGTTGCAAAGCCTTTGACTTAATCCTAAAGTTGCACATGTTATAAATGGGTAATCTGGTACCATGGCAGTTGTTCAGGATGAGAGCAGCACAGGTAGCACACTATAGAGAGTGACGGGACAGCTGATGCATTAACCTTCAATTGACTATTGGCAATGCGAGCTCTAGCAGAGACATCCCCCTATGTGGCCCTCCATTGCTTGTTTGACTACTTTCTGTTGCAAGGACAATCTTCATTGATTTGCAAGTAGCTTGTGGGTATAAAGCTGGGAACTGATCCTTTCCAAGCCTCTTCGCTCTGGGATTCAAGAAAGGAGGATTGGGCCAGGGAACAAAGGGAGGGCTGAGGCTGCCTGGTGTCCGAGCTAACAATCCCCCCAAATATAATAAAATCGATCACTCACTCCATGGCTGTTTATGGGATAGTGCTGAGTGCAAACTGGCTGCTTCGATCGTTCCACAAAATACACTCCTGTGAAGCACTTTGAGACTTGTCAACAGCAATGTGATAATGCACAGATTATTATTATTTCCATAAATGAAAGAGGAAGCAATCCAATTTTCTAGACACTGCAATTCATCTTTCTCATCTTGAAGAATGATGGGACAACAATTTACGTTGTTCTCTTGCTGGCTTTGTTTCTTTGGTGCCAGCTCTGGGCTCCAGTTGTAGGTAACTGGTTCGCTGGCTTCCTTACTGATTATCCTGCAGGCCTATTTTAATCTGGTTCAAATCAAGCATCATTCTTCCTCAGATCTTGATAACCGACAAATTAATGTTCCTATTTAGTGGCGCTACCTGGACAAGCAATGGGAAGCTCACCTCTGCCTCGTACTGGTAAGATGCCACGGTTTTGCCTGGTTTAATGTTTGCAGTAACCCAATGAATACATTTACAATAGTTGGCAATGGGGCCTCTTAAGCGTGGCAAGGAGTTTCCACATGTGTTTGATTCCTGGCTGATCAAAAATAAATTCCATCCCCGATTCTAATAATATAAATTGAGTCTGACTGGCTTTGTTACCATAAAGCCTTTTAGTGTTGATGTAAATATTAAGAGAGCTAGAACTGAACACATTTTCCTTTGAAATAAACGATTACAATATTGGATGAATCAAGGTTTATTTTTTTTTAGTGTATGTGATGTTCCCTTCCCCCAGTTCAAGCTAAGCAAATCGCCGTGACCTAACAGACAGCTCATAAATATTGGGGTCAGAGTTCACTTTTTAGCTGGGGGAACAAATTGTGGAATGCATGGCTCATTGAGCATTCTTGCATCTGGTCGAGAGTGCAACATCTGTATTCAAACTTATAACTCGAAGGAAGTTCATCTCCCACAGCAATCAATGAGAATTAGATTGTGGAGTGTTCACAAATAGTCTGGCTTACAGATGAGCTGCCAGAGTTACTGTAATGCCTTCGAATGGATTTTTTTTGTACGGTATTTACTCTTAAATAACCAAGATAAATAGATGAATAAATCGACAAATGTTTCCCATCAGCTTGGTGGTGAATTTCTCCTCTGAGATCTCCCTTGAATTCAAACCAGTGTGATAAAGCTGAACAAAGAATAAACCTTCTTTGTTCTTTGGTTTGAGCATGGAAGGTGATTTAGATTTGTTCTCTCCAATGATGATGTGGAAAGACCTGGGCAAGTAATCATGATAATGTTCAGCCAAAGAAAGAAACAACGCTGGTGGCAGGCTAAGGCAAGGTTGAATAACTTGGGTTAAACTGAAATGAAATCAAACCAAATCATTTCTTTGAGCAATTTTAGTCATTAATATATAACATACCGGGCACAAAGGTCCACCAGGTCTCAGCTAGTAGGAACATTAATCTTTAACCACTTAAGAACACACAGAATTTTGAACAACCCTTAAATTCTGTTTTAAGCTGACAACTAATTCTTTTTAAGAAATGCGAAAAATTAAGACTGAATTTAAGATTTTTCCATAATTGTGTGCAACCTTAAATTTTAAAAAGGGCCTTCTGGCCTAAGACTAGGTGGAATTTTGGTCCTCGTGACTCTCAAAATTCTTAATGGCTTTGCTTACTTCACACAGTGCACCGGAACATTTCACCTTTGCTTATAAATCATTATTCTGACCACCATGTTTTATTGAGGATATATCAACACAAATATGTGAAATAAATTATTATTCGAAACTCAGACTGACGCAAGGGCTATGGGGATTTTTAGTGATTAAAATGTACATATATTGTTTTAAATACACACGCATTATGTTTTGGCAAGGCTGCCCAGAGTCATTTGAAGGACACAAGCATTCCAGGTTTGGAAAAATGTGTTTCGTAGCTCCAGCTGACATTAATGAACCTCAGGCCAGAAAGGAGTAGATCATGAACATATGTGTAATACTGCTAAGCAATCACTCCTGTACACTGCAGTGAACACAACATTTAAAATAGGCAGAAACTAGATGGTTCTTCAAATCAGTTATGACCATTTATACTGTAATGGTTGCCAGGCATATCCTACTTCAGAAGTTCTCCCTCTGACCTTCTATTGCTATAGCCACAGGCCAATCTGCAGCTGAGCCATACCAGTACCATTCCTATTGGAATAATCACATTTCCAAGATGTGTCTATCTATTTAAGCATGCCTCTCATCCTCTGCTATCTTTACCCCTGATTTGTAAAACTTTCACTTCTCTTTACTGAATTTCACCCCACAAAAAAAGCTTGCGCTTTCGTGCAGATGAATATCTCAGCATGTTTGACGAAGATGGAGATAACCAAAGGAGAGGGAACTTTGAGAATGTTGGCCAGAGACAGTCCAAACGATGTGAAGGTTTTAAAGGCAAGGAGAGAGGCAAAGGGATCTTGAGAGTGAGTTTCAAGAGCACAGTGGCTGAAACAACAACAAAATTACATTTGTATAGCCCCTTTCACATTGGGAAAGAACTCTAGGTATGATTTTTGCAAGTTTCTCAATATCTGACACAGTCTTTACTGGTTTTTACTTATTTTCCCTGCTTTATACCATTAAAAGATAAGAAATACAAGTGATAGTCGTCGTGTTGTTTTAAGATAAATTTGAATAGCAATGTAACCAGTAAATAAATGCATGAAGCTTTGCAACAATGAATCTCCCCTTTCTAATTTCACCTGGAAAATGTACATTCATTTAGTTCGTCAGAACTTTCACCTGAATTTTTTTTTACAAAATCAGGAATTTGTTTCAAAAGAAAACACTGAAATTGAGGAACCTTCTTATGCATCCAAGACTCGGCTATTAACTGCCATCACAATGCGGCACTGTTCCTCCCTGGCTCTTGTTTAAGCAGAAACCATACATAAGCAATATTTTGCAAGACCACAACCCTATCTCAATGAGTGGTTGTTGTGTATCGTACATCAGGTTATTATTACTTTTCCTTCTAGGGTATCATTGCATCCAATCTATTTCTGTTCAGGATATCTAGTAGGAGCAGCTGGGAGGAATGAACTTGTTTCTCCGAATAATGGGCACAGCACATAAACAATTGAGGAACTGTGAAACAAAATAATGTCTTCAAAACACCGGCAGGCAAAATGTATTTGAATGCAGGGTTATATAGAACCAGGAAAGGCCAACTAGCCTGTTCCAAAGTAAAAGAAAATGTACCATTCACTGTTCCATCTCTCATACCCTTCAAATGATTTATTCGCCAATTAGCCATTACATTCCCTCTTGAAACAGCTGAAATGGTCTACCTTCACACCTCCCTGCATAGTACATTTCACACACTCATCCCTTTTGCTGTGTAAAATAATAGGGATTGAATTAGTGCTACTTTCCTGTTAGCATTGGGAGGTACAGTGTGGATTATTTCTGTATGCTTGATGTTAGGCTGTGCCAAATTCCACGTGGGCTATATTTCATGGAATGGAGTGCAACAAAAGTGAGAGAGTTGCTCTGAGAGTTAATCAGTGTGCAAGTTTAGAGGGCCTACTAAGCATGTAGTAAAACTATTGAATTGCCTCTTGAGTTCTATCAACAGGGAAAAAGAAGTGTTCATATCAGCTGAGCTCTCGAAATTGAGTGGCTCTTGGAAAGCTACTTTTGTTGTGTCACGGACATGCACATTTAAGGAATTTATTTATGACCATATGCTCACTCTTTATTCCAACATAAACCGTCATGTAGCGTGCTGAACACCATTACGTTGGCACTGCTTGAAAAGAGATGCAAGCTTCTCTCAGTGTAGGTGGGATGCATGGAAATCTCAGTTTCATTTGGATACTCTTAAGCATGGTGATTGGTTTCCACATGTGTCAGACACCCGGCTGACCTAAAACAAAATTCTCCCGGTATTTTATTTGACCAGTTAATAAAATTGGTCATTGTTTGTGAAAAATAGCTCTGTGCAAATTGGCTCTTGCATTTGCCTACAAAATACAGTCGCTACACTTTATAGTAAATTTATGGAACACCTTACGAAGACATCATCCCATGGAAAAGGAATTTATTATTTGAAATGTTATTGCATTGGGCTATCAATAAAAAAGATTGATTGTACCTTCTCAGGAAGAACCTACAATACATTTTCACACAGGACCAAAATGCTTTATTAAATAGCTTGGAAATCATAGAGCACTCTTTTATGAAACTTTTTTGAGCTCCCTTGTTCTATGAAGAATTATACAAATGCAAACAATTAGTTCATGGATTTTGGTTAATGGGCATTCCATAAACGAACGTCAATCATGAACTAAAATCAAAAGGCCATCCAGCAAATACATTCCAGCACATGTTTTTGATTGTAACATTGGAAAATGTGGGAAAACAATTGTGCCAATATATGGTCACTTAAATATCTTGCAATTTGGTGTGGCTATACAAGCAATGAAATATCTACTTGCAACACAATACAACTGATCATATGTCAGAGCAACACCGCAGTTGAAGACCATAGTAACATTGTTCAATGTACCATAGTAAAGTCCAGTTCAATTAAGTTCAGTGGAAGTATAATGAAGTCCAATGAGTAGATATATTCAAGTCTTCACCTCATTCAGACTTTCTTCCGAGGTGATGATAGCAACAGGAGGTAAGTCAGAGTACTGAGTTCAAAGCTTCTGCTGAGGTACAATGGTACACATTATCATTTGTGTTCTGATCTTTTGTATCACCTCATCCATGTCAAAAACTTCCAACAAGACCCAGTTTCCCATTAATAATAATAATCCTTGCATTTGATATAGCGTTTTTCACATCTTCTAGATGTCTCAAAGTGCTTCACAAAATAGACTGTAAAATGAATTAACTGCATATTTGTGGATGAAATGCAGCAGCCAATTGTGCACAGCAATGTCCCACAAACAGTCGTGGATTAAGTAACCAAACTATTACTTTTTTTTAGGGATTATTTTCCCTGGAAAAGTGATCCGCCAATCGACTAACAGCCGATTCCTACTTATTGCGAGGTAAAAAGAGGCATGTGGAGTAAGGAAATTTGCCTAAAATTGCACCCTGCCAGGAATTAAAGCGGGGTCTCTGGCTTGTGAGGTACGTTCTCTAACCACTGAGCTGCAGGATTTCACCCACTGTCAAAGTACAAGGTCAATAATCTTTGCTTTGATGTGCACAATGAAAGTACTCACGTCAACAGCACCCTGGAAGAAATTGCTCTTGTTACATCAACACTCTGTTCATTCTGGCAATGGACTGGTAGGTGAAGTAACTGGCAACTGTTGGCTTCCTGCATCAGCATTCACTGTGGAGCTTGGCACAGCCCCATAATGTGACGTCTGATTGCAGAAACGTTCACAGGCATAACGATGGGTGCAATTGGAGCCTTGAGCTGGATGGCTCAAGGACATCTGGCTCAAAGCTCCAATCGCACCCACCGCACCCACATCATGAACTTTCAGTAGTGATGGAACATCGGTAAAACTTGGAATGTGGACTTGCAAATATAGATCATACAGCAAAAAAGGACAAAATATACTATTTCACTTCCATCTCTTAGCAGCATTTGGCAGAGAACACAAGAACCATCAAGGTAGATAATTGGTCTGTCCCTGCACGGCAAATAGTAGAATTTGGCTGCTGCCTTGAGATGGGGGCCCTTGTTGTGAGTAATACTCATTGCAACGGTGGAGAATTTATAACTACTGATGTGATTATGTTACCAGGGCAAACAATATCTGAAGGACACCGAATCTAATTAATAATACTTTGAAATTAAATCATTTTAGTTGTATGCGTGTAGGGAGGTAGTTGACACAACATTCATAATGTGAGGGAAAACAAATTGACACGAAATTCATAATGCGAGAATGCCTTCCGGACAGAGCTTCCTGGAGCCATTCCAGACACAGTCAAGGTTAAGACCATTTGGGAAGACAAGGGAGTTTTAGATCTCTGTTATCTCCTGCTGGGAATGAAAGTTCTTGGCAGATTCAGAGGCCTCCCATCCACAGAGCAGATAACAGTAGAAATATTCCTGACCGTAGGTATGATAGCCAAAAAGTTTTGAATTGCAAATAGTCATAAGACATTTATTAATAGATGTCAAAAAAGATGTACAGAAAAATGCTCATTCAATGAATGCATGCGTGGCCTGGAGTTAATGAAGACAAGATGTTAGCAGCTGTAACTTTATCTGGCACATAAAAGCACAGTTTACAATGCAATTCAATACATATATAGTATGTATCTACTATATGTATATATATTCTTGTATATATATATTCCTGTATATGTGATGCCTTTCACATCAGGAGGACATTTGAAGGTACTGGGCAGTCCAGGTTTTCCACCCTACCCCTTCGAAGGGGCGGCGATGCGAGGGGGCGATACGGGGTGAATGATAGCTGAAAGCGCGGTCACTGAACAAGATCTTGAGGCCGAGGTGAGGGAACCAGCGAATCATAGGGAGTCCAGGATGAAGTCCCAGAGGGTGCGGGCAGATACACTGAGACCCCAACCAACAACGCTGGGGCGGGGGATATGAAGCAGGGCCCCCTGAGTGGATGGAGTAACCGGATTGGTAGCATTTCAGGAAATCGCAGAAGTAGGGTGGAGCAAGGCTGTGGAGGATTTAAAGATTAGGTCAGTGTAGAAATCACAGCAATCCCGCCCTGAGGCAATAACTGAGAAATCGTCTTAAATAAATTTCAATGAAAGGTATGTGAGCAGTCAGGGAATTTTATTTCATGCAAAAAACCTTCTAAATTCGGGAATACAGTATTTCTAAACAATAATCCTTGCATTTGATCTGGCACCTTTCACATTGCGAGGACATACAAATCCATAGTGTTGCTGTCAATTGTAATACTGTGTACTTGTAAATTAATGTGGCAGCGAATTGCACGTAGCAATGTCCAACAAAGTTTTAGTGATCAGTATAACCTTACTCCCGTGATAATAATGATAAATTGGTTATTTCAATCCACGACTGTTTGTGGGACACTGCTGAGAGCAATTGGATGCCATGTTTCTCCAAGAAAAAAATATACAGTCAATTCACTTTACAGAATATTCTGTGAAGCGCTTTGAGATATCTCAAAGATGTGATAAGGCACTTTATCAAATACAAGGATTATTATTATATGATCACCAAAAGGACAAGAAGGAGAGTTGGAGCAGGCACCTGATCTACAGCAGTGAATATTTCACTTTCAGAGAGCAATAGTTAAAAGGGAATGATACTCCAGTACATATAATGTAGAAAGTAGGTTTGAATTTTAACAGTGCTGTCAGGACCTAGCAACAAATTAATGATGCTTCTGCATGCTTCTGCTGTCTAACACTAGAGACACATCCATAGCTAGTTCCAAAGAGATGGATCTAGGCATGTGCGACTATCACTGGAAACATCTGAAAGAAACCTAAGACCCACTCTTCGTATGAGATACTTGATTGCCGTGGCTATCGGGGAAGACGCACAAACAAAATTCTCGACCCGATGAGAAGGAAAGGTTGGCAAATTAGCATCCTGTGGCTATCAGCGAATTGCTCAGGGATGCATGGGGTCAAGGAAGGGCATGTTGCTGTGCTGTAGAAGTATTTTGCTTCCACACGTTTGAAAATGGCAATTATGGAAGGAGGAAAAAAAAAAGTGAGGTGTTCTTTCAAACCCTCTCCCAGTTATTGGCTGTGTGACAACACAAATGTATTCGATTTTCGATGTCAAACTTCGACGCAACATGCAGTCAACGTGAAGAATTCAGTCCCTCTTGGGATCTACTTGGGGCTCCAGATTTTCTGGCTTCTGCCAAATGGCCAGTGGCAAGGTAATGCTTGTCAATGTATATCGGCTCCCAGGGCATGTGTTATCCCAGAGTACAGAACATGCCTATGGCCAGCGTGCAGAACCCCAGTAACAATATTATCTTCCACAAACATTCCTTGCAGCTGAATTCAACTCCCCAGCGCCCACCCCCCACCCCCCCACCCCTACCCCCCCAGCTTCCATAACAGCCAGGGAACAGATCTCCGTATGATGAATAGTTTTATTGGAAGAATGAGAGGAATCACAATGCATAACACAGCAGAGTATGGGTATCAAATAAATGACAGCAAGATCTTAAAAAAAAGTTAACAACATCTGCTAGAAAGTGCCAACATAAAGTGTGAATTGGAATTTAAGAGACCTGCTATCATCTATTAACATGTGGAATGTCTCGCTGGGCCAAATGGCCTATTTCTCTTAGAACATAGTTGCCTTCTGAAAGGTGTATAAATAAAGGTGAAGTACCCATAAATGTGTGAGACACGTAGGTAGGAAGTGAACTTTGCTTTATGCAGTGTAAGTATTTGTTATCGATCAAAATAGTTCCTCCTAAATTCTGAAGTAAGTTTTTGAAGTACACAAGTTCCTCCTAATTTCTCTTTTAGATTTCCTCATCGCTATCTTATCCATATCCAGGGGACACAAATATAAGGTAGTAACTCGGAGATCATTAAGAGAATTTAGGAGGAACTACTTCACACAAAGGGTGGTGAGATTGTGGAACTCGCTGTCTGAAGCAGTGGTTGAATCAGATAGCGTAGGTGCATTCAAGAGAAAGCTAGTCCGAGAGAAAATATAGCGAGAGAAATAAAAAAAAGTTAGATCTTAGTGAAGAATAACAAGAAAACAGGATAAGGTCAGAGTCTGTTACACTCCCTGTACTCCAATGCACAGAGCACAAAAAACAAAATGGGAAACTGGAAGCAGTAATCAAACATGAAGAATTGGATGTAATTACATTAACAGAAACATGGTTACAACCTGGACATGATTGCCGATTAAATATTGTAGGATATAATACATTTGGAAAGGACAGAGAAAGGAAAAGTAGTGGTGGGGTAGCAGTATTGGTAAGAGGCTTTATAATCACACTGGAGGGATATAAATAATGAGGGGGTAGAGATAGAATCCATCTGGTTAGAGATAAATGATAAAAAAAAGGACTAGCCACGCTATTGGGGGTGTACAGCAGGCCACCCGACAGCGGAAAAGAAGTAGAAGAAATATGCAGGCAGATAAGGGAAATGAGCAAAAATAATAAAGTCATAATTATAGGGGATTTCAATTATCCCCAGATAGTTTGGCAGAAAGCGCGAGTAGGAGGCGAGAAGGTGGAGGGGGGGGTTGGGGTTTCAGCAATATGTACAGTGCTCCAGTCTGTCTCAATACGTTGAAATTCTAACAAGAGGGAAAGTACTGCTTGACCTAGATATGGGCAATGAGCCAGAGCATGTCACAAATTTAAATATGGGGAAACATCTCGGAGATAGTGACCATATCCCAGGTTAAATAAATTAAACAAGTTTAAAGAGAACAAATAGGGTAATGGGCTTGATATCCAGATAATAATAATAAGAAGAATAAGAATAATCATCATCCTTGAATTTGATATAACACTTTTCACGTCTTCTAGACGTCTCAAAGCGCTATACAGAATATACTGTAAAGTGAAGTGACCGTATATTTGTGGGCGAATGGATAAAATATAAAAGTGATGAGGTGATATTGAATATATACAAAACATTGGTTAGACCACATTTGGAGTATCTGGTCTTCAGACTATAAAAAGGACATAGCAGCAATAGAAAGAGTACAATTGCAGTTACGGTTGTTAGTCGATTGGCAGATCGTTTTTCCGAGGGTAATAATCCCTTTTTTTAAAAAAATTGTGTTTGGGACACTGCTGTGTGCATTTGACTGCCACGTATTACCCACAAAATATACAGCCAATCCACATTATAGTATATTCTGCGAAGCACCTTGAGATGTCTCGAAGATGTGATAAGGTGCTATATCAAATGCAAGGATTATTATTATTTTTATTACATTATAGGTTTACGAGGATAATACTAGGACTGGCAGGTTACTGCTATCGTGAGAGATTGGATATGTTAAGGCCTTTTTTCCTGGAGACAAGATGTTTAAGGGAGGACATCATACAAGTGTTTACAATTATAAAAGAGTTCAATTAAGGGTAACATAAATAGGCAGTTTCCACTGGTTAGAGAGTCCGTAACTAGGGAACAAAACGATACGATAGCAACAAGAGGTTCAAAAACAGAATTTAGGAGGAACTACTTCACACAGAGAGCAGCGAGATTGTGGAACTCACTGCCTGAAGTAGTGGTTGAATCATGTGGTGTAGATGCATTCAGCAAGAAGGTAGAGCTTCACATGATGGAGATATATGATGGAGAGGGAATAGAAGAGTATGGGAGGGAGTAAAGGAATTGGTGGAGCCTCGTGTGGAGTTTGGACTGGTAAGGCTGAGTGACGTGTTTCCATGCTGTACTCTCGATAGGCAAACGGAACCTCAGTTTAACGTCTTATCCAAAGAATGGAAGCTTCTAAGAATATAATTCTTCCTCCAGCATTGTACTGGAGTGTCTGCTTAGACTATATCAGTTCAAGCTCCAAGACTTAAACGGATTACGTTGATGTGTAACATCGACACGTTAAGCTGACATCTGAATGTGCAGCATTCAGATTGATCAGTACTTTCTAGCTTGATCTTTCATTCCTTGTTTATTGAGTTGACATCTACTGTCTCCCAGTCCTCAATTGTAACTCCAGTGTTTATATGTTAACAAATAGGAATCAGAGACATGATCATTTCTCCCCTTCTTTCCTTCAGGATTCTAGAGAACATCCTCATGCCATCTGGCCCAGGCTCCTTGTCGACGTTTAATTATTTGAGTTTCTTCATAACACATACTTCACTGACGTCTACTTGTGTTATGGATTCCTGAGCCAAGATGACTGGAGACAAAAATATTTATCAGAGTGATTGGTTGGTCAAACACAGAGATATTTAGTATATGTTTTCAGTATGTTTCTGTTTATAATTACTTCCTTTGAAGTACAACATCAGGAAGATAAAAGTAGTGTCAGAATGACACAAGTATAAGCCCTTACCAGCTGTTGATAATCCTTGTCTTGAAAAATGCTAACAGCATATGATAGATGCTGCAGCAAACATTTGGGTGAGTTTCCTTGTAATCAGTAACATTTACGCTGGGCAGAAAGCAGACCGGGGCAAGGATTCTTCCCATTCAGCTCCTGTTACCTGCAAATCCCAGCCCTAACACATAGGATTGTTTGTGGGACATTACTGTGCGCATTTGGCTGCCACGTTCGCCCACAAATATACAGTCAATTCACTTTACAGTATATTCTGTGAAGCGCATTGCGACGTCTAGAAGACGTGAAAAGCGCTATATCAAATGCAAGGATTATTATTATTATTGTCCAAGCTGAACAAACAACTGGAAGGTTGCCAGACAGTGCCAGCATTGGCAAGCTATACAGTTTTATTCCTATGTGGAACTCTCAGTCTGGTTTGGTTACACTTCAGCAAAGTGATGGGTTTCTGCATGTGTCAGACACCCGCCTGACCAAAACAAAAAGGATAATCAGTTTGAGTTGGTTGCAGTTTACGTGCATTATAATGGGAAGTTGCAATTTCCCACAATTGGTTCAAGTGGTTGATAAATTAATCTGAGCAAATTGTTAAAAATCTATTTAAGTTATTTACTTGATGTAGGAAATGGATAGAGTCTGGTAATCTATAATTTTTTCAACGATCGACCAAACACGTTGGATATTAGCTAAGATAAGTTTAGGTGTAACGTTGAAGATGGTTTTGCAGAGTTTCCTTCAACAGCAAAACACAATCCTATATTCCTCCAAGAACCACAAAGAGCATTGTGTGGCTATGATTCCCCATATGCAACGATAATATATATTTATATTTACATAATAATAATAATCCTTGCTTTTGACATAGTGCCTTCGAGATGTCTCAAATGCTTCACAGAGGACACTGTAAAGTGAAATGACAGCCAATGGGGTACAGCAGTGTCCCACAAACAGTTGTGAATTAAATGACCAAATTATTTTTATTTTTTAAGGAATTATTAGCACCGGAAAACTGATCCGCCAATCAACAAATAACTGGGTTCCTACTTACTGCTAGGTAAACAGAGGCCTGTGGAGTAAGAAAACTTGCCCAATGTTTTGCCCTGTGGGGAATCAAACCCAGGTCTCTCGCTTGTGAGGCAAATGCTATAACCACTAAGCTACAGGACTACATGTCTGCTGATTGTTAAGCACTCAAAGACATGACCCTATGTGAAGAGAGCTATGTAAATGCTATCGAAGCACTATAGAAGTTGTTAATATTCATAGAAGTTGTATGCAGTGCAAACTAGGAATACACGACAGGGAGTAGACTATTCAGTTCATTAAAACTGCTGTGACTTTTAAATGAATCGATGATTTTTTTTTAACATTGAATGAACTAAACCAACATTTATACTGACAACGATAAATAAAATAATAAATAATTTAGATTATTATAGATTATTTTTATTATTATGAAATCCTTAAAATTTGGTATAATGCTTTTCATGTTGGGAGGATGGTTACAGTAAAATACAGCGACTGTGTATATGTTGTGCGCAAAAACACTGTGACAAATGTACACCTGCAATTCAGAGCAAATGATAAATGGCTGGTAGCCAGCCAACAGCATCAAGCACTTTGAGACATGCTCTAAAAATGAATGGCTCTGTACAAATGTAAATTGTATCGTACTGTAAAAATATAGGTGCTTGGTGTATCTGTCTACTGTGGTGTAGTGGATGTCTATTACCACATCACCATGTCAGAAGTCCCCAGGGTTTTACAAATGTACAACAACGATAAGATGCAATTATATTGGAGTCCCTTAGCAGAGTGGTTAGTGTGCTCACTTCACATGCAAAAGGACTCAGGTTCAATTCCCAGGGCAGGGTGAAACCTCAAGAAAGTTTTCTTATTTCACAGGCCTCTGGTTACATAGCAGGAAGTAGGAACCTGATTGCTAGTCGATTGGCGGGTCGCTTTCCGGGGGTAATAATCGTTCGGAGGTAACAAGTGCTCTGGGATGCTACCCTCTGTGAAGGGCGCTATATAAATGCTGGTTGTTGTTGTTATAAAGAAATGCGGCCACTCAATCCACGGCTGTTTGTAGGACACTACTGTGCATCATTGGCTGCGCGTTTTGCCCACAAAATACATAGCCAATCTTCCACGTTACAGTATTTTCTGTGACATGCGTTGAGATGTTTCAACAATGTGATAAGGTGCTATATCAAATGCAAGATTTATTATTTAGCAACCTTCATATGCGGTAGCACTTCGATTAAAAACGGCAGCAAAGCTGAAGTGTCAGGCTCTCCACTTTTAATTCCTGTGCCTCTCTAAGGTGATGTAGTATTAATGGTAAATTTATCAAACCATAGGCAGCACGCACAGCTGAATGGAAATACAAACTTCTCCAACGTTCAGAATTCAGGCCTATTCAGTCTCAAATTTCTTTCTAAATGATCCTGGTGACTGACATGAGAAATAGCCCCCATTTGGTTTTATTCAGAAGACAATCCGAGAACAAGTGAGTATATATTTGTATGGTCAAAAAGGCCATAGGAGGAATTTTTCTTGGGGGAAGTTTCACTGAGCAGCCCATGAGACTTGAGATATTTTTAAAGCACTGATCATTGGGAAAGCAATCCTGTAGCAGTGAATAATCTGATGGAGATCTGGCGATGAGACCTTCAGTAGATGCACAGTGGATTTACTGTGTGGAGGATTTTGAACACATGATTCTCTTGTATTTTAACACACACTACACCAGCACTAATAGAAATATTAAGGGATTATGTGGGAAGATGAAAATAGGGGAGGTTGCAGTAGATGGACCATGGAATGGTTTGTGACAGAGCAAGCTCGATGGATTGATAGGGAATGGCTTTCTGCTGTTTCTGATTTTCTACCTTCCTATCAGGAAATCCCAGGAACTGGTACTGAGGCCTAATAAAAGGATTATGCAAGGTGAATGTGGGAAGGAATCCATAAGTACTTTTGTAGGGAAATTCCGAATAATGTAAAGCAATGGTTTGGAAGGTCAGGTCCCCTGGCAGTAGTCTGCTACAGGCTTAACTGCCGAAAACAGTACAGTATATACTATGCTGTCATCCTGTGGGACTCCCAAGTATTTCAATGCAGTCTGTCTGATTATTTTAATGCATTTACTGAAGTTTAACTACTGAAACCTGGCCAAAAGTCCATCTCTCGTTGCAAAGCGATGGCAGGGGGAATTGCTCTCTTGCAATCTCTCTGGCTAGACAGATGCCTCGGGAATGTGAGCAAATAAATCTCTCCATAACTGAGACAAACCGTATCTAGCAGAACTGATGTACAACCCCCCAACCCCCACCTCCCCCAATAGAATCCACCTGAGAGATAGGGGTTTCCAACAGAGAGAGAGCATTTAAAGACATTTTCACCCAAAAAAATAATCACAACCATTCAATATTCAATTTCTCTGGTTACATAAGATCACAACTTTAGTTCGGATGAAGAGGGCCATCTTTCCAGAATACCCACCTGACCATCCTCCCAACATTGACAATGCCCTGAACCAATTAGTTTGAATTATATGGTATTTGTGTCCTCACATACAACCAGTCTATCAGTCATTTGATGCATCTCTGTTCTTTGACAACATCATCATCATGTGGAAATATGTACTTGCATGTTATGCTGAATTGTAATTCTCATGACAGCAAGTGAACAGGTAATTCATCTTTATGCAAGATTATTACTGTTTTTTTCAAGACATGGTTTCGTGGTTGCTCCTCACCCTTTGTTTCAATCATCCTCTTCGAGCTTGTATCTAATTTTTCACCAACAGAAATGATAAGCTATGCTGCAGCTGCAGGGTATAGTACAGGATTGCACATTCCAACCAACCTCTGCAGTGAAATAAAAACAGAAGACACTGGGAACGCTCAGCAGGTCAGGCAGCATCTGTAGAGAGAGGAAAGTGAGTTAAGGTTTCAGGTCAATGACCTTTCGACAGACCTTGCGAGCATGATAGTTCCCCTGTGCAAAGGCTCTAGTGGAAATAGTCTGTTCAAATTTCAGCTGCACATTCTTCCTCTGATGCTGGATCATTGTTCAGATGTTGTACTTCCTTGCTTCTTCGCACAAGCAAGCTTGACTTTATCCCACCCCTTCTCCTCTGGAATATAATTGTTTTAAAACTGAAGCTGCTTTCACAGAACTGCCATTGAAAGCCCAAATCTGACAAAATGCCGAAACTAATTTGTTTTTAATAGTGGGAGTAGAAAATTAAAACAAAGCAACAGAATACATCCTATTCAGAACATATTTAAAGGAGAAAAATAGCCTTTGAAAGACCTGTATCATTTGAACCTATATAGACCACATTTGATAGATCTATTCCAGAATTCCAGATTTGTTATTTGTGGCTTCTTGAAAATACTTCAATCACATTCTTCAATTACATTCATCCACAAAACACATTCACTGCACCTTACAGTTCATCTTGTGAAGTGCTTTGGGACATCTTCCTGACGTGAAAGGCGCTATACCAAATGTAAGGATTGTTATTATTTTATTTTTATTAATCAACAAAATGACCAGCTATATATGTCTCCATCAGATCCAAACTCAACAATAATCAGATGTTCTGGATTTAGTATGCGTGTGCCTACTCCAGCTTCTGCAAAGTGATAGGCAAATATTTCTTTTCACAGTTGCTTATATAGTGCTCCTTCCTACAACTCCTTGCAACTGAGGGCATTTCAACAGAAATAAATAGGAATGGGAAATAATAGTTTTACACTGAATACAAAGGCTTGAATCAAACGTAAATGAGTCAAAACATTCAACATTCTCCGCTCCATATGTTAGATCACCACTTCACTGCCACCATTACCACTACACAATGACCCACATGCAGGTATATCTTTGGGAGAAAGTTCTTGCCTTTCCTCTCGCTAGAGTCATCGAATTCAGCACTCCTATATAGAGATTAGCAAAGCTTGTTCAAACGTAATAATAAATAAATAGAGAATATAGGAATATTATAAATAATATGTGTATTATAATAAATTGCTATATGTATTGTATATAATAAAGCTTGTTGAAAAAATAGTAATACAAACTAAAGTTTAAACTGCATCTTTCAAAGTCAATAAGGTATAATACAGTATTCCAACTTCTTGCAAGCTTTCAATTAAACAAGGAGCTTATCCAAATTGTAAGGGATGAGTAACATCATCACAATTTAAAAAAGAGAAAATGATCAGAAGAATTAGCCTTATCTTTAACACCCTGTGATTTTATTCTTGTTTGTTGTTCAATACCAGTGTTTAAACTGACTGGCAATGGCAAAACAGCTTAAGCTGGATGACTGAGCTTGGAAATGGATATAGGAGCCAAAGTCACATCAGCAAAGATGCAGCTGGAATTGGCCTCTGCAGCAGAATGTGGCCATATGCTTATACTGTAGAGTGGTATGTTTCCACTTGCAGTAACGCTACACTTACCATGATTACTACAAGCCTATATTTTTTGCACTGAGTTTTACCCAGCTGTAGTATATTAGCATGAGATGGCTAAAACACAAATTAAACTACTTATTGGAGGGTGGGACAGGTCTGATTAAAATAAGCAATAGGGTCAGTTTCTCATGCATTTATCAATGTTAAATACATGTGCTATAAGTAATAATTGAAATAGGGTTTGATACCTCTCACTGTGTTGTATTAAACGGTTTGTTAAGAGTTGCCCATATATTTTCAACTAAGTATAAATCTGATGTGATTTATAGAACGATAGGGAGTCATTAAAATTTACTATGATGGAACCTCAAAGGGATCTTTTTTAGGATTTCTAAGCAAATCCTGATTTTCAAATTACTACGGTGACAGCATTATATCATCGAGTTGACTTAAAGGGTTGTTACCAATTATGACATCAATGGAAATTGTAACATGTACATCTGTTTGCCTGATTTATACAAGGTAAGACACTTATAATACCTAAAGCATTGACAGCTATTTTGTGATCTGCATGCATAGACTGCAGAATAAGGACACATGAAATAACAATGATTCATATGTGACACCAAACGTCAGAGTGGAATGTGTAGCACAGCTTTCCAAGCTCACTACACATATTCAATAGTGTTTTGAACATTTATTTTGGAATGATAATGGATTTGAGTTCTCCACTGTTATCTTATCAGTAGCAGTATCTACCCTTGTCTCCATTTTTATTGAGCATTACCTATATCCTTTTCCCTTATCATTTTGGAAATTTGTAATACTGTATTTTGATTTCTGTTCAGGGTTGCCTGATGGGCAGCAGTTGAAGCTCTTTGATTATTAAAGGCTATTACTTTCCTCTTTTCGTCAATAAATTATTATGGGAAACTATGGATTTCTGGTCTCTGAAGCATGTATTACTCTTGGTTTAGCATAATCTTTTCTGCATTAACTGTCAGGTGCTGTGAGCTGCAACCTTTAATAAATGTCAAGCGGTTCATTTCAGATTACCTAACTGTTAAATTTAAATTAATGCATTCCACTGGATACCTTAAGTTACACAAATTGCTTGACTTGTTTCACACATCATTAATGCCACCAAAATGCCTTTATGACCACACAGATGAAGATGCAGACTGCAGCACAGTTTGAGCTCCATTAGCTTTTACTGCGTATTAGTTCAGCTCTGGTAGAGGCACAGAGCAACAGTTTGAAGGGATGGTGAAGCAGAAATAAATCAGGGGGATAACTGTAGGTGATAGATAGATAAATTGTGATTTGTGATCTTTCAATTATCAATAATCACTGGAAATAATTAGTGCATCACTGATAAATGTGGTCAATAAGTCCACGATGTATGTCAGCCTAGCTTAATTGTTGGTAACTGTAAGTTTTGATTAAATTTGTGACTCTGCAGTAAGGTACGAACTGACACAAACTCTCAGTTTGCTTCAATTGGTACATTTTTAATAAAGATTAGAAAGATTATGCATAATCAAAATTATACGTTTCATCAAATCAAATTAATTCTTATGACAGGTTAGTAAAGTTCATTGCAATGGGTTGATTGGATCAATACAGTGGATTTGATGGAGGAATCGACTTGTTAATGTTCATCGGTCCACGTTGATTGTAGTAGGTCTCTCTTTCCTTGAGGTTGCTTGCACTTGTTCCCACACTCAGCTCTTCTTTGTTGAGTATTTTGACTGCTACCGGGATTGGCACTATTTGAATAAAGAAGGGAGTTCCTTCCGATTTCCTGGCCAACAATTCCCCAAGTACTCTAATGCAATGCTGAAGGAGCCATCTTTGGATAAGACATTAAACCAAGTTCCATTCTGCCTAGTCAGGTAGACATTAAAGATCCCATGGCACTAATTGAAAAGAGGAAGGATTATCACTAAATAATAATGACAATCCTTGCATTTCATATAATGATCTACCATGTTGACAGACACAACACTGAATTTTCGTGGCCTTCCTAAAATCCTTCCTAAAAAATGATCAATGATATTGATGCTGCATTTGCCTACAAAATACAATCACTACACTTTAAGAAAATTCTGTGTCGTGTCTGTCAACATGTTAGATCATTATATGAAATACAAGGATTATTATTATTAAGTAATAATAATATTATTGTTATTATTAAGGCACTATATCAAATGCAAGATGGTTATAATAGTAATAATAATAATCCTTGCATTTGATATGCCTTATCATGTCATTGAGATGTCTCGAAGTGCTTCACAGAATATATTGTAAAGTGGATTGACTATGTATTTTGCAGGTCCAACATGGCAGCCAATTGCGCTCACATTATGATATACACTGACTTTGTGGGTCAGCAATAGCAATCCAACGCAATGGTTTGGCAACAGGAAAACCTTCAGCTACTGGAACACTTGTCCATCCTCATCCAAGAGGCTGCTCTGTTTCCAAGAGGCATCAAATGAGACTGAGGTTGACAGAATTCAGTGCAGATGTGGTTAGAATGATCAAAGCTCACAGTTACCATCTGGGACTCTGACCTGGCACTGTGGCTCCTTCTACGATTTGAACAGTCAACTTATAGAATTTTAATTAGTTAAGTATGTCTTGCTAAACCACACACACGCAGAGAGCAAAGTAAATTGTTATTGAGTATAAGAAAAGAGATAAGAAGAAAACATTTCCAGAACACTGGCTGAGATTTAATCTTTAAGACGTTTACCTGTGTGAGGACCATTATAGAAAGTTTTAATGGAAAACTTAGAAGCGCAATGTCCCAACTCGGATGACTAAACCCAACACAACATCAAAGAATTCCTTGCCTGGATACAACAATTAGAGTGCATCCAAACTAAAGGTTGATAATTTGCTCACAACTGGTTCCTATAAGTTTCTATGCTGACTCCAGTGTGTCTATGCTTTAAAGTGGGTAACCTGTAGGTCCACTGTAACAGAGTAGATTATATGTGAGATTAATAGGAGCACTAATGGTTATAACTGAAATGGCATCCACTTTGTCTAATTTAATAATAATCCTTGATTTGATGTAGTGCTTGTAAGGTTGAAAAGATCTGAAAGTGCTTCACAAAGTTTCTGCATGTAAAGTATAGGGATTGTCTATTTGTAGTCAATCTTCTCAGATCTATGCAGACTAAAGAAATGGAGAATATGTGCAGTACCATCAGTCTCCGTTTTCTGTCTGAATGATCTACAACTTCCAACGGGATAAGTTTGGTACACTGCTAAGTTTTATGTTCTACATGCCATAGTTATTGATAAGATATCATTTAGATTTTTATGTTGACCAGGTCAATTTATTCTGCCTTTACGTTTAAAGAAGTTTAGGAGTAATTATATATTTTTCTGGCGATTTACGTAGTGAAAGTTTAACCATGTTATTTAACACACTGTTGTGTCCCCCCTGACACTTACTCCCTCAAGGAGTAAGTCATTGAAATCAGGTTCAAATAACAGATGGAGTCAAAAGTGCAGACACAGGAAATGTATCCGTTTGCCCCTATTGGAACCATACCCCTTTCACAACCATACCCTCTCAGAATAAACTCACCTCCCAATATACAGTTCTTTACACGTCCAGTCCTGTGCTGGTCCCATCTTGTTCAAATTACAGCAGCTTAACTTTAAACAGTTACAGAGTTAAAAGGTAGCTATGACACAAAGCAACTAATCAAACCTGGTATTGCTGCTGTAATCTTTCGTTTCCTGTCTACTCTTTCACCACTTGTGCGTCTGGGCCGAGTGGTCTCATTCACAGAATCTTGCTCCTCATTAGCTTATGGAGGGTATCTGTTGGCAAAACAAGGGGCAAAAACACCTCTTTGACTCGAGTGTCTTACCATTGTGACTTATAGCTAAGTTAATGAACCATGTGATAATACTGAAAGCATTCAGTTTGTGATCAGCTAGCTTCCCTTTTATTGCAAAAATGTCTGTTAGATGCAGTCTAAGAATAGACAGGTGTGTACAGGACATTGGGATATAATTTGTAATATGATTTCCAATATAACTAATAGTCAATGTTCTCTGTTGGGAATATTGAAAGCTGGCTAACTTGTAAATTGGCTATTTGAGAATTCCAAAAGCTGCAGAGCAACATGTCCTCTCCTGCACTAGACTCAGTGATCCTATCCTCTCTTTGTTCTATTGGCTTCCCATCCTGCAGTGGATTGAATTGTTTTCACATTCAAATCACTGTATGGCCTCATCCCACCCTAACTCTGTGATCTCCTTTAACCACATCATCCTGGCCACTTCCTTTGCACAGTGACCCCTAGCCTGATTCAGCCATTCTGTCCCCAGGCTCTGGAATTCAATCCTGGAGTCTCTCTGACCTCCTCCGTCATTCAAGGTCCATTCAAGACCTACCTCTTTGTGCTTTTGGTCATCTTTTCCCTCCCCGATCCTTCTTGGCTCCCACCCTACGCTCAGGTGCCCATCCAGCACCGCAAAACATTTTGACATGTCCTTCAGATATGAAAGGTGCTATTTAAATGTGTATTGTATTATTAATAATAATAATCCTTGCATTTAATAGAGCGCCTTACCAAATCTTCGAGACGCCTAAAATCGCTTCACACAATGTACTGTAAAGTAAATTGACTGTATATTTGTGGGTGAAATGCAGAAGCCAATTGCGCACAGCAGTGTCCCACAATCAGTGAGTGATCAAACTATTATTATTAATAACTTTTTTTGAAGGAATGATTATCCCTGGAAATACGATCCGTCAATCAAGTAACAACCGGGTTCCTATTTGCTGCTAGGTGAACAGAAGCTTGTGGAGTAAGGAAACTTGTCCAACGTTTCACCCTGCCGGGAACTGAACCCAGTTTCTATCGCTTGCGAGGCGTTTGTTCTAACCCCTAAGCGATTATTGTTTATGAATATCATAAATTAGCCTCGATCACATGTGAAAAGGTGGGATGGTATCATGAATTGTGATGCCACAGCAATGACGTTTTAACACAAAAATATTTTTCCCCAAGTCACTTCTACCCAACAATTGTAAGTCAAAAACATGGAACTAAAATACATCCAAGAGGCATCAGTAATGGATTATGTGGCCACTGAGGAGAATACAGCTTTATCTGTAAGCAGGAGGTGGTGAAACGTAATTAAATTACTTAACATTTGGAATTAATGACTTTCACCATTTACAACCCCAATAGTTTGGAGTACAACTGCTGGGTCACAGCTGAGTTCATGATATTTAAACTAATTAAATCAAAGGAAATGATTGAATTCCTGTAGAAACAAGTCGCCAGCTTTAATTATGTGCACATAAAAATGGTTTTGTGCCATTCAAGCAGAACCTCTTGGGAAATTGTGCATAATATTTTTGAGGGGGGTCCTGGAGCATGAATAGAGCACATTTAAGACTCTCATGTGGTTTGGATTCTTGCCTAATTTGCAATACAGATTTGATAGTGAAATGAGCCTTGATAGTTAATGCAATCATCCTGGTTAATACAGGCTTGATAAACTATACTATCATGAGAGTTAATACAATGATATTGATAATACAGCCCTGATACTATAATGTTTATTACAATCACTGTACTTTACAGAAAATGTTGTGAAACGCTTTGAGACATTTTGACGTGATAAGGCGCTTTATGAAATGCAAGGATTATTATTATTATTATTACCCTCCCACCACACAAAAATACTCTCCATTTACATTAAGATCATAGGAAAGAAATTCCACCTGGATTTGATTTACTCTCTTTGTGTAACATTGTAGTGTCCAGAATTTGGCAAATTATTGAAGTTCTATCAGAATTCTAAGACCTTGGTTTACAGCCACAAGCGTATGTTGCACTTCCAAGTGTGTTGACATTGATGGACAGTGCTGAATGGGATTGAGCTTATCATTGGATTTTCTGTTTTGTCTCGCTGTAGTTGGTACACACTTATATCAGGCAATTTGATACAAGCACACAGTATCCCACATGATACTTCACAGACATGCTGGTTACACAAGCAATACCTTTTAGCCTGACAATATAATGTTCACTCAGTATCTTGTAAACCTCAGAGAAAGTACAGATGAGAGTGAAAGTGGAAAGGGCAAAAGGTATGCAGGAAAGAGAAAGATGGCTAAAAAGAAAAAGAAATCTGGACACGTATTCGGCTGCTAACTATTTTGGAGGCTATCTTAAGATTGTATATCTAAATATCATAAAGATAAAGAATCTGTTAAAATGTTTTGAATTTCAATTCCAACCTCCAGGTACAAACTGAGATGAATAAACGTTCTGTGGGGACATCAGCCCCAGTATTTCTCGGCTCAGGTGTCCATCCAGCACAACCAAACACTTTGACATGTCCTTCAGATATGAAAGGGGCTATTTAAATGTGTATTGTATTAATAATAGTAATCCTTGCATTTGATATAGCGCCTAATCACGTCTCCGAGACGTCTCAAAGCGCTTCACAGAATATACTGTAGTGGTTGAGTGGTTGAAAGCACGGCCACCGATGTTGGGGCGGAGGAGACAAAACATGTGCAAACGACCGGAGTTGGCAGACTCCAATGCTGAAACAAACATCAATGAATCTGAAGATCAAGAAGCAAGAGACAGACGTGACTGTGGATCAGGGCATGAATTAAACCCAGTGTCATACTGGAGGTGGCATCAATTTTATACTGAAGAGCCAGGTCTAAGTGTAAGGCAGGTAGCAGAATGCATGGCGATTGAATGCCACCGCAAGAAACAGTTAGAAATTGCAAGGGGTGAGAAAATGTTTGGGAGTTATCTTTGGCCAATGATCCCGATAATACAATTGGTTGTTCACTCCGTGGCTGTTTATAGGACAATACTGTGACAATATTGGCTGCCACATTTGCAGTCACTGCACTTTACAATATATTCTGTGACGCGTTTTGAAACATTTTGAAGACGTGATAAGGCGCTATATTAAATGCAAGGATGATTATTATTATTATTGTTTGAGATATCTCGACAGAACGATTATTATATTATATATGTTTGGAGTCCGTATATATTTTGCCCTTTCCTGCTTTTTCTGTTAATGCATCAATCCAATTTGGTGTTTACACTGTAATAACTTTATTGTAGCATCACATACTAGTTCCAGGTTAATAACTGCGCATTATATTTACAAGGCAAATGTACATATTTGCTCTTTGATCAAATCGTACTGTGCATTGACAATGTTCTGTATACTTTCTAATTTATTGGTTAATAATAAGCAGTACAAACAGACAGGAAATCGTCTTTGCAGATGTTAGAAAACGTGCATGTTTTGAAAGCTGCAAAGGAAGCGCAATACTCGAAGGGTTAATAATTCCTTCAATTTCAGAATGACTAAGATCAGAGGGTGAAAAATAAATAGTAATTTTGCATTCATCAAGGTGAAGGATGGCAGTGCTGGGGAATGAACAATTTCCCCAGTCTTTACATCCGGTATCAGCATTGAGCATGTAATGCAGGAGTTCAGTGCAAGGTAACATTGCCCCCTACATCGTCTCAACAATACCTCCTTGATCTGACCTCACTTGAGAAGTCTCAGTCCTAATCCATTAGTATGACATATCTATTTCCCATACTAGCTATCTTTATTATGTCCCTGAGTGATATTGTCCAATTTGTAGCTTTGTGGTTAGAGCACTCGCCTCACAAGTGAGAGAACGGGGTTCGATTCCCGGCAGGGCGAAATGTTGGGCAAGTTTCCTTACTCCACACGTCTCTGTTTACCCAGCAGTACGTAGGAACCCGGTTGTTAGTCGATTGGTGGATCGCTTTTCTGGAGGTAATAATTCCTTCAAAAAAAATAATGAATTGGTCACTTCAATCAACGACTGTTTGTGGGGACGCTACTGTATGCAATTGGCTGCTCCTTTTCACCCACAAAATATACAATCAATTCACTTTACAGTATATTCTTACATATATACAGGTATATATATATATTATATATACAGACGTCTCGAAGAAGTGATAGAGTGCTATGTCAAATGCAAGGATTATTATTATGTTTTATGCTGTAAAACCTGACTTGTGGCAATTGGGTTGAGGTCTATCTTAACTCAGGGAAGCTTGAATTGTCAGAGGAAGATGTTCATATCATTAATCTGGCATGGATTGGGATCGAGATCCCTGAGGTGAAAGGAAGGCGATGCGGTTTAAGCAGCTCGGATAAGTAGGGAGGCGCGAGGGAATGAAGCGATTGGAAAATGAGTGAGAGAATCTTGAAATTGATCCATTCAGCGATTGCGAGCCACTGAAGTCTGGCAAAGACTGGTGTGATGGGGTTCAAGCCTCACGTTGGTAAATTGAACTCCTAGTCTCGGTTAACACTTCAGTTGAGTGCTGGTAGTGTGATGCATTGTGGAGATGCCATCCTTTGGATAAGATATTAAACTGAGGCCCTGTCTGTGTCTGTTCATGTGGACATTAAAGATAATAAATGCTAGCCAGTATAGAAATAGACATGTCTTGATAGTGGATTAGGGTTCAGGTTGCTCAACTGAGCTGAATTCAAGGAGTCGGTTTGGAGATGATCATGGGGGCAATGTTACTAGCACTGGCAATGTGCATTCAGTGCACTATTCAAAAATAGTTTCTCCTGGTGTCTTGGCCAACAACCCCCCAACTAAAATTAGTCATGAGGCATTGCTCTATGCAAACTGGCTCCCAGTTTGACCTACCTCATACACGGTCATTACATTAGACATTATTATTTCTCCTGTGAAGTGCTTTGAGACATCCTCCTGATGTGAAAGGTAGTAAATCAAATGTAAGGATTATTTTTCTTCCTACTGCTGCGAAAGATGAACCACAGCCAGACCATTTTTTNCCTCTACCAATTTTCTCCCTTCCTGAGGTTCCCTCATTCTACTGAGGCATGGTCCCACGGGTGCTTAGACATTCCCAAGTGGTTGTTATTTATTTGAGAGCCTTGACAGTGAGTGACGACAGGCTTCTTGATCACAGAGGCAGCATAACTGAGCCAATCCTGTTCTCATCCAACATCCACATTTGTACGTATGCCACAAGAGATGTCAAAATAGACTTTGTTCCCCTCTATAAACAAGGGACTGAAGACCAATTGTCCAACTGTTGCACTGATGGAGATTAAATAACTCAGCACAGATCAACATCTAAATGGCCTAGCGCTGGTGTCATGATTCATTACTCCATTTGGGAACTCGGATGCCAATTTTTAATTCAGACGTTGTATTTTTAGCTCATAAATACTTGTTCTGTCAGAAGGATAAAAATGATACACCAACAAAAGTGCACACCGTCCTCCAGAGTAATAGTTCTGATCAAATTGTCACATAACATTTCGGAAATGGATATGATTTCTACAAATATATTATAGTTCCGTGTATCCTCTTGCTTTAACATTTAGAGGGTCGCTTTGAACCTTGAGTCAAAATATCTCCTGATAGGGACGTTGAATCTTAAATAAAGGCATTGTCTGCATAAGAACATAAGAACATAAGAATTAGAAGCAGGAGTAGGCCATTCGGCCCCTCGAGCCTGTGCCCCGCCATTCGATAAGATCATGGCTGATCTTCCGACCTAACTCTAATTACCTGCCCTATCCCCATATCCCCATATTTTTAAAAAATGTGTCAGTCTCAACCTTGAAATGTCCTCGAAATGTCTAATGTAGCATCAGCCATACACTCTAGAAAGTCTGAATCCTGAATCCAGCTCAGCCGGGGGGAATAGTGGGGACACTTGAATTAACTGCAGTACCCCATCAATGTAAAGTCCTTTGAAATATTCTCATAGATATAAGAGAAGGAAAAATAGCCAGGGTTCATACTCTTGAAAGTTCTCTAGAGACTTCTGTTGGAAAGTACACATGTGGACAGAGGAAGAAGGCATAATTGTGCTTGTATGTGATACTCCGATACTCCTGCCCAAAAAGCACACTATCCTCCTGGGGGTGGGGGCTGGGGGCTAAGCATAATCTCCTTGGAGCTGAACTGGTTCCATTTTATTTACTGGCTCCAATGTAACACGATGCTTGCCAATAGAATGTTGGAATTCAATCAATTAAAATACATTAATGTGGTGTTTTCAGCAGTGGTAGAGCCAGATTTTGCAACTGGAGAAGGGGTGAGGGAGAGTGGGAGGTGGGGGGGGTGCGTTGTTGGTGGGTGGGGGGAAGAGTGCGATGGGCCAGTAGTGGTGTCATCTTCCTGTTGCTCTCTGTGCTGCCTCATACCTCCCACTCTGCCTCTCTTCCCATCACTTTCCAGCTCCTGTCCCTGTCCGATTTCTCTTCCCTTTCCTCTACGCACTGCTTTTACGAGGTTGTATGAGGCTTGAGGCAGTGCAGAGAACGACAGGAAGAGAGCTGGAGCAGGAGTTAAAGATGCCATGCATATGTCAAGCTGAAACCTGTCAAGGCAGGCAGTCGCCTCCCCTCCCTGCATTAATTCCGCCACTGGTTTGGTAGACCAGTTCCTATACCAGGCAGATCTGCCATACTCCAGGGAAGTGTTAATGACTGAGCAGCCAGCTGGTTTGTCAGACCAGTCCTCAATCGCTGGGAGTTTTCCCAATTAGCTCCTGTGAAGCCTTCAAGCCCAAACCCTAACAGGTAAAGCAATCCTAGATGGTCAGCGGCGAGATTTCTTTCAATGTCAAGCTGTGCGGATTCAGCTGGTTAAACTCCCACAGTTCCCCAATTCCCCAACACCCACTTTGATCTGGACCTGACACTTTCTGGTCAGCAAGGCTAGTCCCTCTGGGGAGAGAGTGCCCCTTGCATTCCAGACACAGAAATTCATATGTATAGGTAGCCAACATGGAACTTAATTTGGTTTGGATATTCCTAAGCACGGTGATGGATCTTAGCATCTGCGAGACACCTGGCTGACCAAAAGAAATTCCTCCAAACTACCATAGCGTTGACAGGACTCGCACAGGAATAATGACAACTTGGGTGAGGGTATCAGTGGGTGACTGATGCTCATGGAAGTGCACTCAGCCTTGCTCAGTTGGTAGCATTCTTGCTTCTGAGTCAGAAGTTTGTGGGTTCAAGCCCCATTTCGAGACTCTTCAAAAAAATAGTTTTTCCCGGTGTCCTGGCCATCAATCCCTGAATATAAAATTGGTTATTCATTTTATGATAGTACATCCGATGAAGTGTTAGAGACCTTCTCTCGATATGAAAAGTTTACTGTATCAAATGCAATGATTATTATTATGTATTATTACATCGATTCTAATTGCATTCAATTCTAATCACATTGTCAAAACATCTCAAGCAACACACAGGATTTATTGTAAAGTGTAGTTACTGTGTAGGTGAAGGCAGGATTCAATTTGCACATTGCATTATCCCACAAACAGCCATGAATTGACCGAACAATTGAATCTGGGAATTGTTGGAACAAATGCACTTTTCAAATAGGCCTTGAGTTCTTCACCGGCCTCGTGAATATACATAAGGGGCCTTGATTTAACATCTCATCCAAATTGGTAACTCCAAAATTGCAATAGGAGCTGTCCCTTATTCAGTATTCAGATAACTGCCTTGAAGTCTCAGGTACGCGGACTACGTTTGATTCACTGAATATAACACAAGATGAAACAGTTGCTCTTAATTTAGAGAAAGCGCTGAGTTGAAGAATTTTTTTAAGTCAATGAAGTAAAAACGTATGTGGATTGAGCTTTTTTTTGATGATTATAACACAAGATGAACAGTTGCTATTAATTTAGAGAAAAGGCTGAGCTCACAATTTTTTAAGTAAATGATGTAAAAATGGTCTATTTTGCCTCCAATTGTTACGGAGATGTAAATGCTATTGTTGATTGATAGCCAACTTACCCAATTACCAGTGTCTGGGAATGAAAATGGGCAAATATTAAAATGAGAAAGCTTTTGATTGATATCATCTTGATTTATAATCAGATTGTTTTTCCGTTGCTTTGAAGTTGATTTTTATTTTCGAATCAGAGTCATCTTATGTTGTTTGCTTAAATCGCATTTGGAGATCGAGCAGTATGTTTCTCTACAACACAATACAATTTATATTTATATAGCGCCTTTCACATCTGGTAGATGTTCCAAAGTACATTCACCTCCTGGATGGGAGTGGAAAACCCAGTTTCACGTTCATTGGTACTGAGATTGGTGTTCAAAGGCTCTGTCTCAGCCACATACTATTCAATATTTTGGAGATTTCTACATTTGAACTGCATTATAGAATCTAATATTCCGAGAAAACAGCCCCAACGTTTCGAGCCTGTCCTCAGAATTACATTGCCTCATCAGCATGAATGGTTATGTGACACAAATCTGGATAGTGGTCAAACACCAGTCTATATAATACATGATTGTGTTTGAAACTGGGGTTAAGGAATTGGCGTTACTTCTTGCTTTTCCCGAACACTCATTTTTCAGATTTCAGAGATGAACAAATTCTGGGTTTTGCCTGGCCTCAAATATGGAATGCGGTATCCCGGGCCGAGAAAAGCAGATCATAAGCTTTAAGCATATTCAGTCCAAGAAAAGAACTCTTAAAATGAAAAAGTGCTCAACACGCTCTTTAGGACAAGAAAAACTCAAACAAGAATGCCAGTATCAAAGATGGCAACTGATTAAAGTCGGGTGGGGAGAGAGAGAAGGAGATGAGTAAAAGGGACAGAATGCTAACATTTGTGGTCATTCCATGGTATGACTTTCGGATTGCTAGATTGCAATAATGGTGCTCACTGGGGCAATAATTGGCGCGAGTGATAAAATAACACCAGTGCTCATTTACAAAATGTTCTACTATTAAAAATTCAGCATACGAAGAGGTCATTCATCCTATGGAGTGTATTACAGGTGCCAACTGCTCCAATGCACCCAAAGTGTTTAATCCTGACTTATTAAACGCTTAATAAGCGTTTAAATGCATTTTACATTCAACACCTGATTGAAAAGAAACAATTTCATTTGGAAAAGGTTGTCAGAGACCTAGTTTAGATAGTCAAATGTGGCAAAGCATTCCATATTCTAATAACCCTTTTTGAAAGAAGAAAAACATACCCCCACCACCTTAATTATTTATCCACTCAAGAATTCTATTGGATCGCTCTTAACCTTTTCTGATTCTGAAAAATTACTTTAAATTTAGGAATTTTCAGACTGTTGGATAGAGATTACCCTGATCTGACAAACAGACAGACCCTTTATTTGCCAATATATTCGTAAGAACTCATTCATATAATAATAATAATCCTTGCATTCGATATAGCTCCTTATCATGTCTTCTAGACATGTCAAAGTGCTTCACAGAATATACTGTAAAGTGAATTGACTGTATGTTTTGTGGGCAAAACGCAGCAGCCAATTGCACACAGCAGTGGAAGGAATTATTAAGGAATTTGGAGGAATTAAGAATTTTTTTTGGAAGGAATTATTACATCCAGAAAAGCAATTTGCCAATCGACTAACAACTGGGTTCCTAGTTACTGCTGAGGAAACAGAGGTGTGTGGAGTAAGGAAACGTACCCAATGTTTCATCCTGCCAGGAATTGAACCCAGGTCCTCCCATTTGCGAGGCAAGTGCTCTGACCACTAAGCTACAGGACTCCACAACAATTCATACTACAATTGTATTAAAAAATTGCCACAAGCAGACAATGATTCACAAACCAAATGGCCAATAGGAAACCTAGTTTCACCGACATTGGTACTGAGATTGGTGTTCAAAGGCTCTGCCTCAGTCATGTCCTATTCAATATTTTAGGGATTTCTACATTTGAACAGCTTATAGAATCCAATATTGCAGGAAAACAGCCCCAATGTTGTTGAATCTGTCCTCAGAACTACGTTGCCTCATCAGCCTGAATGTTTATGTGACACAAATCTGAGTAGTGCTCAAACACTAGTGTATATAATAAATGCTTGCATTTGAAATAGTGGCATATCACATTGTTGAACCATCTCAAAGCGCTTCACAGGATTTACTGTAAAATGCATTGACTGTTTTTTCAGGCAAACGTAGTAGCCAATTTGCACAAAGCAACATACTACAAACAGCCATGAAGTGAATGAGCAATTTTATTTGGAGGATAAGTGACCATGACATCAGAAGAAACTCCCTTCTCTTTTCGAGTATTGCCATAGGATCTTTAAGGTCCACCTGAACAATTTTAACATCTCATCAGATGACGGCACCTCCGGCAATGCTACAAATTCCCAGCACTGCATGGTCTACTTTGAACAAGGCAACAAACAGGTTTGTTTCTGTACACACTGCTTTCCACTGTGACTAATCTGAGATCATATCAAATAAGCACTATATATTGGTCTTTAATCCGTGTGTTGCTCCTTGAATATTGTATGTCATTGAATCAAAGGATTTTAGGAATCCAAGGAACAGTGAGATCAAATCTGCAAAGGAATGGAAATACAATTTACTGTCTAAAGGTATGTTTAGACTACAGTGAATTAGAGTGAATACCAAATGAGCGCCTGCCCCTTTGATTCCTGGCTCTGTTACATGTATCATGTTCAAAACGTCTGGCATTGTTAGCATCATGCTGATTGCGCTGCATAGGTATACAGGTGGTATATGATTAACAACATGTGTATGATATTAAAGGTGTAAGATTACCAACACAAAATTGTAACAACATGATAACATATGCTTTCAAGCTGTACTTCCCCCTCGCCTCTGTGGAGTATCCTTTGTATAGACTGTGCCAAAGCACTACTTTCGGTGTGACGTATATTGTACAGTTAATAGCAGGGTACACAAGGCAATTTTTTCACAGTCACAGTGTAAATGAAAATCTAAACTAATTGCTGAAACATAAATCCAATTGAAAGAGAGAGTCATGTTGCCCGGGCAGGTCATTCACACAAGAAAGTTCTTTGCAAAATTGCCTTTGTACAAAGGATACAATGTCTGTGTTGGTTTGCACGTCCTCTAGCAGTGCTTTAAACAGTTGTGAACTTTTGCATTGAACGAAGTAAAGCAGGGTTTTAACCATCAGAGCTCTGTGCTATAAGGACACTCATTATAAGGACACTTTGCTTAAGTGCTCTCTGCTCAATTTGAGTATGTGTAGCTGTCATCTTACAGAATAGCATTTGATGGTTACAAACAAGTGAAAACCATTCCTGATAAGGGGTCCGTCACAGTCCAGCATGAGGAATGGAAACCATAACGCTCGTATCATTTGGGAACTATACATCACATCATTAAGTTTATTTTCATCGGATTCTCGTCAAATTCTCTCATCAAGTTTGTGGGACATTGCTGTGTGCAAGTTGGTTGCCTTGTTTGCTCACAAAACACACAGTTATTATACTTTACAGTAAATTCTGTGAAGCGCTTGAGACGTCCTCCTGATATAAAAGGTGCCGTATCAAATATAAGGATTATTAAAGTAGCACAGTTCCTAGAACATTTCTCTCACCTCTCTTTCCACTCAGCACTAAATACAATTGTGATAATCATCCATTATTGACCTAGAATATTGACCTTGCTTTCTTAAAGCTAAGAAATTTGATAACAGCTTAGCTCTTAGCCATCAGTATTGGATTGATTTATTACAGAAATGATTTTTTTCCCCCAATAAACATTGTTTTGGGATGTGTGACTCCATGAAAATAAGTTCAGATGTTAATGTCATTAGTTAAAACACAGATTTCACTTGTGTTTGTCTTATTTTGTGAGGCTACTTGAAAAGAGAAGGAATGTTCCGGCCAACAATTCCCCAGATGAAATTGATCACTCACTTCATGACTGTATTGTGAGATATTTCTGTATCCAAATTAGCTGCAGCATTTGCCTATAAGTGTGCAATCACCTCACTTTAAAGTAAAATCCTTTGACATGTTTCTATTGACATGACAAGACTCTATATCAAATGCAAGGATTAAAATTTTGTAGTCTTGCTGTATATTACTTAACTCTTCAAATGGTGCTAAACAATAACTTGATGATATCCAAGCTCTACTGGGTCAATTGTCGGAGAATGCGTTGATTTCAAACTCACTAACAAATCACTTCATGCCCTGGCACCTCCCTATCTCTCTGACCTGCTCACACCCCACTCCTCTATTCGTCCCCTTCACTCATCTGGCTCGGGCCTTTTGCTTTCCTTGATCCGTCCGCTCCACCATCGGCGGCCGTGCCTTCAGACACTACAAGCTAAACCTCTGGATCTCCCTGCATCAATCCCTCGGCCTTGCTCCTATTTTACGTGTCTTTAGATCAGACCTGAAGACTTTCCTCTTTGAGTGCCTTCTCTTTCTCCTTGGTATGGCATTAAACTATGTCATTGACCAGCACTCCAAGGCATTACCCTGCATGAAGGGCGAAATATAAATGCAAACCATGTTGTTGTTGAAGCATTTTACATTTGAGATTTATCTGAAAGCATAGTCAATCTGGAATAAACTTATTTAAATGTTAAATATTTTAATAGAGTCTGAATTGTTTACAGTAATGTGGACACTGATACGTGATACAATGAAAAACCGTGTAACATTTTAGATCTTAAATACAGTCTTAATTTTGAAGCTGTTTTGTAAATTCTTTTAAGGGCTACAGAAAAACCGGCTTCAAATTTAAGATTGAATTAAACCATTTGCCAAATCCTGGACATCGTAAAATGGTGTATAAATAAAGTAAATCTAGACCCGGGTGAAATATATCACCAGTGATCAGGTTAGTAAACATTCTGAGAAGGATGTTAGAGTTGAGTAAAGATGGACTAGTTTGGATCTTCATATTCCAGGGATTATGGAAGATGATAATCCAAATAATAGTGCAATAAATGGAAAATTTTAATAAAAATGCAGCTTTTATTCAATTTCTGAAACAATGCAATTCTAAAGAGATAAGATGATCTTATGGAGTCCTGTAGCTCAGTGGTTAGAGCACTCGCTTTGCAAGTGAGAGACCTGAGTTCAATTCCAGGCAGAGGGTGAAACCTTGGGCAAGTTTCCTTACTCCACACGCCTAATAATAATCCCTCCAAAAAACCAAAAACAATAATTAAGTTGGTCATTTTTCAATCTACGACTGATTGTGGGACATTGCTGTGCGCAATTGGCTGCCGCGTTCGCCCACAAATATACAGTCAATTCACTTTACAGTGTGTTCTGTGAAGCACTTTGGGACGTCCTCCCGACGTGAAAAGCGCTATATCAAATGCAAGGATTATTATTATTATTATTATGATAATGTCATGTACACACTAAATTGGGGGAATGGTACACACACACTCACTCATGCACATATACACAGATACATAGTGTAGGGACCAGGCCATCATGCATTCACTTAGCATTTCAGAATTCGGATCAGTTGAATCCCGGAATATTATATATATTTTCTAAATGTGCTTGGCATATTAACATGACAAATTCAGATCACTTTATATATTTTTCAGCCTGTCTTAAAGGACTACTGTCTTTCTTAGTTCTTTTTGATTCTATGCTCAAGAATGAAATGTGTCACTAGATTACGAAAACAAATCTGAAAAAGACCCCAGTTACTGCGTGGCAAAGATAACTAAGGCATGCTGGTTTAATGTCAGCCGAGACCAATGGAGTAAAAGGTTTTTGCTCTGCTGTGAGTAGGTGAAATTGGTTTGGCTAGTTTCAACTCTGTGACTAATGGATGAGTGACCACAATAGAAACTGCTGAGAATTTTAATGGGAGACTAATCCGAGAACTCATATCAATAATAATACAAATAATAATCCTTGCATTTGTTATAGTGCCTTATCTCGACATTGAAGCATCTCCAAGCACATCCCAGGATTTACTGTCGAGTATATTGGTCTGCCTATTTATAGGCAAATGCCTAGCGTGGATGACAAAAACTCGTAAAGTTTAAATAAAGGATTTAGTTCTGAGGCTGTTTATACTGTTATTCTTCTTTTCCCTTCCTCCATTGGCCAATGTTTTTTTGTGCTGGAAAACGCAACTGGCAAGCGCCAAATGAAGAACAATGAGCAGAATCGTAAAATGAAGGCTGAACGATACAATTCTAGGATATCAGTCATGAACCTCACAACACATTTTGCTGGTGACTTATGTTGATCAGCAAAGCTGAAAGTCAAACAATGTAGGGTTAAATAGCTGGAAACTAAGACACTGGAGAGTAAACATTACTGGGTACAAATGAGCTAAAAGAGTTCATGCCATTTTATCTTTGTATTTGGCTTTGGTTCAATGCATTCAGATATTCCAAGGAAGGTGCACAACTCCTCTAGCCCACCAAAGTAGGAAGTGGTGGAACCAATTTGCCAAATGAAATTCAAATCTCTCCAAGGCTTTGCCCCATCTGACTTCTCAATCTCCTGCAACCCTGTTGAACACTGGCTTGCTTCAGGTCCTCTGCCCTATCTGTCCCACCATCAGAGGTTGAGCTTTCAGCCTTTCTGCTCCCACTCTCTGGAGCACTATCCAAAAGTCCTTCTGTCTCATTCCTTGCTCCATTTCGCACGCTCAAAGCCCACCTCAAGACTTACCTCTTTGACCATGCTCTTCCCTTCACCACCATCCCCCTCCAGGGCTTGGATGCCTTGTGTAAATACATTTGAAATGTCCTTACAATGTGAAAGGCGTTAAATAAATGTAAATTGTATTGTCATTGCAGCCTGGAGTCATGCAAGGGGTCCTCTGATGAGTTAGTTGAAGAGTAGAACAAGGCTACGTGAGCAAGCAACCATGTATAGGAGACAACTTTCCAAAGGTACACATTGAATCAACCCACCCAGGAACCAGTGGTAGGTCAGTTTGTGGGCATGTACTGCTCCATTCAGAATTTGGGGTTCCTACTTACTGCTAGGTAAACAGAGGGTGTGGAGTAAGGAAACTTGCCCATCGTTTTGCCCTGCCCGGGAATTGAAACCAGGTCATTCACTTGTGAGGCGAGTGCTCTAACCACTGAGCTACAGGACTCCACATTATGTTGTGTCCTGCATTGTCATAGCTCCACCAGTCATGTCAGTCTCCTGCACAGTAGCTCTGAACAGTAGAAGAAAGAACAAAACATTACACACACTTCTGAGGGGTCAATAAAGCTTTATTACATGTCAGGCCACAGGAGGAGCTCCAAACCACAAAGCATCATGGCCATTCGCATTAGTGAAAACAACAGAAAGGAAAGACATTAGTAGATTGATGGATCTTGCATACATAAAGAAATCATTAAACGTACATGTAAAACATTCTTCCTTTTGGAAAGGGCAAGACAATTTTAAAGCTATATTACATAGATATACAAATATAGTATTAGCAAATGGCAAATAAATTATAATACCAATAGATCCATTCAACCCTCACATCTCTTCCTCGCTGCAGGCAAACCTGTGAAGATGGTACACAGGTACACTAATACATACAACACAAAATGACATTTGTAATGTGCCTTTCATGTCGGGAGAATGTCTCAAAGCACTGAACAGTCAGAGATTAGGGAGTAGGACTTGAGCAAAGGTGTGGAGGTGTGTTGGGATCAGGGGGGAGGAAGTGCAGAGAGGATGGCCGAAGGCACAGTCGAAGAGGAGAATCTTGAGGCATGCCCTGAGGTAGAGAGGCAAAGGGAATGTAGGATGGAGTTCTAGAGGGTGACTATAAATGACCAAAATCATCTTAGAATGGGAGTAAAGGTAGGCAATCGGGGAGAATGTTATTCTAACACAAGACTGATACAGACAGCAAGGTTCAGATCCGTATTATCTCACAAATATTGATAAAAGTTATTTTGGATGCAGTTTCTTTTTCCACTAGATTCATAAAATAATGCATCAGTTTCTGCATCGAAAGCTGTCGGGCCTCTATATATGTACAGAAAATATATACTGGACTCAGAAACATCTGGAAATGGTTTAGAGAATATTATTCTCAGGTTGGTCAAGCTCATGTGTGAACGTGTTAAGAGTTAGACAACGGCCAAAGACAATGGTCAAGTTCTTTCATACTTCTATAGAACACGTCCTTTGAAGCCCAAGTAAAATTCAATGCTTCAGCTAGAACAAAGAACATTGTAGAGGTGTGGGTACACTACTAAAATGGGCTAACTGTGTTTTTTTTGGACAGCCAGGTGTCTGACGCATGCGGAAACCCATCACCGTGCTTAAGAGTGTCCAAACCAAATTGAGATTTCCATGCATCCCACCTACACATGGAAATCCAAGAGATAGATTGGCGCTTTCTCTCCCTGGAGGGACACATCCTGCTTACCTAATTCCGGAAAGTATTAGGTGCAGGTTGGCAAGACACAAGGCTTGGGGACCCAGAGTGTGCGTTGGGGTAACTGTTGGAGTCTAACCAGTTAAAACCGCATAGCTTACCATTGATATTGCTGTCTGGCAAGCTTTGCCACTGCTTGTCCAGCTGGGACCACCCTACCCATTAGGGCTTTGGCTTGCAGGGTTAACAGGAACTGAGTGGGATGAATCCCTGCCCTCAGTGACTAGTCTGCCTTTCCAGGTCCTGCCAATGAGCCAGGCTGGGCTGCGCTGTCATCAACAGTGCCCTGGAATACCCTAACTGTTGAGGGTTTGAGCTCACGATAAGCAGCTTAGATTGAAAGAGACAGGGAGGAGACTTGGCTGTTTGTATACTATATTGTCAGTAAGCACTGCTTTGCACTTTTGCTGGTAAAAACAGTTTTTCTACTGTGCTAATTCTTTTATTTACCGCCTTCAAAGGGTCTTCATATAAATTTATATAAATGGATATAAATTTCTAGTATTCTTGTGGGATTCAGAATTAAAAGCTTATATTTTTGTAAATGGAAAAAAGACTGTTGAGTTGTTGAAATACTTCTGTACTTATTTTGTGGAGACTGAAGAGAGATTCCTGATGTTTGACTGTTGGCCAGGGTTAGTCTGACATTGTTTATTTGTACCTACGTAAACAGTACAAGCCACAGAATAGGCTTGGAAGAATCATAGCCGTGTGTAACTGAAATTGTCAGTGATCCATTTCCATACTTTGCCAGCAATATTGCCAGGCTCCGCCACTCCCTCTCCCCTCAGGCTTCTGAGACCCTCACCCATTAATCACATCCAGGCTTTATTACTCTAACTACCTGCTTTTTGGTCTTCCCAACTCTTTCCTCCACAAGCTGCCGATTATTCAGAACTCTGCCGCTCATGTCCTCTCCCGCCCCAGGCTGCATGACCCCATCACCCCACCTTCGCCCGACTCCACTGGCTCCCCATCCCACAGAGGATAGAGTTCAAAATCCTCGTCCTTTCCTTCAAAGCCTGCCACGGCCTTGCTCCGCCCTACCTCTGTGACCTGCTAACCCCATACCAACCTGTCCGCTCCCTCCACTCAGCGGACTCCAGCCTCTCCATCCGCTGCCCGGCCTGCCCCACTATTAGCGGTCGGGCATTCAGCCTGTCCTCCCCCAGTCTTTGGAACTCCATCCCACACTCCCTTCGCCTCGTTCCCTCCTTTGCCTCCTTCAAAGCCTGTCTCAAGACCCTCCTCTTCGACTACGCCTTCACTTACCCTCGTACTCCTACCCTCCCTGCCCTCCACCCCTCCTGATCCCTCCCACCCAAGAATATTTTCACCCGTCGCCATCGTGTGCAGGCATGATGTTCAATGAACAAATACTGCACTGTACATACTTTACAACGCGTTTTTGTAAAGCACTTTCAGACGTTCTCCTACATGAGAGACATTACAAATTGTTTCTTTGAAACCAAAAGCATAGACTGGATTTGGACAAAATGTTAAATTTAGTCTTAATTTGGGAACCAGTTTTCCACGGTTCTGAAAAAGAAGCTGACTTCCAAATTAAGACTACGTTTAAAATTTTCTAAAACTCCATGCCATCTTACAGAGAAGGTTAGATGAAATTTTGGGCCCCCAAATGATGTTTACTTCAGTTCACTTAAGGCTAACACAAATATGCCTTATATTTATGTCTTTATATACTGGGAAAAATATGGTTTTGAAATAGGGCTAATTGGATCCAATATGGAAATGTGACCACAGACCTTAAAGATTCTAAACATACGTGGTTGCAGGACTACTGAACCTCAAATGAGTTTTCTTGAGAAAGTCTGTGCAAATATTAATGTAATTTTATATTAGTTATCTTTGGCATTTCTATCCAGTTCTCATGTTGCTCTGGTCGTACAGGCGGGGTGCTCATATTTATATGTTCTACTCATGTGTACAGGTTGCAGCTCAACAGAAATCTTTCTCAGGCTGCTGGGTTTATTTCCAGTTTCCATTATTTTTGATTGATGAGGCATTTCTCAATAATCGAGTGGGAGTTTGACATTTATTTCGAATCTCAATTTTGGATATTAACTCTTGTCTTCCGAAAGTAATTTCAGGAACAAAAACGGTATCAGATTCCTTATAAAGCAATGTAGCATTTTATAAGTGAGCATGTTTTGATCTTCCTTTGGATGTTGTGCACAAATTTGCAAAAACACATTGGAGTGCTCCTATCACACTGGGATTGTCCACCAGGGAAACTCAGCTCCCTTAGCTGAGATGGCAATCATGCCCAAATTCCTGTGAAGGCAGATATATCGGGACTCAGAGCGATGTCAGGTGGACCCTTAGGGTAAAGTCCTGTAGCTCAGTGGTTAGAGCACTTGCCTCACACGCAAGAGACCAGGGTTCGATTCCTAGCAGGGCGAAATGTTGGGCAAGTTTCCTTACTCTACTCGTTTCTGTTTACCTATCAGTAAGTAGGAACCCGGTTATTATTTGACTGAAGGATCGCTTTTCCGGGAGTAATAATTCCTCCCCACCAAATAATTATTATAATAATAATAATAAATTGGTTACTTCAATCTACGACTGTTTGTGGGTCACTGCTGTGTGCAATTTGCTGCTGTGTTTCACCCACAAAATATACAGTCAATTCACTTTGCAGTAGATTCTGTGAAGCGCTTTGAGATGTCTCGAAGATGTGATAAGGCGCTACATCAAATGCAAGGATTATTATTATTTTATATTATAAAGTTACATAATGAGAAGGAACCTGGGTCGTATAAAAGTCTATTCATCAGCTAATACATTTATATCTGTGTTTTGAACCAAAGTACTGTTGAAATGCGTAATATTTAGTGATGCTATTTGGTCAGTCGTGCGATCAGAAATCTTAGGCAACAGTGACTAGACCTTCAGTGAATCAAAATGTACTGTCTTTGGAATATTCAGAATAAAACTGGGTGGTCTATTGGTGTGCTTGACACAGTAAACGAGTCTTGGGATTCAGTTGCTTATCAGTAACCACTTGAGCTTTGCTCTTATGGTTCATAACAGCATTAGAACCCCTCAACTGTGTTACCGACTTGTGATTCACTGATGAGCATCCAGCATAGTCTGTGTACTCGTGAGGCAATATTTATTAAATAGAATTCCACTGAAAGAAATTTCACTTCACACAACCATAAATATTTACATATCTTTAGCCCAGTGCAGCTGCATTATAGACAGCAAAAATGGTAGCTCTGGAAATGACCCAAATGCTATAAGTAGGCCAATCACTGATGGAAAGACTTGCAACAAATAGTTGATGACATTTCATATGAGAAATGTGTGAATTATCAATTTCTAAAGACCAAGTGTGCTTCAGAATGTACTGTCAAGTTTCTGAAAGATTTAGTGTGATGTTCAGATTTGATGTTCGAAATTCAATAATTGCGCATTTCTTATTTAGAAATCTTTGTCACAAATACAGCACGTTAGAGCCGTCAGTGCTGGCTGCAGCACACGGAAAGTTTGACGTGCTGATTTGCAGAATGGACGAGAGCTGTCATAACACTCTGCTCTTGTTTAGCTGCTAATAAAAGCTTTTTCAAACACACTCAAATTGACATTTGTAGTTTGCTCATTTACTTTAATAAGTAGGGTAAAGTGGAATTTCTATCTGTTGAAAAAGACGTAGCAATTTTCCCACAGCGGTGTGGTGCTGCTCTTCGGTAAGCAGAAAGCACGGTTAAACTTTTTCTTACTCTACAGTGAAATTATCAAATTTAATTTGCTCTTAGAGCTTGGATATTGTTCTATAATAATCATTCCATCTGATATAGCGTCTTATCGCATCTTTGAAATGTCACAAAGCACTTCACAGGACATAATGAAAAGTTAATTGAACTGTATATTTTGTGGGCGAAACGCAGCAACTCATTTTTTTGAATGGATCATTATCTCTGGAAAACCGATCCACCCATCGACTAACAACTGGGTTCCTACTTCATGCTAGGTAAATGGAGGTGTGTGGAGTTAGGAAATTAGCCTAACATTTCGCTCTGCCCAGCATTTCAAGCTGCCTAGCTACAGTGGGCAGCTCAGTGACTGCAGCAATGTCGGAATCGAGTCTGTGACGGTCTCCAGGCCAGGTCCTGTGCCAGGCAAGTCCACAGTATTCCAGAGCACTGCTGATTACAACACAGTCAGCCTGGCTCATCAGCAAGTCATTGGGGGTAGGGAATCATCCCATTCGGCTCCTGTTAACCCTGCAAGCCAAGGTCCTAACGGATACAATGGTCCTAGCTGGACAAGCAGGAGGAAAGCTTGCCAGACAGCAATATCAATGGCAAGCTACATGGTTTTAGAAGGTTAGGCTCAGGCAGTAACCCAACTCACACTCTGGGGTCCCCAAGCCTTGACTCTTGCCAACTTGCGCCTAAAACTTACTGGAATTAGGTAAGCAGGATGTGTCCCTCTGGGGAGAGAGTGCGCATTCCATTCCAACAATCTATGTCTGGAGTTTCCATGTGTAGGTGGGCTGCATGAAATTCTCAGTTTGGTTTGCATACTCCAAAGCACGGCGATGGGTTTTTGCATGTGTCAGACACCCGTCTGACCAAAGAAAATGCCTCAATGACTTCGGGCAAAACCATTTGGGTGCAGTCTTTGCCAGCTATCGATGTCAGACTCCGACATTGTGAAGAGCTCCAGGAAACTACCCCATGTGATAGACGCTATATAAATGCAATTTGTTGTTGTTGTGTTGTAGCTATCAGCTGAAACATCTCCGAGGAGTAATCTATTGCCCAATATGATAATTATCACATTGTTTACCACATTGTTCAGCTGTATGATATTTATATATGTATATACATTTCAAGTTTTGAACATGTTTTTGTTTGGAAATCTTTATCAATTTGAAATGAGTTCTTCAGTCAGAAATCATCTTATTTTGTGTTACAGATATGGGTGGGCTCTAAGATTTGCATAAACTGTGTGGTGGTTGAGCAGAAGGAGGACTGATTTACCAGACTAAAATCATGTCTATTTATCCAAAATCCTCAGTAACTATTTCACATTCATGTTTTATGACCAGTTCGTGATGGGAGTTGTGTAATACCAACGGAATGCATAAATAAATAATATGATTGTCAAATGTTTAGTGTGCATTAAATGCAATTGAGATTATTAGCGCTGGGAAACATTGACCCATTTGATATCTTCCTGCGGCAATTCCCACTCGACAGTCTTCCCATTACAGTGCCAAACATTTGGAGGAGATGGAAAGTTAAAAGTTACTTGATATCAATATATCTTGGTAGCACTCATACAGCCACCCCTGGATTTGACAGCTCCTCTCTTCCTAATACAGATTAATGCCTTGGGTGATGAACATTGGAAGAGTTAGCTATTAACAAACATTTGTCATTAGTGAGACTACACTTGAAAATGTTGAGGGATGGAGTCTTCTCTATCTCCAGACATCACCTCTATGCTGCTGATGGTAGAACAGCAACAACAAATTGCATTAATATAGTGCCCTTCAATTGGGTAGCATCTCGGAGCACTTATGGTAGTGTACATTAGGTGAATTTTGAGTCAACAATCTCATCTTTGCTCATCAGCAGCTACCTCCGAGTTTACTTCCATTCTTTTACCTCTCTGGTTCCATCTCTACATTGCGAAACAGAATCAGCATTGGGTCGTTTCTGTTCGAGTAAGAAGGCTGCAAACAGCTTGTGATGTTTTATGCATGAAGCCTTATAGAATTCTATGACACCGTATACTTGCTCAAATGTATAAAGAGTGGTGGTGGTGGCTGTGGATGATTTTTGGAGCTCTGTTCGGATGTGAATAAAAGATTTGATATCCGTGAAGCCAGATTGTGGCCATAGGAGACTCCTGGCATCCGGCAGGAGATTTTATTCCACTTGAGTTCCAAAGAGTCGGTCTTAGACATTCTGGTACCTGCAGGATTTGCTGCTTCTGCAAATCTCGTAAATAGTTGTTGTCCAGCATGCAGCTGTGAGCAGTCAGCTCAATCACATGTTGGCTGTATTGTAACTATAGTATTAGCTAATCTGTTTGCATTGTGCCTCAATAAATTGCCCTTGTTTGGAATCAACCCTATCCAGCACAAAAACCCAGGCACCACAATGCGAGAGGCTTAGCCTCGAGCATATAAAATAGGGAGAAGGCAGTAATAATAATAATCCTTGCATTTGATATAGCACCTTATCACGTCTTTGTCTCAAATCGTTTCAAGTGTGTATTGTGAGAAGAAAGATTGCTTTTGTGATCAGAGTGTCTTTCAAAGAAAATAGGAATAAATCACAGAAACAAAACCACATAACATAATCTGATTTATCAACTTTTCCTTCTTTGTATTTGGCATAGCGCCTTTCACATCAGGGGGATGTCTAAAAGCGCCTCAGAGGATTTACTGTAAAGTGCAGTGATTATGTATTCTGTAGGCAAATGGGAAAAAATTTAAGCTACGGGTATTATTGAAATTGCATCTGGAACTAACAACATTTCTGTGCTTTAAATGCATTATCCTTGTGTAGGAAACATAGGCCCAAAATTCCATCTAATCTTAGCCCATTATCATTTTGTCTTAAAATTTAAGTTTGTGGATTTTTTTTAAAGAACTGTTGTAATGGTGCAAATTTATTAATGCAGATTTGCGACTCATGTGGAGTATGAACACAGGCACGCACTGGTTGGACCAAATGGCCTGTACATTCTTTATCAATTTTTATAAGTTTATCACCCACCTCTCCTCTGTAGCTTGATCAAGGATAGTGTATGTCCACTGGCGCAAAATATTTTTCAAAATAAAAGAAAGCACTCTGAAACGCTACTTGGCCCAATTGATAGCACTCTTGCTTCTGAGTCAGAAGGTTGTTGGTTCAAGCTCCATGTCAGGACTTGTTTGCGTATAGTCTAAGCTAACACTCCAATGCAGTATTGGGGGGTGTTGCATTGTCAGACCTGCCGTCCATCGAATGAGATGTTTGTTTATCTGAGCTCCCCATTTGCCTGATTAGGTGGGCATTAAAGATCAAAGGACACTATCTGCAAAGAGAAGGGAGTGTCCCTGTGTCCTGGTCAATGATCCCCCGAATAAAACTCAGCTTATTTTCACCCACAAAATAGAGTCAATTCACTTTACAATACATTCTGTGAAGCGCTTGGAGACATCTCGAAAACATGATAAGGCAAGGATTATTATTATTATAACTGCCCAGTGCCTTGGGATGTCCTTCAGACATGAAAGGCACTATATAAATATAATTTTATTGTTTTTGTTGTTTATATTCCACCCGCTCCTTACTCCTTCCCATACCCTTCAGGTCCCCTTCACTCATGTGTACATCTAACTTCCTCTTAAATGCTCTTCAACCATCGCTTCAGGCAGCGAGGAGCAAAAGACCGTTTGGAAATTAAGATAATGAAGAGCAATGGAGGTTCCTGCAGAGAATTGAATTGTTTTAACTTTTACAATAACTTATGATCCGATAAACTGAAAATGAGTTTGTAGATTCCATTAAAAGATTTTAGTTGAAGAGGGAAATATTGGAATAAACTATCGACTTGATCATATAATAATAATAATCCTTGCATTCGATATAGTGCCTTATCACATCTTTGAGACGTTTCAAAGTGCTTCACAAGATATACTGTAAAGTGAATTACCTTTATATTTTGTGGGCAAAATATATTTTGATAATAAATAGGGTTGAGTTTTTGAGGGACAATAATCAGTGGGATGGGAGTGACTACATTGCCAATTCAGAACAGACTAGGTGGGGCAACAGCCATTACTTGTTCCTCAAAATCTCATGTTTTTCATTAATATTCTGTGTAGAACAAGGATACCATTGTACTGATGCTGGTTCCCGGAGGGAGACATAAGGGAGCAATCAAAAGCTCCCTCTGCTGTTGGAGTAGGCATAGGTTTACCTTGTATTGATACAGACCTTTATTGGTCTGAAATCCATGGACATAGGACACAATTTTGATCCACCACAATTGACAGTTTATGCTGCTAAATTCTCTTGGTGAATTCATGAATTTGACAGCATTAACAAAGGTGATAAATTTGTTAAAATTCCAAGGGCTTCCTCCTCGATGCCTCAATCCATGTCTTGTAGACATTGCCTGACCGGTTCAGAACTGTAAGGAAATTATGTCACATTATTTTGGAGATTATCAAAAGAAACTGGAAATCCGAAACAAAAACAAACATTGAATATCTACAATACAATGGAGCCATGTGAGAATGTGGAAGTTTGGGTCTGTAAATTTCCCATCAGCACTATAAACGAGCCTGACAGGCACTTCTGCATTCACTGTAATGCACACAGAGATGGCTGACTCCATCAGTGCTCCAAAATGCTGGGCCACTTATGGGAAGCCAAGATAGATAACTTCCAGGACAATAAATTTCTCCTGACTACACTTCACGCATCTATAGCACATAGGAAGGGATGCTGACACCAACACGGTGACACAGGCTTGGTGGCTTTCCATGCATGGTGTGCAGCACTGATAGAGCTGCCATGTGTATTTTGGGTAGGATCAGGGATTATGTACTGAGGGACAAGCTGAAGTTCGGCTCAACCGCGGCAGAGGCCACTCTGGCACAAACCAGATAGCCCACCGTTGCACCCAAAACTGACTGAAGTAAACGTAAGGGTACAGAAGGATGCTGGAGATGTAACCAAAGAGTAGTTTTCAGAAGGGGAGAGACTAGATAATGTTAGTGTTCAGAGGGACTTGGATGTCCTTGTACACCAGTCACAAAACGTTAGTTTGCAGGTACAGCAAGCAATCAGGAATGGTAACGGTATGTTGGCATTTGTTACAAAAGGGTTAGAGTATAAGAGTAGGGAAGTCTTGCTGCAACTGTATAGAGCCCTGGTGAGACCGCAACTAGAGTATTGTGGGCAGTTTTGGTCTCCTTATTTAAGAAAGGATGTACTCGCTTTGGAGGGGGTACAGCGTAGATTCACTAGGTTGGTACCAGGGATGAGGGGGATGAGTTATGAGGATAGGTTGAGCAATTTAGTTCTATATTCTCTAGAATATAGAAGAATGAGAGGTGATCTTATAGAAACCTATAAGATTATTAAGGGGAACGACAGAATAGATAGTGGGAGACTATTTCCCTGGTTGGAGAAACTATAACCAGGGGTCATAGTCTTAAAATTCAGGGTAAGCCCTTTCGCAGAGTTGAGGAAAAACTTCTTCACTCAGAGGGTGGTCAATTTATGGAATTCTCTACCCCAAAGGGCTGTAGATGCTCAGTCCTTGAACATATTCAAGACTGAGATGGATAGATTTCTTGTGGATAAAGGGATTAAGGGATATGGGGATAAGGCGGGTAGGTGGAGTTAGAATAGATCAGCCATGATCTTATCGAATGGTGGGGCAGGCTGGCCTACTCCTGCTCCTAATTCTTATGTTCTTATGTGTCCCGAAAATGTATGTACCTTAAACACGTGTGCTTACGGTGCACATTGGGGCACTCTCTGAAAGCGGCAAGTGTGCCTTATCAGGGTGTGCGCGGGCCCGCACATGGATGTGGTGCACACAAGGGCGACTCCCGACTGTTTTAAAGGGAGCGACCCAAAACACGTGTGCACAACCTATGTCCGGTGAAGGAATGTACCGTAAACAATGGAGAATATATCAGGAGAAAGAAAAAAAAAATTGTAACAGAAGATGTTGTGTTTGTTTAGGATTTTTGTTGAACCAAATATTGTATTGATAAATAAATATACATTTTGAAAATAAAAAAAAGGGTATTTTGGGTAAGTAAATGTTGAGGTCCACATCTGAACCTGTGTTATAATGAAGGATTCTGCAATAGTTTACTTAATTTGTGATGTCGCAAGATTATCTCAACTAGAAAAGGTCTTGATAAAAGACCGTAGATTATAACAAACCTTTCTCTTTCAAATGCTGACTGTCTAATTGTGGATTTCCATTATTTTATATATACATATCTACATTGCATCAGCGTCTAAGTTACAAGATTTGATAAAGAATTAGAAAACATCGAATCCTGAATGTGTCCAGGCTGACTTTATTAAGCATCTTCACTCAGAAGCCAACTTCACAGAATTATATATACAATATTATGTTATTATATTATTCATAATCCTTGCATTTGGTATTGCTACTTTCACGTTGGGAGGATATTTCAAAGCTTCACAGAATTTACTGTGAAGTGGAATGACTGTATTTGAAAGCAAACGTAATATGCAATTAACAATGTCTCACTCACAGCCATGAAACAAATGAACAATTTTATTGGAGTGGAGGCAAGAGGGTGGGGTGGGCGGGGGGAATTGTTGGCCAGGACACTGGGAGAAACTCCCTTCTCTTTGAGTATTACCATGGGATCTTCAACGGCCACCTGAACAGATAGACAGGACCTCCTTCTCTTGTGCCTTGGGTGAAAAACCCTCATCCATACAAAGTAACCTCAAATACTGACTAGCTGTGAGAGCTTTGATTTTTATTCGCAGCCAGCATATGCTCTATGGCTATGCTCTGAAACTACAATTCAGCAATAACATTTTCCAGAGAATTTTGGCTCATAAAAGCAATAAGTGAGTTTTGTTTATAAGCCAAAGTTGTCTGGAAATGTTTGAACTTTAGCTATGGAGCTTTTACTATGATGTAATCCTTACCAGTATGTATTGCATTAAAGAGTAGTAATATGGTTTCTCTCCTATCTCATCTTCCTTATTTTATCTCTCTGTAGAGAATTTGTCCAATATTCTGTATTTTGATGGGATTCTTTAATATTCTTTCCAATGACTTGAATAGGTCACACTGTGCAAGGAAAGACCATGGGTGCAAAGGACATTTTAAGATCCTTAGGATGTCACTAAAAAACTGTCCTGTGAAGGCAGATGTCTGTCAGAGAGCTGATGAGGAAACGCCAAGCCTTGATTTGATGACTGCTGGAAGGTGTTGCCTGCAGTCTGGTTTCATGTACACATGTTTGTATCTCCAGAGATTGGACTCCACCTTGACTGGTATGTAGAGAGGTAAGCAGCTGCTTCTCAAGCTCCATACTTCTAATTGCTGGAACCATTGCTCAGTGGGTAGAGATGCCTTCCCATGCTGTGAGCAGGAAGATGGTAGCAATGCTCTCACACAATTCATGCTGAGCTATGCTGCCATTCAGGAACCTGCAGCATGGATCTTCTTGAAGCTAAACTGGCTTGGCAATGGAATTTTGGAACCAAATCAATCCTCTGAGGCGATCTCAGTTGTCTTGGTCCTGAGCCAGCTAGGTCAGCACTCCAGGGCAATGCTGATGACAGACCACACAATCTAACACACTGACAGGCCTCGGAGAGGCAAACCAGTGACTGGAAGCAGGGATCCTTCCCACTCAGCGTCTGTTAACCCTACAAGTCAAAGCCCTAATGGGTAGGGTGGCCCCGGATGGAGAAGCAGAAAAAAGCTTTGCCGGACAATGCTTTCAATGGCAAGCTATGTGATTATAGTTGGTTAAACTTCAACAGTACCTCCAACACACATTCTGGGGTCCCCAAGCCTTTGTTGCTGCCAACCTGGGTGTTAGGTAAGCAGGGATTATCTCTCTTGGGAGAGAGTGTGCATTCAATACCAGACACAGAAATTTCCATGTATAGCTGGAATGCGTGGAACTTGGGCCTGGCTTGGATACTTTTAAGCATGGTGATATGTACACCCCCAGCTGAACTCAAACAAATGGGAAGAACAAACCCTACTAGGACAATCTACTCCCAGAGTAGAGTTCCCGCCAGTCAAAGGGAATTGTAATGCTATTCCTTTTAGAGGAATGTTGTTAAGAAAGAGTGCAAATTGGACCCCATTGTTGCAAACTGAGTTTCTTTACAATCCATCACAAGGAGACCTAAAATCACTTGGCAGTGGGATTTTGTCTATGGGAAAAATAAAGTTATACCAATAGCTTGCCAGACTTGCGCTGGCAGGTACAGCAAATGGCTCAGGCATCGCGGGTGATGAGGGATCATGTGAAATGTCAGCAGGGATTCACAGGGGTACGCAGGAACACTTTGAATATGTGGCTCTATAACCGCACCATGTTCTCAACACTGCTGAAATGCACGTGCGCTAAATTATTTAAAATGTAGCTGGCCAAACACCCTCAACACTTCTGGCCATCTGTAGATCCGCACCGGTGGTTGAAACTGTAGCTTTTACACTGACCGTTTCATTTCCTGATGCGGGAACTCACAAAAGCAATAACGTGTTCAGACAGCACTTTAAAAGCATTTGTCCCGATCCAAAATGATCAACAAAGTGGAGGATATGTCGAGGAAAGAAGAAAATAATAACGTGGTAACCCACTGGAGAGCTTTCGATTCCTGTCCTCTGGCTGGTTCGTGTAATAAAGGCAGCTCGCTAGCTTTGACTTAATGTGGACCAGATGCTTGCCTCTGAAGGTAAGGATTCCTCCAGACCTGTTCTGTTCCTCTTTTTCCAGCTAGCATTGCTTTTCAACTTCTTAATCTGCCCCAGCTGCCAACAAAAAATCCATCTTATCTTTGCGTGAGGTGAAGTTTCCATTAGGAGTTTCACTGGCGAAGTGGCCCAACTTCCACTCTAAGGCAAGTTGCTGAAGCTGGAACAAGAGAGGCACCAGGGAAGCTCTGATTAGATAATGTGTTTCATTAAGCGTGTCTCTGTGCAGGATGAGAATCATCTGGTTTCCACACCAAGGCACCAACTGGCTCCTGGTCTCGGTAATCAATCCCAAGTTCACTTTTGTGGATGGCTTCCAAGACATTATGACACACAAGCCAAAGAGTGCTGCTTGTACCCTCTTGTATTTGATATAGCACCTCATCATATCATCGAGACATCTCAAAGCGCTTCACAGAATATACTGTCAAGTGGATTGACTGTATATTTTTGTATGTGAAACGTGGCAGCCAATTGTGCGTAGCAGTGTCCCACAAATTGTCCCATAGATTAAGTGACCAAATTATTATTTTAAAAAAAATTTGAAGGGATTATTAGCCCCAGGAAAGCGATCTGCCGATTGACTAACAATGAGGTTCCTACTTACAGCTAGGTAAACAGAGGCGTGTGGAGTAAGGAAACCCACCAAAGCCTCGCCGTGCCCGGGAATCGAACCCAGTTCCTCTCGCTTGCTCACTGTTCAACTAGCAATAAGTAGATACCCGGTTCTTACTCGATTGTTGGATCACTTTCCGGGGGTAATAATCCCTTAATAATAAAAATACACTATAACTACACATTACAGTATATCTCCACCCCCCCCCCCCCTCTCTCTCTCTCTCTCTCTCCATCTCTCTCTCCCCTCTCTCTCTCCCATCCAGTGAAGCTTTTTGGGATGTCCTCCCAACGTGAGAGATGCTATACCAAATGCAAGGGTTATTATTTAAAACGATAAGCGGTTGAAAACATCGGCTTGAACGAGAATTCAAGATGGCAGCTCAACAACATTTTCAGTCAGGTTACCATTGTAAAGAAATCCCAGAGCGGGGAATTTCAAAACATTTTTAACCTTTTACCTTAAATATATAGTTATGAATACCATAACTTTGATCCCATATTTTGCCGACAATTCCGACAGTGCTAAGCAAGTGCTGATTTGTTAGAGGTCCTGTCTTTTGGATGAGACATTAAACCAAAGCCCTGTCTGTCTGTTAAAATGAATGTTAAAGATCCTTTGGCACTATTTGAGAAGGGTGATTTGGCCAATAATGCTAACAGGAAAAAAANTGGCTGTTTTGTGGCACAGTACTGTGTGCAAATTGACTGCTAGTTCACCTTACCAACGTTTCACAAGTGCTTCATGGGTTTAACTTACAGTATGATAACTGTGTATGTTGTAGGCAAAGACTGCAGATAATTGGCAGACAGCAATGCTCCACAGCAGCCCTGTGAATAATCAATGTTGTTTGGCAGATTGTTGGCCCCCACACCAGGAGAAGCTCCCTCCGCTTTCCAAATAGTGCCATGGGATCTGTAACGTCCACCCGAAGAGGCAGATGAGACTTTATTTCATCCAAAGGATGGCGCCTCCAACAATGCAGTGCTCCCTCAGAACTGCACTGAAGTGGCAGCCTAGTCCCGCTAAAAATCCCGTCGTGGGGCTTGAGCGCACAATTTTCTGACTCGGAGGAGAGAGTGCACCAATTGAGCCAAGCTGATGTCTGTTTCCGTTCAATTATTGTGTAACCTAGAACACGCTAAAACGGTAACTAGCCAGACCGATGGCAAGGGAAGAGGTCCAGTCCAGTGAGCTGGAATTTCTGGCTAAGTGTAATTACAATGCTGGAACCACGGGATTCACACGCTGAGTCAAAGCGGAAAACCTTGGCCACTGTGAAGGGCAGAAGGAGGATAAGGCTGCTCAGTGCAATAGGAGAGGTGGGCCGGTGCGAGTCTAAACACAAGTGGCAATGTAGAAATGTTTTTAAAATATTTTTTTGGTGTCGGACCCTGTCCGGCTTGGTCCGAATTCCGAATACCTGGAATCTGGTAAACCTGGGATTTACTGTACTAGTCAATTGGTGGATCGCTTTTCTGGGGCAATAATCTCTTCAAAAATAAATAATAATTTGGTCACTCAATCCACGACTGTTTGGCTGCCGTGTTTCGCCCACAAAATATACACTCAATTCACTTTACAGTATATTCTGTGAAGCGCTTTGAGATGTCTCAACGATGTGATAAGGTGCTATATCAAATGCAAGGATTATTATTATACTATATTACTACAAATCTTTCAGTATGATATGGAACAGAAGTCATCAATTTCCCCTTTGGCAGAGTATTTAATCCAAGAGTTGAGGGCATGCTGCTATTGTTACTGTTAATATTACACTGCACACATCCTAAAGTGAGCTAATTGCAGCAGTAAATGATTACTACCACGAGTCAAATAAAAAGGTTTTAGCCTATTATAAGGAGCTAGATCCCATTAAAAGCATAAACTGTATTTAAGTCCCTTATTATTCATGAAACGAGTCATATGTACATCAGGTTTTAGCAAACGATTCCAGACCTTGGGGTCAACGTTGTGATACAAGTAATATTGATCACATCAAATGGGTCAGAGGCAGGTACCCTGACACTATTCTCAATGGTGAAGTTGGAGAAGACGGGCTCGCAGGTTTGGATTTCTAGTTTACCTCTTGACACTGCATGATCACCTCCAATGTTCCTCAGGGCTCTCTATTCTTTCCCTCTCCTTTTCTCATCTCTAGACTCCATTGGTGACACCATCCATAACAACCTGCATCTATATAGTATCCTTCACACAGGCCAGTGTCAGGGTTGGAAACTGACCAAGGAAAAGGTGAGGTGACTGTAGAGGTGATCCATTGATAATGCATTATCACAATGTTGTGATGTCTCAAAGCACTGCAGACAGTGTGGTGATTGTGTATTTTGTGGGTGAATGCGGCAACCAATATGAACACAGCAATGTCCCATAAAGTGCCATGGAGTGAATGCCCTATTTTATCGATAGATAAAGAGGGGTGAGGCAAAAGAATAGAGACAGGGATAGGGTCCACTTCCACTTTACATTTCTATCTCCACCCTTGACTCCAGGACCATACCTGTTCGGACAGTCTGTCTGTCAGGCGTCAGGTCCCAGATGAGCCTTAACTTTCGCCAATTCAACGTAGACAAAACTGAAGCTTTCTTTGCTTCCTGTCAAACCTCCTCACCTCAGACGCTAATCGTATCAACCTCCCCAGTTGTTCATGGCAATGCATGGAGCCTGTGTGGAACCTTGTTATTTTGTTCAATCCCCAACTCTCCCTTAAACCTTTGAGGAGGGTTTTACATAGATTTTTCCTGATTGTCCAACACAAACTGGTCTTTTGGCCCAACTACCGTGTACCAGTGTTTATACTCCACACAGGTCTCCACTCATTCCTTACTCCTTCCCACGTCCTTCTATTCCATTTCTCCCTCATGTGTACATCTAGCTTCCTATTAAATGCCTCTATTCTCTAAAAGTTTTAATAGTATTTTTCTGAGACCATAACATTTGAATCACTTACACATTTCACAAAAAGTCCTGGCTGCTGAGCTTTGAGAAGACCCATTGTTTGAAGAAACTGGTCACTTACTCCATGGCTCATCATGGGACATTTTGAAGCACAGTTATGCTCTGTGTACTACAATATATATTTACATTTATATGGTGCCATATAAGGACTTTAGGAGGACTTCCCAAACTACTTCACACTGCTGGCTGGGCACCTGTGCTGGGGATGATATAAATAGACATATCAGTCACAAAGGATGTTGCTTCCCATCTCATCTCAAATCCACGACTGTTTGTGGGACACTGCTATGCGCAATTGACTGCCATATTTTATCCACAAATATACAGTCAATTCACTTTACAGCATATTCTGTGAAGCGCTTTGAGACGTCGAGAAGATGTGAAAGGCGCTATATCAAATGCAAGGATTATTATTATTATTAAACTGCTGCACCACACAATGTATGAGGGACATCAGCAGATCTGTATCATTTGAGATGCATTGTTTGTATTAATTTATTCTGAAGTGTTTGGCTGACATCCAATATATTGCTGGGGGATGTGCTGCATAGGTAGAGGTGTCATCCTACGGATGAAATGTTAAACCATCTGCAAAATACAGTCACTATACTTTACAATAAATCTTTTGAAGCATCTTCACAATTGTGAAAGGCACTATATCAAATGTGAGGAATATTATTACATTATTGGTATACCTTTTAAATTATGAATGCTTCGTGGGCAAATACTGTAGCTCAGTGGTTAGAGCACTCGCCACGCAAGCGGGAGACCTGGGTTCGATTCCCAGCAGGGTGAAATGTTGGGCAAATTCAATCCACGACTGTTTGTGGGACACCGCTCTGTGCAATTGGCTGCTGTGTTTCGCCCACGACTATACAGTCAATTCACTTTACAGTATATTCTGTGAAGTACTTTGAGACGTCTCGAAGATGTGATAAGATGCTATGTCAAATGCAAGGATTATTATTATTATAGGGGAGGTGTGAGCCTCTGTGGAAAATTAAGGAGGTATTTTAAAAAAGGGTTTTCTTCAAGACAAGTATTCAATAAATTCCCAAAGAAACAACATTCCATTTTGGATTGCTTTTAGCAAACTGGGCTAACCATACACATGTCCTGTCAAGTAAGATCAGCTGAACTAATTACTGGCAAATGGAAAGCAATTAAATCAATTCAAACATGCAGATTTGACACTCATTTCTTTGCTGATGATCAGACAGTGACAATTCATTCACGGGTCATTGGTCGGAAGGATCCAATCTTTAGTTCAATTGCATGAATGCTGTAACTTTGACCCACTGATTCTGAAACCAATTCATAGAAAAAAAATACAAACTCATTCATAGGAAGCTCTTCGTTGCTGCACTGCACCAAATCTCAGATTTATGAACATCTTGGAATTGAACCAAACATTTCTTTACCATCTGCATATTGCACTGGTTTTTGTACCTGACAGATAGCTTCTGGTTTGGATTCCCAGTTACTCAAGGTCAGATTGTCTGCTATTTCACACTTCCAATGTTACGTCCTAATACATCATAATCCACCATCATTGTAATCCCTCCTTAGCTTAATACAGTATGTGTTTTTCTGATCTTTACGATTGCTGAAGCTTCCTGTCCCAGACTATCAGTTAGTTTGCATTGAGAGCACATTATCTATCAATGAGGCACTATCATGTTTCACATCTACATTAGATAACTTTCATCTAGAGTTTACTGCATACTCAGTCCTTGTTCACTCACAAATCTCCACCGCCCAGTTTGATAGGAACAAGAAGCAGAAGCAATGATGTAGTGCAGGTTCAATGTACAAAGCTAAAACCATTCTGAATCGCTTACAGTGCAAGCCAGCATATACCATTGCACACCAGCGTTCACGTGCCCCAATAGAAGCCAAAATGCAGGGTTTACCAAAAAGTTATGGCATCTATCCTGAGAGAGAGGAAGGTATGAAAGGTGTGAGAAGGTGAATGAGAGGGAGGTGTGTAAAGGTGTGAGAAAGTGAGTGTGTGAGAGAGATAGCGAATGTGTAAAAGGTGTGAGACAGGGGACAGCATAAAAAGATGTAACAAGAGGGAGAGAGAATCTGCCTTCTAATCACCTGCCCTGAGCAGGCAACTTCCCACTCATTATTATTTGTAATTGCAATATGAACACATTTAAATCCTACAACAATTTTCATTTATATAGTGTCTTTTACATTGGGAGGACGTCTCAAAGTACTTCGCACAGCTCACTTGGACCCTAACTACGTTAAAGAAGTAAATGATGATTTAGGAAGCACACTGAAGCAGTGCTACGCAGTACTATTGTACTAGTATTGTGCAGTACTATTATTACTAGTTCCAGTGGAAAGATGAAAAGGTGTCTTAGCAGCCAGCTCACTCGTACCACCAGGCAAAAGCTATTCAAACACTGGAGAAGTGCAGTGATTGACAAGATCCAAATCTGAGGCTTACAGTTCACTTAGGGTAGTTACGGATGATCAAAGGGCTGCACAAAGGCTGTGTACCACATGTTGGGCACCACTGTACTGAAGTATTAAGCTAAAATGGATTGCGGGCTCGGTGTTTGAAATTGTTTATTATCCTTGCCATGTATACTGAATCAAACTGAGCCAAGCTGCATCCCAAAGTCAATGCTTCCCATTATTCTCCAGCATTAGCAGAGAATTTGCTGCCAGTACAACCTATGTGCCAGCTAACGTGCGATAGGGAGGCAGATGGGGTTCAGAGGCATCTGGACAAATTAAGCAGATGGGTCAAGGAATGGTGAACTGGTTTAAATGTGGGTAGATTTGTCATGCAAACTCGCAAGGAAAACAGAAACACAGGTGCACACCATGCATGAATATGCATTAGTAAAGGCGGAAGAAGGAAAAGATTTGAGTGTCATTATCAGTCAGTAAATGAAAGCATTCTGTCCATGGGAAACTATGATCAAAAAAGTTTAACCAGGTGGTGTACCACATCTGAGGTTATTTGATAAAGCCGAAACAAGTCTTTATAATCACTTATAAACCTTCAGTAAGACTCCATTTAGAATAGTATGGCTGTTTAACCTTCAGGCAGGAAAATGTAACTGAGTATAAAGAGTAAGGAAGATGATTATAGGAAATTATGTTAGAGTATGAAGAGAAACTCATAAAATGAGTTTATCATCAGAGAGAAAAAGTATAGAGAGGACACATGATCCATACATGTTTTCTACACTTCTTGAAGACATGGCCAACATTGACATAATCAAACCATTACATTTGAATTGTGAGCAACGAGTGCGGTATAAAATGAAATAAAGAAACAAAGACTCTTGGAGGATTGTCGCATTGTTGGGTTATTGTCCATGAGGGGACAGATGACCTGTGGAACAAATAGAATTATAAAAATATTAATAATACTTGCATTTTGTATGGCACCTTTTACATCCAAGTTCTTCAGATGATGTACTGTAAATTACAATCGCTGTATGTTTGCAAGTGCAAACAGCACCCCATTTGCACACAACAATGTCCCAATTTGTGCTGTAGATCTGAAGTCACATTGACCTTTATGTACATAGATACCACTAAACAGGAAAGATTTGAAAAAAAATGCCCAGAGAGTTATTCAGTTCATACCTGGAAGAAACCCTTCCCCATTCCGCCTCCCTCAGACCACCTTGTTCCCTTCGTCTAGTAGAGATGATATACAGACCCCTAGCCCTAATCCAATGGCCAGTTCAGGGAATTTCTATACCTGGCAAATTTGTCTTCAACTTCCTGAGGCCATCCTTAGCAAACAAACAAATAGGGAGGTTATGATTTTTTTATATAGTCAGAGATAGTTAGGATATGGAAAGTCCTGCTGGGAGCAATGGTTGAAGCAGATTCCACATTAGATTTCAAAAGGGAACTAGGAACTCTAACAAAGAATAGATTACAGTGGTATAGGAAAAGAGCAGGCAAATAGGACTGAAAGGATTGCTCTAAAAAGCCAGCATAAATGGGGTGAATGGACGTTTTCTGTGCTGTAGGCTTTTTATGCTTTTATGGTACCGTATATCCTGAGAAGCACTTTGAGATTTCCTCATTCAATTATTTATTGCAATAATAAATTATTATCATTTCACAGTCTCATTTGCACTGATGTTCATAGGAACTATGTTTGTTTTATACTGCCACCTAAATCCGTTTACAATTTGTAGGTTGATATATTTCCTGATCCTCTCTGCTTCTTTATTTCTTACGTTGTATCACTTAGGATAGACATGTCGATAATGCTACACGTACAATCTATTTTGGTTCTTTATAATAATACCCGGTTTGTTACAGATTACCTTCCTATCTGTTTGCGCTTGTGAGTTCCAGATTATTGTGATGTTATTTTTCGATGGTATGTTACTTTTGCTGGTTGATGCTCATACCAGTTAGTCTTTACATCAAGAACAGAGTGTTTACAAATTGCCCAGTGAGTATATATTTGGCTGCATTGTCATGTGGAATCAGATCCATTGATTATGCGAGGGCTGGATATGATGACAACATAAGGTCTACTGTTTCTGGTGCTTGATGACATATTTGGGGTTTTGCACCAATTTTTTTCTTTACGATCTTAATTTCATGATCATGCGTAGTAATAGATAAGACTATTCAGAAATGGCTTGAAAAATACCTGGTAATCAAAATATCAACCTCCTGCATAATGTAGCTATTTTAGGAAGCTCGAACTTATTAAGAAAGATGACATCCCTTCATATGTAGAACAACATCAACTTGCATTTATATAGTGCCCCTCACACAGGGTAGTGTCCCAGAGCACTGTGAAATGTGGCAGTGTTATTGATCTGGTTGAAAACCACTTAGAAATTACCTCTACAGAGTGATTTAAACTGCAACAACACGATAATCACAATAATACATTTATTATATCCTTTTTTAGCACTTCAGAGCGTCCAAAAGTTAGCAAATTGTTTAATTCAGGCTTAACTATGAAGCGGTTTTTCTGTGGTACTTAAATGGTGTAATGGGCAAGACCTCAAGTTACCATAGCCAGACCGATACTGCACACAGTCGGGGGAGAGAGTGGAGGGGAAGGGGGTTGGAGGGGATGAGGGGAAGGAGGGGGGTTGGAGGAGGAGAGGGGGAGAGGGGAGGTTATTGTACTGTACAGAAAACCAGCTTCAAATGTAGACTGAAGTGAAATTTCTACCCTGAATATCCTGCACAATGTGCAAACCAACCAAATACGGACTTACCTTTACAGAGGTGTAGTCTCTATGATCCGTATTTTGATCGTGGAGTGTTGCAGGATTGTACAGGACTCCTGAACGTTCATTTTACAGTTTGCTTTCAGATGGTGGAGAAATGCTGCAACAGAAGAGAGCATTCCTTGTAAGAAGAGAGCATTTCCCTCACATTGAAGTACTACAGCATGGGGCACTCCATTTGGTTGGGGAATTCGCTGTGCTGTGTCTTATAAAGGAGACAATCGAGATATTCAAACACAGAATATTAATGTGACCGCACTATATACTTGTGCAGCTATAATTAGTGGCAGCTGAGAGAGTGGTGTTGAATTAAGCGTTAGTGGATTTTCTCATGTTTTCTTCTCTTTTATCAAGCAATGTGGCCCATCTTGAATCAATCCATGTGTTTTGCTGCAGGGGTCTTAGATTGCACTGTTCGTTGGCATGAGGACTGGGTGTAGAATCCCACTTGGACAGGCAAATCTTTCTGCTCCAAACTGTCTTGTGGTTCAAGCTTTTGACAAGAATCAAATTCTAATGGGGAAGAAATAACTGAAGCTTTGTCATATCTAATTCAGTAAAAGTCCTCAGCACCTCTTTCCTCCTCATCAGCACTCGTAACATGTGGCCTGTATTTCCTTCCGTGATCTGGCTCCAGCTGTCGCATCTGGCAACCAAACAGCTCTGCTAAATTTCCACAGACACTCTAGATCTGAACCCCATCATATATAATAATAATGATAATCCTTGCATTTGATATATCGCCTTATCACGACTTTGAGACATCTCAAAGTGCTTCACAGGATATACTGTAAAGTGACTTGATTGTATATTTTGTGGGCAACATATTTTGCGGACTTATTGGGGGGGGTGCGAGGACACAACAACTAAAGTAGGAACCGACAGGAAACATGCAATCCCGTAAACCTACATGTTCTGGTTATGGCTTTGGGTTCAATTAACGTGGGAAGAAATGCTTGTTTGACGGTGAAGTGTTCGAATTAGACAAGTGGAGTACAGAGCTGTGAATGTGCATTCTGTACACAATTATTTTGTGTTTGATTTTGAGCAACAGGGTAGGGGCAAAAATGTATGTTGTAACACACAAAGACACAGTCACAATTTGTGGCTGAGGTTTGCAGATGGTTAGAAACTCATATGGTTGTAATCCCAACTCAATTAGTGGACCAACACTATGCATAGAACATGCGAATAGTTAATTCAAAATATGCAGAGAGGGAGGATTAGGGATCTTCTTCCCTCTATGTGGTGGCTGTGGGATTTGTGAGGTGGGGGAGCGGGGAATTTAGATTTGGAGGATTCCAATTGTAAAATGTATGAACTAGTAATTTCTTCATACAAAATACCCTCTGCCCACAATGATAGAGTAATAAAAAATATTTTTTGAACAATGTGTAAAATTGAAGGACAGTGCAAGTTCCTGGGAAGGACATGATATTGGTTTGTGAACTCATAGAATTTCATAGAAGTTTGCAAATCAGAAGACAATTTGGCCAATCACGTCTGTGTTGGCAATTTAAAAGAGCAAACCATTCAGTCTGTCCACTTGCCTTTTCCCCAAAACCTAGCAAATTATTCCACTTTGGATATCTATTGTGTGCCAGCTTGGCTCAGATATATCTCTCATTTCTGAGTTGGAATCCAATATAGTCTTTTGTTAATCCTTGGGAATGTTTTGTTCTATAATACAAGTGTTAGCAGATGTGTGCATGTATCATATATGACGTAGCTAGTAGCACTTTCTGTCTCTGAGGCAGAAGGTTTTCAGTTCAAGCCCCACATTGAGATTTGGAACTCATAGTCCAAGATGACACTCCGATTCTGTATTGGGGGAGTACTACATTGTTGGCGATGCTATCCTTTGGGTGAGTTCTTAAACTGAGGGAGGCTCTGTCTTGTCTGCCTGTTCATGTTAAAGATCCCATGGCATTATTCTAAAACAAAAGGGAATTGCTCCTAATATTCTGGCCAACAATCCACCAAATAAAGTTTGTCATTCACTTCATGGCTATTTGTGGGATTTTTTCCGCGTGCAATTTGGCTGCTTCTGGTTGGTGGTTTGGCTGGTGGTTGATGATACCAGGGGAAGACGATAGGAATTGGGTCTATTTGCATTAGAGAAGAAAAGGTTGAGGGTCTGATCAGATCTGCTTTTTTCTTTAAAATGATGAGGGTATTTGGTACAGCTGATCGTGAAAAGGTTAATTCCGGTGGCTGGTGAGTCACTGACAAGAGAGCATCAATTTAAAATCATAGCAAAGGGGCAGATTGGGATTATTTTGTTTCACAGCTTTTAGGATGTAGGATGTTCAATCTGATACGGTGGCCAAGCCAAGATCCATATTAGCTATCACAAGGGACAAAATAATAAATAATCCTTATGTTTGATGTAGCACCCTCTACATTGAGAGGACATATCAAAACACTTCCCAGGATTTACTGTAAAGTGTAGTGACTGTATTTTCTAGGCAAATGCAGCAGCCAATTTGTGAATACCAGCATTCTATAAGCAGTTATGAAGTGAGCAACCAATTTTTTGTGGGGGTAATTGTTGGCCAGACACTGGGAGAAACTTCCTTCACTTTTCAAATAGCGCCATGGGATCTTAAAGGTCCATCTGAACAAGTAGAAAGGGTCTTCGGTTTATTGACTCAACCCCCGTGAATGCTTTAAAGTTTCAACCTAGATTGTTAGTTCAAAGTCCTTTCATGGGATTTCAACACATAAATCTTCTGATTTAGAGCCAAGCAATTTACCAACTGAGCCAGGTTAAGTATCACACACATATATGATGAAAAATGCACACATAGGAGGTCAAACAAATACTGTCTGCTAACACTAGTAAACTATTTGTTCTACACTTGTAATATTGGACAAAACATTTGCCAGTGTTAACAGAGCACCATATTAGATTCCCATAGAATCAAGTTTATATTAGTTTTTTTTACATTACTTTTTTCTCAGTAAATACTGTATTCTATTGTCCTCATCTGAATGTTCAGGTCAAATGCTAATATTTCCATCTTGTCCATTTCATTTAAACTCTCTGATCCACCATAATATATCCGAAACTGATGGGAAATGAAAAGCAATATTTGTGGACATTTAAAGGATATTTCTCTTACAGCAGTGCCATCCCAAGACCAAACAGATTTCTACTGCAAGACATGCTGTATCTCTCTTTATATACACAGAGAGAGAATCCCTGTTCATCGTACAGTGGTTTTGGTTGAAAAAATATTGTCCATAAAGCTCACTTTATAGGGGCCCAAAATTTTGCTGGAATAGCAGAGACGTTAATGGTAGAAATTAAGTTACGCAGTGTGTCTTTTTTGATGAGAAATGTAGTAAGTCTTTTCTAATTACAGCTTGTTTAACTGTTTATTTATGGCCGCATACCTTTGCTCTGTGAATTCCGTAAATTCCGTGTGGTGCAGTGGTAGCACTCTCACCTTTGAGTCAGCAGGTTGTGAGTTCAAGCCCCACAACGCTGTCCTTCAGATGAGACGTTAAACCGGTTAAACCGATGTCCCGTTTGCCTGTTCAGGTTAAAGTCCCGGCGCACTATTCAAAAAGAGAAGGGAGGCCAACAAATCCCACAAATAAAATGAATCACTCACTCCACAGTTGTTTGTGGGACATTGCTGTGCGCAAAATGGCTGCTGCATTTCACCCACAAAATACAGAGTCAATCCACTTTTCTGTATATCCTGTGAAATGCTTTGAGTCGTCTTGACAACGTAATAAGATGCTATGTCAAATGCAAGAATTATTATTATTATTTTATTTGCATTTAGGCAAGGACTCTTTACGGCTGTTACATTTGGTGCTAACCTTCTCGAAACACATCTTAGAGAGATCAAACAAGTACATTCCACGAAGTGTAGAATTTTTTCCCTCAAATTTCCATAAATAACTGTCTTGTTGAGCCCCAGCTACACATGCTACTAGCATCTAATCTCTTCTGTTCTGTAGTGGACTTGTTCCAATAGGAAATCCCACAGGGATTCCAGTTGTTGACATGTCCATTGCCTGGAGACGTTTGGAATCTCAGCCGTACAAGCGATAAAAAGCATAAAAAAACCTCTCGTCTTTTCATCAGTGTGCAAACTGACAATGCAACAACTTAACAAAAAACCTTAAGTAGTAAAGAAAAAAAAGATAAAATACGCACTGCGAAAATAGTCCTTAAGAAATCAGAAAAAAACTCTTCTCGCAATGTAGAAAGAACACCTGCTCAGCTACTGTTTGTTCATATGTTGGCTGTTGTCCTGGATGTATTAAACCAAGTGCTGGGATCTGAGGAGTCACTTCAGACTTTTCCTCAACACATTTGGAATCATCTGGCTGGAAATTGATATATCATCATTCCTCTCTTGATTCCATGCCGTGCGATGTGTAAGACTTGTGGAATGAGCTCGAACGTAGTCCCCCATCTGCTGACTGATCAAGACTCGCCCACAGAATACACATCACTTTACAGTATATCCTGCAAAATTCTTTGACGACGTGATAACAACAACAAACTACATATGTCCGCATACTACGTTTAGAGGCTTTCACGTCGGGGTAACATGATGCTTTATCAGATGCAAGTGTTATAACTATTACTATTTAATTATTATTAATGGATGCTGATGTCCAGAATACCGGCTTTCCCTCTGGGTGGCCACCCTAGAAGCATCAATCTTTGGGAGGCAGATGGTGATTAGAACAGTGAAGAACCCAGAGATCACAGTGAAGTACCACTGAAATTCAATCCATGCAGATTAGCATTGCAGAGCACTGTAATCCCAATAAAGAGAATCCCCCATCCTATCCTCATTCAATTTGCACACACATACCTTTCCACTAATCATGTGAAATGTTTTGAAATGTCATAAAAGCATATGAATTGCTCGACGAAAGAAGACCAAGGTTCATCCAATTCGTCTTCCACCATCCTGGCAGTCGCTTGCACATGTCATGTCCCAAACTGTATACCATCTCCCAAGATATTATCTCCCAAGAAAGTCCTCCTGACTTCAAAGGCACTATGCCCAATGTAAGAATAATAATAATTATTATTAACATTGCTTCATGAAGTCATTGGGAACATTGCTGTAAGCATAAAAAATTAAAGCAAAGTAAAGCAAAATTATCCTGTGTATGTTATGAATAATATCAGATAAAAGAGATTCATTAGAAGCATCTAATGTAATTATAGGACATTTTTAAGTCACTTAAAGGACGATTGCTCTTGCACTTCATGACATTTCCCAAATTCTCTGGTCACATTCCAGTCTTATAAACATTCCCTACTTCTGTAAACATACGTCTGTTCCCTTTATTGATACTGACATGTTTGTGCCTCATTTAATTAAGAGTTGTCAGTTAAATCGAAAGCCTAAATAGCTATGGTTTAACAGAATGGATCATAACAGGCAGGTTAATTTTTGCTTTCATTAGTCGTGGAGGACTAAATCTCACTGCTACCCTGATACAGATCAAGCACACATTTGTTGTTATCGATCCATGTTTCCTTTACTTATATTTTGGTTCCTTGCAGTAGTACCACTTGGTGCTATGCTTCCTTCTCCATCTGAAGAATATTTTCTGGGCCATTGAATCTTTTCATTTGCTGTCATCAAAGGTTGAGTGCCTGCCCCAACTCCTAACCTACTGACAAAGTTTCCCTTGTTTTCCCACAGGCTTTGTTTTCAGTTGCTCACCTCGGGTCAGAAGGGGAAAATTCATGGATTATCAAACATTAGAGAAACCACTTAATATTAGTCATTCACTTCATGACTGTTTGTGGGCCATTGCAAATTGGCTGCCAGTTCACCCACAAAATTATTGCATATTCCGCGAGTGACACTGGGACCTCCTCCGGACTTGAAAGGAACGGTATCAAATATAAGTATTATTATGAGTATTAATATTATTATCAGTTGTTGTGTGACATGACAAGTAAAGCAAATTTTTACTATCATCCAAGCTTGCCAGCTCTCACTGGGGGAGGAGAATCCACCAGCCATAAAGCCTGCCTGCGAGATGGAGCACAGAGAAGGATTGATGACAGCTACTGAGAAGTCAGTGACCCAGAAAATATCATTATCCAGCTGGAGGAGGAAGCTTGGCAACAAGACATTATTGGAAGAATCTAAAGTGCACGAACCATAACAAAATCAATTGGTGGATATATAACACCAAATGTGTGACTGATCTCTATCAATGTGCCAATGAAAGGTTCCACAACTGGCCTCACTGCCCGTAGGGAATTGCAGACAAGAATCAGTTGAGATTCTCACCTCTGAATGCTATCCAGTGACTCCCCCGGAAAGTTGAGTGCTGTAGGGATTGAGTTAGAGCACTCGCCTCGCAAGCGAGTGGACCTGGGTTTGATTCCTGGGCGGGGCGAAACAGTAGGCAAATTTCCTTACTCCACATGCCTCTGTTTACCGAGCAGTAAGTAGGAATCCAATTGTTAGTTGATTGGCGAATCGCTTTTTCAGGGTTAATAATCCCTTCAATAAAAAAAATTGGTTACTCAATCCATGACTGTTTGTGGGACATAGTTGTCTGCCACATTATACCTACAAAATACACAATCAATTCACTTTACAGTATATTCTGTGAAGTGCTTTGAGATATCTTGAAGAAGTGATATAAAATGCAAGGATTATTATTATTATAAGTATGTAGTATGTGGACATTGAGTGCTCTGAGATGCTACCCCGTGTACTTATATAATACTATTTTAACCAATGATTAATTAGCAGGATTAATGATAGGTTGTAAATCTTCTTTTAATTGTCTCTGTATCAATTATTGGTAGCATGAACTTTTGAAAATCTGGCCCCTGGTACTTTAAACTTTATTCTGCTTTCCTTGATTTAACTTTTATACTCTGTATCTGGTGTAATTTTGCTCCTACTGACAGCCACTTACTGCCATCAGCTTAACCAGAATGGTGGGATTTCTTAAGTCCATGGTTGGATTTTACTTAGTCGTGGAGCTGGGAGGAGGGAAAGTGGATGGACAATTTTGAGATTTTCCCACTCCGAGTTAGATGTAAAAGCTCATGATGTTTTGGTGCTCCATTTATCTCAGACAGGCAGTGACATAACCCTTCAAACTAAGCCCCGAGAGATTTGCTAAATAAATGCAAGTTGTTGTTGCTGAGTGAGAACAGGATTGTGGCTCCACTGCGATGTCCTTCATCGTCAAATCTCCTGCAAATATTAAGGTAGTTTGCAGCATAGAATCAAAGAGCACAGAAAGAGACCGGTTAGCTTGCTGAGCTTGTACCAACTCTCTAAAACAAATATCCATTCAATCCGACTCCCCTGCTTTTTCACATTCTCTTTCTCAAATATTTGGCCAGTTCCCCTTTTTACCATTAATTTAACCTTAAAGATTCTTTAGGTGCTTTTTATCTTGTCTGTCCTGATGTGCTCCAATCTCAGACCATGTATCACTTTGTCCCTCAGGGTCTATGTCAGTAATGGCACAATCATGGTATCGAGCCCATCATATAACAAAGGACTCAATGTGTTGGTCACAACTTTCTAAAAGGTTGGAATGAGAAGAAGACTCACCACAGCTGAATGGCAAGTTCTTGTGCCTGGGATTTTCCCAATTTGGGGAGGAGATGGGGGTCAAATACACAATAAAGTTAGGCTTGGATTTGCAGTAAATCGCTGTAATGATTTACAGGTTACTCTACTTAAAAGCAGATGGTTAAAAAACAATTTACTACTATCCACCAGGTTTGAGGATAGTTAGTATCCATGGTGAATTCCTAATAAGTATCATTTTGGTTAAAGGCAAGTTTGTTCCATGGGAAAAACAAAAGTCCTGTTTAAAGGAATGGATTATATTTATCACAGATTAGTTGATCCTTAGAAGTACCGTTAGGCTAAAACAAGTTCTATTTCTTCCAGAGTTTAACAGGCAGATCATTTCATATTTATCTCCCAGAACAATATATGTCTGATGAAGGAAATCCTCTGTATTTTGATGTGTGGCAGATGTTTGCCTCCATGATCTCATTTGCTGCTTTGTTTACCCATTTGTCTTTGCTGCTTCTATTGAATGCTATCAAGGTACTGTATTATGAAGCTGGCATATCCTGGTCTTTGATCATAGCTGAGGATGTTCTATTAATTATGGTTCCGGTTATCAGCTGCCTTGCCAAGTTGTTCTGTTTGCAGATGGCATATGACACAGTAGAGATCAAAGAGGCCAACAGTGCATTAATGTGGACATATTTTGATTGTTTGACAGACACTCACAGTATGTAGCTGAGAATGAACATATCCAGACTTACCTCTTCTGGTAGATGCATCATCCTGTCTTGCTGGTAGTGTAAGATTAGATAGACATTGTGGGGTCCTGTAGCTCAGTGGTTAGAGCACCTGCCTTGCAAGCGAGACACCTGAGTTCAATTCGCGGCAGGGCGAAACCTTGGGCAAGTTTCCTTACTCCACACACCTAATAATAATCCCTCCAAAACCAAAAACAATAATAAATTGGTCATTTTCAATCTACGACTGTTTGTGGGACATTGCTGTGCGCAATTGGCTGCCGCGTTCGCCCACAAATATACAGTCAATTCACTTTACAGTGTGTTCTGTGAAGCACTTTGGGACGTCCTCCCGACGTGAAAAGCGCTATATCAAATGCAAGGATTATTATTAGGCAGAAACATTTGGAAAGATATGGATTCTTGAAGTGTCAAACAGGAATGCAATATTGACTACCCATTTTAATTTCATAGAGCGAAAACTTTGTAGAGATAAATCTGATATGCCATGACAAACATGTCACTTTATCAGGAGATTCATAATAGCATGTGTTCTGAAATTCCACCTAGTTCTAGGCTGTTAAATCTTGCAATTTAAAATGATGCAGAATTGTGAAAAATTCTAACATTTGGTCTTAATTTGGAAGCCCGTTTTCTGCCATTCTTAGAAAGAATCAGTTTCGAAGTTAAGACTTAGATTTTCTGCAGTTTTGAACCATTTTTTTAAAAGAAGAATTGAAACAAGATTGACAAACAGGCTGGAATTTGTTGGGATTTGGTGAACTCTTATTCATAGTGGTGGACTGATCACAAGAGAGGTTCAGGTGAAGAAAGCCCTTCGGCCCATTTTGATCTCATCCTTCCTAGACACTGAATGATGCCTTCACAAAATTGAGACAACATTGAGTGGGATTTAATTCAGCAGTGAGCATAACTTGACATTGGTGCTACTTTCACAACTGAGCTCAAAGACTATTCATCACTTAATAGACTGCTGCTAGATTTAACCCTTGAATTGCCCCTAATAATTCCAATTTCCCATTTCAGACTTAACCATTCCATTCCATTCCACTGGGGGTTGGCTGAGCACTTGAATATTTATAGGATGTTGGCAATACATGATTGCATCTATGATCTATGGGAACGTTTCTCCTACCTTGTAAAGTAGACAGAGTGAGCTTCAGGAAGGAAGCAGTTTCCGTAAGTGACGGAACATAAATTAGAAATGGGTAAAAAAAAAATCAGAATGGGTACAATACAAAACAAATTGACATTTATGCAGCACCTTTCACATCGGGAGCATGTCCCAAAGTGTTTAGAATAGGTAGAAGAGGTAGAATTCTCTGCTGTATTTATTTTATTGGATTCAGGCTAACAGTAACAAAACCAAAAGCTATAAGTTCCACTTGAATCACCAAAACAGAAAGTCGGGACCTTTGTTTAAAGTCTCATCAAACGGTTAATAGCTTTAATGATACCGTATTTCCTCAGTACTTCATTCAAATATCAGCCTGGATCGTGAGCAAGTCTAGATGCAAGAAACAGATCTTCTAACCCAGAGGAGAAAGTATTACTAAGTGAAATAGACTGACATAACAGGGATAAATTAGAAAATGATGCAGAAATGATCAAAATGTGCAGAAATGATTAATATAAAAGGAGGCTGTACAATATATGACAACTATCACTGATGGAAAATTCTAAATGGGTCTCCAAACAGAGCACTTTCTGTGTCGTGGGACTTCATAGAAAAGCTTGAAATTGAAACCAAGTCCTAAAGGATTACATCGGTAGGATAGAAATGGCACAAAGATAAATGATGGAATATATAAAAACTAATAAGAAAGAATGAGCAAGAAAACAAGCTGTTTTGGAAAAAAAAAGGTAAGAAGTTAATCGGGTGAACAGGAGAATAGCAAACTGGCAAGGAATACCTAAAACTCATCTTTATGTATAACTTTACAGAAGATATTGCAATATAATAATAAACCTTGCAGTTGATGCAGCTCTTTATCAATCTGTTGATACATCTCGTGGCACCTCACATGATTTTACTGTGAATTGTAGTCACTGTGTTTTTGTAGGCAAACGTGGCAGCTAATTTGCAAACAGCAATGTAGTGAAAATCCAATGTTTTCCAACAGAGAGGGAGGTAAACTCTTTGAATGCTTTTTTTTTCAGTCTTCAGCCATTGGAAGACTGGGCAAAGCGTCCAGATAGATGCAGAAATAGTGGTCAGTATTGAAATAGTGATGAAAACCAACAGAGAGCAGGAATCTTTGTGCCGCACCAAGAATACATGGAATGCATCCAAGAGTACTAATAGAAATAGGGTGAAAATTAGGGAGTCTGTTGTGGACATTTCAATGTTCATTGGCGACAGCGGGGTGGTTCCATAATATTGAGAAATAGTTGATGTTATTCCAATCTTTAGAGAAAAATATATAATCGCGGAAATTGTAGCGATTGTTTCAGCCAGGATTTCTAGGTGCTTAACCTCACTCATTACTTATTCAGTAATTAAGCAGGCGCCTTAACTTCAATCTAGAGCCGCCAGTCTGTTTGCTGTTAGGTGCCCTGAGGATATCCCAAACTCAGCTTGCTGTGTTTGGCAAAGTGACCGACGTGGACCAGCTTGCGCCCGATATTGATGCTGGGTGGCAGCACCCTCGACATGCCCGTGTAAGGAAACTTTACTTTTATTATTTAATTCACGATGAAATAATGTGCGTACAATTTGGATGTCAAACAGTCGTTTCCTTTAACAGTTGGCCTCACTGAGCCAGTCCGGAACCTTGTTTGACCCTCAACGATCCTTTCTATCCCACATCCGTGCTGTGATCCCGCTCTGCCCTTCCCCCACCTCGGCAACATTGCCCAGCTCTGCCACCACCTTGCCCCCTCAGACCACTGAAACCCTCATCCTCTAGAGCTGCCCGGGTGAGCTGTCAAAACATTCACATAAATAATATTTTGCTTATTTAACTGTGCAAATATCATCATTCATCTTCAGTATCAATGCATTGAGATTTAACCTCTGTTACATTGCTTACCATTTGGTCTTTGCTCCTTATCTCAGTATCTCCACTTCCTAAATGCTATTCAGTGATTGCCTTCTCAGGTTAGGATGCAACATTTCTGATCACTGCATTCCCAAGCTAAGCATTAAGCTTCACTGGAACTACTGCGTTACATAGTTTAACCATTCCATGCATATTGCTAGTACATTTCTAAATGGAATGACTCTGTTTAACACAAAATTGACCCCTTATACCTAGAGCAGGTTCTATTCTTAATGAACCTTCTGGGAATCATTGCTATTATATTAGCTGCTGTATCCAGCAATCCTGATTTTTGCAAATTTGCCTGGATGAACATAATCCTGAGATGGATCGCAATCTACCTTTTAGCGTTAACTGGAAGTTTGTAAGCAGAAGCGAGGAGAAAGAAGTGATCTGAACTGGTTGTTATGGATTAGAAGAACTGAGAAAGAGATCAGGATGCAATGGAGTTAAGGGGTCCTGTAGTGTAGTGGTTAAAGCACTCGCCTCGCCAACGAGAAAACCTGGATTTGATTCCCAGAAGGGCGAAACGTTGGTCAAGTTTCCTTACTCCACATGCCTATGTTTACCTAGCAATAAGTAAGAACCCAGTTGTTAGTTGATTGCCAGACCGCATTTCCGGGGGTAATAATTCCTTCAAAAAGATAAAAATATGGTCACTCAATCCACAACAATTTTGAATGGATTCTCTTAGCAAAACTGTGTGCAATTGGCTGCCGTGTTTTGCCCCAAAATATACAGTCGATTCACTTTACAGTATATTCTGTGAAGCTCTTTGAGACGTCTCGAAGACGTGATAAGGCGCTATATCAAATGAAAGGATTATTATTACATTATTATAAGCACAATGGCGTCTCAAAGCAGACAGCCTGCTGCTGGCTTTTCAGATTCACTAAAACAGACACGATGAGTGGAGCTTCCCGAAGTACTTGTCTGATTCACCATCAGAATATTTTTTCCACAACTTAATACACAGCCACTAACATTCTTGCAGAATGGGTTATAAAATCTCACATGATGCAAAGATTACATTATTTGTTTCTCAACTGCATTTGCAACCAAGAGGAGTCCAGCAAAGGGGTGGGAAAAACTATAAAATGAAAATAACATGTCCTTAAAATTCAATTAACTCGATTGTTTACTAGAAATGGGTTCTTACTCAATCATTGGTGGGAGGGTTGCATTTCTTACTGTGCTTATTAAAACAAATAGGTCAATTATAAAAGAAATTATGTCATTCAACAGAAAACCATACAGTTTACAAATAGCTACGGATTACCAGTTGACAACAGCTTGCATAAACATTGACTGTTTTGCATTGGTTGGTTAGCCTTTAAAAAGCTTAAATTAACAGGAAAACATAACAACTTTTAATAGGGCCACAATGAGGTTCCATCTGAGCAGACCTTGCCATGAGAAATCATATGCGCTGAGCACATGTTTGTGTTTCACAGCTATTTATTGCTGTCCGAAGCAATGAATGCAGTCGATTTTCACAGAGTACTTTAAAGCTATGAGGATACATGTGAAGCATATTTCCCCATGGTTGTATAGCTCAGGAAAATATGTTTGACTTAAGTTGGCAAAGTGATTACCAGTACACTTGCACCACTGCTTACCAATTAGATGAGTTGTACTACAAGGAATGAACACTTAATACTAAACAAGCCCAATGTGGTCAAGAAAAGTGCCTGGTGTTCAAAAACAAAACTCTAGGAATGTACAAAGATCCGTCACTGCTGCCTCTGGTTCAGTGTGGTTTTGAACAGAGGTTTGAGCTTTGTAAGAGAATCTAATTGAGTCCGACTGTTAGTGGCATCCTCTTAGATTAAAAAGTTCTTGAAAGATGTACATTGCTTGTAGACTTGCTTTATGCGTAAGAGGAAAGGTTGAAACAATAAGTGTAACCACCAGATCAGGAACAAATTATGACTCAGTGAAGACTTCTTTGAATCTGGAATTTCCTTCTGGAATGCCTCTAAAATACCTCTGCGTGAGAGACACTTGAAAATCCCTACTCTGTTTGAGGAGGGTGAAGAGGCATTTGTGAAATTTCGTCTCAGTGACACTGCTGGCCATACATTTGGCATGTTTACAACCTAACAAATTATGGTTTGAGGACAGTGCCCCTTTAAGATCAGTTCCAGTTTACCCATGAAATATTAGATCTTAACCAGGATTTTATCCTGACTGAGTAGGTTCATGTAAAGTGCTTTGAGATGTTGTGATGATATGATAAAGCAGTGTATCAAAATGCAAGAATTATTATTATATTCGACCTGCATCTGCCAAGTTTTCTTTCACCATTTCCACCACCTCCAGCAACATCTCAGCATTAGATCTCCCCGCTACATTTTTAGGAAACACCCAGCCCTCGCAAACCCTCAATCAGCCCTATTCATGCATTGCTTCATGTGGGATTGATCAGCAATTTTATAGAGAAGCGTAAAAAGATAATGGTATCTGGGTTGCTTCCTTATTGTTTCAGAATGTGGAAAGAGTGCACACGATAATTATCTTCAATCAAAAGGCAAAATACCGCAGATGCTGGACATCTGAAATGAAAACAGAAGTCGCTGGGAACACTCAGCAGGTCAGGCATTTGAAGCTTGTGGTCCTTGTCATCTAAAAGAAAGACGACAAGTTTTTTGCTGAAGCGTCGAACGAGGCGAAGGATGAAATAGAACTGAGACCTAGGACAGTTCCGAAATCAAGTGAGTCAGTGCTGCTGAAGAGAAAGGTCGAGAACATTTGTGTGTCGTTGCATGGTGGAGAGGGTAGATCTGCCTGACTCGCTGAGTGTTCCCAGCGACTTCTGTTTCTATTTAAGATCCCGTGACATTAATAATAATAATAACAATAATAATCCTTGCATTTGATACAGCGCCTAATCATGTCTTCGAGACCCCTCAAAGCGCTTTACAGAATATCCTGTAAAGTGAATTGACTGTATATTTGTGGGTGAAACGGGCAGCCAATTGCACACAGCAGCGTCCTCACAAACAGCCGTGGATTGAAGTGACCAAATTATTATTGTTTTCTTTTCTTGAGGGATCATTATCAGGCGTGTGGAGTAAGGAAACTTGCCAAGCTTTCGTCCTGCAGGGAATCGAACCCAGGTCTCTCACTTGCAAGGCGAGTGCTCTAACCACTGAGCTACAGGACTCCTCGATATTGTTTGAAAAGAAAAGGGAGTTTCTCTTGGGGTCCTTGCCAACAATACACTCTGATAAAACTGGTCCACTCACTTTATTGCTGTTTGTGGAGCATTGCCGTGGGCAAATTGGCTGCAATGTTTGCCTACAAAATACAACAACTTGCATTTATATAGCACCCTTCATGCAGGTAGCATCTCAGAGCAATTGCACATTCATTACACTTCACGGGAAACTCTGTGAGATGATTCAGGATGTTCTCCTGATAAGAAATGTGATACATCAAATGCAAGGATTATTATTAATATATAATATAGTTTCAAACTTTCATTTTAATAGTTCCAGCTTACATCACGTGCAACATAAAATCAGAGATTTCTTCTGAGAGTAAATTTCCTACTGAATAAATAACAAATGGTTGATTGTTGGTTCTGGAGCAGCTTTAGCACAGCGATCCCTCATATAGAAATGGAATTTTGCAAGTGCAACGGGCTTTGTGCATGAGAGCAAAAGGTTGGAAACTATAAGCTGATGGAAAAACAGTCTTTGATGGCTTTTGGAATTGCATTCTTTTTGAGGAGTTTTGTGTAGCCCCGTAGCTCAGTGGTTAGAGCACTCGCCTTGCAAGCGAGACACCTGGGTTCAATTCCAGGCAGAGGGCGAAACCTTGGGCAAGTTTCCTTACTCCACACACCTGATAATAATCCCTCCAAAAACAAAACAATAATAAATTGGTCATTTACAATCCACGACTGTTTGTGAGACACTGCTGTGCGCAATTGGCTGCCGCGTTTCGCTCACAAATGTACAGTCAATTCACTTTACAGCAAATTCTGTGAAGCGCTTTGGGACATCTAGAAGATGTGAAAAGCGCCATATCAAATGCAAGGATTATTATTATATTATTATTTTAGCAAATGTTAACGGATCACATGGTTCCAGCTGCATTCCGTAATTCTCAATCGATGTAGTCATTTTTATTTTCTGAAAACTGTGTTTTAGGCCCCTGCTCTGAGCTCATACTGACAGCAACAGTACAAGTGCTCAATTCTTAGTTGTGGCTAACGACGTCTTGCGATTTTCATTGTTTGTAATATCTCTTGCTACTATATTTTTCCACAAAATACACATAGTTACACTACTTTACAGTATATCCTGTGATGTGTTTTGAGATGACTCGACAACATAGTAGGGGGCTATAACAAATGCAAGAATTATTATTATTTATTCTTATTTTGTTGAAATATAGAAATATTGTTTTGAGTTTCCTTGAGTTGGGATTGGCAAAGAGCAAGGGTAAACGAGTGAGATTCAACTTCAACTAAGATTGCTAGTACTTCCCTCTATAATAATAATAATAATAATAATAATAATAATAATAATAATAATCCTTGCATTTGTTATAGCGCTTTTCGCGTCTTCTAGACGTCTCAAAGCGCTTCACAGAATAATCGGTAAGGTGAATTGACTGTACATTTTGTGGATGAAATGCAGCAGCCAATTGCACACAACAGTGTCCCACAAACAGTCGTGGATTGAGTGACCAAATTATTATTGTTTTTTTTCTTGAGGGATTATTATCAGGCGTGTGGAGTAAGGAAACTTGCCAAGCATTCATCCTGCAGGGAATCGAACCCAGGTCTCTCGCTTGCGGGGCGAGTGCTCTAACCACTGAGCTACAGGACTCCTTGCTGTCTGGTTGAGAACTGCTCTGTCCCTTAGGGACATTTTCTAGTTATGGCAAAAATGTTTTCTTTTGCATAATTTCATTCGAAACCTAACCTTTCAATTAATATCTAACCTGCGATACCGATTGTCACGGAGCACAGTGAAAACATAGAAGCATGTGAAACCAACAGCTGCTTATAATGTGCCCAGAGGGAGGCAAATGGAAAACACTGAGCTTCTATTATTATTGGAAATGGTGTAGTCACGGCCTTCTGATTGAAAGGTTACATGTCTGTGAAAGACTTAACGTTGCATACAAAAGACACGAATTGGAATGCCAACTTCTTCACCAGGAGACTGATTAGTTGTACAACTCCAAAGGTGACAATTAAGCGACCTACTGTAATTTTACCTTGAGGATAGATTCGGATCATGTTATCAGATACATTGCCCACGTTTACATTATCCTAACTAGGATCTTGATAAAGCACCAAAAAAGCCGATAGAATCTTTTGGATTGGTGAACTGCCTGAATCCAAACAATGCAGATCTTGTCCTGATTCTTGAATCCTGCAGTTTTCTGAAATAAAAAAAAGCTTTTAGCACAATTCCAAGAATAACATACATAATATGCTTTTATACTCACTATTCTGTTTACGCTAAATGGACTTTAGGACACTAAAAGAAAAAAAACACTCTTACAAGAGGCAGCACAAACTGTTGCTCTGATTTAACGGACGATAAATAACTTTTGGACTCCTGCGATAGCTGATTTTGAGTAAGATTTCAAACAGACTACTTTTCGAAACGTGAAACATTTTGAGTTTATTTCCATCAGGTCCCCAAAGCATTGAGTTTGGAAAGGGATTTGGTACGATTCAGCTGCAACATTTCAGTTTGCATTGTCTTTTTTTTAAAATATTGGATTTGTTTCCTGACAAATGCATTCCATAATTCCATCGGGGAAGTACTCTGACTCGCTGCATATCGTTTTCATTCATCACAATGCAACATTGTGTTATCCAATTCACCTCCCCATGAATTCTAAGACCACAAGAACAATCAGCAAATAAGTCTTGAGTCAGTTTCGTACCAAACTTAAAAGGAAACTGAAAGTAATAGATGAAGGTTATCCATAACTCATGAATACAGTGCAGTGTTGCTAACTGTAGAAGGCAAGGGGTATCAGTGTTGGTGACTGACATACTCTTGTTATTCTGTCTCACCTTCCCGCAGTCCGAAGCCATGTGCAACTACAACAAAAACTTTTATATAGTACTCCTCACACAGGTTGGAGTTCCAGAGCCCTTAGATGCAGAGTAAAGGTTCTTCTGCTCTGCTCCTAACAAGCTGCCTTGACCCTAAAAGTCTGTGTTGCATTTTGTTTCCCCATCCCAGTCATTCTCATGCATTCTCGAACCTAGATTGTCAACTGGTGCTGAGGTCTGGACAGTTTTGTGCCTCAGCATTATACTCCTGTCTGTGGCAGTCCTGTTAATTCTCTGCATTCACATGAGAACTCATCCCAGCCCACAGTCTAGAATAAATAAACATTCAACAGAAATATAATACAAAATATGCAGGGTAAGTGCATTTGATGTAACACATATAATGTTTAAATGTCTCAAAGCAATCTGTGATTTTGCTTGCTGTCAAGTGGAGTCCCATAGCGTATTGGTTAGAGCACTCACCTCACAAGCGAGAAGACCCAGGTTTGATTCCCGGGCACGAAACCTTAGGCAAGTTTTCTTACTCCCCACTCCTCTGTTTACCTAACGGTTGTTAGTCGATTGGCAGATCGTTTTCCAGGGGCAATAATCTCTCTCCCACAAAAAATTCCATGACTCTTTGTGGGACACTGCTGTGCATAATTGGCTGCTGTGTTTCACCTATAAAGTATACAGTCAATTCACTTTACGTTATATTCTGTAAAGCGCTTTGAGACGCCTCAATGATATGATAAGGCGCTATATCAAATGCAAGGATTATTATTATTAAATGTAGTTGTAGGCATATGTGGCAGACAATTTCGCACAGCTTGTTCCCACAAACAGCCAATGAGTAAATTGATTAACTTACCTGGAGGATTATTGGCTTGCACATCGAGGATAATTCTTTAGAGCCGTGGGCCTTTTTTTAAAAAAGAAATCAGTGTGTCCAATTTAGTTTTTTCTGTGTCCAATTTAGTGTTTCCAATTTTCTCTCCATTGGCGTATGTCTCTACTCCAGCCAACTCCTGCTGGGAACGTAAGCACATAAGAATTGCTAGACGAAAGGAGTCCAAGTTCACCCAGTTCATCTTCCACCAAAACACCGAATGTCACAAACTCCCCTGGATGCAGTTTCAGGGGAGCTCTGGTTGCCCTCCATTACCCTCTCCAAGTGGCCACTGTTCATGTAATTAATGCTTTGACCGGTTTGACAGGAAGGGTAATTCAGGTCAGAACCCTGGATTCAATTAAAAATGCAATTTGATGCTATGGTGCAGGATGGCAAGGTGATATTCTGGAGGGTTGAGATCAAATGGACCAAAGGGCCTTCTTCGTCCAAACCAATCTTGTGATCTTGTGTTGGTCAATCCTTGACAAGCGAATTAACTATACAGTGCATCACAGCTAAGCCTGATATCTATCCACTCAGCTGCCACACACATACACGCACTAATAGTAAACTCGACTTATTATAACCTCCCTCACCCTGGGAAGGCTGGCAATATATCCTCCCTACGCAATCCCAGCTGGGAGCAATAAAAGTTGTATGGAGCTGGATTCAAACCAGCAGAGCTACGGTGCAGAGACTGCATCTCTACACTGCAAGATTGGAGTTGCCTGCTTTGAGATCTCTAAAGTTCACCTGAACAGAGGAGAGGAATCTTGGCTGAAAGTATCATGAAAAGGATGGCATCTCTAACACTGCATCAATTCCCCAGTACCATGCGGTCAGCCTGGATCAACATAAGTCCTGATGTGGGGCATGCCCTGTATGGGTTTGAATAAATGCTCCATGATGCTACCACGCATGAAGGGACATTGTTCATTCAAGGGGATCTGAGGAATCCATTAGGAAAGTTTTTAAAAATTGCCAGAACATCACTGAACCTTGCAAGTATTGCATGACTTGCTCCACCAAAGCCAGAAAACAATTGTTGAATTTTCCAAGTTTTTGAGTTCTCTGGTTTACACGATAGCAACCTTAAAAATAAAGGCATTTGTTATTAAGGATACATCATATTCCTAACCGGTGGGGTGGGGGGGGAGACCTGTTGAATGAATTGAACAGCAGAATTGTTTGTGTTTTAGTACAGAAGTCATCATTGACCATCATTAACATTTATTTTGTGGTACTTGTTTGCTGGTTTTGGTGGAGCGAGTGCAAATCAACATTATCTAAAGCCGCAGGGTTCAATGGTGTTCTACCAATGTGTTCAATTTCTCTAACGACATTCCTTGGATCCCCTTCAAGTAACAATGTCTTTCTCCTTTATAATTTAACTGAAAATTATTTCGTACTGCAATCCAAGTAAAACACATACGCAAAGACTTGGCCCGAGGAAGCTTTAACAGATTCACGCAACTTGCAGTCATACAGGATGTCTTGCCAGCTTTGCAGCATACAAAGGCTGCTAAATCTCTGATGACACAAGAGCCTCTGAATCTATGCTTCTGTGGGATCATGTGTGTCTGCGTTCATAACTATGTGTGTGTCTCCAGTCCATTATTCCGTGGGGCCGCACGTGTCCGTGTTTAAATGTGTGTGTGTGTCTCCAGTCTAGTTTTGTGGGATCGTGTGTGTGTGTGTGTGTGTGTGTGTGTTTGTCTCCAGTCTACCATTTTGTGGGATCTCATGTGTGTATTTGTAACCGTTCGTGCATCTCATCCATAATTCTGCAGGATTGTTTGTGTCTGTAGCTGTGATCCTCTGGGAGTATCCTGTCTTCAGGCAATATTTACTGGCACTTGCTCCACAGTAAACCTTAGGAGTTGGTTTGGTGTGATTGAAGCATCATATTAAAGATCCCATGATACTATTTGAGAAGAGAAGAGAGTTTTCCTCCGCATATTGAGCAGCAATCCTCCAGATTAATTGATCATTCACCTCTATGGCTGTTTACAGTTCTATGCTCCACGTAAATCATGGAATCGTAGTATATTACAGCAAAGAGACAGGCTATCCAGCCCACCATGTGTGAAAATGATCTATCACACCTTAGTGTATATGTACAGTAGCACTAGTGCTAGATTGAATAGAAAGTAATCATGTGGTGAAATGTTCAAGTAGCACAAATAGACTGCAGCAAAACTGTTATTAATATTCCTCACTAAAGCAATAATAATCCTTACATTTGTTGCAGTGCTGTTCACGTTGGGAGGACATCTCAAAGTGCTTCACAGGATTTACCGTTAGGTACAGTGACAATGTGTTTTGTAGGTGAATGCATCAGCCAATTTGCGCACAACAATGTCCCACAGATAGCCATGAATTCAATGATCAAATTCATCAGTTGGCCAAGACATCACGAGAAACCCTCTTCTCTTTATGAATGCCTTGGGATTTGAATAGGCAGAGGGGACCTTGGTGTTAAATTCTCATTCAACACTCCATTGGATTGTCAGTCAAGAATGTGTAAGTTCAAAGTCCTGATGTTGTGCTTGAAGCTTCTGACTCAGAGGTGAGAGTGCTGCTAATTGAGCCACACTGACCCTAGAGCACAAGTTCACTTATAATACGGAAGTGCAATGTGTATTGACCTGAAGCCAACTGGTCAACCGTGATCACTCCAGTGATTGTTTAGAATGAGGGGTCGGATGACCCTAAAGAGGAACCATCGTCCTTTTTGTTTCGCGTACAGTGATAACATGGGGTCTAATTCCATGGACCCAAAACACCATGGAGTGACCCTGTATTTAGCTGATCAAATCTACAAGGTGCTTTTCCCTTCATGAATCACCTAGTTTAATTTGACTCCTCTGCTTATGCCATGTCCCCTTCAATATTATTTTCTAAGCCTCTATTTAATTCTGTTTTAAAATAATTCATAGTCTATAGCTGCCATGTTTCCTTACAACAAACAGCCACCCCACATGACAGTATCTATTTTTGAAACACTTTGAGACATTTTGACTTAATCCCAAATTAACAACTGAGACGTAATTGATCTCTTTTTTCAGATCACCCACTCTACATCTTGTCATTAGAGGGACAACAACAACAACAACTTGGATTTATATAGCCCTCTCCACGCCAGACGGCATCTCAGAGCGCCACAGCTTTACCTTTAATGCTACGCAATAGAATTGAAGTGCACAAAATTGTCTAGAGCAAACAAAACACACAGTCACTACACTTTACAGTGCATCCTGTGAAGCGCTTTGAGGCGTCTCGAAGATGTGATGAGACCGACATCAAATGCAAGGAATATTATTATTATTAAACAGGCAAATTTGGGAGATTAGGAATTTATTTTTTCACGCACAGAGATTAAGATATGGAATTCCCTGGCAGGGGCACTGGTTGAGGCAGAATCTATAATAGAGTTCAAAAGAAAACTCAATAAATACCTAAAGAAAGAATCAGCTACAGAGAGAAAGGGCAGGTAAATGGGACTGAAAAGATTGCTCTTAAAAGAGCCAGTGCAGACACACTGGGCCGAATGGCCTTCTGTGCTGTAAATTCCCATGGTTGTAAAAAATCATTTTCTTGTTTATAAACATTTCCTGAAAGAGTTTATCAAACGTAAAGGAATTTATACTTTTAACACTGATAAATAAATGTTCCCTCAGTGACCTGGCTCTGCGGATGTGCATACTGCCTTGAGAATAACAAATGGTGATTCACTTATAAATCCAACAGAAAATAGTCTCCCCGAAATGGTACAATCGAAATGGCTTTTGGAAAGGATTCTGGGTGTGAGCCTTGAACGATGGATGAACATAACGAGCTTTGGGCTAGATCTGCTCAGCTAACCAAATTTTCCACTCAAATTTTCTTGGCATCACCATACATTTCTTGGATCACTGCAATTTTTTATGCTGTGGTAAAAGGTGTCTACAGAGGAGCTAACTTATCACCAGCTTCTCTCACACACACACACACACACACACACGAAGAAGATGCTTCAACAGCATGCCATATCTTGTCAGTTATCTAAGCATACACACCAAAATAAGTAGCGATGCGCATGATAAGACGCTATTTAAAATAATATTCCTTAATCCTGGCATTTGATCTAGTGCCTTATCACGTTGTTGAGAAGTTTCAAAGTGCTTCATAGGATACACTGGAAAACATTGTGACTATGTATATTTTGTGGGCGAAATACACAGGCTCTTCCATTCATTTATTTCCAAGCAGACCGACTTGCACCTATGCTGTCCTCATTATTTTAATGTCAGTCAATGCTCCACTAATGTATCCACTCATCTGAAGCCAGCAGAAAGCTACAGAAGTGGACAGGTCAACTCCTGTTTGAAGAGAGACCGTGGGCACATCTTCATTCTCACCATAATTATACATTAATGCACCATTGTGCAATCTTTGCCTCAAAAATTACGATCTCACAGAATTGTGGAAATTTCTTAAATTCAGTTTAATTTGGACTTTCGTTATTCACAGCTTCTAAAAAAGAACATGGGTGTAATTTTGCATGAGAATTTTTTAAGTAAATGTCTTGGTTCATTTTGTTTGAAATATATGATTAATGGCAATATTGCAAACCATGCAAATAGTGACTTAAGCTAAGTATATTCAAATTAAGATGGCAGTACTTCAAATTGATCCGTGAGACTCACTATTATATGTTTTTTTGCAGGAGCTTCTCTGACAATGTTCCCCTCCTGCCAGACTGAGGTCTCTAAGGTAAGATATAGCCAGTAATAATGCTCATTCCTTCAAGAGTTAGAACAGACTAATATTACTGCTGGACATATACATTGTACTCATCGACCATATCCACTGATTGTATTGGGTGTGACTGTATGATAGCTGATGCCCAGTTATCCTTACGAAAAGTTACCCTTACCAAAGGTTGCCCTTTGCGTGGCAGATTTGTTCCTGGGTTATTGGGTTGTCCGCTTTCAAGAAACAGAGGTATCCAGCAGTGTGCCATGCTGTGCAAGGTATAACAAACTGCAAAGTATTCACAGATTTTCTTAGTGGTTACACTGTGGCCTAACCCCAGTGAGATCTGAGCAATCTAGCCGCATTGAAAAATAAGCGCACATGCTATGATTTTAGGAAATACACCCCTCTCTCCCACTCCCCTCAACCTCACCACACGCCCCCATCCTACCCCATCCCATTCTACACTTGCCATTCTCAATCTGAAGATTTTTGGCATTTTTACAAGGTAATTAAAACATTGTTTATCCAAATAATTCAAACAAAATATACACGCATGCACATATATTGGGCCTGAGAAAAATTTAATTGATGCAGGCAAGATGCGCACACAGCTGACTCCTCTCAGTACTCTACTTAAAGAGGCTTAAAGGGGCCAAGTCTTTGTGGAAACAGTCTCCAGTAAACCTAGTCTTGTTTGTTTATCTGCATGTCACATGATAGATCTGTAAGTTTCTGTACATTACGTGTCTCAAACACGAGTCTCTACCTCATGAGCTGAGCTGGCTCTAAAGTGACACACTTGGCAACAGAACTTTTTGGAATCGAGTCAATCCTATATGGCGGTCTCAGTAGTCTGGCTCCTGAGCTGCTGGGATATAGTGCCTTATCGCATCTTCGAGACGTCTCAAAGTGCTTCACAGAATACATTGTAAAGTGAATTGACCATATAATAATAATAATAATAATAATCCTTGCATTTGATATAGCGCTTTTCACGTCAGGAGGACGTCCCAAAGCGCTTCACAGAACACACTGTAAAGTGAATTGACTGTATATTTGTGGGCGAACGCGGCAGCCAATTGCGCACAGCAATGTCCCACAAACAGTCGTAGATTGAAAATGACCAATTTAATTATTGTTTTTGGTTTTTTGAAGGGATTATTATTAGGCTCTGTGTGGAGTAAGGAAACTTGCCCAAGGTTTCGCCCTCTGCCTGGAATTGAACTCAGGTCTCTCACTTGCAAAGCGAGTGCTCTAACCACTGAGCTACAGGACTCCACATATATTTTGTGGGCGAAACGCGGCAGTCGATTGCGCACAGCAGCGTCCCACAAACAGTCGTGGATTGACTAAACACATTATTATTATTGTTATGTTTTTGAAAGGGATTACTATCCCGGTAAGCGATCTGCCAATCGACTAACAACTGGGTTCCTACTTACTGCTAGGTAAACAGAGGCATATGGAGTAAGGAAACTTGACCAACGTTTCGCCCTGCTTGAGAATCAAACCCAGATTCTCTCGCTTGTGAGGCGAGTGCTCTTATTACTAAGCTACAGGACTCCACAGGCTTACTGCGTGCAGGGATTCTTCTCACACAGCTCCTGATATAACCTTGCAAGCCAAAACTCTAAGAGGTAGGGTGGTGTGAGCTGGACAGCCAACGGGGAAGCTTGTCAGACAGCGCTCTCAATGGCAAGCTATGTGGTTTTAGCTGGTTATACTCCAGCAGTTACCTCAAAGCACACTCTGGGTTCTCCAACCTTTGTCTCTTGCCAACATTCGTCTAATACTCTCTGGAATTAGGTAAGCAGGGTACATCCCTCCGGGGAGAGAGTGTGCATTCCATTCCAGACACATGGAAATTCCACGTACAGTATGTGAAACTCTCAGTCTGATGTGCAACAGCGGAGCGATGGGGTTCCACCTAGGTCAGACACCTGTGTGATTAAAAAAACACGACAGTAGCAGCTTGAGATGCGCTACGATACATTGCAAGAGCTTTATTTCTTAATTTGAGGAGGGCTTGGAAGCTGGAGTTGTCTTAATTCTTTCTCAGGATCATCACACAATTTTATTGATATCTAGAGAAATCAAGGCAGCACTCATATGGTGGTGGAGGAGGAATTGCAATGCAACTGGAGTGTTTGCAATGCAGGGTGTATGTGAGGCTGTCAGTTAAGTGGCATAAATTACCCTCCGCAAATACAGGAATGAAAACTAATAACATTTAGCAGAGGACTGATGTGGGCTCAGCAGTCATTAAAATAACTTAACGATTTATGCACTTTATACAATGATACCTCCTCCTTAATGTGACCTATGATTCACCCTGTGTTCTCTTAGTTTTACTTTATTCACCCACGCTGCCTGCTTTTGGGCGAGAGCTTGCTTCTGATGTTTGCCCGAGCATTTGCTGAGTGAACTTGTACCTGTGGCACCACTTGACAATCTGTGAGCACTCCTGAAGTGGAGAGTTCAGACTCCATCCAAGCTGATCTTCACTCACATTCCATTCTTTACCCAGAGGCTGTGGTAATGGTTTAAAATTGAGTTAAAATCTAAAATGCCTGGAAGAGGTTTGGGTGAAGAGTCTTTGACCCATTGATTTCATCTTTCTGGAATACCAATCCCACCGTTCTCCTTTTACTGCACCAAAATGTTTCGAAATTAATTCAATGTTCAACCACCAGGGAATTTTTTTCTCGCTAAAGTTGCTTGCTTGTTCTGATGAAGAGCTATATCTGAGACGAGAGCCTATCACTCTATTTCAGCTACTGAAAGGTCTGTGTGCTGTGGTCTGTGGGCATTAAATGAAGATGCTTTGGCAATATCAGCCAGATAAATAATCCTTGCATTTGATATAATGCCTTTCATGTCGGGAGGGTGTCTCAAAGAGCTTCACGGGAGTTACTGTAAAATGTAGTGAATTTTTGTGTGTATTGAATTTTTCTGTGTATTTTGGCGGCAAAAGTGGCAGTGAATTTGCACAAAGCAATATCCTACAAACAGCCATTAAGTGAGTGTCCAATTTTATTTGGGGGATGGTTGTCCAGGCCATTGGGAGGAAGCCCCTTCTCTTTATTCTCATTGTTAAGGAGTTTCTCTCAGTCGGTAGCACCCTTGTCTCTGAGTCAGAAGGTTGTGGTTTCAAACCTCATATCGGGACTTGGAAATCACATAGTCTCGGCTAACACTCCTGCGCAGTACTCGGGGTTTGAGGTATTGTTGGAGGTCCTGTGCTTCAGATATGATATTAAACTGAGGTCCCATCTGCCTGCTTAAGTGGACGTTAGAGATCCTATGGCACTATTCAAAAAGAGAAGGGAGTTTCTCCTGGTGTGTTTTCTGTGTGCAAATATGTTGGGACTTTGAAACATCCTCCGGACTTGAATGGTGATATACCAAATGTAAATGTTTTATTAAGTGTGGCAATAGGAAGCTAAATAAGAAGGAAACACATGACAAGAGAACTCCATGCCAAAGTGATCTACATCTGGATTAAGTCGATGTGACATCCTTGTTGTTAACAGGGGGAAAACCTCACCAGTGCCTTGTAGTCTTTATGAAGTAATCACGATTGAAATGAACATATTTTAAACCAAATGGCAGCAACGACCAGGTCTTGGCTCTTGAGAGACAGCGTACCTTACAGAACGACTGGAAGCCAAAGAAGGAAAAACATTTGTTGTTCAATAAAGGAGTTAATAACTCAACAGGTCAGAGAAGCGGGAGACAAATATTTCTTCACGACTCTCAATACTTGCTTTTTGCAGAGTTTTATGACATTTTCAATGCAATAATAAACAGAGCTGATGGTTCGTGGGGCTAGAATGGAAGAGAAGAATGGTTTTGTATGCCAAATTACCAGCCGCCTTACAGCCAAGCATTCTGTACTTATTCAGTGTTTATCTGAAAGTCACGCCTTGCTGAGCCGTCATGGTCATTTAGTACGCCTTGGATGGAGAGCTCATTTCTGAATCCACTTTGGGGAATCTTGGGAATGGTTACAGTGAAGGGTGAACAGAAAAGTTCAGTGATTAATACCAGGGATTCTACAGCCATTCAACTATCGGTAACACTGACCCAACGTTCGATCCCCAGCGACTGAAAGGCTCTTCATTCTTGACGGACTATTTGATACTTTCTGTTTTTTTATCAGGAATGTAAATAAGGTACTTTTTAAATCTTAAACCTCTAAGCGGTGCAGACACGTGTAACAAATACGCATATTCGGCACTTAATTGTCTTTTGTTTTCTGCTCCCCTCTTTGTGAATTATTTATATGTCATGTCGGGGTAATGGCAGCCAGTGGTAGTGAGAATAAACCGGAAATAGGAATATTTAGCTGGGGGAAGGAATGAAAAGTGACAGCTTTCTGACCCCCAGAGATCTCCAATATAAATTTACTCTGAACGCTCCTGGTATCCATTTCCATCAGCTTTGTTATGATGCAATTATTTTACTAATCCAAATTAAGGTAGAAAAGGGAGTCTTTAAAACCAATATATCATATTGCAAGTGTCAGATAGTGTAACCTGGTAGCTTTATGGAACCGCAGCTACTGCAAGGTCTCGCAGTGATGAGGCATCAAGTTTGTTGTCAGACTGGCTGAGTTGATGGCACTCTCACCTCTCAGTCATAAGGTTGTGGGTTCAAGTCCATTTCACTTTGAGCTCATAGTCTTGGCTGACACTCGTGTAAAAGAGGCCTGGATGGACTGAGGTCATGTCCTTTGGATGAGACATTCAACCTATGACCTTTCTGCCTAATCATGTGGATGTTAAAATGTCCGTGGCATAATTTTTAAAAGAGAAAGCAGTTTCTCACAATGCTTTGGCCAATAATCCCCCACCAGATAAAATTGGTCATTTATTTCATGGCACTGACATGAACAAATTGGCTGCAACATATGGTTGTAAATATACAGTCACTACATTTTACTTTGAGGCATTTTAACGATGTGATAAGATGCTAACTGTAAATGCAAGGATTTGTTGTTATTATTATCGGGGATGTGACTGAGTGCATTGTTTGATAATTAGGGTTATTAAAACGGTTTTGTGCTTCCATAAAACAAAGTGCCAATAAAAATGTTTTTTTTGTTCATGCTACGTTGGTGAAGTTATTTAGGATTTCATCCAGTTTCATATTTTGTAGGAACAAAAGTATAACCAGTGAGCAGGGACACGGTTGGATTTAATTAAAGAAAGACTTGGGATTTTACAATGTTTTATCACAACGTCTTAAAACACATTACAGTAATTTCTATCAAACCTGGTCACCATTGTTATTTGTTGGCTTGCAAAACTACCAGGTCAGCAACAGCCATGAAGCAAAAATACTATGGGCAAAAAAAGGCCTCTGTCCATGCTATAAATCTATCGTTCCTTGTTGGCGTGAGAAGGTGTTAGCTTGGCTCTGTGTCGGAGGGTTGTGGATTGAAGCGCCACTTTGAGCTCACAATCTATGCTAACAGTCCAGTGTTGTTGGAGCATCACATTGTTGGAAATGCTGTCGTCAGATGTTAAACCAAACTCCTGACTATCTGTTCAGGCGGCTGTTATGTTAAAGATCCCATGGTACTATTTTAACTGATTAAAAAACGTCTGTTTGTGGGATGTTGCTGCCAATCAACTGCCACATTTGTCTGCAAAATATACAGTCACTACACTTGACAGCAACTCGCTGTGAAACTGTGTTAAATTCCAGGATCATTTTTATTAACAGAATAAGGACCTTTTTGGAATGACTTACTGGTACTAATTGAATATTATGATATTTGAGAGTAGGTGACATAAATCAAAGATTGAATGTTCGTTTCACCATTGTTAATTTACTCTGATTTCTAGACAGTAATGAAAAAAGAAAATACACAGCTAATTGGCAAACTCATTACTCTGAGACTGAAAGCTCACTATTTTTGTCTGTGTTTCGGGTAGTGCTGGAGAACATTGTCTGTGAAAATAAATCACATTCCAACCGTGATTTGTTTTGATATTCTCCTCTTAGTAATCGAGTTGGTAGTACCAAAAGAATGAGTTATATATATTTAGGATATGACCCTCTAATCTTTACCTCTTTACCTTGAGACTTACAAATTGGGGGCAAGTGTAAGTGTCAACCTGGCTCAGTTGGTAGCACTCTCGCCTCTGAATAAGAAGTTTATGGGTTGAAACCCCACATTGAGCAATGGAACCCACATAGTCTACGCTGGCTGGCACACCAATGCAGCGCTGATATTGGGTGGAGGTGCCATACTTTGGATGAGACATTGAACTGTACCCCAACTGACTGTTCAAGTGGATGTTAAGGATCCTGCGGGCACTATTTGAAAAATGAAGAGAGTTTCTCCAGGTTTCTGGCTATTAATCCACCCAAATAAAATATTGGTCTTTCACATCATTGTTGTTTGAGGGAAATTGCTGTGCGCAAATGGGCTGCCATGTTTGCTGAAAAAATGCTAGATCTTCAGATAAATCCTGTGAAGCGCTTTGAGACGACCTCCTGACCGGAATGGCACTATCACAAACATTATAATTATTATTAGTAGTAAATTGCTGAGATGAGCAAGGTAAATATAAGACTGTTGCTTCTGTTTTTTTATATTGTGGAAAATAATCACTGTTAGGATCAGGATTTCTCCACAGCATTACCTGTGCTCTATAATGGGGAGGCGAGACATGTCACTGTGGGTCACTGCAGATTTCAACTGAATAATAAAGAGGTAGAATCTTAAGATTTATATCATGATCCCTGTGCTGCAGGCTTTCGAAAAAACATGTCCAGCCTCAGATGAGGTGAGTGCAGGCATGTTAATGGTACTGTTGCACAATTTCTGTAAATGAAATGGCTTTCAGACAGACGAGATATTTATTAGCAGAATCTGCTTTGTTTTTATGTCTCGTGCTTAAACTACATCTATGTTCTCCATGTAAATGCGCTCACACTTCATTAATCCAGGCTCGTGGGGACTGGGAAAGTAACTCTTCTGACCGGGGGGGTTCATCATATTTATGTCTGAGCTTAGCTCTTGTTTTTTAATGGAGCTACAGCCAGCAGGGAAAATGAAAATCTTTGTTATAATGAGTGATTTTGTAATAGCAGTCTCTTATAGTGACGTTGTTCTCTAATGTTTTATGTGCCTCTGTGGAACTTGGGTCCCTGTGAAGCTGGCAGCTATAAAGTCATTATTTAAACTCGGATAATTCTGAAAATCAACAGAATTACAATAATTACACTACCGTTCGAAAAGGTCCATCTTTGGAAGTGTGCTGGCAAACACAAGAGAGGATCGTGTCCCAAGTATTAAAGGGTTAGATGGATTTCTCCTGCTGAGATAAATATTATTATAGAGCAGCAAGCAGGGGCTTTACTGAGTCTGTATCTCATTAACCTGTCGGGACCAGCTTACACTTCTCTGCTCCCGAGAGACAAAGCATAGTTGAACATGAAAGGCTTTGCTTCAGATGCTCCGCGAGTTAAGAGGGATGAACAAAAGGCAGCACCGCTTGTTCAGCAGCTGTGGCCAGTGGCACATAAACTTTATAGAGTTTATCTCCAGCCTCGCAGGACTTCCAGCCCCGTAATATTAGATACTAGCTTTACCTTAATGATACAGCCTGCTTTTCATGGGGCGCTCAAACAGTTGTCCATAGAGCAGATAATGTTTCCCCGAGTTAAATGATTTGGCACCACAATGGCGATTCCTTTCAGTCTCCTTGAGGAGTATTTCAGCAGTTAAGTGTTGGACTAGACAATCTGAGTTAGCAGTGGAATTCACCAGGGATTCAAAGGGATCACACTAATAGTATTTACTGATAGCTCATGTCCTCACTTTGATTCCTTTCTTTAACCATCTCCCATTCAGAACAGCTTGCAACAAGCATGATTCCCTTTTTTTTATCAATAACTAGATCCCATATTCCTAGAATTACCATAATAATAATAATAATCCTTGTATTTGTTATACACCTTAGCAATTACAACAGAGGAGGAGCTATTCAGCCCAAGTCAACCTGGCTCACTTGGTAGTCCTCTCGCCTCTACGTCAGAAAGATATGGGTTCAAGCCCCACGTCGAGACTCAGAAATCATACAGTCTAAGCTGACGATTGAATGTAGCTGCAATGCACAGCATTGTTGGAAGTGCCTTCCTTTTAATGAGACGTTAAACCGAGGTCCCATCTCTGCCTGTTCAAGTGGACGTTAAGATCCCATGGCTCGATTCAAAAAGAGAAGGTAGTTTCTCCTTGTGTCCTGCGCAATGATTACCTCAAGTAAAATTGTTCATTCTGTTCATGGCTGCTTGTAAGACTTTATTGGGTGCATTTGGCTGCCGTTTTCATCCAGAAAAAAGTCAATCCACTTTACAGTATATCTTGTGAAGTGCTTTGAGACATTCTCCCTTGTGAAAGGTGATCATAAGACCATAAGACGCAGGAGTAGGCCATTCAGCCCTTGAGCCTGATCCGCCATTTGATAAGATCTTGGCTGATCTTCTAACCTAATTCCACTTACCCACCCTATTCCCATATCCCTTAATCCCTCTATCCTTTAGAAATCTGTTAACCTCAGTCTTGAATATGTTCAAGGACTGAGCATCCACAGCCATCTGGGGTAGAGAATTCCACAAATTCGCTACCCTCTGAGTGAAGAAATGTTTTCTCAACTCAGTTTGAAAAGGCTGACCCTTAATTTTGAGACTATGACCCCTAGTTTTAGATTTTCCAAACAGGGGAAACAGTTTCACGGCATCTACCCTATCAAGACCCTTAAGAATCTTATAGATTTCTATAAGATCACCTCTAATTCTTCTATATTCTAGAGAATATAGAACTAGTTTACTCAACCTATCCTCATAGGTCAACCCCCTCATTCCAGGAACCAACTTAGTGAATCTACGCTGCACCCCCTATAAGACGAGTATGTCCTTTCTTAAATATGGAAACCAAAACTGCACACAATATTCTAGGTGCGGTCTCAAATGAAAGGATTATTAACTCATCATCAACAACAATAACTTTGTTGTAATTTATATAGTGCCCTTCATGCAGGATAGTGTCTTGGAGTGCTTCAACGGAGGCAAAGGTGGAGTGACCTCGTCCACTGGAGCTAACCCCTCAGATTCCAATTCCAGACTCTTTTCCAGTGTTCATTTATATTGGTATTTCTCATATATTTGGTTAATAAGATTGTAGAATCCTGTAGAGCTTTGGTTAGAGTACTCGCCTCACAAGCAAGAGGACCTGGGTTCCATTCCCGGGCAGGGCTAAACCTTAGGCAAGTTTCCTTATTCCATATGCCACTGTTTACCTCACAGTAAGTAGGAAATTGTTTGTTAGTTGATTGGCAAATATAATAATCCCTTTAAAAAAATAATAATAATAAATGTGGTCACTCAATCCACAACTGTTTGTTGGGCACTGCTCTGGCAATTTGCTGTCACGTTTTGCCCACAAAATATACGGTCAATTCACTTTACAGTATATTCTGTGAAGCAATTTGAGACGTGTTGAAGACGTGATATATCAAATGCAAGGATTATAATAATTATTATAAAGTGGAATCATTTGAGAATCTTTGCCTGATCATGCCTCAGAGCTCATTAAGAGCAAGAAGATATTGGAAACTGGTCGTGTGTGACAGGGTTAAACTCAGTATAAGTCTTCAACCACCGCCCCCACACCCTTCCCCGCCAAACACAAATGATCTGCCTCCTTAAAGAGCAGCAAATGCAATATTCTCATTCCAATAGTACACACTCAATTTAACACTGAAGGACATGCATAGCAGGAGTTTGTAATAAAACAGCAATGTGTGGGCCTGATTGTGCTCAACTTTTCCAATCTCCTTCCAATAGATGCTGTTACTAGCCATTTCTCCACAGGTAGAGAGTAATGCTAACGCTGGCTTGGAATGAAGAAAGGCCACATCTTGTGCTACTTTATAAACCACACATGCTTTTTTTTATTGCCAATAGCTGCAAGGGAATGTCCAATTTGGTAAATGACCAATTGCAGCCAAAATTAAGAAAGTAATAAGAGTAGTGTATGGGGAGGCAAGGAGGGGGAAGAGAACTTGTGAGTTAAGTATTTATGAGTTACTTGAGTCCTGTCCCATGTGAAGATGAATAGAGCCCTGGAGACCTTCTAGAATAGAATATTGGTACTGAGCATTTTTTAAACTATAATAACAATAATAATCCTTGCATTTGATATAGAGCTTTGAGACATATCGAAGACATGATATTCACAGAATATATATATTCACAGAATATAGTGTAAAGTGAATTAACTGTATATTTTGTCCAAGATTTATGTTTTTAATTGTAACCAGAATGGTATTTAGCAGCCAGGCTACTATCCAAAATGTGACTCTGTACAACTGAATTGGCTGCCACTGACTTAAGTGAAGAAAGAAGCATGTGGTGTTTGAACCTTAATATGTTTAATGTCTATCGCAGCTAAAATTTCCCAAGAAAAACTCCAGTGTGGGGGAATCTGAACTAGAATATCTTTCTTAAAACTGCATAAAAGGGACAATCAACATCTGAAACTGAAAGACTTGTTAATGTTTTGAGTAGATCCTTATCTTACAATAGATACTGTTGAATTTGATATAGATAAACCACCTTCGACATGTGCTGTTATGTAGAGAAATGAGACTCCTGTGGCCCCAATGTGGATTTCAAGATTAACATTCCAAATTGTGAGCAGTTTCTGCAAACTCCTTGAATGATACGATCACAAATTTACGCATCTCTTCATTTTGCTGTTTAATCTCTTTTTTAATTAAATTAGAACAGAGAATGTGTTCAAAATTATGAGGGGCTTTGAAAGAGTAAATAAGGAGAAAAGTTTTCCACTGGTGGGTGGGTAACCAGAGGACACAGATTCAAGATGATTGGCAAAAGAACCAAAGGAGAGACGAGGAGAATTTTTTTTACATAGAGAGTTGTTACAATCTGGTATGCACTGCCTGAAAGAAAACAGATTCAATAATAACTTTCAAAGTGGAATTTGATATTTACTTGAAAAGAAAAAAATGGCAAGGGTCTAGGGAAAGAACAGGGGAGTGAGACTAATTGGGTAGCTCTTTCAAAGCGCTCAATGAACCGAATGGCCTCCTTCTGTGCTGCAGAATTCCATGATTCTTTCTATATTTCTCTCTTCCAGATATTTATTCAATTCCCTTTCAAAAGCTAATATGGATTCTGTTCTAACCACAGTTCCAGAAAAGGCATACCATGTCCTATCAACTCTTTGTGTTCTCCTAACATCTGCTTTTGTTCTATTGATAACTACCTTAAGTCTATATCATCCAATTACTAACTTGCTGATCAGATGTAATATTGTCTCTCTTGTAACATGATCAAAAACCCTCATAATTTTAAAATCTCAGCCATGTTTCCTCTCAGCCTTCTCTACGCCACAGAAAATAGTGTTTCCGCTCGTTCCTCAAAAGTGAAGGCAGATGACAGACAGTGAAATACTTCAATAATCATAGTTCACATCAAGGTCCAAGACACCAGCACCCTGGCTTATAGGAAGGTTGCATCATTGCATTCAGTGGGAAATTTGTCCCAGCGTTTTCTGTTGGGCTGAGTGGTATCTGTAAAAGAGATTTCCAGTCCAGTTCTCAGACTGAATATAGCAAAGTAGAAAGGGAGAAAATGATGGAACCGCAAAGCACTTATTAATCTTTTGAGCACTCAATGTCTTCTGCAGCTTTCAAAATACACACAGCGTGTCCATCATACAGCAGCTGCAAAAACCACATTCGGTCCATTTTCAGTACTGCGTGTTATAAATAGAATTTGAGAAGCGCATTGATTCCAACACGTCTAAGCTTGCCACATTCCTCTGACATAAACTAATAAATTTGAATCGTGTTTATTTTGGTGTAAAAAACACTGCTGCAGCAGACACAAAGGGTTAACTCAAAATATCCTTTGAAAGTAAAAAAGAAAAATGACCTTTTTTAACATTTACTTTGGCACGGAGATTGCCTGGCAATCCTTGGAGGGTTAAACTACACGAATGCAATCTCATGACATATTCCACGGGAGCATAACTGTTGGCAATAAATGGAATCTTAAGAGTCTTGCAGTAAAATCGGGGCATTATGATGAATTGGATTCATCCTGAGTGTACGAAGAAATATCACACATGAGCCCATCGTAGATATTTGTAGAAAAAACAACAAAATTACATTTGCATAGCGCCTTTCACATCGGGAGGACGTCCCAAGGCGCTGAACAGTCAGTGATTCGGACCCCAGCTGGGGGGAGGGTGGAGAGCAGGGGGTGAAGCAGGGGGATCGCAAGTACGGTCCAAGAGAAGGTTCTTGAGATGGGTCTTAAAGCAGGCAAGGGAGGAGGCGAAGTGGAGGGACTGTGTGATGGAAATTCCAAAGGTGGAGGCAGAGTGGCAGAAGGCATGCCCGCCAATGGTGGGGCAGGTGATGAGGGAGACGTGAAGCAAGCTGGAGTCTGCTGAGCAGACGGACAGGGGGTTTGGAGGTTGCAGAGGTAGGGGGGAGCAAGGCCATGAAGGGCTTTCAAGGTGAGGACCAGGATCTTGAACTGTATCTTCTGTGTGATGAGAAGCCAGTGGAGTCTGGAGAGGACGGGGGTGATTGGATCACTGAGCCTGGTGCAGGAGAGGACACGGGCTGCAGAGTTCTGGATGATCTGCAGCCTGTGGAGGGAGGAGTTGGGGAGGCCGACAAGCAATGAGTTTATACAGTCAAGCCTCGATGTTATGAATGTGTGTATGAGGGTTTCAGCGGCCTGCATTGCGGGGCAGTGGCAGAGCCGGGTGATGTTGCGGAGGTGGCATTTGTCACGCCATCTATTCTATCTCTATCTATTCCAGTTATCTTTGTTGATTGAGGTGAGACCTGACTTGCAGTGAAAGTTCTGTGTGTAAATTGTACGTTATCTTTATTATTATATGAGCCAAATAATTTAACAACATTTTCTAGGAACGTGTATTGATTGTGTATTTGTAGTCAAACACAGCAATCAATTTATGCACAGCAATGTTGCTCTAACAGTCATGATGTGAATGACCAATTATAGTTCACAGGATTGTTGGCCAGGACATAGGGGGGAACTTCCTTTTCTTTTTGAATAGTGCCTTGGGATCTTCATTATACACCTGACCAGGCAGAAAAGACGTCAGTTTAACAAATCAGCCCACTCTGACATCCCGCTCCCCCAACCCATAACCTTCTGACCCAAAGGTAGGACTATTCAGCCCAACAGCTGACGTTAGCATGACTTTCCCAACTGGGCATGGTTTTGAGCACTGCACCATGAAAATGGCTGTAGTCAAAGTAAGGGGTCAAATTTGAATTTTAGTGTTAATTTCTGTGTGTTCGTTGGTTTTGTGATGACTGATTAATGTGTAATGGGAGGATCAAAGCTTAATGACAACTGTCTACTGGCACAGCCTATTGACACGAGAGACCAGCTCAGTTTCTTACTGTTTTACTGCATGTGGGCTGGATTTAGAATCAACTCCAGAGATTAAAATGCCAATGCTCTGTATAACAGGTTTATGAAGAATAAAGTATTTGGATAACTGTAGTGAGTTAACAAAAAATGTGAATGATTCAAGACCTCACAATACAATTTACACTTATATATTGCCTTTCTCGTTGGGAGGGCATACGTAGAGCTTAGAAGCTGATACAAATTGACAAGTTCAGAGTTACAGATGATGTGGTTGGAAATGAAAATTCAGGTCAGGAATCATCACGTTTATTGAATAGATAATCTGAGTGCAGGTGAGAAAAGAAATAGACCAAGAGCTACAGGGGTTATTCTTCTGTCTGAGTGCAAAAGGTTTGAAGTTGGATTTTAATACACAAAACCGTATACAATATGAATTAGGCAGTCTTAGTTGTACCGGCCTGCACAGTGTTGCAGAATCTGTCGATGAATTATGGCTCATTTACGCTGCAAAATTACTGTATATGGCAGAATAAAGAGTAGTGGTACAAAACCATTTTCTCATATACTTTCTTGCCTCTCTAATTCCCGTTCTCAGTTCTCCTCTGCACTTGCGGTATTCTACTTCATTCTCTACTCTGTTAAGAACCTGACATTTTTCATCAGCCTCCTTTCTTTATTTTAATCCCAATTTCTTTCATCATCCAGGGAGCACTACCTTCGGATGCCCTACAATTCCTCTTTGTGGTTTAGTTTGTACCCGAACTATCTCCTCCTTAAAGGCTTCCCATTGCTTGTTTAACATTTTACCTGTCAATCGTCAATCCACATGGGACAGATACCTTTTCAACTCTCTGAAATGAGCCCTCTTCGAGTTGAGTATCTTCACCTTGGATTAATCTTTATACTTTTCCCCAACTACTCCAATCCTGATGTTATTGTTCTCACTGTTAACCAAATGTTCTCCCACTGACATACACTCTATTTGTCCCACTTCATTCTTCCCAGAACTAGATCCAACATTGCTCTTTTCCTCGTTCGGCTGGAAACATACTGATCAAGAAAGTTCTCCTGGACATCTTTCAGGAATTTTCCCACTCCTTGCCCTTTACACTGTGTTTTTCCCAGTCTATCACTAGATAATTGAAGTCTCCCATTATCACGACAGTATTGTTTTTATATCTTTGTCAGTAACATTTGTTGGTGTTGCCAGAATAATTTTGTCAATAACATGTGGATTGGCAGGACAGATACACTGTAAGTCTGAGAAACATTCAACAATTCCTCAATAATCAATGAGCTGAAGGTTCTTTACCTCAGCAAAGATGTCCTAAAGATTTCCGTAGCGCCCTCCATTCAGGAGCTTTCAAGTCACCATTATTGACATTTCTCGCTGACAAATCGCAAAATGCAATATATGCATCAATTCTTGGTGATCGGGAAATGTACATAGGTCTTTACAAAGTATGTTATCTTTTATACGTACAAGATAGTACTGTAATTCGAGAAGACATACCAGACCTTCTCTGCGTACATGAAGAGGTTGGTAACAGGATAGTGTTCCACTTGTTCAATGTTCCCAGGATCCTTAGATACAAAATAGAGTTGTGCACTGTTATAAATAATATATAATAACAATCCTTGTATATAGTGTCTTATCACGTGGCTTTCAGAACCCAGTTATACTGAAAGGTGGAATTCATTCCCACTTGGTTAAGCCAGTGAGAGGAAATGAACCTTCAAAGAGTTTTGTCTTTAAATATGGGACGTTGCAGCCATTGTCATTGCTTCAGCTCATTTTGAAACTGTAAGGATCCCTTACAAAGATCAGAAAGTTAATAGGAAGAATCATTGCCCTTAACACTATGGGATGAAGTTCATATTCGTGATCTGAAACCCACAAAAGTTCCCTCCATTTTAATGGTCTAAGTGTATAATTCTACAGATGTTATGAAATTTTCTTTCCACAGTGTGGTTCGGCAACTCCACTTGGTGATTTTTCCTGATGGTTTCTGCCCTAACAATCTGAACAGAAACATTTGTATGATAGGAGATGGAATCAAAAGTAAATTAAGATTAACCTTGGTAACAATTTGACCTTTAAAAGGACCCCATCTCCGGTAGCTTAGTGGTTAGTGGAGTCCTGTAGCTTAGTGGTTAGGGCACTCGCCTCGCAAGCGGAGGGCTAGGGTTCGATTCCCGGCAGGGCGAAAAGTTGGACAAGTTTCATTACTCCACTCTCTTTACCTAGCAGTAAATAGGAACCTAGTTGATAGATTGCAGATCGCTTTTCCAGAAGTAATAATTCCTTCAAAATAAATAAATATAGTTTTATCACTTAATCCACGACTGTTTGTGGGACACTGTTGTGAGCAATTGGCTGCAGTCAATTCACTTTACAGTATATTCTGTGAAGCGCTTTGAGACATCTAGAAGATCTGATGAGGCGCTATGTCAAATGCAAGGATTATTGTTATTATTATCTCCAATGTTCTCCGAGTCAGGCAGCAGTGTTTTTGTACTCAGAAAATTAAAAAGAAGAGATGCAATGAATTTCAAGCGTCATTTTTTGACTCCATAGTAATTCCTGTTAGTGTGCAATATTCACCATTTAGGCATTTATAGAAGATCATATGTTCTGTGAAAGAAAAGACACGTGCATATGGATTGCTGAAAGATTCTCAGTGCTCGAAGCACCAAAGACAGCCCACTTTGAACAACAGGTCATACATTAACTTTTCAAGCATGTGGATGCCAATGAATTAACAAGAAATAAAAGTCTGATGACAGTAAGTGCTGCTTAAAGAAGACTGTCAAATCAGAGCCCCCCTTTGCTCCTTTCTCAAGTTACTGCTATCTCCAGAGCTTGCATTTAACCTGCTTTGATGTACTTGCTCTGATCACTTAGCATTAAGGCTTCTGTATAAAAGTGTCACATCGAAATCTGGACGAGCAGATGGTAGTGCGATGACCCAGTCCTTTTGAGCAGGATTCTTTTGATTGCACCTGGTCGTCAAATGCATTCCAGAACACGCCTCTTCTACACTTTCACCCTCCCGAATCGGATTTGTATCTTCCCTCTCTGGTGGGCAATTGAAACAAGATGACGCACCACTTTGAAGCAAAAAAAAGTGCGTGCTTTCTATTGTGTTTTTTTAAAAAAAATCTTCTGCAGTTTCTCTGCGCTTCTCACAGAAAATGGGAAAGATCTGTGGATGTCCTTTGTTTTTAAAAATGATTTCTAATGTAAAATAGAATATCCCATTATGTCATTTATTTCTCTTCAGTCTTTTTTAATATGTAGTACAAAGCTACCCCTGCTGATCTGTGCGTCGAGCCTTTTAAATAACAGCATCAATCTTGCCATTCCCCAAGAGAGGCGATAAATGGATGGCAGCAGGCGTACGTTTTTCTAAGTGTAATTCTGTTTTTGCCTCGTGAGTTCCACTAGCCTGATGAAGAAAGTGGCATTCATCTGCAGCACTCACCCACACCGCAGTACATCAACAAATAAACTCCAGGAACAGCTCCAAGTTCACAGGGGTTGGACTTATTTATTTTTCAGGTCACCTCGCAATAAAAGGAGCCCACCGCCATTAATGGGAACGCTTTCAGATATCACCTGACGAATTGAACCCTGCTCTTTTAAACAGCACTACGGGAAACAAAAATAAAACAATTACGGCTACTTTAGTTGTCTTTATCAATAGATCTTTGTGAAGCAGAAGGAGCAAGTTTGGTTCAGCCTGTCAGTGTCAGAGACATGCAAGTTTGCGTAACCCACCTGAGAGCAAGAGTGTCAGGGAAATGTTTGTTATCTCTGGTAGATATAGCAACAAAAAGCCAATCATTCATTCCACAATTTATATATTATTTATTTTGTTGGCTCTGAACGTAGGGTTCAACCACCATGGAGTTGTTAATGTGTGGAAAGTTTTGAAAGATACCCCTCTCTTTCCCTTCAATTCTCCACCACTTACATACACACACTCACAATCTCGAGACATTCAGGAATGAAAAATGCAAACTTTCAGGTCAGATTCTATGTGATGGTTATTATTTTTGGAATCCATTATAAATGCCAGAGTTTCAGTTGATTTTTATTATTGCATTTCAGTTCTAAACACTCCCGCATATTTACAATACAATTTCACATTTATACAGCGTTTTCATGTCCCAAGGCGTTTAACAAGCCAGATACAATTTTTTGAGTTTCAGGACAATAGTTTGCTCTGTATGAACTTTTGAAATGTTTTGATCGCCATCGATATTTGGGGTAAGAGCAGTAGAGATGCACACGTTTCTCAGCCTATTTCTGCATTCACATTTTCAAGACTAAGGTGGATAGATATTTGTTAAGTCGGGGTATCAAGGGATATGGGGCAAGGGTGAGTAATTGGACTTGAGGTCCAGATCAGCCATGATCTTATAGAATGGGGGAATAGACTTGAGGGGCTGAATGGCCTTCTCCTGTTTCTATGTTTCTATCTTTCTAGGAGCAGCCTCTGAACCCGCATTTTGAGTTAAACTGAGTAAATCTATTTTTAGTTGCTGTAATCTGTCTTCCTCTGTAATTGAATCTTTTGCCCATTTTTTTTAGATGAACTATTCTTACTCATCTCAGCATGTGGGTGACTCTGACAAGGACAGCAATTATTGCCCAATCCTGGTTGCCATAGGAAGGTGGGACCTTCTTTTTAAACCCCTACAGTCAGAGAATACAGTTCAAGATCCTGGTCCTCACCTTCAAGGCCCTCCACGGCCTTGCTCCTCCCTACCTCCGTGACTTCCTAACCCCATACCAACCTGTCTGCTCCCTCTGCTCAACGGGCTCCAGCTTGCTTCAAGTCCCCCATCTTGCCCACCCCACCAATGGTGGACGGGCCTTCAGCCTCTCTACCCCCATCCTCTGGAACTCCATCCCACAGTCCCTCCCCCATGTCCCCTCCCTTGCCTCCTTCAAGACCCATCTCAAGACCCTCCTTTTTGACCGTGCCTTCGGTCACCCTCCTAACCCTACCCTCCCTGCCCTCTACCCTTCTTGTTCCCAATCACCAGCTAGGGTGCAGATCCCTGACTGTCCAGCACCTTGGGATGTCTTCCTGATGTGAAGAATGCTGTGTAAATGTAATTTGTTGTTGTTTGTTGTTGCATTCCTTGTGGCGATGGTGTTCCCAGGAAGTGTTAGGTGCAGAGTTTCATGACTATATACATGACTATACTTCAGCGACAATGAAGAAACAGTAATGTATGTCCATTGTCAGGATGGTGAATAACTTCTGGTGTGTCCATTATTACTTTGTTACCTCTGGGAAGATCTGTCGAATAAGAGTGAATATTATTCCACATCAACTTTGCTGAAGGAAACGTTTTCTGAGCCCTACAACTTTGAATTCGAATTCCATTCCAACAAAACACAGGTCAGGAAATCGATCAACAACAGCTCTTGTTTGTTTTATACAATATAACGCTTTGAGACGTCCTTCCAACTTTCACGTTGGGACGACGTCTCAGAGTGGTTCAGAGGATTTAGTGTGAAGTGGAGTGAAGAATGATTATATATCTGTAAGTGGAAACGACAGCCCAATTGTGGGAAGCAATCTCCCACAAACAGCTAGGAAACAGATGACCATTTTTATTTGGGGGACCTTTGGCTAGGACAAATGTTTAGAAAGGAGGACATGTGAAAGGCCAGAAATCTCCTACCCCCCACCCCCCTTTCCCCTGCTCCATCTTCATTCCTAGAAGTGGGATGAGAGAGTGTCTTATCTATTACCCTCAGCTACATAAAGTTCTTAAATGTAAATGATTTATTCGGTGTTACTCTTCAGAGCATTTACATTTCCTCACAGGGTTTACAATTCATGTTAGAATCACTATTCTGCAAATTGACAGAGGGTTTAACGTTTTGACAATGGCTTCTAGTTCTGAAATTGTACAGGAATGACTTTACAAATAGTAGAGGCAAAGTAAAGGCAAGAGAAAGAACAGAAGTGAAAGTTAATACTTGGAAAATATCCAGTACATAAGGAAAAACTGAAAAGTTCCTCCATCCCCAATATAGAAGTCCTGTTGTGGGACCATGGGTCAGAATTTAGTATCCCTAAATTCAATCTGTTCTTTATTTAAGAAATGTCTTTAAAATATTTTACTGCATCCCCTGCACCCTCCTCCCCTAAACACCCCCACCCCACACTCCTGGCTGAAAACATTCAGAGATGCCATCTTGGATTCCCGATTAGGAAGCCTTGTTTCTGATTCAGAAGTGGACTTGCCTATGCCCTTTACAGGATATATAATAATAATCCTTACATTTAATATGGTGCTTCATCAACATTGTTGAATTATCTCAAAGTGTTTCAACGAATACATAATATAATGTAGTGCCCATGCACTTTGTAGGCAAACACAGCAGTTAATTTGTGCACAGTAATGTCCCAAATGGAGCCATGGAGTGTACAAACAATTTTTATCTGGCGGATTGCTAGCCAGGACACCAAGAAAAACTCCCTTGATGGGCATGCAGAGTTTTGGGTCGGTGAGGAAACAGTGGTGGAGTTTTGGATGAATTGAAGCTTATGGGTGGTGTAGCTTGGGAGACCAGCAACAGGTCTGTGTTTGAAAAGTGCAGGCAGGATGTAACAAAGGCAAGGATAGAGGTTCGGGCGTCACAATGGAGTAGATGGGAATGCTGTGATGGAGGTAAAGAGAGGAATTCTTGGTCAGGCACCAGGTCTAAAGGAGAAGCAAAATCTGAGGATCAAACTGAACACTGATGTTGTGCACAGGTTCAGTAAGTTTGAGAGAGGCAGAGAGGTTGAGGAGCTGAGAGCTGGAACTGTGGAGACATTGGCTGGAGCCGGGGAAGATGGCTTCTCTCTTATCCATATTGAGTTGCAAGAAATTGGTTCATTCAGGCCTTGACGTCTGCCCATCAGTACATCAGTGGCCCTGGGATCAAGAGTGGAGAAGTAGATTTGGGTGTCATCCACATAGATGTGGAAGTTAACCTCAGGTCTGTAGGTGATGTAGCCAAGAGGGAGTATGTAGAGGAGGAGAAGGATGGGGGCTGAGGATACATATATACATGAAATACATTTCTGAGCTGTTATTAACACTGTCATCAGTGCATTGTTGCAACAGGCCTTAAGCTTGCCTTTGCCTTCCTTCTTTGTGATGTGTATTGTGTTGTATTAACGCTATCTCTACCTTAGGCCAAGCATTATTGCAGTAATAATAATAATAATAATCCTTGCATTTGATGTAGCGCTTTTCACGTCGGGAGGACGTCCCAAAGTGCTTCACAGAATATACTGTAAAGTGAATTGACTATATTTGTGGGCGAACGTGGCAGCCAATTGCGCACAGCAGTGTCCCACAAACAGTCATGGAATTGAAAATGACCAATTTATTATTGTTTTTGTTTTTTGGAGGGATTATTATTAGGCTCTGTGTGGAGTAAGGAAACTTGCCCAAGGTTTCGCCCTCTGCCTGGAATTGAACTCAGGTCTCTCACTTGCAAAGTGAGTGCTCTAACCACTGAGCTACAGGACTCCACTCCAGTAGGAGAGAGCTCCAGATCTCCTGATGAAACCCAGTGTGGTTTATTACATTTTTATTGAATTAAAGAAAAACTCTTTGAAACTGGCCCACACAAATTACTTTTTGGAGGCTAACCATACTCTCAATTCATCCAGGAAGAGCCAACAAGTGGTCACTTTAATACTTACAGTCTGCTTGCTGGGAATCGACCTATTTCAATGCACAGGTGAGGTCACTTAAGAAATTGGTGGAATCGAAGTATTACACGAATCAGGAAATGGCAGATGTGTTAAATTAATTCTTCATATCAGCTTCTATGAATGGAGAGTGTGGACAGATTCCAGATACAGCCAGACTGGCTCAGAAATCTATAACATATGTCAGGGTCAGCAAAGCGTGAGTCCTGAAGAAACTCATAGCAAAGTGTTAAAGAGAACCTGGGTGAATTGGGACCTTGAGAGAAAGGAGTGAAAAATGGAGGTGAATGCTCTGGTTAGTATTTTTCGGAACTTCAAACTGCAACTGAGGACTGGAAGTAACTGGTGTAAACATCAGTCCAAAAAGTTTGTAAAAAAAGGGAATATGATGCAAATCAGGGAATCGTAGATGAGCTGTTTTAACATTGGTAGAGAGATACTCGGGAGAATTTTACAGGAACTGGTGGTGTTCCTCCAAAGAACAGAATCTACAAGTAGCTGGAATGCTCTCAGAAGTCATAGGTCATGGCTCATGAATCTACTGGAATTCTCTGCAGAGGAGATTGTCAGTTCAATTATTTTCTTTAATGCCCCATTTACTTTACCACACTGCCGCTGTTGGCAGCCTATCTTGGCAGCAGGACTGCCTTCAGTTCAGTTCAGTCATTGCATCACAAAGACCATGTCTTTATATCGGGTAAAAAATTGTGAGACGAATAATCTCTGATTTGAAGAAACAGGGCGAAATAAGCTTAACCACTGCAGTCTAGAAAGAAGACAGGTGGGAAAGGACTTTTGTAATGCATGCAAGATACTAAATCTTTAGAAACAGGATAAACCTGGAATCTTACTTTGTGTTAACCTGGAAACACAGGATAAAAAAATATGAATTCAAACATTGAAGAAAATAGCAAACCCTATGGTTTAGTGAGTCAAACTTCAGCAGGAACCATCCCCCACCACAAACACACACACACACACACACACACACACACAGGAGTCCCCGAGCCGTGGGACATTGCTGTGCGCAATTGGCTGCCGCGTTCGCCCACAAATATACAGTCAATTCACTTTACAGTGTGTTCTGTGAAGCGCTTTGGGACGTCCTCCCGACGTGAAAAGCGCTATATCAAATGCAAGGATTATTATTATTATTATTGGTTCTTGCCAATTATGCCAAATATTTTCTGGAATTAGGTAAGCAGTGCTACTCTCCAGGGAGAAAGAGTGCACATTCCATCCCAGCACAGAAAGTTCCATGTAGAGATGGCATACAAGGCAATCTCAGCTTGGTTTGGATTCTCTTTTTCAGCATGGTGATGGGTTCGTGCATGTGTCAGTCACCCGGCTGACCAAAACAAATATAGATTTGTTTGTGGCTTTTTTTCTCAACCTCAACTTTTCTTTATATCGGGTAAGATGTGAGATGTCATACGATAATCAATCACCCGTGTTAAATGCAGTCGCGTTGCGAACATCAGCGTTGGAGGACTGCGTCACAGAATACCGACTTAACGCTGTGGTTTTTGGTTGAATTAAACCTGTGTCCAATGAACCAGCGTTCAAATAGCCAGGACTGGTAGACCGGGAGTTCCAGGAAACCTTCAGCCCATTAAGCCAGACCTGTAATCGAGCCTGCTTTCAACAATGACAAACTGATGTGCCAACCCACTGCACAACCTAGTCCCATAAAAAATGTTTATTTTTTCCAAGAAAATATAATTTGCTGTAATTTCATTGTTATTTTAATGTCGCTTTTCCATAAAAATAGTCAACGAAACCACATTCTAACCCAATGATACAATTTGCGTTTTACAAAGTGGTCACGAACAGCGGTCTTCGGTATCCATTCTTGCTGAGTCGAAATACTTTATTGCTGCGCTCTTTACTTCTCATTCATTTTGACTCTCACAGCCCCTGCCACCCCACGCCCACCATATTACAATCTCAACCCCCCCACCCACCCCCCCCCAATACTTTCTGAGCTGGTAACCTTCAGAAACATACTCATTACTTTATTCTAAATTAATTGTGCAACAACCTTGACATTTAGTTTTCATATTTTAGTGCTATTTTATATTTATACTCTACGCGTGTATGTTACAATAGCAATCCTTCACGTCATCAAGACATCTCAAAGCGCTTCACAGAATATTCTGTAAAGTGGAGTGACTGCTGGATTTTGTGGGCGGAACGCGGCAGGCAGCCAATTGCACACAGCAACTTAGTATCTGTTGCAGATAATTAGTATTTCTTTCCAATTGACCTAGTTGTTGAATCCCCCAGTTTTTTGAAGGAGAGAAGTGGGAACAACTTTCCAAAGATCCAGACTACGTCTGTATTCTGGTGAAGAATTGCTGCGGAATGATTTTCCATTCTCTTCTGCTCCAGCTGCAGCTGAGTGCTGGAGCTCACAGTCTCGCCTGATGCACCTTTCCAGTCCACTTCATTGTTGGACCTCCCGTCCTTTAGATAAGACGATAAACCAAAGTCCCGTCTGCCTGTTTCAAGTGGACGTTAAAGATTCCAGGGCACTGTTGGAAAAGAGAAGGTAGTTTATACAGGTGCACAGGGGCAAAGGCTCCTGGAATACATTCTCCAAACAATAATATATAAGATTTGATATAGTGCTTTATCACGTCACTCAAAGTGTTTTATGTGAAGTGTAATGATTGTGTGTTTGTAAGTGAAAGCAAGATAGCAATTGTTGTAGAATTTGTGAGATTTGCCAAAGAATGTGTCAACAGAAAATCCCTAAATGACCCGGATTTATCAGTCTGGAATTCTGCCCGGTCCCCACTTATCATAGTTTTATGTCTATCAAAGAAGGCAAAGGATATTCCCAGTCCCCCCCACAGGGAAGTGGCATGAGGTTCAAGTGGGTTTGCTGAGACACATCCAACTGTTTGTCGGACGCTGCTGTGAGCAATTGGCTATCACGTTTAGCCCACAAAACAGTGAATTCACTTTACGGTATATTCTGTGAAGCACTTTGCGACGTCTCGAAGACATGATTGCAAGGATTATTACATTATTTCATATCTTTTTGCAAGCCTCTCTAATTATACTGCCAATGCATCTCTTCTCAAAGAGGAGCATGAAACCCACTGAAATAGAAAGAGTGGTCTCCAAGCAATAACAGGGTGAGAGCTATGGCAAGAAACTTGCAATGGGCAGAGCAGGTGCATCATCTAGCTAACAGTCAATACCTGTCAGCAGGTGATGGAGTAGGACCCAGCTGGGAACCAGCTCTACTGTTACAGGCCTCCTCCCAGGTTATCAGCTGGGAGAAGACTCCCCCTTTCCCCATTGGGAGGACCAATGCTTTGACCTGTGAGAGTGGCTTGTGGGGTGGCTGTATAAAGCCTTGAGCTGAACTGCCCCATTGGTCTCTTTGCTTTGGGAGAGTGAGGAAGGAGGACTGTGACCCAGGGAACGAGGTGGGCTGGGCTATGTGACTGGATCAGGCTGTAGCAGAGAACATGGTTGAGTGTTGATGCAGATGCGAGTACTGTGTCTCAGAGCAGGGGGGAAACTATGAGTGAGCGTGGGTGTACGAGGGGTTACTGGGCACTGAGAGTGCATCCGCTGGCAGCACACCTCTGGGACTGTACTGAGGTGTTGTCTGTCTGTACAGCTGCTGGAGCTATATTGGTGTGTGTTAATAAACACATCGGTTGAACCAAATCTGTCTCCATAAATGTTGGTGTCCATGGTTGTACCCTAATGTTGTGAAGGGCAGCGTGACATTGAGCAGATGATTGGGAAGGCTCAGATTGCATTGGCAAAGCTCCATTGGTAACTTGGTGTAATCCAGTTAGGACAATGGATTTACTGACTGAATTGGCAAACTGAAAGCTCTCCTTTGTGTCTCCATTGTAAAACACAAATTATATCATTGGGTTAGTCTGTGGCTTTTATTCACTCTATTTATAAGTTGTTTTTAACAATGAAATTGCAGACAAATGTTTCCTTATAAGAACACTCTTATTTAGTTATAAAAATATTTACTTTTCTTAACAATGTGCGCAAAATTGGTCTAAAATATGTGGTGGCTTCAATCATGTGGGTGCGTGTGTATGTTTGAGGTGCACATACTTGTTATTTGCAGCCTTCTCTGACACTCAAATATCCTGCAATTCTTTGATTGAGGTTTTCTACAATAAGGTTTTATTTCATGTAATCAGGAAAATGTAGACTTTGCGTGTGTGTGTATCCAATCTAATCTTTGATGCTTTTATAATCATTTCTATTCATCATTGCAATTGATGTATCAACTGCTCATTGCTTCTACCATCTACAATAATAAAGATCCTTGCATTTGATATGGTGCCTTATTACGTCTTCACAAAGTCTCAAAGTGCTTCACAGAATATACTATAAAGTGAATTGATTATTTTTTCTGGGCGAAAAGCTTCAGCCAATTGCGCATCATCGTGTCCCACAAAGAGTCGTGGATTGAATGACCAAATTATTACAATTTTTTAAAATTTATTTTTGTTTTGAAGGCATTATTATCCCCGGAATAGCAATCTGCCAATCGACTAACAACCAGGTTCCTACTTACTGCTTGGTAAGCAGAGGCGTGTGGAGTAAAGAAACTTGCCTGACATTTCGCCCTACCCAGGAATCAAACCCAGGCTCTCTCGCTTGCCACTTGTTTGCCTACAAACAGTCAAACACTTTATTTTGTGAACAGAAAACTGAACTGGAGGCATTGGAGCCAATGCAGGCTTGAGCAGGAGAATGTGGATGCAATGTCGGATGTGAAGTTCCTCAAAACCAGGACGGGTTATTGCAGCGATATTATATCCATCACAACCAAGTTGAGCATCAATGAATTTCAGAATGGAGAATGTTAAATGGTCCCATTTTGCTCTGAGGATTGTTAAGACTTTGCTACAGTGCAGGTCACTATTGATAATAGTGGAGTGTATCCTGCACACACAACGACAACTTGCATTTATATAGCTGGGTGGTGTCCCAGAGCACTTAAGACCAATCAGATACACACAATGTGGAGAAAAGGTGTGGAGCAAGAGTTTGCAGATCTCAGATTAGGACTACAGTCTGTCATAAAGGAAACCTTTTAGAAAGACACCATTCAGCTAATTTAGTGATTGCCATGTACAATAGAATAATCCTTGCATTTGATATAGCGCCTTATCACATCTTTGAAGCGTCTCAAAGAGCTTCACAGAATATACTGTAAAGTGAATTGACTGTATATGTTGTGGGCGAAACACGGCAGCCAATTGCACACAGCAGTGTCCCACAAACAGTTGTGGATTGAAGTGACCAGTTTATTATCTTTTTGGGGGGATGGAATTACTTGAAGAAAATATGGAATAGATGAGTTCTCTTTTACTGGCAGTTCAAGCATTATGTCCAAATGCATCATCCTCTCCAAGTAGAAGATTCATTTAGTGCGCAAACATCGGTTGGTGATGTTGATGCACCTATTATCCTCATGGCTGCAGTAGCTTATCATTAGCAGTGTTCAACTGTTACAAACCCTATCGTGAACACTGCGATGATATGGGGTTTGTAACAGGTTCACAATCCTCTAACCTAAAATACATCTCAGGCTTACAAAGGAAAATTCAGTGGAAAAAAACCTTTTTAAACCTAATCAGTGTTAAGCATGCACATTGGAGCCGTTTGAAATTAAAATTTGGCACCTCATTTTTCACATTTGTTGCAGGGCGTTTCTAAGGTCTGGAATACCTCGAATTATACCACACGTATAGCATGAGAGCATTTGGATGGAATTCGTGTTTATAGGATTATAATACTATGTAATTATTCCACAAAGCTCAAGATAAACAGATTATAAACCACAATGGTTAAGCATCCTGATGCATAATGTCATAACAAAGCAGGGCAGTTTTGTAGTTGCAGATGTTCATTGGAGTGAATTCCTATTAGTGGGTTATGGAATTCCTGGGCAGAGGTTGCTGATGTTGCACTGTTCATTACCATGATTTGTGTGCGTGTTCCTTTTCTAATTCCATTATAGTCAGGCATCATATAGCAAACTGGAACAATGTGTTGATGTCACGTATTAAGGCACTACCAGAGTAACCCAAACATCTCCATGTCTCAATTTGCGTCCCACTAACAGCTATCAAGTTAGGACATTACTGGGACGTCCTCCCAAGTTGAAAGGTGCTATACAAATGTAATTTGTTGTTGCTATGGTCATTTATAACATCCACCTGAAAGCGCAGATTTGGGATAACATCTTCTCTGAATGTAAATTGTATTGTATAAAAGTGTGCATGAAACGTCAAGTTTCGCCCACAAAATATACAGTCAATTCACGTTACATTATATTCTGTGAAGTGTTTGAGACATCTCAAAGACGTGATAAAGCGCTATATCAAATACAAGGATTATTATTATTATTATTATCACATGACTGATGCCATGGCAATGGTGTGATTATGCTCAGCATCAACGTGGGGGCTTTGCTTCAATCTATAATCTTGATCTCAAAGCCATCATTTCTTTTAGTTATAAATCCCTTCACCTATATCCTGTTAAAATAAAGTTGGCAAGCATGAATTGTTTAGACTGAAGAATTGGGTGGGGAACCAGGAAGTTTAGCAGTAATGAGCACAGTAATTTTCAACCGAAGAAAAACGGGAAGGAAAGGTTTTTTTTAACACAAAAGGCTTGCTAGAATTGGACTTGCTACTATGATTTATAAAGCCAAATTCAAAACAGCATTTATAAAAATGAGCCTTGCATTTGATGTAGCTCCTTTTTACGTCAAAATGTCCCAAATTGCTTTACAGGATTTATTTAAAGTGTAATGAATGTACTTGTAGGTTTAACAATGTTAAATACCTGAGAAAAAAATATTAAAGGGTACAAGGAAAGAGGGGAATAGCATTCAAGTAGAGAACTCACTTGAAGGGCTATATGCCAGTCGAGAAATTAATCCCAGCACAAACATAATGGGCTGGATTACCTCCTCTGTGCTGAAAACTTTCTGACTGATATTTTCTTCTTCAGGTTATCGGCTTATTAAGAAAATGCAAAACATGGAATAATGTCATTCCTTCCCTTACCTTCTCATCCCCCACTCAGCATTTTTTTTTGAAAAACAAAAAATGATCTGAGACTTTAAGCAGATGTTAAACCTCGGCTGTTCCACTCCTACCAACAATCAGTTATCAGACAATTGCGTAAACTATTCGTATGGTTTTGGGTGGCTAAACTGGTTAGTTTGAACTGGGAACAGTTCCCATTCAGATCAGAGAAAAACCCTTTGTGGGCAGGTTTCAGAATGCATGCATTAACAAATAATATAACAACGCTTTATCACATTTTTGAGACGTCTCAAAGCTCTTCACAGAATATACTGTAAACACGACAGCCAATTGGCTGAATGTAAATGTCAAAATAAATCCTGATTTTTCACTGAATTTTTCTATGGATTTTTTTGTGCTTTTTTCTCCTGTTTTTTGACTGAAGAGGAGGAGCGAATAGTCCTACCCGTCCCAACACAACAAACAGGGAGAGGTACATCCCCCCACCAAAAAATAACCCCTGAAAAATAGCAGGTTTAGAATTTTGTGATTTAAGACTGACTTATCCTTAAATAAACAATTCATCTGAAGGAAACTATCCTATCTTTTAAAATGGTGTCACCATCTACCAGAACAACAGACGAACAGGACTTGATTATCATTATCCTGGCTCAGTTGGTAACACTCTCGTCTCAAAGTCGGAAAGTTGTGGGTTCAAGCCCGTGCCAGAACTTGGAACGCATTGTATAGGCTGATACTTCAGTACAGTGCTGGATGGAGTCCTGTATTGTTCGAGGTGTGTTTCTTCGGATGCAATGTTTGACTGAGGACCTGCCTGTCTGTCTGTTCAGGTGGACATTAAAGATCCCGTTACTGCATTCAAAAAGAGAAGGGAGTTTCTCCCAGTATCCTGGTCAACAATCGCTTGGATAAACTTGTTCGTTCACTTCATAGCTGTTTGCGGGACATTACTGTGGACAAATTGGCTGCTACATTTGCCTACGAAACTGCAGTGATTATTTACACTCTGCAGTAAATCCTGTTAAGTGCTTTGAGGCATTTTGACAGTATGATGGGGTGGAATATTTTATTCAAAGGACAGCACCTTTGACATTGCAGGGCTCAGTGTTGTGTCACTTTCCGTTAGACTGATGTCTAAATCCTGAGATGTGGCTTGAATCCAGAAACGGATGAGGGTGCTACCAACTGAGCTAATCTGATAGCACAGAATATTCCAACTATAGGAATCTCAGCCAAAAACTTAAGTGCAGGCTTCAATAAGTGCCCAGTGGATGTATGCAGAACATTTATGGCCACCTGTGAAACAGCCTATAAAATGTTGGACCTCTTTTCTCAGAATATTTTTTAAAAATCAGAAAAGACCTTACTTTTTTTAAAAAATAATATAAGTTTATATGTTCTATTACAGATGTAATTTTCATTCCAGTGACCGAGAGTCAGATGTTTTAACCCCATGAAGATTACACTGCTCATTAACACACAATCCAGATGTGGGTCATGAGATCATCATATTTTCTGATGAGAAATGGAATTTGTCTGTGGCAGTGAGATTTACCACAGAAACGTGGCATTGATTCACTGCTCTTGAAAGAATTCCACCGGGAATGCTGAAGGAAAGTTCGACAGTAGCCAGTTGTGGGGAGTTCCTTTGCCTTTTCTCAGCTTGCTTCATTTGGTCCTGCCAGAGCTTACCATACGACATAAAAAAATAACCAAGTAAGCTGCATTATTTGTCGCTGTTACTTGCAGTACAACGGTTAAAAGATATATTCCCAAATGCAATGTCAACAAGACTTGTCTAACAATGATAAGTACAGTATGAAATGATCATTACCATACTTGGATCTCCGAGCTGACACACCAAGGCAGTGCATCTGCAGGATACGAGTTATTACTGTTGATGTTGTGCAGAGGTCCTGTGGGCTTTTGACTTCATCAGACCATCAAATTCCTGAGGTCCCTGGGTCAGTGTAATTATACCCCAAGGACCGGGGATGGCCTTGGTAAATGTGCAATTCCCAGCGATCTTTTTCACAACAGCATGTAGCAACGTTGCAAAATAAATCTCCGCTGCATTTTGATCGAAACCAGTTTTAGCTCAACGTCAGAGTGCATAAAGCTGCTGTGTTTCATTTTTAAAAAAAAAGGGTTGATGTAAAAAACATAGCACTAAAATACACAAAGACAAACAGTTGGATCATTCTTCTTCCATATTGAAGAATGCTAAGCAGCATTATCAGTCGCATGTAGTATAAGAAAGATAGTCCCTAAATACAGCACAGCCCCAGCATTGCATTGGAATATCAGTTGAGACTACGCGTTCAAAGTCCTGATGGGGGCTTGAACCCACAACCTTCCAACTCGGGTGAGAGTACTTGCAAGTGAGCCAGGCAAATCTTAACAAGGTGATGGGGCTGGTGAGGTGAAAGGGTTCACCAATCTTGGCTATACTGTCATCGGCAGCATTGACGGTAGGTTGAGCATTATTCACTGGATGAAACGAATCGTTGGAACAGCTTGACGTTTTTATATCTTGCCCAGAGTTTGCTGCTGGCTCGGGGAAACCCCAATGAATGGAAAAGGAAATCAAGAAATCAACTGTCAGAAGAAAAATAAAATTTCTACTGTCTTCTGAAAATCTGAATAAATAATCCTTACATTTGCTCTAGCACTATTCCAATCAGGAGGATGCCTCAATGTGTTTTACAGGATTCACTGTATTCACTCCAGTGCAATATATTTCCAGTTGCATAGGAGCAGGAATTGCTGAGAGTCAGTGTGATGTGCATCTGGATACCATTGTTACCCTGTTATGAATGCCTAATTTTTCAACCCTTCTATGGCACTTGTTACTGAAAGTCACCCTGTATCAATATGCATTTATCCAATATCTAGTATTTTGTGGTCAGACTTCAGTGCTAAATTGTGTCCAGAGTGAGGTACAGCTTCACTGCTGTTTTCTTTTAATACTAGCAATTTCTATCTACTTACACCCTGCAATTTTCAATTCTCCCTTTGTGCCTGGGTCCTTTCTGGGCTTGAATCTTCTGGACGACACAACTATGCTTTCGTGATTGACTGTAATCTCAACTATCAAATCAGACTGGGGGGAGGGAGTGAGAGATCTCAGCTGTCTTGGATTTCTACACACACTAAGATAAATGTTTTCCTGCTGCTTTAACGGGAGGAGCAAGTTGCTAAGGAACCCACTCTGGTGATATTTCTTGGCTTAGAGCCCTTCAAGCTCAGGAACTTGCACTTGCAACAACAGCCCAATCCCCGTTTACGCTTTAATAGACAGGTGAAAGAAGTTTTTGTTTTACACTCAAAGGATGGAGATATGTTACATATCTACATGCCTCGAGCTCCTGGAGTTTTACAAGTGTGTGGGCAGACTTGCTCAAAGTTGTATAGAAGAAAAAAGTAGCCAGTCTTTCTGTTGACTTTCACTATAAAATACCTCAAGCTGGTTTCTGTTACAGTCTGCTCAGAATTGTTGCATTTCCCTCCCAATGAAAGGAGGGAATACATTCAAATGCATTTGAATCCAATGAGTTTTAGAAGTAGTGTAGTCCTCTCTTGGTTTGGTGCCCGTACTCTCAGGAGCTACATCCAGGAGCAGCTCTATCGCATCCCCTCCCTGTCCATCTTTAAAGCCTGCCTTAAGACAATAACAACAACAACACCTTACATTTGTGTAGCACCTTTCACGTCAGGAGGACGTCCTAAGGCGCTGGGCAGTCAGGGATCCGCATCCGAGCTGGTGGTTGGGATCAGGAGGGGTGGAGGTCGGGGAGGGTAAGGGTAGGGAGGTGACCGAAGGCGCCGTCAAAGAGGAGAGTTTTGAGATGGGTCTTGAAGGAGGCAAGGGAGGGGGCGAGGTGGGACTGCGGGATGGCGTTCCAGATGGTGGGGGCAGAGAGACTGAAGGTCTGCCCGTTAATGGTGAGGTGGGCAAGTCAGGGGACGTGAAGCAGGTGGAGCCTGCTCAGCGGAGGGAGCGGACAGGTTCGTAGGGTATTAGGACCTATTTTTTCAACTGTGCTTTTGATCATCAGGACTCTGAATTAGCTGAGATGCTGCTGATTAAAATAGGCCACTGAAAATCCACGTCCAGCTCACATATGAAGATTGGGCACCCTGATGCTGTGCTGAAAGGCTGTTGCTCAGCCTGGATCTCTACTCAGTGTGAGTCACCGCCTTCAGGAAAAAAAGTGGAGAACACTAAAGGAAAACATCAAAATGTTTGTGTAATAGAACTGACCTTTGTTACTTGAATTGATTAACCTGAACCCAGTTCCTAGGGTCTACCTCGTGACGTGAAAGGTGCTATACAAATGTAATTTTGTATTGCATTAGTTTGACGCTGACATTAGATCCTAGAACACAGAAATTCATACACCAGTAATTTGCACATAATTTGTCTAATGTGTCTAAAGTTTTTAAATGCAGAGTATTTGTGGCAAAATAACCATTATCACTGTAAACCTTCTCCAGAAGGTTATAATTAGGATGACGTTACAGCAGGAGATTGTCATAAAAAGGTTTTTGAACACTCACAAAATCACAAGAGCTGTGTAGTATGTTGAGAGTGGTTTAATTTTAACACGTGTAATGTACTGAAATGCTTGTATTTAAATCAGGATAGCAGAGTGGAGCAATCACAAGTGACTTTGTGATCCATGAATTGATGTGCATTCAGATTATCCAGTTTCAGACGTTAATTACTCTCTGGATTTTGAGAAAAAAAAGCTGGACTGAAATTGCCCTTTGAAACTCTAAACCCATGCCCTCTTATTCTACCGTGTTGGTGCATCCTAAAATAATGTTCTGGGTTTACTTTTTCAATCCCATTTAAAATTTTGTACACTTCCTTAAGGTCCCCCCTAAAGCGTCTTCTCCCAAAGTTGAAGAGCCCTAACATGTCTAATTGTTTGTAATAGCTCATTCCTCTAGCACTTGGGATCATCCTTGTCGCCTTCCTTCTGCACCAGCTCTAGGACCTGAGCAGCCCCCTAATATCACAGTGACCAGAACTGTATGAAATACTTCAGTTACGGCCTGACCAGAGCACTTATGTAGCTTGATATCTTGAGATTTAAACTCAACTGAATAATGTTGGAGTCCAGCATCCTGAATTGTGACTTAAATTAGAGCATGTGCTACATTTGAGAGGGTCAAGCGAGCTCTAATGCACCATATGAGTGTTCATACATAGTTACTGGCTTTAATTATTTTGATAAGTACATCCTGAGCAATTATTTTATAGGTAATGAAAACGAGCATTAATCAAAGTGTAACAAGAACACAATCACGTTTACTAGCTGCTCTGTTTCACATTTCCTGGATCATTATCTCACTAGAAGCTATAGTGTACTTTGAAAGCATGAAATTACTTTTATGTGGAGCATATGGATTCTAATTGGAGAGTTCTGTTTACACTAAAACTCCATCTATAATGTGCTGCCAACCTTTGATATTGATAAATTCTCACAGATGAGCTAATTGATTTTACATTTCTGAAGTGTGGGTTTTTGCCGAGCTATGATGATTGTCAGTTGTCAACAAACAATACTGATGATGGGTGTGTCACTTTAGTGAAATTTATCATAACTAGTGTGCCAGTCTGGCTCAGTTGGTAGCACTCTTTCCTCCACGTTAGAAAGTTGTGGCTTTTAGCCCCATATTGGGACTTGCAACCTGCATTGTCTGTTGACATGCCAATGCAGTGATTGGGGTACACTGCATTGTTGGAGGTGCTGTCCTTTAGATGGGTTAAACTGAGGTCCTACCTTCCTGTCCAGGTGGACATTAAAGATCCCATGTCACTCTTTGAAAAGAGAAGGGAGTTTTATTTCTCCCAAATAAATTTGGTCATTCGCTTTATGGCTATTTCGGGGGACATTGCTGTGTGCAAATTGGCAACTGTGTTCGTGAAGTGCTTTGAGATATCGCAACCGCATAATAAGGCATTATGTTAAACGCATTACAATTATGTTAATCGAAATGAAGCAAATAGAGTTTGATAAAGTTATGATATTAACAATAAATTACAATTGTATAGCGCCTTTCACGTCGGGAGGATGTCCCAAGGCACTGGGATTTGGACCTGAGCAGGGGGTTGGGATGAGGAGGGGTGAAGGTTAGGGAGGGTAGGAGGGTGACTAATTGCATTAATTTTAATTAGTTCAATGTCAAATTAAATTTATAATGAATGATAGTAAGATACAGGCAACAAATTATACTGGAGAAAACTCACTGGATGTGAAGATATACTTATTTCTCTAGAGTGTGGTGGACATCTGGAACCTGTTCCCATGTGAATGTTGATGCATTTGGTTTTGGTCAGTGAAGTTCCTAACAAACGCAATAACCATGCTGAAGCATATCCAGCATAGACTGAATTCCACATGTGTATTCCACCTGTCCCTGTGTCTGGAATGGAAATGCGCACTCTCCCTGGAGCAATACATCCTGCTTAGCGAATTCTGGAGAGTATGAGGCACAGGTTTGCGAGAACCAAGGCTTGGAAGGACCCCAGAACGTGTGTTGGGACACTATTGGAGATGTCCCACTGCTTCTGAGGAACAAGTGTTGCCTACAGACATATGCTGTCTTGATGAAATGTGACTAAAAGAAGAAAGTTCCAAGTCATTTGTAGCAGACTGATGCAAATAAATAATATTGGCTCGAATTCCGTTTGAAAATTACAACAGTGGAAGCCTTTTTTTTAAAAAAAAGTATTAAGGATTACACAAGAAAATATCAAATGTTTTCAATTAGTTGCTTTTGAGTGTTTACTGCCTGGCTCAGTTGGTAGCACTCTCGCCTCTGAAGCAAAAAGTCGCGGGTTCAACTCCCACGTTGAGATTTGGAACTGTAATCTAGGTGCTGGGAGCATAAAGCATCTAATTAGCATGTGTGTTACACGCACTATTAAATACGTTTGATAAAAAAATTGAAACAATCTGAATTCATGATAAACTGTTAACAATCCTTGCATTTTTTTTTAAATAGCACCAGATCCCTTCACAAGATTTACTGTGTAGATTGTATCTGTAGGTGAACACGGCAGTCGATTTGCACACAGCAGCGTTGCACAAATTGTCACAAAGTGAGTGACCAACGTTTATCAAAGGGATTGTTGGCCAGGATACTGGGAGATCTCCTTGCTCTTTTCAAGTAGCGCTATGGGATGATTAATGTTCACCTGAACAGGTAGACAGGAACCCGGTGTAACATATCATTTGAATGGCACGTCCAGCAATGCAGCGCTCGCCGCATCAATGCATTGGAGTGTCAGTCAAGAATATGAGCTCGAAGTCCTGATTTGGAGCTTGAACTGACAACCGTCTCGCTCAGAGGTGAGAGCGCTACCAACTGAGCCAGCCTGGCAGTGTTGTTTTTGAGTGGCGGGAACTGGAACCCTGCACATAGCGTCCTTCATTCCGCACACATGTTGATGTGGCTCGGCATCAAAGAAATCACACACAGGTATTTGTTGGCCAGTTCTTGTGCATTGTTTGGCCTAGTATGTCAGCCTACTGATTCCCTGGGATACAATCATGTACTAGGAAGAACAGCTTGACCTTCATTTTGTGGATCCGGGTGTGCAATCAATTGTCGTCAGCAGATTGTTGAGTGGGAAACAATTGATCATGTATTCATGAGACAGGAGTAGAGCTGTTTCTCCTATGATTTGTTCGTCTGTTTTACTTTTGCCTGCTGTGTTACCATGGACACCTGTGAAGGTTAGCATATCATCACCACGCAGTAAATTCACTGTTCGTTTGTGAAATCCATTGAGACTTGTGTAAACACAAGAGATTTAATAGATTGTAGTTTTATCTCTGCATAATGTAAATTGTAAAAATGACTTTCACTTTTGAATCCAATCCAGATGACTGCAAACCGGGATGAGTCTCTTTGTGTGCGTGCATTCCCTATCCATGATAGATTAGCTCAATTAGATAGATGTCCCATTTGGGATGTTCTTGACTCCATGTTACATCCTATAACAATTGCACCAACCACCCTTTGAGTGTACGTTTCTGCTGTGGGGCCACTCTTGAATATTAAATCTCTTTAGATGTTACCCATTCTAACTAGGTGAAGCGGAGGAATCGGATTGTTCTACTTGACATTTCATGCCCAGCCTTGTCCAACCATAGTTGAACATGCATGCACACTTACTGCCCCAAGTTGCTATTGCTCGTAACCTCAGCTGGAGGAGGCCGGAAAGAAAGCACAACAAGCTGAATAATCTCTGGTTTCAGCACATAATCACTGTGGTCTCTTTAATAGAAGCCATTAGCCTAGCTCAGTGTGGGAATTGTACCAGATCCGTTTCCCCCTTCCTTTTCCCAGAAAAATGGAGATGACCTTTCTTCCTGGCCTTGGAACATTAATGAAAATTTCCCTACAGACAGAATCAGGCATACATCTTGAAGAGTTACACATCTTTAAATTGTGGACTGTATTTTTGAAAGAAAGCAGCATCTGACCCATTATAACATAACATGGTTTAACTACACTAAGCAATTCCAAATTATTAATCTGACATTGATCACCTCTGCAGTGATAGTGCACTGAACAGCACGTGGTTTTATGCTTCAGCGAAGGGGTTACTGAGGGCCTTGTGTGAGTGAAAAGGTTAAAGATCTCATGTCTGATTATTCTTGTTGATTTAATTGTGTGCGCGTATATATATATATCTAATATAGTGTGTGTGTATATAGATATATAATATATATATACATATATCGGGGTGAAGTTTGTGACCGAAGTGTGTGAGGTCCAAAATCCCAGCTAGTCTTAGCTGCTAAGCCCCTTTTGTCTTAAAATGTAAGGTTGTGCAAAACTGTTAAATTCTTCAATTCAAGAGGTGCAAGGCAGAGGGGTAGGCGGAAGGAGTTCAAATGTTAGGTGCGTATTAACTGAAGGCTTAACCACCAATAATGGTGCAAAGAGGATGAGGCATGCTTGCTCTGACTACTTAAGTTAGGTTTAGTCCCATAGAAACCTATTGTTAAGGCGAGGAATTGCCCCAAAAGAAACTTCAATGTTGGACAGCTATCAGGAAGTATTTCTTTATCCAGAGAGTAATAATAACATTAATAAAATATAAATATCTATAATAATCCTTGCATTTGATATAGCGCCTTATCACGTCTTCTAGACACCTCAAAGTGCTTCACAGAATATACTGTAAAGTGAATTAACTGTATGTTTTGTCGGTGAAACATGGAAGCCAATTGCCCACAGCAGTATCCCACAAACAGTCATGGATTGAATGACCAAGTTACTCCGGTAAAAGTGATCCGCCAATTGATTAACGATCAGGTGAGGCGAGTGCTCTCACCAGTAAGCTACAGGACTTCTGAATGGACTACCAGGAAGGGTCGCTCAGGACTTGCTTTCTCAAAAAAAANCTTGCTGCTGTAATGCGAGGACATTACAAGGGGTAATCTGGAAGGTCGAGATGAAATGGACCAAATGGCCTTTTTCAATAACAACTTGCATTTATTCAGCAAACTTCACGCAGGATAGCATCTTGGAGCCCTTAACTGTGGGCTCTGAGTCTGACGCCAAGCTGATGGAGAGGGGAGTGTGACTGTAAGCACGTTTCAAGCGGAAGGTCTTCAGATGTCATCTGAAAATGGAGAAGGAGGAGGCGTGGTGGAAGGGATCGAAGCAGAGTGTTTTAAAATTTCGGGGCGTAGTGGCTGAAAGCATGGCCGCTGGTGGTGGAGGGGATGAAGGATCAGAGGGAGACCGAAATCAGTGAACTGGAGGTAGTGGAGCGAAGTGAAAGGCTCTCTATAAATGTAATGTTGTTGTTGTTGTTGGGGCATAAGCAGGTTGGAGAGGTGCCAGGACATGAAGGGATTTCTAGACCAGTGTGAGAATCTTGAAGTTGATCCGTTCTGCAAAAAGGGGGGGGAAGTGGACCATGGCAAGAACTGGGGTGACGGGGGATGGAGTTTAGAGAGGGCGAGTACACAGGTGTCCATCCAAAGTCCTCTTGAAATCAGAGAAGTGTCAATCTTCTAACTCCAAATGACGTAGCGCACCTGGTTTTAAATTTCACATACCACAAGTATGGTGATAAGTTTTGGCACCAATGTTTTCTCGGCCAAGAAATAATTACATTTCCAACAACACGTGAATTACATCTGGAATAGAATTGTAACGATTCAAGAAATGGAACTAGAGGTAATAAAGAAAAACTCAAAAGTGTTCTGGCAGCGATTCTGGTTCCCCTTTTTTTNAAACAAAAATTAGAAATGATGTGTCTAACAAGAAAATATTGTCTGGCTTGTGAAATGGTAGAATTCTGCATGTCACAAAACACTGCCAAGAATGTTAAAATGAGGAATCGGGAATATATGTCTTGTCAAGGTACGAGTAATTCCTCCTAAAATGCCTTTGTCTCAGAGCCAAAGAGTCCTGATGTTTTGGAATGATCTCCAGAATTGTTAAGAGCTTCAGTACTGTATGTCCAAACAGCACTGATTTCATTATAAATGCACTCTGTATTTTAACAAAACGTTTTAAGGAATAATGAGACATGTGAGTACTCCTGCTGATAACAATTGTTGTATTTATACTCCCCCCACCCCTCCACACGCTCACAATTTTGTGATATGGACTGGAATCACCCAACAGAGGTGAATACATATGTTTTACAGGTTTCTTTCCGTGTAAAAATCTGCAATACATTTTGTACTTTTTTTTTCCCCTTTGAGCAATATTGACGGGTGCTATTCTGTGAATGAATACAGTAGTATGTTTTGGGTATAATTAGGGATGTATTCCTCCAAGTAAATATTATAAAGAGTGAAACAAGCTGGAGAGAAGAATCAGGAGTTGGCATACACAATACAATTTACATGTATTAATTTATCTAGTCAATGCTCATAAACTCTTGCCTGTAACACCCGCGAATATCTTTGGTTGCTCTCCTCTACACTGTCTCAGGACCTCCACAGCCCTTTTATTTGGTGGGAACCAGACCTGCATGAGTACTCAATATAATATTATACAATACTCTGAAGTCTGACTACAGCATTGTATAGCTTGCACGAGGGTTCTGAGAATCCGAGCAAACTGATTTTCATCCTGTTTGCTTTGTTTATTGCTGCTTCACACTTTTCTGATACAGTGAGTAATGAGTCTTCACATCCTAGGTACTTTTCAACTTCTCATACATTCTGATACACAGTCACTACATTTTACTACAGTATATTCTGTGAAGCGCATTGGGACGTCCTCCTGACGTGAAAGGCGCTGTATCAAATGCAAGGATTATTACATTATTTAACTTGTCCCTTACCAAATTCTACCCTGTCCATCATAATAATCCTTGTAATACTTATTTGATATTGCGATTTATCAAGATGCACCTCACGGAAGTGTAGTGGCTGTGTCTTGGTGGGTGAATACGCCAGTCAATTTGTTCACAGCAATGTCCCACAGATAGCCATGAGGTGAATGGCCAATTTGTATCTGATGGACTGTTGGTCAGGGCGACGGATGAAACCCTCTCAAGGCTCTAAATCCTGACATGAGCTTTGAACCCACAACCTTCTGACTCCAAGGTGTGAGCGCTGCCAACTGAGTCAGGCTGATCACTATAATGCTGTCAATTTATAGTAGCACCTATAAACTAAAACAATGTTTACATTGATATAAGAAGCATGGGAAACAATGCTTAGATTGAGATGTTAGGATGAAAAATGTGATGTTTTAAAATAGGTTGGATGTGCATATTTGTGGTGAAATTTTTCACTTCTTGGGACTGGACAGACCTAACAAAACACGTTTTAGAATGTACCTCTGATGTCATGACATTTTCCAGGGGCTGTCAACCACTTTTGCTAAAGCAGTCTTCACAAATAAGCTTTCAAATATCTTTCTGCCCTCGCTTCTCTGGATCTCCATTCTGGATTCCCTCTGACTCTTTCCCTTCCTCACTCACCTCATTCAAGGTCTGTTTCAAGACCTAACTCTTTACCTATGCTTTTTGTTATCGTTCCCCTCCCTACTCTATTTTTCTGCCAGCCCCAGTTGTACTACCAGTCCACCGCGTTAAGAACTTGTAGATATCCTCCTGACATGAAAGTTGATATAAATGCATTGTGTATTTTGTATCATTATTTGCAAAGCATAAGCCTAGAAATCAAGCACCTTCACTGTTAGAAAATCACAATAATTCTTGGTGTACACAAGGCAACAAAGGAATTTAGAGACTATCGCTAACCAGAAAACTTAATATGGTGTGCACCTGAACTGAACATTGGCAAATGAAGATGGATAGATACATACATATAGGAAGCAAAAATAGGAAGTACATGTACTCCATGGGACTTTGAGCTCACAGTTCAGTCTAGGCTGATACTCCAATGCAGTGTTGGGGAAGTTCTACATTATCTACATTATCATCATTGGATGAGACTTTAACGGAACCTATTTGGGTGGATGTTAAAGATCCCAATCGCTATTCAAAAAGGGAAGAGAGTTTCCTCTGGTGTCCTGGCCAAGATCCTTCAAATAGAATTGATCTTTCATGACTGTTTGCGGGACATTGCTGTGTGCAAATAATAATAGTAATAATAATCCTTGCATTTGATATAACCCTTTTCACGTCTTCTAGATGTCTCAAAGCGCTTCACAGAATATGCTGTAAAGTGAATTGACTGTATATTTGTGGGCGAAATGCGGCAGCCAATTGCGCACAGCAGCGTCCCCACAAACAGTCGTGGATTGAAAATGACCAATTTTATTATTGTTTTGTTTTTGGAGGGATTATTATTAGGCGTGTGGAGTAAGAAAACTTGCCCAAGGTTTTGCCCTGCCTGGAATTGAACTCAGTGTCTCGCTTGCGAGGCGAATGCTCTAACCACTGAGCTACAGGACTCCACTGATTAGCTGCCACGTTCGCCTACAAAAATCCACACAGTCACTCCACTTAACATACATTTTGTGAATCACTTTGAGACGTCTCAACAGTGTGATAAGTTGTTATCTCTGTATGGATTATTATCATCACTGTCAATTATGTATTTGTCATCTCTTTAGCCTAATAGTGTTTATTCCATTATTCCTCTTATTTGACCACAGTCAGGTTCCATCTACATTTAGCAGCATATCATCACCACCCTTGATCACATGCAGCTTAAATGAATTATTTTGACCATTTTCATGTGCTAAGGCACAAAGTTTTAGTTCCCCACTGAAATTGATTTACATGTAGCTTACTTACTCCAGATTGTCCATCTACACCCAAAATATGCTCAGTTAACTACAAATGTCATCCTGGTCACAGCATATTATTATTTATTATTACCCATTTATTAGCCGATTATCCTATGTGTTTATTCATTTTTGCTCCAAATAATGCTGGAAGCAATCTGAATAGCACCATTTCTGCACAAATGTGTTTGATTCATTTATTCTGCACATTCAGAACCAGTTCCAAGGAAAGGTCATTGACCTGAAACGTTAACTCACTTTCCTCACTCCATAGATGCTGCCTGACTGCTGTATATTCCCAGCGACTTATATTTATTCCCTATGCAATAGCATGTCAGCACACACCATAAAAACAGTCTTGTTATTATCCCTCCACATTGATTAAAATGAGTTTTCAATTACAGGAAGATGCACAAAATGAAAAGATTGCTCAAATTGTTGAATAGATGTGCAAAGACATTCCCATAAAGGTCTCATGGATTTGCAGTTTTCTTTTCTTCCTATCCCAGGGTATAATTTGATTGTGTCCTCTCTTTATCCTAATTGTGTTTATTCGATTATTCTTGCTGGTTGACCACTTGACCACATTTAACAGGGTAACTTCACCACAGGCAGTTTAAATAAATTATATTGACTATTTTCATGTGCTAAGGCATGAGTTTCTTCTGGATCTGAAAAGCTCATCTTCTCTTTGAATAAACCTGCCAAGCCATCTGGAGCAGCAACTACAGGCTATTAGAACCACATTCATGATAAGATAAATACTTTTAATTTTTCTTCTTGGTAGTATTCTACTCCACGAGCCATTCCCCAAGGTTCTCAACTCACAAAATTACTCTGAGTTCTGATCCAAAGTTCCCTCCATCGAGCCATGGTTAATCATCGGGATCTGGATGTCATTTTTTCCTTCGCCCCCGTCTTGGGCCTCCAATGTTTCTGACCTCTAACTATTTGGATTCTCATAAACCTGGCACCGTAGTCCTCTTCCAGTTATTACGTGGAGTCCTGTAACAGTCCTGTTGTGGATTCCTGTAACAGTCCTGTTGTGGAGTAACAACAACAACAAATTACATTTGTTCAGCACCTTCCTCATCGGGAGGACGTCCCACGGAGCTGGACAGTCAGGGATTCAGACCCTAGCCGGGCATCAGGAGGAATGGGGGACAGGGACGGTAGAGGTAGGGAGGTGGCCGAAGTTGCGGTTGAAGAGGTGGGTTGAAGAGAATTTGGACTCTATCCTCTGGGGGATGGGGAGCCAGTGGAGTGGGGCGAGAGTGGGGATGATAGGGCCATGGAGCCCGGTGCGGAGAGGGACATGAGCTGCAGAGTTTTGGATGATCTACAGCTTGTGGAAGGAAGAGTTGGGAAGGTCGACAAGCAGGGAGTTGACATAGTTGAGCCTAGATATAATTAATGTGTTCGATGAGGGTTTTGGCAGCCTGAGGGGAGAGGCAGTGGCGGAGCCGGGCGATGTGGGGGAAGGCAGGTCATGGCAAGGAAGTTTGCCTAAGGTTTCGCCCTGCCCGGGAATCGAGCCCGGGTCCTCTTCTTTGCGAGGCAAGTACTCTAACCACTACTCTACAGCACTAATCTTGAGGCTTAGGTGCAGACCATCAGGACCAAAACAGTGAGAACGATTTGTCATTTTTTGATATTATTTGGATCGTACGTGAGAAAAAGCAGGTAATACTGATGGGGAATCTTAATCAGCCCGACATAAACTGGGAATGCCCAAGTGGAGCTTGTAAATGTAGTGTATGACTGCTTCCTGACTCAGTGTGTCGGGGAACTCACAAGGGGTTGTTCCCTCCTTAGTTCTACTCACTAACCCAGGTACTAATCAGCCGTTGATCCATTAAGTCCTGTGGAGTCCTGTAGCTCAGTGGTTAGAGCACTCGCTTTGCAAATGAGAGAAATCAATTCACTTTACAGTCTATTCTGTGAAGCACATTGAGATGTCTAGAAGACCTGAAAAGCGTTACATCAAATGCAAGGATTATTATTATTATTAAGTGACAAATGACTGCAGCTCAACAACAACAACAACAAGATTCCATTTATAAAGCGCCTTTCACGTCAGGAGGACGTCCCAAGGCGCTCAATAACATGCAGTTGATTTGGGAAACAGCACACGCAAGTAACCAAACTTCAGTATACAATTTTAGATGAGCAACAGTCAAGGGTCTGAGGGCTCAGGTAAGTGACATAGACTGCAATTTGCTGCCGTGTTTCGCCCACAAAATATACAGTCAATTTACTTTACAGTATATTCCGTGAAGTGCTGTGAGACGTCTGAAAGACATGATAAAGTGCTATATCGAAAGCGAGGACTATGATTATTGCAAACTGGGTGCCATTATTCAAAGACAAATTAGCTGAGGATAAATGGATATCCTTGAAAAAGCATCATTTGGTGCATGGAGGACAACACCATGGCCAAGTGTGGCAGACGTTAATTGAACAAAAATACCCCCAAACTTCATCAACAGGAAAATAAAAAAGGAAATTAAGAAGAAAAGAAAAATGTAAAACTTATAGGGAGAAAGGAGAGTTGAATGCGAGACAGAATGGGAGATTAGGGGAGCCAGAAGCCAACTGGAAAGGGATACGGCAGCAAAATATAACACCTAAAAATTCAATGTTACAACAGTATCAGGCATGTGGAGTAAGGAAGTTTGTCCAAGGTTTCACCCTGCCAGGAATCGAACACAGGACTCTCGCTTGCAACAGTAAGAGAATAGGCAGGGAAGATATTAAAATCCTAATAAACCTACATCAACAACAAAATAACATTTATAAAGCGCCTTTCACGGCGAGAGGACGTCCCAAAGCGCTGAACAGTGAGGTGTCGGGGCCCGAGAGTGGGGGAGGGGTGGTGTAGAGGTGAGGGAAGGCAGAGAGTTGGGAGGGAGACCAAAGGCACGGTTGAAGAGAAGGGTCTTGAGACCAGAGGAGGCAAGGGAGGAAGCGAGGCGAAGGGACCATGGCATGAAGTTCCAGAGTGTGGTGGCAGAGAGGCTGAAAGTCCGGCCACCGATGGTAGGACGGGAGACATGGAGCAGACCAGAGCCCGATGAATGGAGGGAGCGGGCAGGTTGGTAGGGAGTCAGCAGGTCAGAGAGGTAGGAGGGGGCAAGGCCATGGATGACCTTAAAGGTGAGGACGAGGATCTTGAACTCGATCCTCTGGGGGATGGGGAGCCAGCGGAGTCGGACGAGGGTGGGAGTGCTGGGGTCACGGAGCCTGGTGCGTGAGAGTACATGAGCTGCAGAGTTTTGGATGACCTGCAGCTTGTGAAGGGAAGAGTTGGGAAGGTCGATGAAGAGGGAGTTCCCGTAATCGAGCCTTGATGTGACGAATGCATGGGTGAGGGTTTTGACAGCCTGAGGGGTGAGGCAGTAGTGGAGTCTAGCAATGTTGCGGAGGTAGTGGGAGGCCGGGTTGGTCATGGTGCGGATATGGGGAAGAAAGGACAGTTCAGGGTCAAACAAGATACCCAGGTTCCTGACTGACTTGATGAGGTTTGAAAGAGAGAATGAATAGGCGATAGCAAACATGTTAAATGACTAAACACAAAATACTGCAGATGCTGGAAATCTAAAAGAGAAACAGAAGTCTCTGGGAACACTCAGCAGGTCAGGCAGCATCTATGGAGAAAGGAAAGTGAGTCAACCTTTCGGTTCCACGAACCTTCTTCAGAACCATTCTGACAAAGGTTCGTGGACCAAAGACGTTGGCTCACTTTCCTTTCTCCACAGATGCTGCCTGACCTGTTGAGTGTTCCCAGAGACTTCTGTTTATATTAATTGACTAGTTTATGGAGATTATTTTTTTTACCAGGGAGAACACAAAATATACCTCCCAGCAAACACTGTTTGAGCTCCAAGACTCAACATGCATCAACCTAGGTTCTAGATAGGTGGAAGGGTCTGAAATTGTACAAATTGCCTGGGGGAGATCAACTGTATCCTAGGGTATTTAGAGAGACAAGGTAGGAGTTTTGTGTAGCACTGACAGACATTGTGAGGGAGTCAAATCAACACTGGTGAGGTTCCAATGATAGGGTGAGATCAACAGGACCCAAGGGGCTTCTTCATCCAAACCAAAGTTGTGTTCTTTTGTTAAGTTTCTGACTAATCACTAATATACCGATGCATACAATGAAATGCAGGATTTAAACATCCTTTTAAACACTACAATGCCAAGCTACTTACCATTTTACAAAGTCGAACTTTACCACAAAGTACACTGAATAAAATGCTTGCGACCAGAACCTGGATGTGTTTTTCCTGGAGTCCACAGTGAGCACAATACATCGTAAGAGAGCAGTTGACTAAATCTAGTAATTCCAGATTAGCCCGACATGAAACTTACTTACAACCAGCTCTCAATCCATACGTGTTCAAGAACCCAAACTTTGAATGCGTTCTTCTCTTGCGACTCACTGTTTGTGAATCTGTATTGTGGGAGGTATTCAGGCACCGAAATCTAAGCGTCACAACAAAAATATTAAAATGATTTAGGAATTACGGTCACTAGTCTTCAAGCCCCGCTGTGACCCAGGAGCTCGCTTTCCAGGCCAACGCAATGGTACTTTCAGATTAGTTTCTTTCATATGGACATGGAAACGTGACACAGGAACATTATAGGGCGCATTAGCATTTTATATGAATTGTATAGACATTTACACAGTAGGCCGGGAGGAGGAAAACGACTGCTTAGTCTGAAAGTCTAAGCGTTCCTGGAGACTTGGTATGCCGGATGCATAGGTTCCCCGTATCAGCACAACATGCTGACGAGAAAGATTTCATCAGCACTGTGGGACTCAAACAGCTCGACATGTTGCTGCCATCTACTGGGTAACCACAGCTACTTCTCAACTGGTCTTCACAGCGCAAAGCTTTTTTTGCTTCAAGACGGGCAGGAATGTTCTTTGAAATGCCACCCGCTTAAATTGTTTTCGTGTGACTCATTAACTAGGTCATTTCTCAGTTACAGGAGCCTGCCCACATCCTTCTGCGTCTTTTTTTTTCAATGTTTTTAAAAAAAAAGTTAGTTTGAACCGGGCTTATCTTTTCCTCGCATTGTTTATCTAACTTGAACTCAAGCTTGGGGTATTTGAAAACAAAAGCTGACCTTGCTTTAAAAGGAAAAAGGGGTGTAGGTGGGGAGGAGTATGTACTGCTACAAAGTATTTCCTCCATCTACCGAATGCTAAGCACTAAGTTTCCACAAAACATTATATTTCAGCGTTGCATAACAGTGAGGCAACCTGTATTGGAGTTTCCCAACATGTTAAGCCTTTATGTATGATTCTGCTTGTGTTTTTTCACTGTTTTATCTTGGAATCTGTTTAAGTATATCAACGTGATGAAAGATGTATAGTGACAATGCTTGTGTCCTCATGTTCTGGTCAACTCGGTGATCCATTGTCTTCAGATCAGGCGAAACTATCTCTGAATAGCAGGAAGCAGCCAGCAGCCATCAATTCAATCTGGAGCCCTCACTACAGGAAGTCTGAGCACCAGCAACAGCTAGGCCAAGGTCATGTTTGATTTTAACACTAAACGCTGTATTAGGCGCCTGTTTCATGTTCTTGAATGCTTGCACTTAGGTTCACACAGTGAATTTGTGGCATTGAAGTTATGGGTCTCCAGCCATCTAATCGTTTGATACCTCGGAGGTCTAAAAATGCAGTCCGTGCCAGTTCATCGGGATGGAATCAGGAAGAACGTTAATTTCCAAGGAACAATTTCGCAGGCAGCGAAGTATTTAAAGTGCTACAATATGTCGTAAGCATTTTCTTCGCTGAGGCAAGTTGCTCCTGTTCAGAAACATTGCTACTTGTAAAGCCTTGGCTGCAATATGAAGCAAATAACAGAGATGTTTCAGGACTGCTCCAATAATTGTGAACTGTGCTATTTCCATATGAAATATTGCAGTTTTCCATTTATTCCTAACGACTAGCCACAACTGATTTTCGTCCCCCAGCCCACCTCCTTCCCTCACATCAGCAAAAATCATGGAGATTTCAATAGCCACCAATGCTGTTTCCCATTATTGCATTCGAGTGAAGCTGCGTAAGATCCCGCCCTAACTTGATCGGTATTAACGAGTCGAACGCTGGCAACAGCTAAACAGGAATCCAGGATGTGTAGTGCTTACCGTTGTGCTGAAGTCAGGCAGGAGAGAGGTTAATACCAGCGACCGCTCTTTTGGGAACGGATCAGAAAAATGCAAAGTTTCAGAGCAGATTTAATAAGGCAGTGCCGATTTGTTAATTAGCAAGTTGTTACGAGACGTTGCATTGTTTCACCTCCAAATTTCTTCCTAGTATTAGAGCCATAGCGCATCTGACTGTGTTCTCTCTGAGGCAAAGACTGCTGAAACTCCCTTTTCTTGCTGACAGGCAGGAGGGGGTTCAGTTTAACATCTCACCCAAAGGAAGGAAACTCCCAACAATGCAGCACCGCATTGAGCTGCAAGAATCCAACCATAGATTGATGGGGCAAAGCCCTCGTTCTGTTAACTCTAAGAATCTTTTGAGTCGTCTCATCCCACTTCTGAGTTGATATTTCACAGCACAAGATTGCCCCCGATTGTTTTACACACGTAACTCACAGGATGGCTAGTATAAGGAAATTGCATATTCCTCTGAGGTTAGAACTAAGGAACCTTGTTAGATAAAGAGTTCAGGGAGAGAAGAGAGAGACAGAGAGAGAGGAGTGGGAGGAAAAGCGTTCAATTTGACTGTGTTATCTCTGGCCAAAGACGACTTTGGACTAGATGACGTAAGTAAACCAGTACAGCACTCACAAAGTCTGACCCTCTTTACCTCTTTTTATATACTTTAGTCTTTATTTTTACAATAGATAACAAAGGATGGGCAACATTTGAAAAGCATTAGCTTTAACAAAGTAATATGAAATAACTGGGGCACATGCCTTATAGTTATACCAGATGTCATAGAGGAACACTACAGTTAGTCCACTGATATAGCCCGTGTACTTATGGTTAGGAATGTGTCTGTTGTGATGTATGAACATGTCAGATTTGACAGTTATGCAAGGTTTAGATGATTTAAAGTCACATTTCCACATCAAGTTTTCAGGGCAATGGGGAGAGAGTTGGGCAGTGGGATTGATTTGGGTAGCTCTTTTCAAAGAGCACCGACACGATGGATCGAATGGCGTCCTTCTGTGCTGTATGATTCTATGATGATCTTTGACTTTTTCGTACTTCTTGGATAATTCTTTGCCGTACAGTGTTAAAATAAATCAAGTTTTCGTTAGCTTTAATTTTTGATTCACACATCCTGTCATAGTCGATATGGTTAATTTGCAGTGCTGTCTAATACGTAGTGCTTCTTAACAAGGAATCCCTTTAGAATTTCCATCAACGTATGGGTATTTCACCCTGGAAGGAGTCCCTAATTTGCGTGACCTGAAGTCGTTAAGGAATTTTGTTAAGAACTACTGCATAGTTAGACTGCACTGTGTTTCTACATTAAATCTTTATACATGATCATTGTTGAGCATGCGGGACTATACGGACCTAGACTTCTTTGTCTATTCTTTTCAATATTATTTTGACTGAATGTTGTGCTTTTGAAACTTAGGGCCGCTGGCATTGCAAAATGGATCTCGGGATCTATTTTTGTCAAGAGTTGGCATTGATTCTGTTGAAGTGTGTGTGCCTGCATTTGTGTGTAGTATGTGCACATAAAACAGAGTATATTACAATATTAGTGATGTACATGTGCAACCTTAATGACAAAGAAATATTAAAATGTACATAATATGCGAAATTAAGAGGCTAATGTATCAACAAATCCAGGGCTGGAAAGTAATGGTGGGTTTTGCAGTCTTAGAATCTGTAACAGTAAAGACAGTCCACAGGTATTTTTGGATTATTCCATATCAGGACTTTGATCTTATAATCTGGACTGTCTAGGAGATCTATGGAAGCAGGCTGTCTATCTTCTGATTTTTCCCTGTTCCCCTCGCCCGTGAGAAGGGTCTTTTCACATCAGCAGAGCTGAGATTAGAAGCCATGGATATCCAACTTGCCATGGTACTTTGTAGTGACATTCCAAACACTCCAGCCTAGCGTCAAGCCCTAAGGTAGAAATTCTACCTGGGTCTAACTCTATTTTCTTAGCATTTCAGAGCAGCCAAAATTTGGCAAATTATTACATATATTTATTTTGGAACCGGTTTTCTTTTAAGTTATTTAAAGAACTATAACAAAAGACTTTAGACTGCTTTCAATATCCTTTGTCTGCCTGATCAGGAAGACATTAAAGATCCCATGGTTCTATCAAAAAGAGAGGGAAGTTTTTCTTGATGTGCAGGCCAACAATCCACTCAATAAAATGTGTCATTCATTTCATGGCTGTTTGTGGGACATTGCTGTGTACAAATTGAATGCTGTGTTTGCCTAAAAGTACACAGTCACTAACCTTTGTAAAAGGTTTGCAAATTACAAAGTACAGAAGTGCTATCGTCTGGGTTGAACACCTTATCTAGCACTGACTTATGAACTGATTTTCAGTGTTGGTCACTGAAAAATATATGATTACTAGAAAAAATTGACCAGGAATCGATTTGCAGACTCAAAGATTAAAAGTAATAGTAACAGCTGGAAAAAGAGAAGCAGAAACATTGTCAATTGCCCCCAGTCTGTGAATTTAATAAATATAACACTTTTATTTTTCCACGAGAGATTTCAGAAAGTAGCTCGGAAATCGGGAGTAGACAGGACATTCAAATCGGGCAGCCAACAGTGGTTGCTTATACTTTGACAGGCATCACAAGGCACCAGAGTAAAGTGAGTGAAGCTGATGGGAGGATGGAAACACTGTCTGCTGTAGTATTTGCAGAGATTTCAAGAATGTGAAATATTTCACTGTAAAAATATGAGAGATTGGTACAAGAAAGCAAGAGATCAATATTCCTTAAAATTGTGCTAGAATGTCGTTCTATAAATAACCTAACCCCAAAGTGGATGTTTCATCAAGACTATTACCAAACCATATCCAGGTACAACTATGTGGACACTATGAGTCTAAAAGCATCTCAGAAGTTTGAAAAAAAATTAAATCGAAAAGAAATGAATACATTTATGGATATTCTTCCTAGGATACAATGGTGTTCAAAGATTTGGCTTTATTTTGCGGCAAACTGGATGCTATTTTAAAAAAAAATACAATTGACTTTATAGAGCACCTTGCACATCGGAAGGAGGTTTCAAAGTACTTAGCACTGTTGGATGCGTCCAAACTGTGTGGGGGGAGCTAAAGAGGGTGGGAGGGAAAAGTGCCCGAAAACGGGGTCAAAGAGGTACATTTTGAGACTATCCTGGTAAAAGCGTAGGGAGGGAGTGATGAGGGGAATGAGATTAATACAGATTGAACTTTGTAATTCATTATTTTCAAAATTTCTCCCGATCACTGTCTATGGTTCATAATTCATCTACAATTGTTGCAAGATGTGCAACGATGTCATTTTTTTTCTATCCTTGTGTAAATATATAGTGTTTGATCTCTATTCAGGAACTCCTCATTTATGGAATCGTATGCAGAAAGTTACTAGGGTGCAGAAAGTGACTTTGTACATTAAACCAAGGTTCTCTTGTGATAGGGGTCAGCGGACATTATTCAGAACTGTGCACAAAGAGCTCTGAACTCCTTTTTACCCGTGTTATACCAGGGGACTGTTTGATGCTGACACTGAAAGCAAAATTAGAAAAATGTCCTATTGTCTAGTCTTATCGTGTGTCATGCTAATTAGTATCAGGTGAAATTAAATTTGAATTTAAAATTCGAAGAGCATTGTTTACTAACTCTTCTGGGACTTTATACCATTTTACATGGAGAATAACAGAAAGTTAGAAGTAATTACAAAGCAGTAAACTAAGCGAGAGCTTCTGGGCAAAACGCTATGTGTCGACACTGTCTTGAATTTAGGAATGAGATATCTTGCCTTGTATCTGCTTTTAATAATGCGTGTAATCTTACGTACGTTTATCATTCAGATTTTAGTGCCAGAAATGGGCCTCTGTCAAGCAGTTCACTGTCATTGTACTCCATGGGATCCCTGTGGTGTAGAATTAACATTGCTGACTGCACTTGGTGATCATTTGCAGTTTCTATGTCTGTATGTTCTTGGAAGCCGCTCGAAACAATCTGCCACCCTTGGCAAAACCTCAGCGTGCCATCCCCTTCCTACCCCATAGCTTTAGCTTTATAAGAACAAAAAGAATCCCTGCATTTGATATAGTGCCTTATCATGTCGTCGAGACATCTCAAAGCGCTTCACAGGATATACTGTAAAGTGGATCGACTGTGCATTTTGTGGGCGAAACGCGGCAGCCAATTGCGCACAGCAGTGTCCCCACAAACAGTCGCGGATTGAGTGACCGAATTATTTTTAATACCCCGAGAAAAGCGATCTGGTTGTCGACTAACAGCTGGGTTCCTACTTACTGCTGGGAAAACCGAGGCATGTGGAGTAAGGAAACTTGCCCAACATTTCTCCCTGCCAGGTCCTCTTGAGTGCTCTAATCACTAAGCTACAGGACTCCACAGAGTTAAGTTAGTAAAATTGAAAGATTTGCCTAACACTGGGTACTGTGATACAATACAATTTACATTTATATAGTGTTTTTCGTGCTGGGAGTACGTCTCACAGACATTTGGAAAATAGATGTGCAATTGAGAAGGCTCCGTGTGTATGTGGTGAAATCACTATAATAGACATAATGCTCAGTGAGTCTTAATACAGTCGCTAAATTCTTTGCATCATTGTGGAGTGAACCTTTGGCATTGACCAGAGAGCTGTTGCAATCTTTAATATTTAAGCCTAATGATTGTTGGATGATGGCTTAACATGCATTATCTGTGACATGTCACACAGCTTGAGAAATATAATTATAATAATCTTTGATGCAGTGCCTTTTTACATCAAGTCGCCTTCACACTACCTCACAGGATTTTACAGTAGTGCGTGTGTATTTTTAGGTGAATGTCACATTCAATTTGCAGACAGCAATGTCCCACAAACAGCCTTGAAGTGAATGACCAATTTTACTTGGGATGGGGAGAGGATTGTTGGCCAGGACACCAGAAGAAACTCCTTTCTCTTTTGAATAGTGCCATAAATCTTCAATATCTAACTGAGTGAGCAGACAAGACCTTGGTTTAACATCTCATCCAAAGGACAACACCTCTGACAATGTAACACTTGAACACACAACCTTCTGACCCAGAGGTGAGAATGCTTGCACTGAACCAGGCTGACACTCAAACATGTACTAGATTCAGAACTACTCCACCGCAGATAGATCATTGATATTTGATCCATGCACACAGTACAAAAAAATGTTCTTCGCTGTCCAAGAATGAGCTAACTACAGTACTTTATCATCAGCATTATTGTTATGATAAAGCCTTAAAGCTATCATCGGGAAGAGTGTTCTGTTTTCCAAATCACATTTAACTTGAGATTTCATCTTTTGATCTTTTCAGTACGTTCTCTCAAAATTGGATTCAATAAACACCAAAGGCAGTTGAAAACATATGGGACATCTTAAGCCTGGACTCAATGTCTCTGAGTTACTTAATTCTGGAATGCAAACTAGTGAGTGCAACGAGAACCAGAAGCACTAATGCTTGTTACCTATAATGGTCCAAAATAATTTAGTGTCTTCTCCTTGATTTGCCAAATACAACAATATGTCATAACATTTGAAACTTTAAATCTAAATCCTTGCAGCTACCAAAATTTAGGCATGTTTTTGATGCAGTGCTCCACGTTTCACTGTGGGAATCTCAAATCTCAAAGGCTTTGAAAAGGTTGAAAAGGCTGAGCCAACCTAGGAAACCTGTCCATAACAGAATAGCTGAGACCACAATAACATTGTAAAGGGAATTAGATAAACATATGAAGAGGAATAATCTAAAATGGAATGGGGAACGGACAGGGAATTGGGAATAGAGAAGGCTTCTCCAGAAGAGGAGCTGGCATCAGAACAGGCTTGATGGATGGAATAGCTTCCTTCTATGCTGTAATTTCTATCATTCTATGACATTCCACGTATTTGCCTCTGGGACTGGAAGGACTCTGATGTGTAGTAAAACAGACGAGAGTAAAAGCTACTAATAGATTTCTTGCACTAAAGGAAATGTGCCACGTGACAGAGATACTGAATTATTTAGTGACAAAATAATTCCCTGCAGAGACAAAAGGCGTCTGTAACTCCATTGATGGAGTCTATGGATGTCAAATGAAAATCAGAGAAAGTCACTCACCGCATCGTAATGCCTAAAGCAGAGGCTGGGAAACTTCCATTCTTTCAAACCCCATTTTGCTATACCACAGACAGCAATAAAGGGTTGTTCACATAGTATGCTGATACCTTAATGCATCTGCGTCAAATCATTGCACATGAAATATACAAGGAAGAAAGTCCTTTCTCTACTTACTCTCTCCCTCAATCCCCTTCACTTCATATTTAGTCCTCATATCTTCCCGCCTGCTTTATCCTTTATGTTTCAGTGTAGGTCTAATGGGTTCATTAACTGCCACAAATATAAGTACCAAAAAAGGTAGTTGACAAAAGCATTTGGTTAGACACTTACTCGGTAAGAATCCAGAAGACTGCTTGAGCTCATATCAACTCACAGACGAGTGATGAAAAGCAAGCTTCTTTCAGGAGTCAAATGAAGGTCATTTGAATTGCAAATTAATATCTGATTGCATGTATAGCTCATTAAAATAGCGTGTTGTTTTAGCATCACATTGATTGACAGAGATGGATAGGAGTTAGCGGGCTTGCTCCTATTTTTTTTATTCTATTCCTCCATTCAAAACTAATGAGGCTGCAAACTGGACAAAAAGTCCCTTTGTCTCCATTTTGTTAAATCCTCACAATTGTGTTGAAGATCTGAACTGCATTCATAGAGGTAATGGAGAAGAAAGGCAACTGAGAACTTCACACACAGCTCTTAGGCTGGAGAGACCAAGTTTTTGGCAGTCTGTTTTTCTCAAAAACTAACATTCTCTCGGTTGTAAAGAGTCCACAGGCAGACGTGTTGTTGGCAGACTGTGGATCCGTTAAAATGTCTCTTTCACCGATTATCTTCCAAATAATAGTTTAGATTCTTCGCTCATTCCGACTCTGGCATCACACACCCACTTTTCTTCATTTCCAATCAACCATTACATCCTAATACATTTGCCACGTTGCATCAATGGAAGCAATGGAATAAAAGGAGTCTGTGTACATTGTAGCGTGTAAATCTGCGGTCGATCCCAGGCCTCATGGGAGAGCGAGCCTTTCACTTGTTTTGGACTTGTAGATGCACTGAAGGTTGTGGGACTCCCTGGCCACAAATCAGCTCAGCGTTGTTGATAATGACCCTCGTTGCTTCTCGCTGAATTCCAAGTTAGTCACTTGTTGAACGCGTCCAAATCATCGTGGCTGGAGCAAAGATCGAGTGGTTTCTTCAGTTTCCATTCTCTTCTCATCCTTTGTCTGCTCCTGAACATTCTGACACCCGTTGAGTTATGGTTGTAAGGCCATTAGCCTGATTGAGTACCTTGCCCAAGGCGACAATCTTTTCTGTGTTAATGTCTGCAAGCCATTTGACCACTGGAAGGATGACAGTTCTTACCAGGAGTTCACTCACTCACCACTTTCCAGCAAGGGAAACTGGGCAGTGATCAGTGGAGGAAACTCTTAACAAATTTTCCCCAAGACCAATTGGAACAGACCCTCCCCTTCCCCCAGTGGAGTTCAGGTAACTGAGCACAGATTATTATGGAAAGAAATCCTTGCATTTGATACCGCGCTTTATCACGTCTTCGGGATGTCTCAAAGCGCTTCGCGGAATATACTGTAAAGTGAATGGACGGTATATTTTGTGGGTGAAAACATTTTGTGGGCGAAAGGGATTATGGATTGAGCATTGGCACATTTCTCATCTACATTACTCGACATCAAATCAGGCGGCACGTTGAACACCTGATCTGTCAAGGAGTTCCAAGCATGAGTGATTTATATTTATTTATTTATTAGCTTAACCTTGAGTCCCACCTGCTATTACAAATGCAAGTATTATTATTATTATTATCTTGCACAGGGCAACTGCAGAGCAAATGTAATCCTTTAAAGTCTCTGGGTGCAAAATGGAAGTAAAGACAACAAACACAGCATTCTTTAGAAACTGTTTTATTCAACAGGCCATAATGTTAGTAAATGGAACATTTAGGATTCATTCCTAGAAAAATGACCAATAATAAATAATACTAGAACAACATCTTAAATTAATAACTATTATTCCATAGTCTTGGAGATATTAACACTTATGGAGTCCCGTAGGTCAGTGATTAGAGCACTCGTCTCGCGAGCGAGAGACCTGGGTTCGAACTCCTGGCATGGCGAAATCTTGGGCAAAGTTCCTTACTCCACGTGCCTCTGCTTACCGAGCAGAAAGTAGGAACCCGGTTGTTAGTCGACTGGCGGATCGCTTTTCCAAGGGTAATAATTCCTTTAAAAAAAACAATTATTTGGTCACTCAATCCACAACTGTTGTGGGACACTGCTGTTGTATTTCACACACAAAATATGCAGTCAATTCACTTTACAGTATATTCGGTGAAGTACTTTGAAATATCTCGAAGAGGTGATAAGGTGCTGTATCAAATGCAAGGATTATTATTATATCTCCATATTCTGCTATACAGTGGACGCTTAAGAGCAATTTCTGAAAGACATGAAAGTACCAATTATACACTTTAGATATGAACTTGTTTGAAATGACAGAGGAATTTGTACTTTCATTTTCAAGATTCTTTATTGAAGAAAATTACTATTAGTGTTTTGGTTTGTGAATACACCAAAATTGCTGAGATCATCATTTACTCTAATCAATTTCCTCTTCAGAATCATACCACAATGAAAACAGTTCATTAATATCCTGCTCACTTATATCTGGTAATATTAGAAGCCACACTGAGTGCAAACCTTTTTCATTCCATTAGCTTTCGCTCTGAATTTCTGAATGTGTATTAAAAATAAAAGGAGCAGTTACTTTTGGCATTCTCTCTAAAGATTATGAAACTTTATTTTTCATCTGTTTTAAATTTGATATCCCATTTAAGATTTCCATAATATTTCTTTGTTTCTGTCAGCACAATGTAGATTCTGTGTTCGGTGCATTGGATAAACATAATCTGCTGGCGTATCATAAGTGCAATGAGACGTATACATTTACATATGAATTGAAAAGGGCTTCGGTGAAGTCAGCAAGTTCATTTCTTGTTAGTTATAAATTGCATTGGACTCAGTAACTCAGACTGGAGCGACATCTTTGAAAGGGATCCAACTGAAAAGACCAAGTTATTAGATAAACAATTGTTTTAGCTTGTGCTGATTTGAAGAGGATGTCAATACTTATTTTAACCCTGACACTCCCATCATAACTTATATAATATATAATATAATAATTCTTGCATTTGATATAGCGCTTTTCACGTCTTCTAGACTTCTCAAAGCGCTTCACACGATCTGCTGTAAAGTGAATTGACTGCTGCGTGCGAATTGCGGCAGCCAATTGCGCACAGCAGTGTCCCACAAACAGTCGTGGATAGAAGTGACCAAATTATTATTGTTTTTCTTTTTCTTGAGGGATTATTATCAGGCGTGTGGAGTAAGGAAACTTGCCCAAGGTTTCGACCTACTGGGAATCGAACCCAGGTGTCTTGCTTATGAGGCGAGTGCTCTAACCACTGAGTTACAGGACTCCACAAAAAGGATTGCATCTTCTCCCTAATCCAGGCAGTTTTCTCCATTTATGCTGTGATATGGAAATAAAATCAAATAAAACTGAAACGTCATATTTTTAAGTTAATATGAACCCTATGGAATTAAAGCAGAAATTTTAATTGGAAATAAAAATGGAACTATAAATTCTTCTTGCCCTTGCCTTTGTTTCTTCCCCCCACCCCTTTTTACTTGTTTCCCATACCCTGTTGCATTTTTATAGTTGAACATTAATTTTACTTTGGCCCCCTACCACACTGAACCTATCCACTCCTGCATTTTTCCTCCAAAATAATTGCATGCATTTTAAGGATTTTTAAGAACTTTCAATCTTTCATTTCTGAGCTTCCCACCATCCATTTTGAGCCGAAAACAGTTTCGAAAGTGAGTCTTTATTGGCAGAAAATTGGTTTCAAGGGCCATTTTTTGCAAACAAATGGAAACCAGGCCATCAATGATTGACAGTGTCCTGGCAGGAATGTGGCCTGGTCAATCCTTGGCCAATTTTAACATGTGAAAACCAGAAAGTGAGCAGTATTTGTCTGTCTCTTTCACTTTTAAAACTATCCACGGGCTTCCTCTGCAACCTATTAAGCCTTAGCAACTTTCCAGCTCCCTCCACTCAGCGGGGACTGGCCTGCTCCATGTCCCCCGCCCTGCCTGCCCTAAACGTTAGCAGTTGGGCGTTCAGCCTTTCTACTCCCACCCTCTGGAACTCCATCTCGGAGTCCCTTTGACTCACCCATTCCCTTGCCATATTCAAGATCCGCCTCATGACCTTCCTCTTTGGTCATGCCTTCCATCATCCTCCCTTCCCCATTCAACAACAACAACAAGACTCCATTTATAGAGCGCCTTTCACGTCGGGAGGACGTCCCAAGGCGTTGGACAGTTGGGTCAGGAGCCGAGCCTTGGGCGGAAATGGTGAGGGGAGGGAAGGAAGGGGGCGAGGAGGGGGTAGAGAGTCGAGAGGGGAGCTGAAGGCACGGTCAATGAGAAAGGTCTTGAAACCGGCCTTGAAGGAGGAAAGGGAGGAAGCGGCGAAGGCACTGGGGGATAGAGTTCCAGAGCCTCGGGGCTGAGAGGCTGAAGGCCCGGCCACCGATGGTAGGGCGGTTGGGGCGGGGGATGTGGAGCAGACCGGAGCCAGAGGAACGGAGGGTACGGGCAGGTAGAGGTAGGGGGATAGTAGGTCGGAGAGGTAGGAGGAAGCGAGGCCGTGAATGGCCTTGTAGGTGAGGGTGAGGATCTTGAATTCGATCCTCTGGGGGATGGGGAGCCAGTGGAGGCGAGGAGGCGAGGGTGGGAGTGATGTGGTCGCGGTGTCTGGTGCGGGACAGTACACGAGCTGCAGAGTTCTGAATGACCTGCAGTGTGGAGGGAGGTGGCGGGAAGGCCGGCGAGGAGAGAGTTCCCATAGTCCAGCCTTGAGGTGATAAAGGCGTCGACCACAGTTTCAGCAGCGTGAGGGGTGAGGTAGTGCCGTAGTCTGGCGATGTTCCGGAGGTGATGGAAGGCGGTGCCAGTTGTGGCGCGGATATGAGGGAGAAAGGACAGCTCAGGGTCGAACAGAACCCCGAGGTTCCTGATGGCTTTGAGAGGTGGAGAGTGCGGCCTTGGATGCTGATGGTGTCAGCGCCTGAGGTGCGGAGGCGCTGACGTGAGCCAATCAGGAGGGCTTCGGTTTTACGCACGTTGAGCTGAAGAAAGTTGTCACTCGTCCAGGACTCGATGTCGGACAGACAGCTGTCAGGACATCGGTGGTCGTGGAGTTGAGGGTAGAGGAGGAAAGGTAGAGTTGGGTGTCATCCGCATACATGTGGAAGTTAACCCCATGTCTGCGGATGATGCGCATTCCCCTCGCGGCTCCATCCATCTTTCCGAGGGTTAAATAGACTCATTGCACTTTTAGCTTACTTACAACGTGTCACAGCATCTAACCTGTGGGAGCGGTGGGAGAGGGAGTGCTGCAGAGTCGCTGAGAATTTCAGCCGGTAACATTGGCAGTGTAAGAGTTTACCTTTTCCTGGTCGCCTGCTGACTTAATTGTAGCCAGGTTTCCGTGCACATCTGGTGTACCTTACAGACAGGGATTGGAAGGGAAGTTAGTCGGGGAACTTAGTCGTTAGGAGGTAACAAAGCCAGTCCCTGGAGGTTCTTGTATATGGAGAATGCATCAACTAACTAACCTGTGACTGGGCTGCCATTTGGATCCAGAGTCGAAATTCACTTGCCGCTATCTCTTGTGTCTTTGCCAACGTGAATTTATAATGGGAAACTCCTGTTGTTTTATAAGTAACACTTAGAAGTAAGCAGGATATCTTCCCTCCATATATAATAGCCTATGAAGGTGAGCTGTTTCCGTTATGGCTTTCCTTTCCTTGTGTGGGGATCCTTGAATGGATAATAGGCTGAACTATCTAGTGATGGTTTGATATATTTTTTATCATGCATTTTACTTATTGTTTTTTGTTTCAAAACTACTGGCAAATGCAGTTGAACAAAATACATTATGCAAAGCACGTTGCCCCTTTCAAAACAGTCCCAGGCAAAATACATTATCCAGAGTGTTGGGTATCCAAATTATGGATTAACTGGTACACAGTAGGATAGAGTTTTACGATAAAGTACTTTATTAAATGGTGCGTCCCATCTGGGACCATTTACATTCGGGGATCCAGTAAGGAAGTTAGCAGACAAGCAGGAGTAAGACAACAGATCATCGTTTCTACGGAGAAAAGATACAATGCTTTAAGATGAATTTCTACCCCATGCATCTGTACCCAATTGGGAATATTTGGCAGAGGAGTGTGTTTGCAAGTAAACCACTGACATATATAATTGTTTAAATGAGGTAGAGGTTTTTTTTCTAAATAACGCACACAACAGAAATGGTTTGTAAAATGTTTATCGGCACAGTAGGAGGGGTCTTGCCTCCAAATAACATGCCTGTATTCAGCTCTGCTCTTGTAAAGCAAACTAGGCACTGTGACAAGACCAAACTGGCTACATTGACACTATGGGGTAAACTTGATGTATTTCTTGTGTTTAATTACCACAAGGAATTGGTTAAGAAACAACAAATAACGTCACCCCACTTTGCAGTTATACATACCAGATCCTTCAGTTTTCCCTATAAACTTTGAACTGTTCACTTTGGCTAAATCAGCTTGAGTTTGAGACATTCAGTGCTATTAAGATTCCACACACTATGCAAGAAAATTATTTTGCATTTCTCGCTTGATCTGGCAGATAACTTCAATTCGTAATGTGCTTCTCGTAGCAGAAAATCTGAAATGCCTCAGCAAGCAGAATTAATAAAGTCGCAGTTATTTCACTTAATTTAGTGCCTTGACAATTTATTAGGTTTGAAAGAAAGTCGGCTAACACTACCAGAGAAGATGTGGTACTGAGAAATAACGTGTTATGAGCACGATTAACCTCATCCAAATCCTCACAAAGTATTGGTATTACAATGTTATAATAATATGCAATAATAATAATCCTTGCATTTGATGTAGCGCCTTATCACGTCTTCGAGACGTCTAAAGCGCATACAGAACGTACTGTAAAGTGAATTGACTGTATATATTGTGGGCGAAACGCGGCAGCAAATTGTGCACAGCAGTGTCCCGCCAACAGTCGTGGATTGAGTGAACAATTTATTATTAATTTTGCTAAGGGATTATTACCCTCGAAAATGTGACTAGTAACCGGGTCCTTATTTACTGCTTGGTAAACATAGGCGTGTGGAGTAAGGAAACTTCCCCAACATTTCGCCCTGTACAAGTGCAGAATGACTGGAGGCTGATCCTACTGTAGAGATGTATTTTTAAGGACTTTCTATTTAACAGGGCAATGCCCTGGGAGCTATTTATAGAGCATTGTCCTGTAACATTCCTGACTTAACACTGGCATCCTGTGTATCTGGTGACACAGACCTCTGGTGTTGAAAAGCGGTTTCCAGGTCATCCCTGCTGACTATTCCCGTGTACTGTGTATGTACCCTACACTTAAGGAGTGCTCTAATATAACTTCCTGTGCGCTAGGACTAGGCAAAGGAACATGGCTCTGAATTTAAAAATAAACAACAACAACAACAACAACAAGATTCCATTTATAAAGCGCCTTTCACGTCAGGAGGACGTCCCAAGGCGCTGCACAGTTGGGTCATGACCCGAGCATTGGGGGGAAATGGTCAGGGTGAGGGGAGGGAAGGGAGGGAGCGAGGAGGGGGGAAATGGTCAGGGTGAGGGGAGGGAAGGGAGGGAGCGAGGAGGGGGAAGAGAGTCGAGAGGGAGCTGAAGGCTCGGTCAAAGAGGATAAGCAAAGAGGACTTGATATTGATCTCTTCCCCATTGCCCCATGGACACTCTGAGGCTGAAGAGTTGCTTAAGATAAACTTAGCTGGCGTGGAGTCCGGTATCTCAGTGGTTAGAGCACTCGCCTCGCAAGAGAGAGACCTGGGTTCGATTCCCGGCAGGGTGAAATGTTGGGCGAGTTTCCTTACTCCACACGACTCTGTTAACCCAGCAGTAAGTAAGAACCCAATCGTTAGTTGATTGGTGGATCGCTTTTCTGGCAGTAATAATACCTTGAAAAAAAATAGTAATAAATTGGTCACTCAATCCACGACTGTTTGTGGGACGCTGCTGTGTGCAATTGGCTGCCTCCTTTCGCCCACAAAATATACAGTCAATTCACTTTACTTTATATTCTGTGAAGCACTTTGACACGTCTCGAAGACGTGATATGGTGCTATATCAAATGCAAGGATTATTATTATCAGTCACAACAATAACAACTTGCATTTGTAGAGCGCCATTCATGCAGGGTAGCGTCTTGGAGTGCTTAACGGTGGTAGAGCCCGACATTGAGTCAGGGGAAGGTGACTGTAGTAATAATAATAAATTGGTCACTCAATCCACAACTGTTTGTGGGACTGCTATGTGTAATTGTCTCCCGCGTTTCGCCCAAAAATATACGCTTACTACACTTCACAGTATATTCTGTGAAGCCCTTTGAGACGTCTCAAAGATGTGATAAGGTGTTCTATCAAATGCAAAGATTATTATTATATTATTATTACGTCTTCGAGTGTCTCAAAGCACTTCCAAGAATATATTGTAAAGTGGAGTGACTGTTTATTTTGTGGGTGAAACACGGCAGTCAATTACGCACAGCAGTGTCCCACAAACAGTCGTATATAAATGCGTATTGGTTTCTATCACAGTTGAGATCCTGGAGGTGAACTCTCTAACTCTCAGTCTAACAGCCCTGATCTAAAGGTGAATCCATCACCAGTGATTGAAGACACAAATTTTTTTCCAATATCTGTAGTAAATCAGGAAGCAAATTGTTCTCATTCTTATTTTGAGAGCAGAAGACAACCTTTTTGACCTCATTTTATCAAAGGACCAACCTTGAATACTGTTGATAAATGTTATTATCTCAGACTTATTTATGATGTATGGAAAAATGTCTCTCACCTGCCAAAAGCAGGGTCATGCTTGCAAGCTACCTACAGGGGAATAAAAAACACACTACCTATTATAAATAATAACATAAGTCTGGAATATGATATGGTGCTTTATCACATTGTCAAGGTCTTTCAAAGCACGTCACATAACTTTACTGTGAAGCATAGTGACAGTGTATTTGTAGACAAGCACAGCAGCCCATTTGCACACAGCAATGTGCCTACAAACAGTAATGTAGTGAATGACAAATTTTATTTGGGCATTCTTTTACTTTCTAAAAGGCAAGGCCATCCAGTCATCCCTGGTGACCATCGAGAGGGAATGTTTTCCATTTTATTCCAAACTGTAGAAGTGTCTACTCCAAAATATTTGATGTCTCATGATGATTAGAGTAGTTGGGGTCTGATTTGCAATGGGGGAAAAGAGGGGAATGCAACATATGATGTAACAATTATCATATCCATCCAAAAAATCCTGATAAAAAGCTAAAAGTAATAAATAATTATTGTAATTATTGACAGGCCATGACGGTGAAGCCCACCACCCCATCTTTTCCAATATTGCCGCTTCCCCAATGGTGCCGAGACCCATGTCACCTGAAATCATCTCCTCACTACTTCCATTCTCATGCACCTGAAACTAGATAGAAACTGCCATCCAACCCTTGAGACAAAGGGCCTTTAATATCCAAAGCACAGACTATGAGGTCAAAGTCTTTGATGTAAAGAACGGCTAAAGAAGGCTTGAAAAGAAGGCTTGAATGTAAAACCCTCTGATCCAGCACAAGAATTCTACCAGCTGAGCAATGCTGACAGCTTAATAAATTCTAATTTTATTTTACTTAAAGCCATTTGACTTTTATTAATCATTAGAGACCTGGATGAGGCACAATCACGGAGTAGCTTCTGTTTAGCTTCATGTTGCTCTTTGGCTGGTAACATGAAGACAGTCGTAGGTTGCCTCTCTCAAAGCTTTTAATCACTCTTTAGGTTGGGTCAATCCTTGTCCATTTATATTCCCACTGGTGTTGGATACACTTTGAGAAAATAAAGTCCAATTAACTGGGACCAATGAAAGGGGATCAGGAGGTAGGAAGCAGGAAGCAAGGAAAACTGACTAAAGAGTTTTTAGTTGGATTGTTTGATTTGTAATTTCTGAGCTGAGAATAAAATAGTTTTCTACACATAGAGTGTTGAGAAAATAACAACTGGGACATTCAGTGCGGTCATCCCAGAGGGAATTGTGCTCTTTGGATCTCAAAGAATAAATATAAAAGGCTATGGGGCAAAAGCAGAAGCGTTGGGACAAAATGGATTGCTCTTCGATAGAATCACCAGAAACAAACATTTTTTGTTTCCCGCACAAAATATACAGTCAATTCACTTTACAGTATATTCTGTGAAGCGCTTTGAGATGTCTCGGAAGACATGATAAGGTACTATATCAAATGCAAGGATTATTATATACTTATAAACAATGGTGGACCTCCTAATGTGCTGTAAATTATACTGGATATAATCAGTGTAAGATAATTTGGGTTTTTCAGTTGGTTTTTGCTGCCTCCATTATTCGGAAGTTAAGGCTGGGGAATGGTACATGTTTGGAAACCCATGTGATAGTTTGTTGCTGAGTGGAGTTAAATAAAATAATAATTTAGCTGTCAGCATTACTCAGCTGGTAGAATTCTTGTGCTGGGTCAGAGGGTTTAATGTTCAAGCCTACATCAAGGATTTTGACCTCCTGGTCTGTGCTTTGGATGTTATAGGTCCTTTATAAACTGCAAGTACTATTATTATCATAATTTCTGAAGCAAGAATTTAAGAGTTCTTTTGCTGAGTGGTTTGAGGGCTTGGTGTGCTGTAGAATATATGATTGAACACTCCAACAATCATTCTTTAGTGTATGCACTGGGCTGGAAATATCATTACTTTTCATTTGTACCTGCTTTTTTTTACACACAATTCTGTAACGTAATACTACCTTTTAATGATGGCAAATTTTTGAGGAACATTTATTTTGGTGCTCAGAACAAAATGATAATTCCGCTATGGAACTCAATCATGTGGTACAATAGTTAACTTGCAATAGTCAACTGTAGTTCCTTGCAAAGATAAAGTTACTTGGTTCAACATGCCACAATTACCATAACAAGGTTTTCTCCATTCTGCCTTCAGCCATGGGCCTTGTCCTCGGATGAAATGATTGATCATTCCTAAAGTTTTCAGTCAAGAAAGAAACCAGTGAAAATTTGATGTCCCAAGGTAAGCCTTTACAGGTACTAGCGGAAACCTTGCAGTGTTAACTGAAGCTAGTACCACCTTATTCTCTTTTGAGGTTTTTCAACATGATGCAGATAACATGTGGGTTATTAAAAATATCTTACCTTTGCTACAGTGGTGTCCTGCAGCTTAGTGGATAGAACTCTCGCCTCGCAAGAGAGCGGATCTGGGTTCAATTCCCGGTGGGGCCAAATTTTGGGCAAGTTTTCTTACTCCACACACCTCTGTTTACCAAGCAGTAAGTAGGAACCTGATTGTCAGTCGATTGGTAGATTGCATTTCTGGGGGGAAGAATTCCTTGCAAAAAAACCATAATAATAATAATAAATAGGTCACTCAATCCACGACTGTTTGTGGGACGTGCTGTGCGCAATTGGCTGCCGCGTTTAGCCCACAAAATATACAGTCAATTCACTTTACAGTATATTCTGTGAAGCGCTTTGAGAAGTCTCAAAGATGTGATAAGGCATTATATCAAATCCAATGATTATTATTATTATCATGTGTGAAGGGCACTATAATAAGTGTAAGTTGTTATTTCATGGATGGTTGTCTGTATTGGAATCCGTTGTTTTTCTTGAGGTGCTCCCGGCGTGAAGAAACAAATGTTATTTGTTGTTGTTGTGTTGTCCAGAAGAATATAGTGATTCCTGTGACCCCCTTCTTTTTATCCTGACCTTGGAGCTCATTGCGGACCTCAATCCATGTACGTTATGGCAACCCTTGGATTGAACAGTAGAATTTTACGAAGCATACCGCGACTTTTCAGAACATTAAAGTGTTGCCATTAATAATTCAGGTTATGCAACAGTCAGCAGCAATGCTCAGAATTCAATTAATAACATGTTTGAGAACCTGTCTGGAGACTCGTGTTCTGGAAATATAAAGGATATCTTGTACCTCCAGTGTTCATGAGTTATAAGCCTTTCACAAACACAAAAGACCTGCTGTAAAGCACGGTCTCCAGTGAGACATCCCCTAATATACTTTATGGATGATTTAGGAGCCAAGCTATCAGTTATCGATTCATTCAGTAAACAAAGAATCACTTGTCACACAGTACAATAACTAGATTGAAGCAATGAGAGAAATTGAACCAGTCTACAATTTTAATTTTAATGATTTGGTTGTAAATCACAAAGATCCCCAGGGAATGGATAGTAGCGCTCTAAATAGTAACTTCAAAAAGTAGCATTTGTTTTACACATACTGAGATCTTTCAGAGCGAGCCTGAACCAAACTTTTGTGACATAAGAGGCCCAAGAGGCAGGGAAGAGGAGAGCATCAAGGTTGATCCCCAGTATTACAGAGATGAGCTATGTCACATGTCCCCTTAACTATACAGACCACCTAAGCAGGAGACACTGACTAAAAAAAACTTTTGCGCACATGTGTTAGGTATGTGAGTCAAATAAGCTTACGGGCAACTTTACGTGTACCCGCCGACAGGGTTGTTTTTGGCCAGTAAGGAAGCTAAGCCTTCAGAATGTTTGCATTATACAGTAAGGATTAGGATTAGAAAGGTCTGAAAAGTCTTCATCTTTGCTACTTACAGTTTCACAGTTAAGACATCTGGTTTCATTTGTTAATGTTCCTTGAAGCATCTCACGGAACAAGGTAGGTTTCGGGCATGGCATTCGCATTGCTATTGCCATGATGTTGCAGAGATAGGAAAAAGTTAGGGAGACAAACGGAGAGAGCGGCACAGAGACAAACAAGCAGAGAGACTCGCAGAGACAGAGATGCTCAGCAAAAAAAAAGGCAGAGTGAAAGTGAAAGGGTCGGCGAGAGAGGTAGTCAGCGGGAACATGGAAGAGACAAAGAAAGCCGGCACAATATGGAACTTAGTAACGCTGTAACTCCTGATAGAACATTTTTCTGTTAACGCAGTTGCCAATCTACTTTTGTGTGATGTCTGATTTCCGCCATGTCTGCTTATCTGCAATGTCGTGGTCCCAGTTAGTGCAGATAATTAACTCTCTACTCACAATGACCCATGGCAACTACACTGCGATGTGTTCTACTTCTGAAGCAAAGTTCTCATGGATAACAAAACCTCTAATGTTTTTGTTCCGAAGAAACATCAATTACATCCCTTCATCACCGAATTAAGCTGTAACATTACGAATCAAATAGACAACAACGACAACTTGCGGTTAGAGTACTCGCCTCGCAAGTGAGAGACCTGGGTTCGATTCCCGGCAGGTCAGGGCGAAACCTTGAGCAAGTTTCCTTACTCCACGCGCCTGATAATAATCCCTCAAAAAAAAATAATAAATTGGTAACTTCATTCCATGACTGTTTGTGGGACACTGCTGTGTGCAATCGGCTGCCGCGTTTCGCCCTCAAATATACAGTCAATTCACTTTACATTCTGTGAATGTGAGTGTATTCTGTGAAGCGCTTTGAGATGTCTAGAAGATATGAAAAGCACTATATCAAATGCAAGGATTATTATTATTATTATTGTATAGCGCCCTCTATACGGGGTAGGATCTCAGAGAGCTTATATAACAACCGGTTGTCGTGCGAGATTCAAATTCAATCGAAAGCTGCTCACACTCTGTTCCTCCCTCTGCCCCACTGTTTTCCCCTTGATTCCAAAAAGAACGACATGAAAATGATTTATTCACAGGCTTTCGTATGTCGAAAACAAACGGGCAAGGCTAAACCTCAAAAACAAAACAAAATCACATTGGGGAAATTTTGTTTTGGCAATTTTCTTCATTAAAAAGTCATGGAAACTTGAAGTCTTTGCACTCCACGAGCGATGTGACAGAGAATGCGATTGAAGGGGTTGCCCTGTGTGCACTGTGGCTACCAGTCAATCGCCTACAGGATCTCTTGACTGCTCCAGTCATCTGCCACCACGATCTCCCTGCTCTCGGGCCGGGACAGCTGATAGACATCACTGAAATATGTGGGAAACAAATTTATTTTCCACATGGCCTGGAAAGTTCTCACACTCCCATAATTTAACCGAAGAACACAGAATTGCTCAAAGTCTCCAAAAATTGGAAGAATGCATCTTAACAGCCGACTGAAATAACACTGAAACTGACCAACGTTGCGGCCTGGGGGAAGGGAGGTGGTGGGCGGGGGAGGGGGGGGGGGAAATAAAAAATAGCCGGCAGCTCCCTCACATCTGGTGCTGTATAAGTCGGGTCGGTGTCAAGTCCCAGGCAATATGTTCTTGTAAACTGCGTGTGATGTAATCTACACCCGCCGTAGTGGAGGAGGTGATGTCTGAGAGAAGCACAAGCTGTGCTGCTGATGGAAGAGATGGTATTCATTTGCCCCCGAGGATTACAGATGGATACAGCAGCTTTGTAACTGGTGTACGTCCCCCGTACTAATAGTGAACGTTTCCCACGTGCTGCCCGTTGCGACGGGCGCTGAATGCAAAAAGCTGCGTCTGCTTTTTACATGGTTAGCACAAGCTGCAAATTGGACCCCTGTGTGGTGTGTAGGTAATAAGATACAGTTCAGCTTCAGAGTAGAAATTACGTAGGAAGGGGGTAGGGGATTGGGGGCTTTATGCCAGATGGTTGTTTGCTACCAAATCTAACCCAGGGATTAGCCTTATTAATTTGTGCACAGAAATCATGTGACTATTGCGGTATTAACTGGGTGTTAAAAAAAAGAACAATAAGTAAAGTACACTTAATAAAAGTAAACCATGGCTGTAACTCTCTTGTGCGTGAGATGAGATTAAAGAAAAACATTCGCAAAGAATTGGTATTGCCTCATAAAATAGCCCATTTCAAAATATTTGTTTTGTTACTAATAGACTCTTAAGAAGTAGTACTGAAATAAGATAAGCATTAAACACAAACTAATTCCTAATAAATATATCAATATATATGTATATTATTTATATATAATAATTATTTGGGGAGGTAAAAACTGGAACCTGTGATGTGTGCGATCACATTAGAGTGCGGTTAGTAAAGAGTTAGTGGAGTGTTTATAAATAGAAAGTACATTAGTGCGTTGTTATTAGAGAGTACATTAGAATGCGTTTTAAAGAGTACATTAGTGTGTTTCGTATTAGAGAGTACATTAATATGTTTGTTAGTAGAGTACATTAGAGTGTGTGTTAGTAGCGAGTACATTAGAGTGTGTTAGTAGTGAGGACATCAGAGTGTGTTAATAATGGTACATTAGAGTGTGTTGGAAGAGAGTACATTAGAGTGTGTGATAGTAGAGATCTGTTAATAATAATTCATAATAATAATCATCCTTGTGTTTGATATAATGTCTTGCATGTTAGGAGGATGTCTCAAAGTGCTTCAAACATTTACTGTAGGCAGTCGCAGCAGGGAATTAGCACACAGCATTATCCCAGGGATAGCCATGGAGTGAATGACCAATTTTAATTGGGGGATTGTTGGCCAGGACATTGGGAGAAACTCCCTTTTTTTNCTCAAACGGTACCATGGGATCATTGACACCCACCTGGACAAGCCGACAATGCTTCGGTTTGATGTCTCGTCTGAAGGATAGCACCTCCAGCAATGTCACAAAAGTTCAAAGTTCCTGACATGGGGCAGGAATCCATGATCTTCTGACTCAGAGGTGAGAGTGTTAGCAAGTGGCACACAGCCAGGCATGCAATTTGTCGACAAAACATTCAGAGTTAAGACACTATCACATTAATCCGAACCTTAACGTTGTACTCTGAAAGCCTTCCATCAAATGGGCAGGCAACAGCTTGGCCGCTCTTCTGGTCAGGTCAATAAATGAAAACATTGAATCAGTTGCATTTTTCATCACTGTGCCAATCAACACATTACAGGTCACAGCTTTTTAAAGTAATAAATCTGAACAATTTCTTCCTGAATTGCAGAATAATGACAGGTTCTGTTTTGCCAGCATGTCCTTGACTATAAATGACTCATGTTGTCTTTTGTTATTTATTGCTACTTAATTAGCACAGGCAAGACCCCACAAAGGTGTGAATCCATTCCCTGAATTTTCTCTGCATGGAAGCAAAATCCTGTTCCCGAAAATCCTGCAGGGTAAAATCCTGAAACTACTGGTATTTTAAACAACAACAACAACTTGCATTTATATGACGCCTTTCACATGAGGAGCGTCACCGAGCATTTAACAGCGGAGTGGTATGGTGTGGCTACCAAGCTGGAAGGAGAGGGGAGGTGACTGAAGCAAATGTGGCGGGCACTGGAGTGGGGTGTGAGCAGATCGGAGAGATAGGGAGGTGGCGGTGTGTGAAGTGGTTTGAAAGTAAGAGTGATGATCTCGAATTCTGCAACTGAGAGATAGTGGAGCCTGGCCAAGAACTGGGGCGATGGGTGGTGGGGGGGGAGCCTGATATGGGTCAAGACACTGGCGGCAGAGTTTTGAATTTTAATGGCGGAGCTGGGGAGACTGACATGAAGCGCATTAGAAAAATCAAGGCAGGAGGGTGATGAAAGCATGAAATCAGGGTAAGGGCAGCTTTTGAAGTAAGATAGGATCGAAGGCAGAGATGGAGGAAGGCAGTCCTGTTGGGATGTGGGGTAGGAAGGATGTGAGGATGGGGAAAAAATATAATTTTTCTAGACACTATGAATTTTCATACAGAATCATTATATTTTATTTTCTCAGCGTCATAATGAGACGTTATTTTGTTATTTTGAACGAGTGTCTGGTGCCGTAATTTAGCTTCGACATCAGGCTAAGCTGCTATCCTAGGAAAGGAGTACGTGGATTACGTGGAATCTCTACCTTCCGTCTGTTTAAAGCTCAAAAATCTAAATTTTATTTACCAGAAGATCACAAGATTTGTTTGGATGAAGAAGGTCGTTTAGCCCATCTGCAGAATTATCACCCTTTCATCCTCCCACCGCAACATTGAGTTGCTTTTTAAATGACTCCAGTTTCCTGGCTTCAACCACCCTTCCTGCCAACTTGTTCCAGTCGTGAATTACCTTATCATTTCTTTCCCATACTCTATGAATCAAGTTGTCAAAAGGACAAAACTGTCCCTATTCTTTTTGAATACTCCACAGGATGTTACAATTTATTTTGGTCAGCCGGGTGTGTGGCAAGTGCAGAAAACCATTACTATGCTTAAAAGTATCCAAAACAGACTTAGGGTAGGGTGGTCCTAACTGGACAAGCAGCGGGAAAGGTTGCCAGGCAGCAGTATCAATGGTTTTAGCTGGTTAGACTCCAGCGGTTACCTCAACGCACACTCTGGGGTCCTCAAGCCTCGACTCTTGCCAACCTGTACCTAATACTTTCCAGAATTAGGTAAGCGGGATGTGTCCCTCCAGGGAGAGAATGCGCATTCCATTCCAACCAACTATCTCTGGGATTTCCACGTGTAGGTGGGATGCATGGAAACCTCAGCTTGGTTTGGATACTCATAAGCACGGTGATGGATTTCCACATGTGTCAGGCACACGGCTGACAAAAAATAAAAAAATCTCTCCTTTCAGAAATCATATTTAAATCCCTCCCATGTCTTGCTCTGTGTGCTCACACTCTCGTGAAGCACTTTTGAAATGTTTTCTGTGCATGAATGATACAAAGCAAACATTTCAAAGTGCTTCACATTGAGTAAATGCAAGTTGTTGTTCGGGGAAATCCCAAACAGGGACCTGATGCTTTCCTCCAGGGAAGTGGGAACCCAGAAAACAAATTCGTGGGAATGTCACCTCACCCCAAGCCATTCAACATCCAGGGAACTGGTTAAACAAATAGAAAGTCATACTCTTTTCACTGTTTCACACACACCTGGGGCTTGCACATTTTAAGTTAAGAGGTTGTGTGTTCAAGTACCACTCTGGGATTTAAGCTCACAGTCTCGGCTGACAATGCACTAAGTGTGCTGTGTTTTGGATAAGGCCTCAAAACAGATTCCTTCATGCCTGTTCATCAGGTGAACCTTAAAGATCCTATGACCCCTACTTTAAAAGCTGAAGGAGTTTTTCCTGGTCATCAGTCCTCCACACAAATTGATCATTCACCAAATGTTTGGTGGGGGATGGTGCTGTAGGCAAAATAGCTGCCTTGTTTGCTGGGAAAACAAGTTACTACACATGAGAATAATTACTCTCTTCTCACTAACGGAAGCAGGGCACTGAAGCAGGTTCTAACACCCCTCTCGTAATTCCCACCTCCATCCCTGTGTACATTGGAATTCTTAATGCAACTCACCCCTATTTTCCACTGCTCTGTTCAAACATTGGCAAGTTGCTGAAAATGAGTCTTTCTAATAGTCTATCACTTAATAAATCTTTTAGTGTTTCTTCACAAGTAATTTGAATCTGAGAACATTCTCAGGAATTAGTTCATGACAAACGAATGTCTGTGGTATTATTTCTTTGTATGTAAAAAGAAAACTCTCAATCTTATAGCATGTATTGAATTTCAATTTGTATTAAACTCCCTTGAGCCAACAGCTGCTCAGGAGCAGTCAAATAACAAAAATGTGCTTTCACGACTGCCCATGAGGTTCGCAAGGTGATACTCAATCTGATTCCTGCCCTCCAATGCTATGCAGCTTGTTCTTTTGCCAGCTGACATGCTAATATAATAATATTCCTTGCATTTGATATAGCGCCTTATCACGTCTTCAAGACGTCTCAAAGCACTTCACAGAATATACTGTAAAGTGAATTCACTGTATTTTTTGCGGGTGAAACGCGGCGGTCAATTGCCAACAGGAGTGTTCTACAAACAATCGTAGATTGGAGTGACCAATTTTTATGTCAGCTGTCAATGTTAACCTTTTCTTTCAAAATAATTTATAGTTGGAGCAAACAAAGCTTGTGACAGTTGATGTGATAAATATCAAATAAGCGAAAAAGTAATCAAAAACAGCTTGTAATTAACACTGTTCACTGATGGAAGCACCTCCTTCCCCTGAGCAATAAGAGCTATTGACTGAGTTATCATTGGGGCTCGTGATAATTAGCACATCACAAGTCATATTTTTCACCCATAGTAAAAGTGAAAGAGAACCTGTCCATCGAGACTGCTCCATTGTCTAATCACGTCACGGCAGATCTTTTAATCCAAGTTCCACATTTTTTCACTGTCATCCTTTAAAACCCTTTAAAAACAAGTATCTCCCTTTGAAACATACCAATTGATATCACATGTATGGCTTTCTGGGGCAGTGCATTCAACATTCTTTCAACCCTTTCTCTGTGTGATACGTTTCCTGATCTCACTTGCAAGCCAAAGCCGAAATGGATAGAGTGTTCCTAGCTGGGCCACAGTGGGCTGAATGACAAGCTATGCGGTTTGAGCTGATTATACTCCAGAAACACCGCAACAAACACCCTGGGGTCAACGGGCCTTGGCATTTGCCAACCCGTGCTTAATGCTCTTTGTGATTAGGAAACAGCTCCTCCGGTTCCTCTATTGAGAGAGTAGACATTCCATGCTAACCACTGAAATTTCCATGTGCTGGTGTAATGGGTGTGCGGAACTGTTAGTCTGGTTTTGGATACTCGGAAACATGCTAATAGATTTCTGCATTTATCAAACACCTGATTGATCCCCCAAAAGTGAGTTTGCCGTGAGCCCCAGTGCTTATATTGATGGAATTACTATTGTACTCAAAAATGGTTGAACATGACATTATTATTATTTGATTCTATTTCAAGAAAATTGAAGTACAGAACACTCAATTTGTTCCGAAATCAAAACATTTGGTGAAGACATTATCTAATTGAATTGTAGACTTCTGAAAACATGACTAAGAATTCAGTGTTGATCTTTGCTCTATTGTTAATGTCAGCCACAAAGTATGATTTATATTTTCGCAAGTGAGATGCAGCAGAAAGCTCCCAGAGGATAAATTCATTGTATAAGCAGCAACAGTGGCACAAGAGAAAATATAAATTGCATCACATAGATGGTCATGACATAGTCTCTATATATTACAGAGATACAAAATCTTTGTAACACATTTATTAAGGACTAATTTATACAAAGTATGACATTGAAAGTGGCTTAGATGCATCACAACAATCAGAGTGAAAGCATTAACCATTAGAGCTAATGGCATGAAGTTAGTTTTTAGTTTGTTGTTAATTCAAAAAATATTTACATCCTTTTTAATGTGCGCTGTAGCATAACTGTGCATTAATCCTTGCTCACACCCCACTTCTCTACCCTGCCCCTCTGTTCAGCTGGCTCAGGACTTCTGTATGTCCCTCGACCGCTCTGTTTCACCAGAAACAAACATCAATTGGCCCTGCTTTTAGCCACTATACCCTGAAACTCTGAAATTCCCGCCTTAATCTCTCCGCCTTGCTCCCTCTTTGCTCTATCTTCAAATTGCATCTGAAGATCTTCCTCTTTGACTCTGCCTATGGTCATCTCCCCTCTCTCCCTGGCTCAGCATCAAACTCCGACACAGTCAAGCACTGTTAAGCAACAAATGCTTCTAGTTGATTAGCTCATTATCAATTGGTTCACTAATATGAACCTTCCCTCCTCACACTCAATCGCAATATTTCAGCCTAAAGACAGATACACTGTGCATTACGTTGCCAGTTAGTGGAGAGCAGTCGTGGAGTGTTGGTTAGTGGAGTGACAGCAAATTCAATGTTCTGATTAGTTGGATTGCTAGTTTGCAGCATATCAGTGGTTAGGGCAGTCAGTGGTTAGAGCACTCGCCTCGCAAACGAGAGACCTGGGTTCGATTCCCGGTAGGGAAAATGTTGGGCAAGTTTCCTTACTCCACACACCTCTAGTTTACCTCACAGTGAGTAGGAACCTGTTTGTTAGTCAATTAGTGCATCGCTTTTCCAGTGGTAATAATTTCTTCAAATAAAAAATAAATAAATTAGTCACTTAATCCACGACTGTTTATGGGACGCTGCTGTGCGCAACGGTTGCCGCATTTCGCCCACAAAATATACAATCAATTCACTTTACAGTATATTCTATGAAGCTCTTTGTGACGTCTCGAAGATGTGGTAAGGTGCTATATCAAACACAAGGATTACTTTTTTTTATTTTATCATCTTAAATCAACGTCAGAATTAGGCCACGGGGCTGGGTGGACAATACACAGTCCAACCATTATAATGGAATTAGGGGAGAGGGGAGAATGTAGGCCTGCAACTACTCGGTAATTAAGACATCAGCTGAATGCATTTTTTAACAATGTGTTTGACACATGTCTCAATTTTCATCCTTCTGTGTAAATGTAATTGTAATTGTAAAATACATTGGCTCCAGTCAGGCCAAATTCTGGATGTGTAAATTTAAACATTACAAAAGAATACCACATGTGGCATTGCACTGGAGACTGAAAATGCTCCATTACCTGGTACTTAATATTTTCAATATAAAATGTCCTTCATCCAACAAGGAATGATGAACTGACAAGGAAGTGATGAAAATCAATGGATTTAGTTTGCAAGTCTTCAAATAAAAAGTTCTAAAAGGTACATGAGCTGTACATGGAACAAAATACTGTCGACCTGCAACATGTCATGGTAACTTTATTTTCACTTTCTTCGCGGACTCCAGGTCAAGCAAACTTTTATTCAACATTTTTACTGTGTGCTCTATTATTCCACCTCATATTCATAAATAAAGGAGAGGCAAGGGAACTAATAAACACAAAACTTTCCTTTTTGATACTATTTATTATGATAAATATTGACAGCAGTGGTAACATACTTTGTTTAAGCTTTAGAAACATTGGGGTCAAATTAGCCGTTCGGCTAATATTTATGGTCCAGAGGCACATTGGACCCTGTAGCTCAGTGATTAGAGCGCTCACCTCACAAGTGAGAGACCTGGATTCGATTCAAGGCAAGGCGAAATGTTCGGCAAGTTTCCTTACTCCACACGTCATTTTTTACCTAGCAGTAAGTACGAACCCGATTGTTAGTCGATCAGTTCACTTTTCCTGGGGTAATAATATCTTCAAAAAAATAATAATAATAAATTGGTCACTTCAATCCACGACTGTTTGTGGGACACTGCTGTGCCCACTTGGCTGCCGGGTTTCGCCCACAAAATATACAGTCAATTTACTGTACAGTATATTCTGTGAAGCGCTTTAAAACATCTCCAAGATGTGATAAAGTGCTATATCAAATGCAAGGATTATTATTGTTATTATTTATTACTATTATTGCTGCCAGTGACAAAATCCAGAAAACTGGATCCAGAGAGTTGAGCTTCCAGCTTGAAGACTGCCCACTTTCTGATAATGAGTCTGATACCCGTTGTGCCAGCTTGGCTCAGTCGGCAGCACTCCTGCCTCTGAGTCTGAAGGTTGTGGGTTGAAACCCAGCATTCGAACTTCGAACTCACAATCGAGGCTGACCACCCAGTAATAATAATAATAATAATAATAATCCTTGCATTTGACATAGCGCCTTATCATGTCTTCGAGACGTCTCACAGGATATACTGTGAAGTGAATTGACTGTATATTTTGTGGGCGAAACGTTAATGTGGATGAGACATTAGAACAGAATCTGCCTGTTCAGGTGGATGTTAAGCTTCCCATGGTACTATTGGAAAATAGAAGGGAGTTTCTCCTGGTGTCCTGGCTAAAGACCTTCCTTTTGGATCGCGCTTACAGTCATCTACCTCCTCCCTCTCCCCCTTGGCTCATTGTCAGACTCCGCCACAGCTCCAGGACGCTACCCCACGTGAGGAGGTTGTTGTTAAAAGAAGTTGCTATTTGTCCATCTTTGTCTTGGTGATGTCTGCACACCATTCTGTAAACCAGGGCTGTTTATTGTTACATCCCATAGCTGAAGCAGCTTGGTGCAGGAAGTCCATTGGAATAATGATTGTTTCCTGCAACAGTTTCAAAACCATTGCGTTCACTTAGAATAAGTGCAGGATTGGCTCAGCGGAATCGTTAGGATTTCGCTCTTCAATTTACATTTCCCGAGCATATTATCGATATTCAAATTTAAAAATTATTTGCAGTAAGAAGGTACCAAAGACATCTGTGCATCTTTATTACTGTTACATTTGGTGCTGATTTTAATCGAACAGTAAACGTGCAAAATCAGACAGGTAAAAATTGCTGGGATCTGTCAGCAGTCTGAAGTTAACATTTACATTTAATCGTCAACCACTGTTTTATAATTTTGCTAACCCTATTAAAAACAAACCTGCAAAACAAGACATAATCGTCTTGTCGGGCTTGTTATTGGTTTATTTTTGTTGAATACCGAAATATAATATTTTAATTAATTGATTAATTTAGAAACTTGAACTTTATTAAAACCAATATACAATGTCAGGTAACACAAGGCAGATTCCACTCTCTTCCCGTTCACGGCAGGGTGAAACATTGAGCACATTGGGCAAGTTTCCTTACTACACATACACACATCTCTGTTTACCTACCAGTAAGTTGGAAGCCAAAGTTTGTTAGTTGATTGGCGGATCACTTTTCCGGGGTTAATAATCCCTTCAAAAAATAATCAACAATAAATAATAAAAATAATTTGATCACTCAATCCACGGCTGTTTGTGGGACACTGTCGTGCGCAATTGGCTGCCGAGTTTCGCCCACAAAACATTCACTTTACAGTGTATTCTGTGAAGCTCGTTGAGACGTCGAGAGACATGTTAATGCGCTACATCAAATGCAAGGATTATTACCGTTGTTATTATATCAAATGCAAATATTACTATTTATTAAGTTATTTTCTGAAAAAGTTGTCAGGCTTTGGAATGATTTATCTGGGGTGTCTGCTCGAGTAGTGTTAATTGGGACATTTAAAAATAATTGGACAAGCACAGGGAGTTAGGATTATGAGGAATGGCCTATTTAAAGGAGCAAACACAATTACAACAACAACAAAATTGCATTTGTATAGAGCCTTTAGAATTGAATAGGATAAAATGAACAGAATGATTTCCTACTGTTTGGTGCAATTTTATGGTTTCATATTGTGCTAATAGTTACTTACAATCCTTGACTACATACAGAAATGTCATTTTTTAAGAGATCACCTCCTAAATCCAAAGGTATCTTCTCTGAATGTCCCACATCATCTTAGGTAAGCTTTGCAGTTTTAGCTGGTTAGACTCCAGCAGTTAACTCCAGCACACTCTGGGGCCCCCAAGCCTTGGCTCTTGCCAACCTGCACCTAATATTTTCCAGAACTAGGTAATCGGTATGTGTCCCTCCAGGGAGAGAGTGCGCATTCCATTCCAACCATCTATCGCTTGGGATTTCCACGTGTAGGTGGGATGCATGGATATCTCAGCTTGGCTTGGATACTCTTAGGCACGGTGATGGGTTTCCGCATGTGTCAGACACCCGGCTGACCACTAATAAACAAGTAAAAGAGTCTTGAATTCAACCAAAGGGACCAGAGTCTGCTGCGAGCTGGAGTGAGACAGTCCGAACATACTTCATTGTGAACTCTAAACAGCTGTAATGGACAGGAGGCTTTCATCCCAACAGCCTGGTCTGGATTTGAGGCTGGGCCCCTATAGATTAAGTGATAACAATCTAACCTCATATACCACCCAGTCCACAAGTTGAACAGAAGTCTGAAAAAATTCAACAACGATGAAGCATGTTTCTCTGGAAAAAAAACACTTTTTTTCTATTTGCTTTTTCAAAGAAAAGAAGCAATCTGAAACTCGAGCCAAGAAACCCAAAATGCCTACAATCTGAGCAATGTTTGAATTGAAATCTATTTCGTTCCACACAGAATGATCATTATTAGTCGGTGAATAAACTGTGTGTTAGCACTTGATGAGTTCATTTCGGTCTACCGAAATTACTGATGCTAGAATTCTGCCAGCTTCCAGTTGGATATTAAGTTTCAGATACTTTTCATTTCACTTTATTTATGTTTTTGTTCATTAAACCTTCATTTTAACAGCCAATCTTTCCAGCATGTTTTATTAAGAAGCTAGATAGAGTTACGTGGCTGGAGAATAATTGGAATCAGCTTCAGTTGGCTACAGGGAAATTTGTGTTTTCTTCTCTCGGACTAAAATTTTAATTGATTTATGAGGGGGACAAATCTCTGATTCACACAAGAGACGCTTTATTGTCAGTTTAGGTTCTCCAAACCTCACTACCCTCACATGAATTAAATAAAATAAGATACTTGCTTTCACATGTGTCAGTCTGGCTCAGTCGGTAGCACTCTCACCTCTGAGTTAGATGGTTGTGAGTTGAAGCCCCACATCTGAACTTTAAATATATATATATACACATATATATATCAAGACTGAGATTGATAGATTTCTTGTAGATAAAGGGATTTAGGGATATGGGGATAAGGCGGGTAGGTGGAGTTAGTGAATGGCGAGGCAGGCTCGAGGGGCCGAATGGCCTACTCCTGCTCCTAATTCTTAGGTTCTTGTGTTCTTATATATATATAGTCTGAGTCGAGATGCCAATACAGTGCTGGAGGTGTGCTGTATTATCAGAGGTGCCATCCTTCGGATAACACCAAGATCCTGACTGCCTGCTCAGGTGGACGTTAAAGATCCTATAGTACTAGTCGAAAAGAGGAGGGAGCTTCTCCCGGTATCCTGGTTAACAATCCTGGTTAACAATTGATCATTTATGACTGTTTATGTGCAAATTGATTGCATGTTTGCTCAAAAATAGTTACACTATACCCTGTGAAGCAATTTGTGATGTCCTCGATTGACAGGCAGCAGGGTGCCCGAAAAACCTCTGTCTATTAGTCAGCTACTTTGAAAAAAAAATACTATTTGAATATGTTATTGGAAAGATTATATTTAACCAGTTAACACAGGGTTAGCAAGCCAGTAAATTAAAAATAGTACAAAACCAACGTCCAAAGGAATGGCGCTATTGTACAACAATAAATGTGCAAAAACTTTCAGCATATCACATTATTACTATAATAATAACAATTTAATGTTGTTACATTATTACTGCAGCGATTATCATTACTACAGAATTACTACAGTGAAAGGTTTCCGAATTGTTCTGCTGACCCTGAGCTGGTGTCTTTTTTGACATACTTGGACAATCTATTTCTGAACATCTGCTCGCTAACACATGACTAGGGTCTAACCTATATACAGTCATTTTAAAACCTTATTTTTCAGTCGAGGCAACAATAACAAAATTTAGCAGCGCTTCTGATGGCCTAGGACGTTATTAATGTCAGAAAATGAACTTTTTCATGCCTGTGGGATGCATATCGAAGTGGAATCATGATATTTTTTAAGAAGCAAATACATGTGCCTGATGTAGTTTCAACGCTCCAAGATGCTATCCCACGTGAAGGGTGCTATGTAAATACAAATTCTTATTGGCATTGTTGTCTTATTGGATCTGCACTCAAATGATTACTAATTTTAAAACACCCAGACAACATAGAAAACTGTTGCAATCATCGTAGTTAGCTCATTAGACGTTTAGTTTTAAATGTGAAGCTGTTTTTAATTTGGCGGCAATGGGAAGAAAGCATCTGAATAAAAGAACATAATAATAATAATCCTTGCATTTGATATAGCGCCTTATCGCGTCATCAAGACGTCTCAAAGCACTTCACGGAATAAAGTAAATTGACTGCATATTTTTGGGGGCGAAACACGGCAGCCAATTGCACAAGGCAGTGTCCCACAAACAGCCATGGGCTGTGTGACCAATTTATTATTATTATTTAAAAAAAATTTGAAGTCATTGTTACTCCTGGAAAAAGCAATTCATCAATCATCTAAATAACCATGATCCTACTTTACTGCTCGGTAAGCAGAGGTGTGTCGGGTAAGGAAATTTGATGTAAGATTGTCAACTGGCTCATTTTGGCTCAGGCCACTCAACAGTCTGAGAATCCATGGCCAGACAGAATTAAACAGATATTGCAGAAAATCTGACTTTGTGGTGAGCTCTCAGGAAGAGAGGGAAATCAAGCTGAATGACTTCACTTCCTCATGCATGTGGGCATAATTGTCCTACGGAGCCATGGCCGGAGACCACATCATTTACAGGAACAGGTTTTGGGCATGGAAACAATACTTATTCACACTTTTAAGAAATGGAATGAGTTTTTTCTGTCTGGAAAATAGATTATGGAAGTGTTATTACTGCTCATTACAGGCTTTTTTTTTGTTTTCAATTCAAATGCCATTTGCTCCTGTCAAAGAGGGAAACAAAGGTTTCCTGTCTGGCTTACCCTTCATTCTGCGTTGCCGATCAGTATGAAATGAGGAGAAACTGCTTACCAGAACCTCAGTGAACCAATATCGATCACCACAGGTTGCCTGCACACTGATGGCTCAGCGGGTAAATGCACCACTGACGAGGACCTACTTAAACTCTGTGCTGAGCTGGATAACCTCAGGAGTGGGTAGATCAATAAAATTGGCCTCTCTAGAATATGAATGATAGCGGGGTGGTAGTGGGAGAGGGTCTGGCAGAATTCCTCCTCCGAGCCACTGTCCAGTTTGCACCTCTGTTGCAAAGTGCTAGTGTGTCTGTGCGCGTGCCAAACATGCACTTTATTTCTATATCGTATCAGCCTGACTCAGAGCCTGACAGCTCTGATGCCTACAAATAAAAAGGTTGCGGGTTCAAGCCCCACTCCGAGACTTTGAGCTCACAGTCCAGGCTGACAATCCAATGCAATGCTGAGGTGCTCTGATGCATTGCTGGAATCCTCGTCCTTTGAGTGAAGCGTTAAACCAAGTTCCATCTGTGGCTGTTTAGGTGAATGTTAAAGATCATGTGGCACAGTTTTGAAAAGAGAAGGAAGTTTCACCCGGCGTCCTGGCCAACAATCCTTCAAATAAAATTGATCACTCACTGTTTGTACGACATTGCTCTGTACATATTGGCTGCCTCCTTCAACTACAAATACACACATTTTACAGTATATCCTGTGAAATGCTTTGAGACATTCTACTGATGTGAAAGGTGCTATATCAATTACAAGGATTATTATTACGGTAAACCTCACATAAGTCATATCGTTTGGGACCATACATTTAATATGACTTGTGCGAAGCATGCGTTATGTGAAATTCGCATAAGTCATATCATGTATGATGTGAAGTTATGTATAAGTCAGATTTTATAAGACTTACACATAACAAATGCCAAAGGACTGAACTGTCTGGTGACATTAAGGCAAGGTTTCTGTACTCTGGCATAGTAAAGCTGTGGGAGCCCATTCTTTCCATGTACAGTGCTGCACAGAACTGGTGTGATAAATCTTCTTCTTCTTCAGATAATCATTCAAAATTTGTGGCTTCAATTTGAGTTTGGAGGCAATTCAATTTCATTTCAGAATTTGCCTCGCAAAATTGGAGAAGCTGGTACTTCTCTTGCTAGGTCCTCATCACTAATTTGTAATTAGTTGGGGAATTCTCATTGCCTGATGCCATATGGCTGATCAAAACCTTGTCTTTCGTACTTATTCACCGTTCTGTAGTACACATGAGGTTCTTCGGCATTACAGCAGACAGGTCAGGACTCAATGGTTGTCTCACATGGAGCACTGTGTATGCTGCTTCAAGGCTAGTAAGCGGACACTCGGATTCCCTTTGCTCCCCACGTGATCAGGCATTCCCCACTACCTGGCTCACCATGTAATATTATGCTCCCAGGAGGGCATGAAGAGCATCGGGGTGCGTGTTTAATAATAATAATATTATAATAAAGATAACTAATTAGCCAATCTCAGACAGAGCTCAGAACAGCAACTTGGCTAAGAATTCCACATCTGCCGATCCCTACTGCAAGATGCTGACATCAGATCAGGGTGGCATCAGTGTCGGTAGTGATTCACCCCGACAGTCAAGTAACCTACAGATGCTTACTGTCGAAGGAACACACATAATAATTATAATAATTCTTGCACTTGATACAACGCCTTATTACGTCTTCTAGACGTCTCAAAGCGCTTCACAAAATATACTCTAAAGTGAATTGACTGTATATTTGTGGGCGAAACGTGGCAGCCAATCGCGCACAGCAGCGTCCCACAAACAGTTGTGGATTGAGTGACCACATTTTTTTTAGATAAGGGACTATTACCCCCAGAAAAGCGATCCGCCAATCGACCAACAAACAGGTCCTACTTACTGCTACGTAAACAGAGACGTGTGGACTAAGAAAACTTGCTCAAAGTTTCATCCTGCCGGGAATTGAACCCAGGTCTCCCGCTTGCAAGGCTAGTGCTCTAACCACTGAGCTACAGGACTCTACAATCTGGTATATGTGTCGTGCTCCATTTGAGGTAGACATTGTGGCTGGTAAGTTCTGTGCACAGCAATGCCCCGCAAACAGCTACAAAGTGAGTGATTAATTTTACTTGAGGAATTGCTGACCAACAATACTATATCACTCAGTGTTTACAGCACAGAAGTGAGGCATTCTACATTCAAACAAACAACTGTGAGAACAATTGAAGTCACCAACTGAGCCAGACTAACATCTAAATGAAGTATTTCATGCTGCTTGTAATGTACACAGTACCTACCAACACACCCAGATGCGAAGAATAGACCGAACAGCTCCCAAAGACTGCATGTAGACCTTCCCGTGTCTTAAGAGAGCTTATTTAAAGAGCTCCACAACCCTATCACCCCTATCCTCGCCCAGCTACATCGGTTAGAAGATCAAATTCAAAGTTCTCATCCTCACTTTCAAATCATGTCTTGCCCCCACGCTACATCTGTAACATTGTAAAATCCTACCAACCTACCCGTTCCCTGCTCAGCAGACACTGCTTCATGTCCCCCGCCATCCCCCCCCCCAGCTCCATATGACCACCTGTTGAGCTTTCAGCCGCTCAGTCCCCACTGTCTGAAAGTCTATCCCTCCAATTCATCCCCTCCTTCACCTCTTTCAACGTCGGTCTCAAACCGTCCTCTTTGACCACCCTTTTAATGTTCTTTCCCCTTTCCTCACCCCCCCCACCTATATATAAATGTCAATTTGTATTGTATCAATGTTTATTGTGGACACTGAATTCTGCTTCACCCCCCCACTCCATAGTAATATCAACCAGTGTAGCTTATAAAGCAAGAGGCAAAGCGTGTGATAAAGTAAGTCACCTTGTTGTACAGTGTGACTGGAACACTGCAATGTGTCTAAATTCAGAAGTGAGGTGCTCAAATCCAATGGAAAAACTGTCCGTCACCTTAACAAACCCCCAATTGACCCCGATTCTGTTTATTATGTCAGAGAATGGATAATTGTGCTCTGGAACTAATCCTGTGGTATTGGAATGATGAACCGCCAAACAGTTCATATCTGATGGGCCCCATTAAGGATAAGTTTGAAACAAAGGTCTTTTAGCTGAAACTGTGTTCCTCCCCAGTATTTTGCCTCTTTATTTCCTTTGTCGTTTCACTTGATTCAGGTTCTGTTAATAAGCAAAAAGTGTGTTTATTTTCCAAAGTAAACTTTTGTTACTCTAAAAATACACGGGTTGTAGTTCTTTCAAGTTGTGTGTGGCTCATGGCCAGACGAAGGCAAATGTAGATCAAGCTCAGGATATTTTCATACCGCAGTACTTGGGATATTTTTCATATCTCAAGAAATAAAATAAACATTCGCTTCGCACAAATTCTGGATGACACACGCTCAAATATAAAACAAGTGTAATTACGGTTACTTGGTATGTGATATTGTATCTTACCTTGAACAACCAAATTCAAATTCCTCAAATCTCAGTCAAGTTTCTACTTTTTCCGTGCCTTGTTTTATGTTTTTCGAGTGTTCTCCTTTCCCCAATTCCTGAGGGTATGGACTAATCCTGGGATACATTTCTGTGGATGCTGGGTCTCACCCATTCACCCATTTATCACATGTTAAGTCAGATTGTGAGTGTTGGCAGGCTGTTCAAGGCATCACCATCATGTCCCATCCTATCATAGAGCAATGAGAATGATCTCCAGTGTTAGAAGGATGAGCCATGAGGGACAATTACCTAAGTTTGGCTCTTCAGTCTTCAAAAGAGGGATTTCAGAGGGAATCTTATAGATGTTATATGAGATAGAGAAGTTAAACCCAGAATAATACTTTCAGTAATAAGGCAATAGAACAGGTTAAGTGTTGGAAAGAAAAATTTAGGGACAAAAACAAGATTTATTTTAATTGTAGGTGACCAACAGCTGGAGACGGGGAGACCAGGAAAGTGGACTCATTTAATAAACAGCTGAATACTATAACGGACAGTGGTAGGTCGAGTATCTGGAAGAATGGAATTAAATGGACTGAAAAACGTTTTATTTGTACATCTCTTGTGATTTTGCTATAGCATCTAGACAGTGCTCATCTGGGTTGGTTTAGTAGACAATGTTAATCATAATAATCCATGCATTTTGGTATGGCTCTTTTCAGATCAGAAGGTATTCTCAAAGGGCTTCAAAGAATATGCTGTAAAGTGCAGGGACTATGTATTTCTAGGTGAATGTGACAGCCCAATTGTAATATCCTACAAACAGCCATGACATGAATGATCAATTTTATTTGGGGGTTTGTTGTATGGGAGAAATTCCCTTTTCTTTTCAAGTTGTTCCATGGGATTTCTAACATCTACTTGGAACAGGAAGACGGGACCTCAGTTTAACATCACACCCATAGGACAATACTTATGACAATGCAACATACCCAAAGCACTACATGGGAGTGGCATCTTGGATGATGTGAGTCCACTACAAAGACCTTGAAACCCCAACCTTCTGACTAAGAAGAGAGAGTGCTACCGATAAACCAGGCTGACACACAGATTCTAGATGGAAGGATATGGTCAAATGTGCCAAAATTTCCATTGTAATTTTATGAAATCCATACATTTATTTGCCTGCAAAGGGTACTAGCTAGTGATCAAGACCAGGAAACCAAACTCTTCCAGGTTTCTCCTTCCTCACCCAAAGAGAGCTGAAGGCATAGTTTGTCTGACAACTAATACCTCAGCTACTGAAGTACTGATCAGGAAGTGTGCCTGCAACCTTCATGTCTGTAGTTTAGTGTCACATCAGACCAGTCGGGAAACCTTCATATTCAATCGTTCAACCATGCCAGTTAACTTATTATTAGTAATAATAATCCTTGCATTTGAAAGAGCGCTTTATCACGTCTTTGAGACGTCTCAAAGTGCTTCATAGAATATAATGTAAAGTGAATTGACTATATATTTTGTAGGCGAAACACGGCAGCTAATTGCACGCAGCAGTGTCCCATTGTGTAAGGACTGTTTTTTTTTGAGTAATTATTACCCCCGGAGTAGTGATCCGCCAATTGACTTAACAACCGGGTTCCTACTTACTGCTGGGTAAACAGGGGCGTATGGAGTAAGGAAACTTGCCCAGCGTTTTGCCGGGAATTGAAACCAGATCTCTCGCTTGCCAAATGAATGCTCTAACCACTGAGCTACAGGACTCCACAACTTTGTTCGTATGCAAAGCTTTTAAGATACAGCCAGGATTTTTCAATTCAAAGAGCGAGGTGCGCAATGATCATCTTACTGAATACATTGGTCTTAAATGCAGCACAATGCAATAATAAACCACTGTTGTTTCTTTAGTACAAACCGACTATTCTCTTTGGTGGGTGAAGGGAGGCAGGGAAGATCTGCTTGAGGCTGAGTTGGCTCCAGGATGATGTGCCTGGCAATGGAATATCAAAACGGAGTCAATCTTCTGTGGTCGTCTCAGGAGTCTGGTTCCTGAGCCAGGCAGGTCCACAGTAGTCTAGTTCCTGAGCCAGGCAGGTCCACAGTACTCCAAAATATTCTTAATGACAGACTGGCTCATTAGCAGGCCTTGGAGGAGTAGACCAGTCACTGTGACGCTGGCATTCTTCCCAGTCACATCTTCTTAACATTGCAAACCAGAGCCATAACAGGTAAGGTGATCCGAGTTGGACAAGCAGCTTGTCTTTGTTTGGTAATGGCATGCTGTGTGGTTCTAACTGGTTAAAGTCCAATAGTGAATGAATGAATACTCTAGGGTACATAAGCCTTGGCTTGTGCTCTGCACTGTGGGAATAAATAACTAGTGTATATTCTTCGAGGGAGAGTGTGTACCCTCCATTCTAAACAAAAATTCTATATACATATATAATATATAGAGAGAATTTTTCTGCAATAATGGGGATGGATTGTCCATCCCCCAAATTGCACCTTTCCGGAAGAGGAAAATCAGCCATACAAAAAGGTAAACAGAGATGGATTTGAACCCAAATGAAATTAATAGTCAGTCGCCATAATGGTTCTTCTCAATCGTCAGCTGGAATTCCTTGAATAAAAATTCCATTCACTTCATGCGACACTTAATCCAAATTAAATAAACTGCGAGTAAAGTGGAATCATAGGTATAATGAAGTACCATAACAGAAATAATCTTTCAACGGTGAAGCAAAATAACTATCATGTTACCTCACCTCAAGCTACCAGTTTTACAATGAAAACAAAACATATCACTGCCAATTATTTCTAGAGTTTCCTAGTCTGGTGGCTCAAATCTGTCTTGAAGTCTCTCTGGCTCAAATAAGCAACACTTGTCACAAAATAGCCATGGATGGTTTCACTTGTCCCTAGTGTACCTATAGTTCATTATAAATTAATTCTCATTGATTGATTTGGCGTTTGGTTTCCATCAAGGGTACAGTCAATGTATCGGGTCCTGTTTACTGGAGTGAATTTTATGCTCATCAACATGAAAAATATTAGGATAGCCAAAAGATTCCCTGCTAGGCATTCACAGATCCTGGACAGAATGGAAAGATGCAGAGTAAGACCTCCACAGAACTGGACCCTTCACTTCACTCCGGTCTCAATGCTTTTGTTTCAGACACTCAGCATTCAAAACGTTCCTTTTTTCTTCATAATTAAAGGCAGTATTTGCTCTGTTCGGAGCTCAAACCCCAGGGATCTGGGTTAGACAGTTGTGAGTTTCATCTTTCAGTACTAGGAGTAGAGTAGAGGAACTTTGTGTATTTACACTCCTTATTTGGAGTTAGAACTGGCCTCAACCGAGATGAAGTCTTTCTAGTCAGTTTTCTGTTTTACTTTACACTGGCTGTTGACAGTGGTTCTAGAGGAGAGGCTGTGTGAATCAGACACTGGGAGCAGCTCGTTCATTACTGAGGTCTGTAAGGAGACTTTATCCTAATTAAAGTCAAATTTGTGGGAATTTCAAAATGGGGCTATTCTTGGGAGAGTGGGGAGGTATGTGGGGATTCCTCGGGACGCTAAGGTGGGATGCCTGGCCACAAAATGTCAGAATTAAGTCAATCCTTTGTGGTGGCCTCATTAGCTCAGTTCCTACTCAAACTCCTGTTAACCCTGCAAGTCAAACTCCCAACAGGTAGGGTGGTCCTAGCTGGACAAACAGGGGAAAGCTTGCCAGACAGCAAGCTATGTGGCTTCAGCTGGTTAAACTCCAGCAGTACCCCAGTGGACACTCTGGGGTCCCTAAGCCATGGCTTTCACCAACCTAAGCCTAATACTCTCCAGGGTTAGGTAGCAGGGTGTGTCCCTCCAGAGAGAAGTGCACATTTCAACCCAGACATGGAGATTTCCGTGTGAATGCGTTGTTGCTAACCAGCTTTGCACATACTTCTCCCTCCATTTCTTCCTCGAGCCCCTCCAGTCTGGTTTCTACTCTGCCCACAGCACAGAGACGGCGTTTTTCAAGGTCACAAATGACGTCCTCTCTCTCTATAACCAGGACTCTCTCTGCTTCCGGGACATGTTTGCCGCGTTCGACACAGTCAGCCACGCCATCCTCCATCCACTGCCTCTCCTCCCTCATCCACCTTTAGTGGGACAGCTCTAGCCTGGTTTGCGTCCTACCTGACAAACTGCTTTCACTTTGTCTCTTCAAACAGTTTCTCCTCCCGCCCCACCTGGTCACTTGTGGTGTACCCCAGGGCTCCATCCTTGTCCCCCTCCCTCCCTTTCTACATTCTCCCTCTTGACATTGTCATCCGCAGACTTGGGAGTCAACTCCCACATGTATGCAGAAGACACACAAATCTACTTCTCCTTCAGCTGCGACTCCAAAGACAGCCAATTTTCTCTCGGGTTTTCTAACTGACATTCTCCTTGGCTCCCATTAATGTCTTCTCTCCTGTTCAACCCACAGCTGTCCTTTCTTCCCCACATCCGGTCCCTGAGCAGGACAGCCTTCCTCCACCTCTGCCTCATTGCCCACCTCCCATAGCTTACCCCAGACGCAGTCAAAACAGTCATCCATCCGTTTGATACCTCCGCCTCGACTATTCAAACGCCCTCCTCGCCGATTTCCCCACCTTTATCATCCACAAAATCCACCTAATCTAAAACTCTGCCGCCCGCATATCCGAACTAAACTCTGTACCCCATGACACCAGTCCTAGCCAGACTCCATTGGCTCCCTATCGCCGAACGGATCGATTTCAAGATCCTCACATGCCCCCTACCTCTCTGACCTGCTTACCCCCCAACCCACAGCTTCTGCTCGACTGGCTCAGGCCTTCCGCATGTTCCGCCATCATTGGCTGTGTTTTCATCCACTACGCCCCGAAACTCTGGAAACACTCTCCCTCTATCCCTTCGTCTTGCCCCTTCCTTCTCCCTCCTCAAAACACGTCACCAACCTACAGTTCGGTGTCGCGTTCCACCACTGTCAAGCACTCTGGGACCCCACCCTACCTGAGAGATGCTGCATTAAATGCAAGTTGTTGTTGTTGAAGGTGGCTTTCCTCATGTGGAATTCCTTCTGGCTTAGATACCCTTAACCATGGTGATGGATACCCGGCTGACCAAAATCCCTCCACAAGGAATGGGTTAGAATTCAATGCACTTCTGATTTAAACAGTTCTTGACATTAGTACTATCCACATAAGCAAGATGCCTTCAGCTTGTTGTGTCTTGTTGGGGTGTAGTGGTGTTTCAGATATAATTTACCTGGTGAAATAACTGTAAGCGCGGTTGAAGCAGTCGTTTTTTAGATGGAAATTAAGGACGGATAGAGAGGGTGGTGATGGGAGGGAGATGATGAAGTATAACAGCAGTGTGACAGTCACATCACACCCAGCGATTGTATTCAGTTACGACAATTAGCTTTCCCACTGAAAGGCGTGGATTAAAATAGCTCCTGCAATTCCTGAGTCTGAAGAGTTCTACTGAGGACTGTGAAACGGTGACCTTTTACCCGAATAGCAATTAACTTCAGGAATGCAGAAGGCTGCATTTACTGTTGGATCTGTTTGAATAGGTGTCATGTACTTTGCTGCATTTCTGGATGAATTAGTCACAGCAAAGGGATTTACCATGTGTCCACGTTTATGCATCAAAGGAGCGACTGTGTTTCAAAGGGACACAATTTAAACGGGCAGCTAGAAATTCATACCTATTTACAAGGAAAGCTAACGGACATGTCTTGCTTGAGCGAAACCAACCATTGGCTTTTAGAATTTAATTGATGGAAGGAATGCGTAATGGTGAGACTTCCAGGATGGTGCACAATTACAATGTTGGAAATACAAGTGGGAGGTGGGGAGAGGGGATTGGTTCAACTGTCTTCCCAGTATGACTTTGTCAATCAAAACATATTGCAAGCAAATTCCCCGTGCAGCCTTTTTCCATCTTAATTCCAGCTATTTATTCTGGAGAACCTGTAATTCTTGGGGAGAAGTTCTTTGTTTTTATTTCCCCTCTTGGCAATTTCTTTTCCAAAAGCATTTAGCTATTATTTTCCCCCCACAGGGACCTCACCCATGCGGCTGTTCCTAATGTAGAGTCCTGTAGCTCAGTGGTTAGAGCACTCGCCTCGCAAGCGAGAGACCTGGGTTCAATTCCCGACAGGGCGAAACGTTGGCCAAGTTTCCTTACTCCACACGTCTCTGTTTACCTAGCAAGTAAGTAGGAACCAGGTTGTTAGTCGATTGGCGGATCGCTTTTCCGGGGTTAGTAATCCCTTAATAAAAAAAAATATTAAAAATAATAATAATAATAATGTGGCCACTCAATCCACCACTGTTTGTGGGAACCTGTTGGCTGCCGCTTTTCGGCCACAAAATATACAGTCAATTCTATGAAGAGCTTTGAGACGTCTCAAAGACATGATAAGGTGCAATATCTATAATAACAAGTATTATTATTATTGTTATGCGTGATCCTTCGACAGTGAGTGTTTGCAGGCTTCTTGACTTTCTGGTATCCATATCTTGCAGTAGGGATCGGCAGGTGTGGAACTCTGAGTCCAGTTCTCGTTCTGAGCTCTGTCTGAAATTGGCTACTCAATCAACTCAACACAGACTGGAGGATGGAACTTGAGTCCTACACAGTCCTCAGTTACTAACTGGATATATTTGTTGAGACCTCCAATATCTCTAGAGTGGAAGAGAGACGGCATCTTAATATAAATATTTCACCCAATATTTAATACAAGCAAAATTATATGATGGGGTTGTTATTAACACAGATAGCTAAAACAAAATTTTCTTTTTGTTAAATCTTCTTAAGGACAGAAAAAGATCACTAGTTTTGGTGATTCATAAAATAGACCCAATATCAAACATTGGGGTCCAAAACATGACTAAGACCTTAATAGGAATGTTTGAGTGTTAAATGTGGTCAGCTTCATGTAGCAAATGTATATAATAATAATAATAATCCTTGCATTTGATATAACGTCTTATCGAGTCTTCGAGACGTCTCAAAGCGCTTCACAGAATAGACTGTAAAGTGAATTGACTATATTTTGTGTGCGAAAACCAGCAGCCAATTATGCACAGGAGTGTCGCACAAATAGTCATGGATTGAGTAACCAAATTATTATTTATATATTTCTGAAGGGATTATTACCCCCGGAAAAGTGATCTGCCAATCGACTAACAGCCGGGTTCCTACTTACTGTGAGGTATTGCATTGGTCTGTGGCAGGAAGTTAATTCCCTACATTATTGGAAGAGCCTCAAACTCACTATTAAAGAATTACATCAGAAACCATTGCATTTTTGGCAATTATATAAAATTGAGTTTAAAACCCAGAGTTTAAACTCTGAGCAGTAGTTTCCACCCAACGTGTGATGGCAACAAACATGTGGAAAGTTGGAGAATTTCATTGTGTTCACATCACGGCAGTGGAAATACTGAAGCATAAGAGCTTTCTCTTAATGAGAGGGCCATTATGTGGAGCTGTTTAAATTAAAATAGTGGCACGTTGCTCCTACAATCCTCCCCCAGGGGACCCGCTTATCAGGGAAAGAAAATCGCTGCTCTGGGTGTGGACTGGCCACTAATCTCTGCGCTAAGCTCGCCCGTTCTGTCCAGTGGAGCTATCGAACAGCTGAATATCCACAATTAAAAGAATTTTTGAAAATAGTGAACGTCTCCAGTAGCTTCAGTATGAAAAACAACTGTGAATCTTTTTAGAAGCAGGTAATGAATGTCAAAAATGAAAAGCTTTTCACCAGATATCTCACTTCATTCTACGTCTAGCGGGGAGAATAGCCCATAGTGTGTGCACGCACATTGTCCCTTTTGCCAGAAGCGTATGTTTTCTTAATCAGATCTACTTAAAACTGATGTTTTTTTCAAACAAATTTCAAAATGTTTACCAAGAAATTGAATCTCTGAATTGTTTTTTTTTCCCCCAGTGCCATTAAAACGTCACGTGCAATAGAGAGATGATTCTCTCCAGTAATTGGGACCAGACCCATTGTGGATAAGGAAACAGTGTGAATGATTGTCCATCACCCAAAATATGTCGGCTACAGAGCTAACCAAGAACTACTTTCATCAGGAGTTATTGTACCACTGTAATACCACACTGTGCCAATCCCTCCCTCTCTCTCTCTCTCTCTTCTCGCTCTCTTTCTCAGGCTCTTGAGTTCCTCGCTCATTACTTCTTCCTTTCTGACCTTAATAATAATAATAATAATCCTTGCATTTGGTATAGCGCTTTTCACGTCGGGAGGACGTCCCAAAGCGCTTCACAGAACACACTGTAAAGTGAATTGACTGTATATTTGTGGCCGAACGCGGCAGCCAATTGCGCACAGCAATGTCCCACAAACAGTCGTAGATTGAAAATGACCAATTTAATTATTGTTTTTTTTTTTTTGGAGGGATTATTATTAGGCGTGTGGAGTAAGGAAACTTGCCCAAGGTTTCGCCCTTCTCTTAACTCTCTCTCTCTGATATTCTCTCTCTCTCTCTGACTTTCTCTTTCTGTCTCACTTTTTTCAGAGAGAGGAGAAAGAGAGTAAGATTGGAACATTAAGGTGGCTGGCACATCACAAGATGTCCTATTAAAGGGCCTCCCATCATACTGAAGGCAGATCTACATCAAATAACTGATGAGGAAACTAAGGCTTGGGATGACAGCTGCTGGAAGGTGTTAGGTTTCATTCATGAAAACATTTTGGATAATCCGGGGCTTGGTAACTACCTTAATTGGTATTCGGAGAGGTAAGTGTCTGCTGCTCAGCCTCTGCACCTACAACTGGTGCAACCATTGCTCAATGGGAAGGGATGTACACTGGATCAGTAGGCAAGAAGATGACATGCTCTCACACATTACATGCTGACGTATGCTGTTCACGAAAAAATTCACAAGGAGTTTCTGGTGCCATCCAGCTAACGAGGGCTCAAACCTGTGCTTATCAGATGTCAAATGGCTATACCGTGGTGGTGGGCAGAGGAACACAAGCTGGGTTGCCTTGGTTCTGAGCTGGCTCCAATTTTTATTTGATCTGCCTGGTGTCTGGCACATGTAGAAACCCATCACCGTGCTCAAGAGGGGTCAAACCAGGCTGACAGTTCCACATACGCGTGTCGCTCACACATGGAAATTACCTTGTGTCTGTCATGGAATGCGCACTCTCTAAAAGGAAGGATGCATCCTGCTTACTTAATTCCAGTAAAAAAATATATTTTTCTTTAGAAACTTCGCTACTGTTAAGCATTCCAAGATGCTATCCCATTGTGAAAGGTGCCATGTAAGTGCAAGTTGTTGTTGTGATCGAAAGCGCTGAAGATGCTACCCTACTTGAGAGGCACTATATCAATGTAAGTTGTTGTGATTGTTATCTAAAAAAATAGATGTGCCAGTTTTATGAAAGGTGATTTTGGTGGTAATCAAATTGGCTAGGCTCCTTTTTTTTTATTCCTGTTCACTATAAATTAAGTTGCAAAGTGTAACTGATGGCTGTCACCAAAACATATTGGAGTCCTGTGGCTCAGTGGTTAGAGCACTCGCCTCGCAAGCGAGAGGACCTGGGTTTGATTCCCGGGCAGGGTAAAATGTTAGGCAAGTTTCCTCACTCCACACACCTCTGCTTACCATTCTAATGTTCAATTGTATTGAACAAGTCACCAACCTTTATTCCGTCCGCAGCAGGTGATCTTTATTCGCTGACTAAAAGAATACAATTTGGACTGAATTTATGGAACACTATTTCAATCACGTTGTTTTATTTAAAAATAAAGCTCACTGTTTGACTTTGGAGACAGGACTCCGGCAATATTTATTTAATTTGAGGTCACTTGCCTGCTACTGGGATTTTATACTGCTGCTGCTGCTGATCCAGTTACTTTATCCAGCTGGAACTGCAACCAAACACAATCCCACTGCAATCGCTGAATAAGGCAGAAATGACTTTCCATCTTCAATTACTGGAATTATTAAATGGCCATTGAACCTTAACAGTACAATTTTTTTTGGAGTTTTACATTAACTATGAATAATAATGATTCAAAAGTCCCCAGACTGCTGCACTTTCATTCCACTAACTGTGCGCTACCAAATCCCCAGCCCTGTCATTCTGCTACCTCACAATATTACACTTCACAAGCGCACAAAGTAATAGGATCTTCTGAAGAATGTTTCTACTGGAGAAAGAGTTGCCAACATGTCAAAAAAAAAATATTTCAGGCTATGCATTAAACCAGGGCAGAAGTACAAATCTCTATTGGTATCGCATTATACGGAGCTCCAGAGTCCTGTAGCGTATTGGTTAGGCCACTCGCCTTACAAGCGAGAGGACCCGGGTTCGATTCCCTGATGAGGCAAAACCTTAGGAAAGTTTCCTTACTCCACATGCCTCTGTTTACCTAGCAGTAAGTAGGAACCCGATTGTTAGTCGATTGTTGGTTCGCTTAAGCAATAATCCTTTCAAAAATAAACAAATAAATAAAATAATAATAATCCTTACATTTTGATATAATGCCTTATCATGTCTTTGAGACCCCTCAAAAGCGCTTCACAGGATACACTGTAAGTGAATTGATTGTATGTTTTGCGGGCGAAAATAATAATAATCATTTGGTCACTCACGACTGTTTGTGGAACACTGCTGTGCACAATTGGTACCGTGTTTTGCCCACAAAATCCACAGCCAATTCACTTCACAGTATATTCTATGAAGCGCTTTGAGATGTCAATCATCTTGGAATTGTAATTTCCGAGCTTTGACCCATCTCTCTTCATTTCAGCCAATTCTCTCCTCTGGCCTTTGACTTTTCTTTCTTCATTGCAACCTTCATTGTATTTAACAATGCTGGTGTTATAAAGATGGAAGAGTGAACGTATTCAGCGAGTTGCTAAGACACTGCACTGAATTCCATCCAGTTTACAAATATTCTGCTACATCATCTCAGGCTCTAAGCATTATAAAGACCTGAATCATGTTCTCCAATAACTCCCATCCCAACTCATCCTCATTTTTGCATTGAATTTTTTTAACAAAATATATATTGGTTAGAGCACTCGCTTTGAAAGCGAGAGACCTGAGTTCAATTCCAGGCAGGGCGAAACCTTGGGCAAGTTTCCTTACTCCACACACCTAATAATAATCCCTCCAAAACAAAAAACACTAATTAATTGGTCATATTCAATCTACGACTGTTTGTGGGACATTGCTGTGCGCAATTGGCTGCCGCGTTTGCCCACAAATATACAATCAATTCACTTTACAGTGTGTTCTGTGAAGCGCTTTGGGACGTCCTCCCGACGTGAAAAGCGCTATATCAAATGCAAGGATTATTATTATTATTATTATTATTATATTTATTGATGTATATTTAGGCTTATCTCAGACAGCATCAAACCTGTTGCAGAAGAAAAGACGCAACACGTTATTTTCTGGTTACAGGATGCAACAGACCCGGCCTTATATAGTCCAAGCTGACTCCAATGTAGTCATGGGAGTGTCCTGCATTGCTGGAGGTACTGTCCTTCGGATGAGACGTGAAACTGAGGCCCTGTCTGCCTGTTCAGGTGGATGTTAAAGATCCTGTGACGCAATTAATAAAGGGAAGGGAGTTCCTTCTGGTGTCCTGGTTGTTTGTGGGATATTCATGTATGGAAATTGTCTGCTGCAAAAAGCACATACAATTAATGCACCTTATAGTATATCCTATGAAGTACTTTGCAACATCCTCCTGACGTGAAAGGTGCTGATACCAAACATAAGGATTATTATTTTTGTATGCACCAGCTCGGGTGCAACTTTAAACTGTCCAACACCTTGGGACGTCCTCCTGACATGCAAGGCATTATATAAATCTAAATTTGAAGTATATTGTATTACCACCACTGTTGCAAGGATCTTGAGCACAGCGTTCCCTTCCCCACTAATAGCAAGCATCTTGGATTTTGGTCCTACCTGCACCAGGAAATCTATGACACAGACCATCAGACACAAAACAGTCAACATTTAACCACACAAATCTAACCTCTGCCGAAGACAATATTAACACATGAATATTGTTCAAAAGGTTAGGAGAGGAAGCAATCATGCACGACAGTGTCCAGAACCAGAGGCAACACAGTGAACATTAATCCTAAACCAACAAACAAAATATTTTAGCACTAATATCAAAATATAGAGTGACTGCACCATACATTTTATTATCCCCATGGATAATAATTATTACATATTCAATCAATGGCTTGAAGTACCTCTGAGGCCAATGCTCTTATGGTAATGTGGATTCAGAGAACATTAATCATTGTTTATTGCTCTCTAAAGTCAACCTCGGAGGAACGTTTTGGCCTTTGTTCTCGAATACAAATGCGAATGCTGAATTACACAAAATGTTATCAAACGTACATAAAATCTTTGAAGGTGGCAGGACATCAGGGCTTTGGAGAGGGTGCAGAGGAGATTTACAAGAATGATGCCAGTGATGAGGGACTACAATTATGTGGAGAGATAAGAGAGACTGGGATTATTCTGTAACTGTGGAGTCCTGTAGCTCAGTAGTTAGAGCACTCGCTTTGCAAGTGAGAGACCTGAGTTCAATTCCAGGCAGAGGGCGAAACCTTGGGCAAGTTTCCTTACTCCACACAGAGCCCAATAATAATCCTCCAAAACAAAACAATAATAAATTGGTCATTTTCAATCTACGACTGTTTGTGGGACATTGCTGTGCGCAATTGGCTGCCGCGTTCGCCCACAAATATACAGTCAATTCACTTTACAGTGTGTTCTGTGAAGCGCTTTGGGACGTCCTCCCGACGTGAAAAGCGCTATATCAAATGCAAAGAAGATTATTAAAGATTATTATTATTATTATTCCCAGCCAGGGATTAAGGTTGAGGGGGGGATTCAGTAGAAGTGTTCAAAATTATGAGAGGTTTTGATAGATTAGATAGGAAGAAACTGTTTCCATTGGTGGGTGTGTCAGTAACTGGAGGACACAGATTTAAGATAATTGGCAAAAGAACCAGAGGAGAGACAAGGAGAATTTTTTTCACCCAGAGAGTTGTTATTGTCTGGAATGCACTAACTGAAAGGGTGGTGGAAGAAGATTCAACAATTGCTTTCTGAATAGGATAGGTACTTGAAAAAGAACATTTGCAGGGCTATGGGGTAAGAGCGAGGGAGTGGGACTAGTTGGCACAGGCACGATGGACTGAATGGCCTCTTGCTGTGCTGTAAGATTCTATGATTCTACAATTGTGCCTTTTACGTTTCTAGAGCTGCACTTTAAAGTGTAATGACTGTATACTTGTGGGCAAATGTGGCAAGCAATGTACACAAAACAGTGTTCCACAAATAGCCATGAAGTGAATGAACAATTTTATTTGAGGGATTGTTGGCCAGGACACTGGGAGGAACTCCCTTCTCTTGTCAAATAGTGTCATGGCATCTTTCATGTCCACCTAAACAGGCGGACGGGGTTTAATGTCTCATCCGAAGGACAGCACTTCCATCAATGCAACAGATGTCCATACTGCACTGGAGGGTCACCCTAGCCTACCTGAGTTCAAAGTCCCAACATGAGTGAATAACCTTCTGACTCAGAGGCAATGCTACCAACTAAGCCGAGTTGACATCGTTATGTGACTGTCGCAATAACCCGAATGAAACTGCAATGAGAATAGCCACTTAGGCAATCCGCTATCTGTTCAGACAAGGTCAAAACATGTCCTTTGGCTTGTTAAATGGATGGTACATATCATGACCATGAAAACAGTTTACTCCCTGCTCACTCTTCCCCAATACAATACAATTACCTGGTGTGTGACCTATGCTTCTTAGTTCCATTCTCAATTATACATCTCCCTTGGTGAACTTGGTGCACTGCCTTATATCAATAAACATCTTATTTAGGCAGCTGTATAAATCCTCCAGTTATGCCATTCCATGGTATTTTAGGCTTTTGTCCAAAACTGGAAAACTTTTCTATGCATACAGGTTACGCTCAGCTCGATACATTTTAACAGCTATCCCAGCAAAGTAGTTAAATTCAGTATCAAAACAAACTGAGAAACAGCAGCTAATCTTATTTGGAGTAGAGTTCTATATCTTCCAACGAATATAGCATGACCAACATTTGTGTGTAATCATAGGTTCTTGGAAAGCTCAGTCGGGAAAGAAACTCTACCTGGGTCTAGATCTAATCTATTTTCATAGAATTTCAGAGGGTCCAGAATTCATAAGTTCTTGGTACAATCTTCATTTTCAAGGTCGCTTTTCTTTACGTTCTGTTAAGGACCTTCAAGGTAAATTGAATCTAATAATTTTCAAGGTAAATTGAATTTAATAATTTGCACTCAGTGAAATGCACTGTTTATTATTTTATTAATTGTTACTTTATTACTGTTTTCTGTTTATTGTGATCAATTTTTCTGCCCAAATTTTCTTTTTTTCCTTCCCTTCCTTCTGCTGGGAAACTCTTCTACACATGCCTGGCCCTCATCACATTATTCACATGTGAGCTTTGACAGTCAGAGTCATCAGGCTATTTAACTATACAGGGTAAAACAGCCCAGTTTGGCCCTATCCTTACCTGACATTCGCACACATGTGCACCTTCCAGAATTGGTCTCTGGACAGCAGTAAGGAATTGGAACGCAGGCTGATTCTCAGATCTAACCGAGAGGCCAAATGTACCTCGCTACAACTGTTACTCCATCTGAAATAAGTTATTACCAGAAAGAACGGGATTCGAACCCGTGAACTTCCAATCTGTATGGCCTAATGCTGTATCACATTAGTGGTGTCTTTATTCATATGGCCATGGGGATACACTCAATGGTTTGAACTCTTGTTGCCCAATAACTCATTGTCCAAAATGTACATTTGAACGATGGTCCATTAATTACATGCCCTTATTAACCGCAGTGTTAGTAATAATTGTTGTAATCCCTGCATTTGATATCGTGCCTTTCATGTTATGAGGATGCCTCAAAGTGTTTGCTTTACAGGATTTTGTGGTGAATTGTATTTTGTAGCAAACATGACAGTCATTTTGCACGTAGAAAAGTCCTGCAAAGAATGAACAATTTTATTTGGGGGATTGTTGGCCAGGACATGATAATTAACTCCCTTCTCTTTTTGAGCAGTGCCAGGAGCCCTTTGACATCCACCTCAACAGACAAACAGGGCCTTGTTTTAATGCTGCATCCAAAGGACAAGACCTCTGACAACGTGACAGTGTCTCCAACACTGCACTTGGAGTGTCAGCCCAGATTGTGAGCTCAAATTCGCTGATCCAGGGCTTGAACCTGACTCAGGGACGAGAGTGCTAACAGCTGAGCTAAGCTTACACCAAATTAAGTATGGCAATTTAGTATGCTTTCATAAACTAATACGGCATCCTAGCTGTGAATCCGAATGACCAGAACTGGCACGTGAGAGTTTAGCAGGCAGTGTCCCTTTTATTGACCTGAGCGGATGAACATGAGGACTGTCAAAATTCTAAATTATGTCATGTACCTGTTTAAAATATTCCAAACACACCGTTTATGGCTCTCCTGCTATGCTATGGAAAATCCAAATAAAATATGGCTTTTATAAAGCAGCCCTTTACAACATGTTTCTCGTATTATTCCCTCAGGTCATCTTATAACGATGCTCTACAGTTACCTGAAACTTTATGGCTGCCCTGAAGCCTTTTGAAGAAAACATTGTGCCTTCTTTGTGACCATATTTGAAGCACGCAGATAGCCTGATACAAACAAACACGAGTTTATGATAGTAGTGCTACCATAAGATTCCTGCTGAGGTTTCCATCAAAAGTATATATTTTTGGGGACTGTTAAGATTCCTCTCAAATCACTCAGTCTGTTTTGTAGTTGGTGGTCTGGCTACAGATTGTTTCCGTTGACTCCCCAGGGCTCCGTTCTCTCTTCCATTTAATTCATTCTGCACGTCAATGACCTCTTTCCTTCATAAGTCAACCCTATCCACCCCTTGGGGGATGATTCCTGTTCAGGTGGATATAATTGACACGATTCAAAAATGGAAGGGAGTTTCTCTTGATGTTCTGACTAACAATCCTCCAGATAATAATAATAATAATAAATTATAATAATAATTCTTTCATTTGATGCAGCGCCTTATCACGTCATCGAGACGTCTCAAAGCGCTTCACAGAATATACTGTGAAGTGAATTGACTGTATATTTTGTGGGCGAAACGCAGCAGCCAATTTCGCACAGCAGCGTCTCCACAAACAGTCGTGGATTGAGTGGCCAATTTATTATTATTAATTTTCTTTGAAGGCATTATCACCCCCACCAGAAAAGCGATCCACCAATCAACTAATGACCGGGTTTCTACTTACTGCTAGGTAAACAGAGGCATGTGGAGTAAGGAAACTTGCCCAACGTTATGATGCATACATGGGGGAGAAGGGATTAGATGGGATTCTAAGGGATATAAGGAGGCGTGAAGGCTCATGTGAAATGCCATGGACTAATTGGGCCGAATGGCCTGTTTTCTTGCTGTATCATTGTATGTAACTCTATGTAATGCTAAAAATTATTCATTAATGAAAAGTTCTCGGGGATAACAAATCATTTTCTTTCTTCCTTTCTTTTTCTCTCTCTCAGCACCGGATTACCTGCTGTGACCTGAGTTTCGTTAGTCTGTCTTGAGCTGATCAAGACATTGCTTTACCAGATTGTCGTAGGATGTATTGTGCTGAAATTCTAAAGAAACCTGGATCAGCCTGAATGCAGATAAGCCTTCCTAAGGAGACACATTAATATAACACCAGAAGCACTCTGTTCAAATCTAAATATAATTTTGTGGCAACGAAAGGGATTTTCCAAGTTACAGTACGTACATATGTCCCTCATTACACAATACTTCCTACCATCAATTGCCTGGTAACTGCATTAATTTGTTTTCAATCCAAATCATTAAAAAGTAATGAGAAAAAACATTCTGGGTGGTCTAAATTTCTCCAGTTTATCGTTTTCAAGTAAAGGCGACTTACTAATTGCAGCAAAGTTAAGTGTTAATGTTTGCTTTCTTTCCAGTGAGCATATGCAATGTCTAGAAGGGAAGTATTTCAGTGTTACAACACAACATCTATTTATATAATTGATACACAGCACTGTTTGGAGACTGTCTGACTTAAACCACTCAAACCTTGTACAAAAACAGTAGAGATTATTTTTAGTATTGGAGCTGGACTACAGTCTGCACACCTGCATTCTCCATGTCACTGTTCACTTAATAGAGACTGGATCTTTATCTTAAACTCCCAGTGTGCTTACTGAAGGTTATGCACGCACATGCTAAATATTTCCCCACAATCTGAAAGGAGCTTAGGCACTGGTCTGATTATGGAGTGCACATAATGAGAAGTAGCTTGTAGGTAGGTAAATTACATTATAGTTACCACATGCTGTTGAAGGAAAAGAAAATATTAACCTTCCGCAAAGCATACATCATCTCGTTCAAAAAGCAAATTGCATGAAAAGCGGCTTTACTTGATACCAAAACTCATTTCGTTTTAATTACATACAAAAATACATTTAAAATACACTTACATTTCTTTGATATCTTTAGCGTTTTGCACTGGTATTTTCATGGTTTGAAGTGTGCTGATGATTTGTGACACTCAAGGCATAACTTTTAAATGAGTTTCCCTAGTGGCTTTAAGGCCCAAGAATTTACCTCACTTTGGCCTGTAAGACCATTTTTTCTTAAAATTTAAGGTCCTGCAGATTTGTGGAAAATTCTTCAACTCCACCTTAATTTGGAAAGGTGTTTTCCTTAAGAATAGTGGAAAATATGTTTCCAAATTAAAACTAAATTTAAGAATTTTCCACAGATTTGCAGAATCTTATATTTTTGGCCAACATAATCTTAAAGCCTACAATTAGGTGGAATTTTGGAGCAATGTTGTGCAATTGATCCTCTGGGTTAGAAATTCCACCTGGGTCTAGATATACACTATTTATGTAGTAGTTCAGTGTGTCTAGAATTGTAAAATTCATAAATACAGGCTTAAAATTTGAAACTGGTTTTCTGTAAATACTTTTTATTAACTGCAGAAAGCAAACTTGAAAGTTAAGGCTGAATTCAACAATTTGCCAAGTTTTGCATGGTCTGAAATGCTAAGAAAACAGAGTCAATCTAGACGTTGAAATTTCTCCACTTTATACGGTACCATAAAGTATGATATTATATGTCCTGCCCAGACACTGTGAAACACTCCAAGATGTTACGTTGTATGAAAAGCGCTATATAAATGCAAGTTGTTTTTTGTTGTATTGTGGCTTAAATGGCAATTGCAACTCAATTTTAAGAAGGTGAACAGCACCTGAATGATCAAAGATCCTTGGTAACATCTAACTGGCCTTTGTTTTCCAACTTCAACTTAGATCAATAGACAAAGAATGAAATGGTGCATGTGACCATGCATAATAATAATAATCCTTGCATTTGATATAGTGCCTTATCACGTCATTGAAACATCTCAAAGCGCTTCACAGAATAGACTGTAAAGAGAATTGACAGTATATTTTGTGGGTGAATTATGGCCAATTGCGCACAGCAATGTCCCACAAACAGTCGTGGATTGAGTGACCAAATTGGTATTTTTACGCCCGGCAAAGCGATCCGCCAATCGACTAACAACCGGGTTCCTACTTACTACTGGGTACATAGAGGCGTGTGGAGTAAAGAAACTTGCCTAAGGTTTCACCCCATCCTGTCTTCATGTCCAAATGAACATTAAATATCCCAATCGAAAAGTGAATGCAGTTTCTCGTCAACAATCCCCAAAATAAAATTGTTCACGCAGACATGGCTGTTGGTGGGACATTTCTGTGTACAAATTGGCTATCACGTTCTCCCACAAAATCCAGAGTCACACTCATTTACAGCATATCCTGTGTAGTGCTTTGTGATGTCTCTACAATATGATAAGGCTCTATTTAAGTGCAAGGATTATTATTATTATTATTTTAATATGGTATATGGTTTGAAATGCCAAAATAGTTCAATTAAAGTTAAAACTTGCATTTTCCAGTGACCCGTTTCCACAAAGCTAATGCACAAAGTTGGAATCCTTTCTTAAAACATTCGAAGAAGTAAATGCATATTTTGGTACCTCCTTTTTTTTTAGGTTTTGGTGATGTGCTGGGCAATTTATAATAATAATAATAATAATAATAATAATCCTTGCATTTGATATAGCGCTTTTCACGTCTAAGATCTATTTTAAGCACATTAGTGTTTTTTTGTTACTTCACCATGATATAAGCAGTATTTCTCATTGTGCTATCAAGGCTGCAGCGATGGAAAGATTCTCTAATAGTGAAAAACGCCAGTACAGAGAGATGTTGATATCCCACACCCTTTAGAGGGCAATCAATGATTTAAAAACAGCTTGCCATGAAAGGCGGTAGTGGCCAGGATTCATTTACAAAACAACTTGATGCTGTGATGGGGAACTGTAAGGTGGAAGTTCTGGAGGGATGAAATTGGATGTGCTGAAGGGCCTTCTTTATCCAAACTAATCTTGTGATCTTGTGAATGTAAATGTAATAATAATAATCCTTGCATTTGATATAGCCCCTTATCACATCTTCGAGACGCCTTCAAGTAATTCACAGAATATACTGTAAAGTGAATTGAATGTATATTTTGTGGGCGAAACGCGACAGCCAATTGCATGCAGCAGCGTCCCACAAACAGTCATGGATTGAAGTGACCAATTTATTATTATTAGTTTTTTGAAGGAATTATTACCCCCGGAAAAGCGATCCGCCAATCGACTAACAACCGGGTTCCTCCTTACTGCTGGGTAAACAGAGGTACGTGGAGTAAGGGAACTTGCCCAACGTTTCGCCCTGCTGGGAATCCAACCCAGACCTCTCGCTTGCGAGGCGAGTGCTCTAACCACTGAGATATAGGACTCCACCTTTGTTATCTATTTTTGATTTTAATCTCTGTACCTCAGTTTGAAAACCGCCTTGTAGCATTGATAAATAGTGGAGGTCTTCCTCTTTCCTTCCAGCTCTTTCTTTTAACAAAGAACCATGAGTACAGTAATTGTGTCTGGTAAACCTTTGGTATTTTGGGTAGTTTTGTTGGAGGGATTTCCCGGCTCAGACAGCTGCCCAGACAATGCTGTTGTAATTCTCCACTGCACCAAGTTTCACAACTTCATTTCAAGCAGTTACTCTCCTCGTTTGATCATGTTTACAGCTTGACATCTAAAAAGGCAACAAGAACAGTGACAGGAAGCTCTCTGTTATTTATTGAATCAATAAGGCACAAAATTGGCAATGATCCAGTCATGAAAACATAAGAAAAGTCAAGCTTTGGAAAGACCATTCGGTGGCTTGAAACGCATGTCCTTCACTGCCTCGTTTTATCCAAAAAAGGGACAAAATCCGTTGTGGTGAATCGATCATCACCATCACACACTACATTTCCCCTTGCAGCTTCATTTTCAACAGTGAAACAAATAAACTATTAACTGGGGAGAATAATACAAACAGGAGTGGAAAACATAACAAATAATATTAATAATAACCCTTGCATTCGTTATCAGGAGGATGTCTTTCCTATCTGGAGGATGCCTTAAAGTGCTTGATAGAATCTTACTATGAATTGTAGTGAGTCTGTATTTTGCAGGTGAATAGAGCCGCCAATTTTCACGCAGCGACGAATATCCCACAAACAGCCATGAAATGAACGACTCATTTTTATCTGTGGGACTGATCGGCCAGGACACTGGGAGAAACCCACTTCTCTTTTTGAACAGCGTTACGGGATCTTTAATGTCCACCTGAACAGACACAGACAGGTTTAACATCTCATCTTGAAAGATGGCAACTCTTTGCAGTCTTTTATGTGAAAAGATAGTCAGCAAAGACGAGGGACTTGAACCCTCAAGCTTCTGACTCAGAGGTGAGAGTGATGGCAGTTGAATCAGGCTGACACAAGTACAGTCTGGCATCCCCCAAAAAGGATTAAAAAGAAAAGCAATATCCAGAACCAAACAAACAAGAGCATTTATTGCACTTCATGCAGCGTAGCATTCCAGAGCGCTTCACAGTAGCGGAGTGTGACAATGAGCCAAGGCGAGAGGGAGGGCAGAGGTGACCATAAACATGATCAAAAAGGAAGGTCTTTAAGTAACTGCCATTCACGCACATTTTTGCATCTGATAGAAAAATAACCCTGAGAGTCTTTTATGGATGGACTGGCAGATTGCTGAACAAAATGCTCGCTAAAGGCTGTCAAACAATTTGGAACGAAAACGAAGTGAAGGAATGCCAACGCTGAAATCTGTTGCACCACAGAGTATGACTGGAACTGCTCTAGTGATGGGTTCCATATTTTCAAGTAGTCCTGTGGTTAACCTCATCCTCTGGAATGTAATATACCTAGCTTTGCTCTAAACATGATTTGAAGCAATGATGAACCACTAATTCCGTATGATGCTGGGCTTCCAGATTCTCTCTTGTTTTTGCTTTGGTTCATGAGCAAAGAATTGAACAGGAGGAATCGGGAAAGTAAGGAACACAAAGCTGTTCGCTTGCCTTCTCGAAATGCAGGGACATGTGATTCTGTCTTTAAGCGCTGTCTATTCAGAGACAGCTTGATGGATGATTACTAAACTATAATTGCCAGTCTTCACCTACTGCCTGGAACTCTATCTCAGAGTTCCTCCAACTCGCTCTTACCTCACCTTGTTCAAAGTCCATCTCAAGATCAACCTGTTTCTCCTCCCCACGCCCCTTGGCTTCCACTCCCACCCTAGCTCTGGGGACCAGCCAATATTGTTAAGCAATTGAGAATAGAACAAGTGAATGTGCATTTCTGGTCTAACGCTCTATGTCTGTCGGCCTATAATTGTGCAGTACTCTTACTCCAGTAAATGTACAACTTGTTCAACAAACCCTCGCTCCCCTCCCTCTGTTCTGTTGTTCAAGGAATGGTAGTGGTGAGAGAGAAAGAGGGAAAGAGAGGAGCAAAATTGGCTGACTCTTTCTGGTAAATTTTTAAATAAAAAGCTTTGGGCTTTCATCCAGAACTGTCAGGCAGAGAAAGTTTTCATCTGGTGTTAGCAGCTCAGCTGTCAACAATCCTTCACAATGGACCGATCTCAGAGCTAAAGTATGAGAAATGTACGATGATGCATTTGTTTCTGATAGAAAAATAAATATCACCCGACCACAAACTCACAGCTTATGTTACTGAGTTATGCATGAAATGCAGAGATTGATCAACAAAATAAAAAGAAGGCTCATTTTTAGGCTTCGCAGAACATTTCACCCTCACGCACACGCACATATCAAAGCCCAGAATTATCTTTCAGTAATGCCAGAGATTTGTGCTTTCTCCTGTTTATTGGTTTCAAACATTGTTCCTTGGCTTTGATCCCTTACAGATAAAAATCATAACGTTTTATCTCTCAATCAACTGCAGTTAAGTTTAGTTTATTGGAATTTAGCTGACCATTTGGTTTGTGATGAGACGTTTTTCTGTAAAAGCTTATGAGATACATTAACAAAAACTCGCTGTAGAGTTGATATCTCAAGACTCCATCATATCTCTAACACGTAAAAGGAGTCAAGCAACTTTTCTCAAAACTAATAGAACTCCTTATAGATGTATTACAATGTATTAAATCTCTAACAACTCAACACCAAACTCTGTGGGAAAAAAAATGCTTTATGATGCTAAATAGCTTCCAATGTACAAATGTTGAGACAAGTATTTAAAAGCTACTGTTTAATAACAACAGTAACAAATTACATTTGCATAGTGCCTTTCACGTCAGGAGGATGTCCCAAGGTGCTGGACAGTCAGGGATCTGCAACCGAGTTGGTGGTTGGGATCAGGGAGAGGTGGAGAGATGGGAGGGTAGAGGTAGGAGGATGACCAAAGGCACGGCGAAGAGGAGGAGCTTGAAATGAGTTTTGAAGGAGGCAAGGAAGGGGGCGAGATGGAGGGACTGTGGGATGGAATTCCAGAGAGGCTGAAGACCCACCCATCAATGGTGGGGTGGGCAAGGCAGGGATGTGAAGCAGGCTGGAGCCCGCTGAGCAGAGGCAGCGGATAGGTTGGTAGCGGGTTAGGAGGTCACAGAGATAGGGAAGAGCAAGGCCATGGAGGGCTTTGAGGTGAGGACCAGGATCCTCTGAGTGATAGGGAGCCAGTGGAGCTGGGCAAGGATGGGGTAATAAGGGTACAGAGAGGACATGGGCACAGCCCAGCTTAGGAGCTAGTCAGGAGCTAGACATGCTCTCGAATAGAAAGGCTTACATAAAGATAAATTGTATTGTATGATGCCACTGAAGCTTCTCATTCATTTTCTGCAACAATAACTTGCACTTATATACCAGTTTTCACCAGCAGAAGCATCTTGAAGCATTCATAATAATCCTTGCATTTGATATTCCTTCTGAACAGATTGCGACGGGGAGCCCACACCGAGGAGAAAGTAAGTAGAATCTAAAGATATTAACCAAAATCATGGTTAATAAAAATAAATATGTTGTGTTTAAGAAGGTTTTGAAATCAAGGAGAGAGGAAGCAAAAGGAATAGAGTTTGGAAGAAAATTTCAGAGGATAGGATGTTGTGGCTGAAGGCTCAGCCACCAATGGTGAGATAGGAGGAGGTGATAAATAAGCAACAGACCAGATTGAGGAGAGCAGGGGGCAAAGAACGTGGAGTAGAACTAGAAGAAATTGCCCCGTTAGGGAAGGGGTGAGATCATGGAAAAATTTGAAGATCAAGACAAGGATTGTGATGCTGTAATGGGAAGATAGCAGGGTCAGTTCAAATGTCCTTCTTCATCTGTACGTTCCCTGGGATCTTCCGATCTCAGGATCTTTGAGTCAATCCATGGGGTACTGGCGGCCAGTGGAGCTAGGCAAAGATGAATCTTGAGGATCCTGTTATGAGGGACACTAATAATAATAATAATAATAATAATAATAATAATAACCCTTGCATTTGATATAGCGCTTTTCACGTCGGGAGGACATCCCAAAGCGCTTCACAGAACACACTGTAAAGTGAATTGACTGTATATTTGTGGGCGAACGCGGCAGCCAATTGCGCACAGCAATGTCCCACAAACAGTCGTGGATTGAAAATGACCAATTTATTATTGTTTTGGGTTTTGGAGGGATTATTATTTGGCTCTGTGTGGAGTAAGGAAACTTGCCCGAGGTTTCGCCCTGTGCCTGGAATTGAACTCAGGTCTCTCGCTTGCAAAGCGAGTGCTCTAACCACTGAGCTACAGGACTCCAATAATAATAATAATAATAATAATAATCCTTGCATTTGATATGGCTCCTTATCACATTTTCGAGACGTCTCAAAGTGCTTCACAGAATATACTGTAAAGTGAATTGACTGTTTATTTTGTGGGAGAAAGTTTAAGTTTGAAGGCTGACTTTCTATTTGAGAGGATGTCTTAAAGTGCTAGACACTGCTGCCTAGACTTCTGAGCTGGGCTGCGTATTCTATTAAACAGAATAAAGGCTGTGGAGATTTTGATTAGTTTTTGTGGTTGTTTTCTATACTTTATCTTGAAGAGCTGGTTTACCACAGTTAAAAAGCTGTGTCCTTCAGATGGGAAATGATTATCTCTTTGTTGGTCAGAGGTAATACTGTATCAATACTTGGAATGAATAAATCAACATAAAACCAACTTGAGTGCAGATAACACTGAACATAGCATGAGGGAGTGGAAGAATGCAATTGTGGTTCCACAAATGCGATTTCACATTAATTAAGAAGAATATTATTTTCAGATAAAGGTTCACATGCAAACCTCTGTAACCGCTCAACTGGTTTACGCTGTTTCCTTCAACTAGAGTGGATTTTTTTTATATAAGCGTCCTATTAAAATCTCATCCAAGGGCTTTCAAATCTCTTTCAAATATGCCGCAACTATCTCTTGGCTGCCATGTAACCTAATTCTTCAAAGGTACTGTAAAGTACAAGCATTGTGCCAACTACAGCCTACACCAACAGTAACGCTTCAGAAATCTTTCCGTTTATCTGAGAACCACTTCTAGGCCCTCTTCGAGTCTTTTCAATGAGCTGCCATTCTGCTGACCTCTGCAATACACCGACTTATATCAGTATTTGTAGACAACGGTCGCTTGGTTTTCTTTACTCCATCTTAAGATGCAGACATGCTGACAAGGCAAACAATTATTGCTCACCCCTAGAGTGTCTTGAGAGTGTGGTGGTGGTGGGAACTCTTTAAGAGGAGGTTCTCTTGAAGATCTTATCTTTGTTTGAAGCAACTTTCCTTAAAAGTGGCTTCTTATGGATTATCAGAGTGAGAAGCAACAGTACCATTCTTTCATATTCATAACCCTTTATATCACTTTATAACAATAGAATGCACAGAGTAAAGTGACGCTAGTCCATAAGTCAGCCTTCGATCAGTCATTTTGTATTTTTTGCCCCTTAGTTAAGATATTTTAATCTCACAATTTTGTCATTAACTCTACAAATGTTACACTGGAATTTTTCCACTTCAGTGGGTTTATTATGATCGCCAGATCCAAAGTGATAATTATTATATTAATACTGATCTTGCACTCGATAATGCCCCTTTCATGTCTGGAGGATGCCTCAAAACATGTCACAGGTTTCACAAGCTCACAAGATTGGTTTCGATGAAGACGGCCTTTCCGCCCACCTGATCTCATCCTTCCAGAACACCCACCTTACCGTTGCCCCATCACAGCATCAAGTTGTTTTGTAAATGAATTTGCTGTGATGTCCAGTGACTGTGTACTTTGTAGGTGTATTAGCATCAGATTCAACGTCTTTGCATCTGTTATAAACTGCGACACATATATCCCCATTAACTCATTTTAATGAGGTTAAATTCAGAGTGCTACCGAAGATGAGAAAATGGATGATGTTTTATTCTATAAAAGAAATGCTGAAGCATAATCCTGGGAATTATAGGCCTGTTACCTCAACATCCGCATTAGGAAAAATATCGGAGGCCATTATAAATTCAAGAACATTCGAGAGATGTAAATGGTGTAATTCCACACCAGTGCGGGCTTGTGGGGGAGGCAGATCATGCCAAATACATTCATTATACAAAGGGCAGCGTTGATATTGGCAAGCTGTCCACCAGAGCAGAGCTGGATCATGACCTTCTAGGAGCTGATCAGCAAATTCCATGTTATGCAATAGGATTGTTTTCCTCTCCTTCTAGGCTGAGATTGCTACCAGCACCCTTGTCAGACTTTCCAAAATCAAACACACCATTTTTTCCCTGTAAAACCTGTGCCTCCAAAGTACAGTACGTGGAGTCCTGTAGCTCATTGGTTAGAGCACTCGCCTCGCAAGCGAGAGACCTGGGTTCAATTCCCGGCAGGGCGAAACGTTGGGCAAGCTTCCTTACTCCACACGCCTCTGTTTACCTCGCAGTAAGTAGGAACCCAGTTGTTAGTTGATTAGCGGATAGCTTTTCCAGGGATAATAATCCTTCTCAAAAAAAATGTGGTTACTCAATCCACCACTGTTTGTGAGACACGATCTGCGCAATTGGCTGCCTCGTTTTGCCCACAAAATATACAGTCAATTCACTTTACAGTATATTCTGTGAAGCGCTTCGAAATGTCTCCAAAATGTGATAAGGCACTATATCAAATGCAAGGATTATTATTATCATTACATCTCTTGAGACACTTTTTTTTTCGGTTTTGTCTGTTGGCGAAAAAGAGAAGGGAGTTTCTCTTGGTGTCCAGATCAACAATCCTCCAAAATAAAATCCATGGTTGTTTGTGGGACATTGTTGTGCTCGAATTGGATGCGGCATTTGTGTCTACAAATTGCACGGTCACTACACTTAACAGTAATTTCTGTGAAGTGAGTTGACGTGTCTCAGAGACGTGATATAGCTCTTATCGTTGGCCCAGCCAACAGTGTTGAGCACTTTCAGACATCCTCCCGATGTGAAAGGAACTATATAAATGTAACTTATATTGTATTGTTCTTAAGAAATCTGAATGAGGAAGTACATCACTGATTGTGCACAGATTCTGGGGTCTGAAAATAGATCACATTGGAGCGTTGCCATGTGTCAACATGATGAACATCTGAGTTTCTAAGTTAAGAAACTCACAAAATCGACCCACTCCAATTATCAATAACTGTGAGAACTTCTGGTACATCTGGTCATGCTTAATAGTGAAGACTAGCATTATAAATGATTCTTTAATATTTTATGAAAGCAATTAGCTTTTAAAAATAAAATACAAATGAAGGGCTTGAGAATACGTTTCTTTTTGTTGTAATAAATTGCTCCATTCTGGACTCTAACGCTGGTCACTCAAAGAATGATTAAAATTCCAGAACAGAGTGTAAATTCCACAGCTTCCTACCCATTGGCAGAACCTTAAAAACAGAGTTTAAATAACAGTTTGGCACACTGTCTATCCTTTATTCAACTCATGTAGCGAACAATCCCATTTTCATATTTGTTAAGGCTTAGCCGGAAAAAAGGCCACTTTATTTCCAACCGGTATGACAGTCAAGGAGAGAGCACTGCGGAAATTCACACGCATGTAGTTATGTAGAGAGATGAGAAAAATTGTGAATGTTTGCGATGAAATAATAAAATGTTAATATAATAATGGATGATGATAATAACGGATGATGATGATAACAATAATACTTACATTTGATATGGTGCCTCTGTCAGGAGGATGTCTCAAAGCCTGTCATAGGAGTTATTGCAATGTTTCACGTTTGTGCATTTTTTTTAGGGAGAATCTATAGAAGTTTTCCAAACTATGAATGAATCTAGTAGAACAGGGAAAGATTATTTTCTCTGATCAACAAGTGAGCAACTTCAGGGCATGAGAAGAAAAAGGTCAGAAGAAATTATTTTACACAGAAGGTTATATATCATTTAGCACAATTATCTGTCAAAGCCAAGCTCATATTATTTTACCAGACCTTAACAATGGCGTAGTCTAAACCTATGTCCTCTTGTTCTACTGTTTTGATACATCCTAAAGATTTGATCTGGGTTTACCTTGTCAATCCCATATAAAACGTTGTACACCTCTATGAGTTGTACAAAAATCTGAGTTGGCTTCTCTCAAGTCTGAGGAGCCCCAGCTTGTCGAATTGTTGCTCATCGCTCATTCACCTAACACTGGGGTATCATTCTCAGCAGCATCCTTGCTAGGAACGCTGGAGGGTGCTGTGATTTCTCCCTGCATCAATAAACCATGTTTGTGCGTGCGTGCGTGGCTGCGTGTGTGGCTGCGTGTGTGGTTGTGCAGTATCAGTCTGGCTCGAACAGTCTGCCATTGTGGAACATTGCTATGTGACGTGTTTACCCACAAAATACACAATCACTGCACAACACTTTACAATATATCGTGTGAAGTGCTTTGAGACATCCGCCTGATGTGAAAGCCACTATATAAAATGTGAGGATTATTATTATTATTATTGTTATTAACAACAGTATTGAAGGGTGCAGGAAAAATGCTGGTGAATAAGATTCGAGTAGATAGCTCGAGCGTGGGAGCTTGCAAAGCACAGATTATGATGACAGATATATGACCACTTTAACATAACATAACATAAAACATAACATAACATGTAGGAGCAGGAGTAGGCCATTCGGCCCTTCGAGCCTGCCCCACCATTCAATCATGGCTGATCTTCTAATCTAACTCCAGCTAATAACCTAACCCTGCCTTATCTCCATATCCCTTAATACCTTTTGCAATAAGAAATCTATCTCAGTCTTGAATATGTTCAAGGACTGAGCGTCAACAGCCCTTTGGGATAGTGAGTTCCATACATTCATCACCCTAAAAATTATTATTATTCCCACGCTGTAAAAATTATTAGTATTAATAACAATGGTTATTATTAGTGCTGCTCACTATTATACCAACCGGGTTAAAGGAAATCATCATCATAAGGAAAAAAAGTGAAAATAATTTTTTACACAGAGGGGTAATATATTGTGGATATCTAACCGCAGTGTGTGCTGAACTTAAATCTGTAATTTCATTTAAAAGGGAATTAGATGAATACTTATGATTATATGCTTTCATCGGGGCGATTTATAGATAGGTACGCCATTATCGGCTACGGGTATTTTGTTCATTTGTTCATTTCCACTGTGACATTACATAGTCAACACGACATTCTTGTCAATCTTCGTAGCATGAATTTGCTCCAGAAAAAATCACCGGATTTAATTTTAATCCTATAAAGTTATAGGAAAGAACTCTTGCCAGAACAGAAGCCTTGAAGAAATAATATACTTTACTGCTGGTTTGCTTGAATTAAAGTTATTTTGCGCAGTGGGGGGTGTTCTTCTCTCTTTCTCTCTCTCTCCCTCAATTCCTCCGCCTTGCCCACTTTCCAATCCCGGATAAAGACCTTCCATTTTGATCGTGCTCGCGGTAACCTCCCTCTACCCCTGGCTCGGGGTCAGACTCCACCACTGTGAAGTGCTCCGGGAAGCTACCCCACATGAAGGGGGCCGTATAAATGCAAGTTGTTGTCGTACTCTTGAGATATTGGCTGCTGCGTTTCGCCCACAAATATACAATTAATTCACTTTACGGTATTTTCTGTGAAGCGCTTTGAGACGTCTCGAAGACGTGAAAAGCGCTATATCAACCACAAGGTTTATTTTTACATTGTAATGGTGTTGTGAGAGCAATATCGAGCTGGATCACTGATGATTTTCTTCGGTTGTTAAAGCTCTGGACATGTTCTGATGAGAGAAAAAGTATTACACAGAGCAACAAAGAACACAATGCAGTGCCCCTGGGGTCTCCCTACAGCACCAGAGCTACAGCACTCCTCACAACTCACTGGTATATAACAGGGATCTTAATCAGCTTTACACGTCTGGGAGCAATCCATTAATGAACTGTTACTTCTCTGGGCAGATGCTTTGTACTTTCCTGAACTTATTTGTCACTCTGCTGAATCCATATGTTTCCATTGTGCACCATTGCAGTTAGAATCGTTCCCAGTTGCACTACCTGAGTACAATTAAGAGTATCGAGAGCAAGAAGGAAGCAAGCGAAGAAGGGAAATGCTGAGCTCAGACCGGCAAAAGAGACACGAAGGAGAGGTGAAAGAGAATGTCTGGGCCTTTACTCACTCACAAGGGTTTGGGTCGAGTGAGTCCATTTCAGATTCTCAAAAGTTACGGTAACCAACAGCAACGAGAGTTTCATATTTTTAAAATATTTTCCAAGGAAATTGGTTTGTTTTCATTATTGGCTCTAATAATGTGTGTGCATGGTTCCCAGGCATTCCCATGTACACAACCATCCTCTGGCGTAATGGTACACTGCTTGGGAACTAAAGACCTGGCTTAGTGATGTGTTGAGATAAATTATCTTGACTATCAGTGGTTATCTTTTAGGTATACTTGCTATCTGTTTAATAATGTGCAGCAACTTGCTTTGACGCGTCAGCCTGGTTCAGTTGGTAACACTTTCTCTCGCGTCTCAGTCAGAAGGTTGTGAGTTCAAGCTGCACATTTGGGATTTTGAGATGTTCAATGAATGAACGGTCAAAACGAGGTCCTGTCTGTCTGTTCAGATGATGCTAAAGATCCTATGGCACAATTTGAAAAATAATGGAGTCCTCCACGGCCTTGATCCTTTTTACCTCTGTGACCTGCTAACCCCATAATCAACCTGTCCTCTTCCCACTGCTCAGCTGCTCCACATGCCCCACCTGGCCTGCCCCACTGTCAGCCTCTCTGTCCCCACCCTTTGGAACTCCATCCCACAATCCCTCCCTCTTTAAGGCACGTCTCCTCTTCGACTGTGCCTTCAGCCACCCTTCTACCCTCCCTGCCCTCCGCTGGCCCCGATCCCAACCTCTCTGCTCGGGTCCAAATCCCGAACTGGTCCAGCACCTTGGACGTCTTCCCGATGTGAAAGGCACTATACGAATGTCATTTTGTATTGTACATGAAGCATAACTGCCGAGCTTGCCTACGAATAGTCACTACACGTTTACAGGAAAAAAAAATCACTCAGCATTGAGATATCTTGACGTAATAAGGTACTAAAATCAAATGCAAGGGACTGTTGAGGATTAAAATGCAGTGGTTGTGGTCAATGATTCAACGTCGATGCTAAAGCAATACGTATAATGTTCAGAGTCAGTGCGATGGATATAGCTGCAGCTCTCTAATTAGAATCCTAGTCTGTGCCCAGTTTGTTGTTCTAAATTTGGGAGTGGGCAGCTAGACTGAGCCCAGCCTCCCCAGGATTAGGGAAGTTAAAATAAGATGGGTTTACTTGTCCTGCTCCCTCTTCGGCACTCTCTGACGGTCATGTGCCTTGCTCCCTCCTACCTCTCCGACCTACTATCCCCCTACCTACCTGCCCGAACCCTCTGTTCTTCTGGCTCCGGTCTGCTCCACGTCCCCCGCCCCAACCACCCTACCATCGGTGGCCGGGCCTTCAGCCTCTCAGCCCCGAGGCTCTGGAACTCCATCCCCCAATGCCTTCGCCGCCTCCTCCCTTTCCTCCTTCAAGGCCGGTGGTCTCAAGACCTTTCTCTTTGACCGAGCCTTCAGCTCCCCTCTCGACGCTCTACCCCCTCCTCGCTCCCTCCCTTCCCTCCCCTCACCCTGACCATTTCCCCCCAATGCTCGGGTCCTGATCCAACTGTACAGCTCCTTGGGATGTCCTCCCGACGTGAAAGGCGCTCTATAAATGGAATCTTGTTGTTGTTGTGACAACCGGCTGAGGCTTGACTGTGACGTGCTCTATTGTGGAGCAGTCTGCTGCCACTCTGCCAAGCCTCACACATGAACCATGGGACACTTCGGCAGGACAGCCAGTGGCCTTGGAGCTGCACCCATATATAATAATAATAATAATAATAATAATAATAATAATAATTATCCTTGCATTTGACATAACGTCTTATCGCATCTTCGAGACGTCTCAACGCACTTCACAGAATATACTGTAAAGTGAATTGATTATATTTTGTGGGCAAAACACGGCAGCCAATTGCACACAGCAACGTCCCACAGACAGTCGTTGATTGAAGTGACCAATTTATTCTTTTATTTTTTGAAGGAATTATTACCCCCGGAAAAGTGATCCGCCAATCGACTAACAACCGGGTTCCTACTTACTGATAGGTAAACAGAGGGGTGTGGAGTACGGAAACTTGCCCAACATTTTGCCCTGTCAGGAATCAAACCCGGGTCTCTCGCTTGCGAGGCGGGTGCTCTAACCATTGAGCTACAGGAGTCCCCATGGAACGTAAGAAGACTGGGGAAACCAGATGCGGAGGATTATGGTAATTTAAAAAAATTTAAACAATTTCTGTTTGTCTTTAAAAACTTAATTAGTTGAAGTACGTTACCATTCACTTGGGCTATTTACATCTGCCATTGTGTGAAGATTACTACACGAGTATTTTGGTCTGTTTAGATTTGCCTCATGCAAATACACGTTAACTGTGGTGAGAATTGAGACTACTGTTTGCTGTTTAGATAGGCAGGCCATTGAGGTTCTGTTTCCAGTCTTAGAGCATCTGATGGTGACTGCCATTTGGAGAAAAAGAATCATGTGGGATTCATAAAGACACTTGAACTTCATTCCAATGATGTCTGATACTTGGACCTTTCTGATTCTTCTGCAGCTTGTAAAATCCCTGCTGGGTTGGTGGGTGGGTGGGTGGGTGGGTGAGTGGGTGGGATTGAATCAAAATCGATAGCTTGAGAAGTGTAATATAGTGTATAAACGTAACCTTGGATTTGTTCACTTTGGAAAACCTAACAGAATGTAGAGAGGCCCCATCCATACAATTGTCACGTGTGAGAGGTCTGCTCGAGAATGTGCATCTGTAATGTGTTAAGATACTTTTTTGTATCATACAATACATAAACTGTCTATTAAAGAGCTGTATGATAATGTTAACAAACTGTTTTGATTCCTACAACTGTGTGTGATGGAAAGCTGGAGGTAAGAGGCATAATGATTGGGAACACGAGCTGTGTAACAACATAAGCTTCCTGAGAAACCCCTCCCCCGTTTCCCCCCCGCCCCCCGTTCCCCCCCGCCCGATACTCAATCATTTTATTTATTTCAAAGACATCTTGAAGCAAGTTTTTTTTTAAACAAGATACATAACATTTTGAACCATGTCCTACTCCGCCATCAGTGATACGAATGTTGAACTCGTTCATCGTGATTTATGAGGCAAGGGTGGGACAATGAAAGATCAAGGAAGAAGAAAATTAATTCCTCACCCAAACTTAGCTAAATCCTGACTCTTTTTGGGATAACTCCAATCTTTGCCAAAGTATGCTAAATTCGGATATTTGGCAAAAATAATTTTAAAGACGGGAGGAATTTTAACCATTAAATGAAGAGCTGTCACATAGAGTCAGACTTTCCTCTCTTTCCTCCCCCCCCCCAGAATCTGGCATCACAACAACAACAACTTGCATTTATATAGCGCTCCTTACGCAGGGTAGAGTCCCAGAGCAATTAACAGTGGTGGAGTATGAACACCGAGCCAGGGGTGGGGCGAGGGGCAAGAGGTGACCATAGGCACAGTCGAAGAGGGAGGTCTTCGGGCTTGACCTGAAGACGGCGAAGAAAGGCGCAAGGTGGAGGGATAGAGGAAGTTCACAGCAGTTTAAGCAGGACTCTAGGTTAATGCAGGACATGTTGTGTACAAACATAAACGTTGATTTGCCAACTTTTTTTAAAATAAATGTGTTCTGCATGTGTAGAAACGTCATTTTAAAAAAATCGCCAGAGTAAAGGGCACTGGATATTAAAACATTTTGACATTTTGTGCAAAACATGTTTGTCATCGTCTATTTTCTTATGTTGGCCTGAATCATTCACCGCATACTCAAACCATTTGGTTTGAAACTGCTCAACAGAACTTTCCACAAACAAGATCTGTCTATTATATCAATTCCAGACAATGTCGAATTGCCATTTTTATTTCACAGATTCAACTCCTGTTATATTTCTTTGCCACCAGCTGTGACTCCTTGGGTTCATTCATTGCTTTATTACAGGTTTTGAAGTGAAGATACCGTTCAAAGTTTTTTCTGTGTTTTGCTGATTATTATTTTATCAAATGACCTGTAACTTCCTTTTCCCCATCGTGGTCCAAGTACACAATCACAACTTTTATTTTCCCTTCAATCCTCGCACTTGATATAGTGCCATCACATCAGGAAGATGTCTTGAAATCATTCACAGGATTTATTGTACAGTGTTGTGAATGGTGAATGTATTTTGTAGATGAACGAAGCAGCCAATTTGCATCCAGTAATGTCATATAAACAAGCACTGAAGTGAATGAGCAATTTTATTTGGAGGATTGTTGGCCAGGATACTGGTAAAATCTCCCTTCTCTGATTTTTTTTCAAATAGTGCCATGGATCTTTAACATCTACCTGAACAGACACTGTTTAACATCTAGTCTCGAAATCCCAAAATGGGGCTTCCAACTGAGCCAAACATTCAAAGAGAGTTCAAAAAAGGTTCAAGGTATTTCCAGTTGAATACTGTTGAAATATTTTATAAGTACGGTATGTTAAAATGTTTCTTGAATTGTATCTGTATCGGGAGTGACAATGTGGTATTTGTATCAGGAAGCTGCGAAGTGCGAGATACCAACCTGTGAGAACAGCATTCCAGAAGTGTCTTGTGTAAAAGAAGAGTTAAGTGTGACCTATTTCCAATTACTAGCAGAAGTCTCGATTCGTGAAGAGTTTCTATCATGACCATCATATTTTGGACCTCATTATGGGCACTTTGTTCCTAATATCAGAAACATGTTGACTGAATTATAATGACTAAACAGATATATAAAGAAATATTTACAGAATCAAACCCGAATGAGCCCCGACTTGAGAGAACCACAAATGCTTAGCGAAAAGTGGAAGAAGAAACCTATAATCTACAAATCCCTCTATCACCCCCCCTCCCCACCAGATAAGAATCAGGAATCAATATGACATTGAAGGAAACTGAGTTTGCTAAGCAAAATATCTAGAACAGTGGCACACAGTGCACAACAGCAGCAACAACTTTTATTTATATAGCGCTCTCCACACCGGGCAGCATGCCAGGGTGCAGAACAACAGCTGCACTAAACATTATTTACTGAAACATCTGTATTATTAAGTCAAATAGGCGTCAGCCTGGCTCACTCTTGCCTCTGAGTCATAAGGTTTGGTACAAGTCCTAGGGGTCGAGATTCTGAAATCAGTGTGGGTTGGTACTTCAATCCAGTGTTGGAGGTGTGCTGTGTTGACAGAGGTGCTGTCCTTCAGATGTAATGTTACGGTGATGTCCTGTTTGCCTATTCAGGTGGATATTATAGATCCCATAGAACTATTGAGAAAGGGAAGGAAGTTTCTCTCAGGATCTTGGCCAACAACTTACCCATGTTGTGGAATATTGCTGCGCACAAATTGCCATACCAGAGTTTGCCAGCAATATACAGTCACTATCATCTATCAATCTTGTGAAGCACTTTGATTGCAAGTGTAATTTGTCGTTGATGAGATTTCCGATGACATAAGGCAGTTAATCAATTGCAAGGTTTAATAATTGTAAGTGCCAGGTGAATACCATATCAGGTCATACTCATAGGGGAAAAAATTAAATTTCAGAAAGGATGAATTGTGATAATTATTGTTGTGAAATGTCACAATTTTGCATTCCATGGGCAATACATCCCATATATTCTAAGATTATTGATTATCTTCCTCCTTGGTCTCCATATGAATTATTAGCATGAATAGTGGTTTGTGGAACTCATTTGTCATTGTTTCCCTCAGTAATCTTTATGGGTACAAAACCCCCTCAATTTGGGAAAAAATATAGAAAGTTCTAGGTTACTGTTTTGACTATGTTGCATTCAGACTTGAGTGTAGGCACGTGGGTTAAAAAAATACTGTAGTCATAAAACGTAACAAAATTAAGAGAAAAAATGACAACATTTTTACATTATGTTTAACATATGTTAGTGGTAGTCCATTTTCTTATTGGCCTCAATTGTTTTACCACAGGAGCTAAAGACATTGTTTTGAAGCCGTTTGATGGAGCTTCGCACAAATGAAATCTGTCTATAATATGAAAGCTAGACAGTCACTGTCCAAAAGAAAGGGATGTCAGACTTCTGGGTCAATCACCTCTATAATGTTCCGCTGACTGAAAGAATCAACATGACATTGGGATAGAAAGCAGGTTGCTGACTGGTGAAACAACTCATGGAAAGAGAAGAATCCTGAAGCAGGTAGAAAAGAAACTCAACGTTAGAAATATTGGTTAGCAGAGTGGGTTAGCACATGATTCTTTCATCTTCGCGTTCTGTTTCTCTCCCTGTTGGCTTCAGCATCCTACACAAAATTAGTTTGGGTGCCCTGGATCTATTACTTGTAGCCCAAAGTCTGTGAAACTTGTGATAAAATGGGACTAACTGGGCGAGCACTCAGAGAGGCTGTAAGGATGATTCTATTGTAAAGAGAAATATCACGCTAGTGCAGTAGGAGTGCAATTTTGAGATGTTGCTTATATTATAAGCAAATTAGTTTTTGCTTATAATTAGTAGTTGATGAGTTTTGGCTGCTCCTGAGATGTTTAATTCTTTTGATATGAAGTCACAGGTTGGTCCTCATCTCTTCTATATTATCTGTCAATAAGACTCCCTTCTAGCTCTTTTGGACCACTTCAATACAGGAATGGAAAGTCGTTGGTTTTTATGACGTCTGTGATTAAATGCTCCATGAACGACTAAAATATTAACAATGTATTTTTCAATCCTCGCTGCTGACACAATCGCCAGCTGTGGTTGCCAAACAAGAAAATTTTTAATACCGTCGATTTGATACTTATCCGTTTACACACTTGTTTAATTCAGTCCTTTTAGCTGAGTGAAATGGAAACAGAACTCTTATCACATAAATCGAGATCCTAACAAAGAAGATGTAAGTTATAAGTTGTACCTTTTTATAGGGAACCACACTTAAAGGTAATTGCTGTGCATTTCACATTGGTTACTTGTGAGTAATGGCATGGTACGTCATTGAAAGCATTCGGAACTATAATTAGGGCAGAACTCACAGCACTTTAAACGTTCCCAAAATAGCTAGTGATGTAAAGTTGCAATTGATGAGCACCAGTACCCAAGCTATTGGATGTTGGGGTCCACACCATTTTGCCGTCAAGCACCACATAACCCTGTATGTACATGTAAAAGCTGCATCTACAATGTCCAAAGCAAATTCTTTCCGTCATTTCGGTTTTTGGAAAATGTATTTGAAAAAGTCCGACTCATTAAAAAGCAAGCGCACAGGCACACACACACACATGTGCATATGCACATACACACACACACACACGCACCCGTACACACACGCATATGCACATAGACGCATATGCACAAACACATACGCACGCATATGCATACACACGCACTGCACACTAAAGAACTTCGGGTGATAATAAACAGCACTGTTCGACACTGTTAGTACATTATATTTGCACACATTTTCTGATCATTTTCCTCATCATGTTTCTATAAATCTCACAACCCTGCTTTTAATTATTTCCATATCTGGCCCCAAAACCAAGACTCCTGAAGCTGAAGGAATAATATGCCAGATTGCCATCTTTTGATTTTTTCCAATATATACATGTGGTTCAAATATGACTAACACTTGCTGCCAAGCCACAGTGCTTTAACAGCGCACTGGCAATGAATATGAACCATTGTTCTCAGTCTAAATTTCAGTTAAAAGGTCAGAAAATACATTGGTCAGTCATTCTGCACAGGGTCAGAGTCAGGAGATAATCCAACATTAACACCCACCCCAATATGAAAACGACAAGAACCAAATTGACTTCTTCTAAGTCAATCAGATCTTCTACTTGAGAAGAGAAAATTGGACACCAACTACAGATCCGTCTCACAAAAGATTTGTCAGGCACGCACTGTTGAGATTGTTTCTGAGACTATTGTGCGCTCATACACAAACATCTACAAACAATCAATTACAAGTAGGGTTAAGGAGCCAATTGTTCGAGGTTAAATAAGGTACACAAACAGACTTGTTTCCTTTGATTCTATTGTATTAAATGGAATTTGTGGTCTTCTCAATGCTAACCTACCCCAAGCATTGACCTGGGAGGTGGGCATTGTTGTTGCAGCTTTCCATAGTATTCACATTTCTCCCGATATATGTGATTCATCTTCAGATTTTGGCGGAAGTGATCAGGAAATACAGCAAGATTCAACAATGGCTTTGTTCTTTGCAGATTCTTTATTGTGGAGGATTGTGTGTGCAAACAAACTAACACTGAGATGAATAATGCATTACATACAATAAATTGGAGGAAGGAAATGGAGGAGATATGAGAATCAACTTGCTGAGTTCCCGGTTAACTCTCAAACGGCAATAATCATTCTTGGTGCAACAACAGCAGCAACTTGCATTCATGTCACACCCTTCACATAGGGTAGCATCTCGGAACTGCCTGTCACATTGGGAGAATGGCTTCTAGTGCTTCGCACAATTGGCTGGAACCCCAAGTTAAGGGGGTGTGGGGGTGGGGGGGTCTGCAGCAGAAAGTGGCCAAAAGTGCCAAGTTGAAGAGAGCGGACTCCATTCGGATTTTGAATGAGCGAGAGAGGGGGTGTAGTGTAGTGTGAATGGAGGAAGTGACCAAGGCAGCAGTATCACAGGAGGTCACAGAGGTAGGAGAGCTGAGGCCATGGATGCCTACAAAGGTAAGGACGAGAATGTTGAACTTGATCTGCTGGCAGATGGGAAGTCAGTGGAGCTGATGAGGATGGCGGTGATGGTCTCAGGGAACTTGATGTAGGAGAGGACACAGGCTGCAAAAATCTGCTTAGTCTGAAACTTGTGCAGTTGTGGAGTCCAACAAGGAGGGCTTGATATTGGAAGAGACAAATTATGGCATTTTCTTTTGTCCACACTCTGGTTTCAATTAATGGGCTTGACTATGAAATTACAGGTTAAGTACAGAAAGTCCCGTTCAATAATTAACCTCCTCCCTTAGTTAACTCATTGAGAAGAAACCATTTTTTCGTAACAACTAGCTATTATTTGGTGTCAGCTGAATTTGCTTTTGACTGTGTGTGGAAGCACAAAATGACAGTAAAATGGGTTAACATAATCCAACTAACTCAATGTTTATGGCCAACATTCCAGTCTTTTATAAAAATATATATTTCAATACAATACAGAATTACATTTGTATAGTGCCTTTCTCGTCGGGAGAACGTCCCAAGGCCCTGGATGATATGGAAGTGGCTTCCCATTGCTATAGATACCTCAAGCGGTTATTTGATATAGTCATTTTATATATATATATTTATATTTTAGTAAGTGCTCTGGGACACTGACCGGAGTGAGGGGTACTGTATAAGTGCAAAATAGTTGTTGTTTTTGTAGTACGCACAGTGTGAAATGGGTGCATGGTTCACTAATGTACCGTTCCTTCCCAAAGCAACATTCTCATCAAACTATTTAATTGCTGTGCCTGAAAGAACGTCAAATGAATTTATTAAGTATTCAAAAGTGTTGACGTGCTCAAATAAGACCTGCTTCAAGCCCAGACAATTCTCCTGTTGAAGATTCCGATCAGCAGGTTTATACCAGTCCTAATAATATAATAATAATAATCCTTGCATTTGATAATTAATTAGCTAAATAAATAAATGCTCTGAAACACTACCCTACATGAAGGGTGCTATATAAATGCAAGTCGTTACTGTTGTACGAGTCCATGGCACATCTGCTAGTGGGGAGAAAAGTCCAATGTGTGATCGCTTCATTTTTTCAGGTGATAATTAGCATATCATTGATAAATACAATGCCGTCAGTCAATGACACGGCTGCTCCATTGGGAGCTTTTGTTTCTTTCGTCAGTATTGAACAAACACATTTGAGACGTTATCCAGCGTGAAGGGTTCTTTATAAATGCAAGTTGTAATTGTTGTTGTATTGGTTTTCACTGTAGATGACATCAGTAGATTTGTCAAGTGCATAATTTAAATGTTAGACCACACATCTCAGTCTTGTGAGAGACCAATGATTATCAATGGAAGGATCATTGAGAAACTGAAGCATCTACAGCTTTATAACGCACCAGGATCAAATGCATTCGTGAATGAAATGAGGGCGTAAGGCAAGGGGACACTTATAAAAATGCTGTGAGGAAAATTGGCCGCTGGGGCAATATCAGAGGGAGATGCACAATCCTTTTGTTTAAAAAAAATCGGAAAACATGATCCGAGGAATTAAAAGAATGTTAGCTGCAGATCTGAAGTGGAAAGAATCTGCTTACTGTGAAGACAATAAATCTAAGGCAATACAGGTTTATGAAATGCAGGTTGCGGCAAACAGGTTTATGGGAATTCTTTCGATGTAAGATTTAATAGATGGGTGTAAGGTGATGGACTCAGTATTATATATTTTATTTTTCCCAAAGTATTTCATAATGTCTCTCTTAGGCATGAATCAAAAAGCAACAGGTGCTCACTGCCTGCACATTCAGATAAAATAACAATCCTTGCCTTCAATTTAATGCCTTGCATGTCGGGAGGACGTCTCAAAAAGGGCTTCACAGGATTTATGTAGCTCAATGTAGCTCGGAGTCCTGCAGCTCAATGGTTGGAGCACTCGCCTTGCAAGTGAGAGACCTGGGTTCAATTCCCAGCAGGGTGAAACCTTGGGCCAGTTTCCTTACTCCACATGCCTCTGTTTACCTAACAGTAAGTAAGAAACTGTTTGTTAGTTGATTGGCAGATCGCTTTTCGGGGGATAATAATACCTTTGGAAAAAATACAACAACAACAACTTGGATTTACATAGCGTCTGATGGCGTCTCAGAGCGCTTTACAGTAAAGGATCCCGGGGCCGAGCCAGGGGGAGGGGGAGGAAGGTGATCAAAGGTGCGATCGAAAAGAAAGGTCTTCAGCCGAGACCTGAAAATAGGAAGAGAGGGGGCGAGGCGAAGGGAGTGAGGAAGGGAGTTCCAGAGCCGCGGGGTATAGTGGCTGAAGGCACGGCCGCTGAGGGTGGAGCGGAGGACTCAGGGGACGAGGAGGAGGCCAGACCCGGAGGATCGAAGGCAACGAGCACAGTTTTGAGGAGAGAGGAGGTCAGAGAGGTCGGGGGTGAAGAGGAGTGGAAGGATTTGAAGACAAGGGTGAGAATCTTGAAGTCGATCCTCTCTGGGACAGGCAGCCAGTGCAGTCTGGCAAGGACTGGGGTGTTCGGGGAGCGGAGTTTGGTGCGGGTGAGAATGTGGGCGGCAGAGTTTTGCATAATCTGGATTTTGTGCATGGTAGTGAAGGAGAGACTGGTGAGGAGGGCATTAGTAGTCCAGCCAAGAGGTGACAAAGGCATGGACCAGGGTTTCAGCGGCTTTCGGAGAGAGGTATTGGCGGAGACGGGCGATGCGTTGGAGGTGGAAGAAAGCGGTGCTGGTGAGAGACCGGATGTGGGGGAGGAAGGATAATTGGGGGTCGTACCTGATGCCCAGGTTGCGTACCGGTTTGGAAAGTTTTAGTGAGAAGTCGGGTAGGTGAAGGAGGTGAGAACTGAGATTTTAGATGTTGAGATGAGCCAAAGAGTATGGCTTCCGTCTTGTCAACAATCAGCTGAAGGAAATTTGCGCTTATCCAGCCCCTGAGGTATGACAGGCAGCTGACAGAACATCAGGGGACTGGGGATCGCAAAGAGAGGTGAAAAAATAGAGTTGGGTGTCGTCCACATACACATGGAAGTGTACCCCATGTCTGCGGATGACATCCCCAAGAGGGAGCATGTGGATCAGAAAGAGGAGGGGGCCAAGGATGGATCCTTGGGGTACCCCGCAGGTAACCGGGTGAGAAGCCGTTTGCGCAGATGTACTGCTGGCGATTTGTGAGGTAGGACTCGAACCAGGCGAGTGCGGTCCCACTGAGGTAGATGATGGAGGAAAGGCGGTGGAGGAGGATGGAGTGATCGACTGTGTCGAACGCGGCAGAGAGGTCCAGGAGGACAAGGAGGCAGAGGGAGCCCTGGTCACAGATAGAGAGGATGTCGCAATAATAATTTAAAATAATAATAATTTAGTCACTCAATCCACAACTGTTTGTGGGACGCTGCTGTGCACAATTGGCTGTTGCGTTAAGTCCACAAAATATAGTCAATTCACTTTACAGTATATTGTGTGAAGCGCTTTGAGATGTCTCGAAGATGTGATAAAGCACTGTATCAAATGCAAGGATTATTATTATTACTTTATTATTATCAAAGGCATCAAACATGTCAGATGAATGGACTGAGGGCCCTGCAATCAGAAACAAGGGGGAGAACAGATCAAAGACGGGCAATGCTGTGAGGTAAGGGGGAAGTGTTCGGCTATATTCAGTGTGATACATTTCAAGTGTATCGCCACCTTGACAACAACGTTTAAATTTGTAGATCATCCTAAGCAGGGAAAGCAGGACGTACACAACAGAGAGAGATTATTCAAATATAGCAGAAGGATAGGTAATAATAATAATTCTTACATTTGATACAGCATCTGTAACAACAGGAACATTTCAACCAGCTTCACATGGGAGCGTAGAATTCTCTGCTCGTCAGTTGTTGGGGTGTCAACTATGTGCGCATTTAAAAATGATTAAGAGAGAATAACATTGAGGAATATGGGGAAAAGACCAGGACTAGGGATAGGACCCAGGATGGGCACTTGTGTGGAGTATAAGCATCAGCTGATAGTGGATGAGCTGAAGGGCCCGCTTCTGTGCTGTACCTCCTATAAAATCTATGCGAGCAGCATGGCTGAAAGCTCACCCACAGATGGTGAGATGGATTAGGCAGGGGACATGTTCACTGAGAGGAGAGCGCGGCAGGAAGTCACAGAGCTGGATCGGGGTGAGGCTGTGAAGGGATTTGAAAGTTATTTCTGTTGAACCCGACAAGATCTGGGTCTTACAAAAACAAACTAAACAGAAGTGAAAGCAATTCATTCACCCTTAAGAACTGTTATCTTATGGAATGGACTGGTACCTTAATGTGGGATTTGATTGCAAAAATCAAAAGGAAATGGGCAAGTTCCTTGAATAGCGCATAATATTAATAATCCTTGCATTTGGTATTGCCTTTCATGTCGGGAGGATGTCTCAAAGGACTTCACAGCATATATTGTAAAGTACAGTGACTGAGTGTTTTGTGGGCAAACAGTAATGAGCTTGATGCTCAGGAAGGAGAGAGGTGAATTATACTAATCATTAATAACAGCAATGTTTTTTGTTAAATCTTTGGATTTGATTTTACATTAACGAACTATATGATAAATGTATTGCTATGCATTACAGGCTAGCGTAAAATAACCCCAATGATTAGTGAGGATCTTAAAGGTATTTTCAATGATATTGAGAGGCAGGTGAGCACAATGGCTTTCTTTACAGCAGCTCCTTCTTAATTTCTTAAAGGGTCATATCGTCATGGGTGATATTATCACCCGCTGCATTCTGCCCAGGTAAAAACTTAGGTATAAATATTTCGGAGCTAATGATGAATCACTTGGCCTCTTTGAAAACAGTATGTGAGAAGGTTCACATAGACCAGGAAGGCTATCAAAGATCTGTGTGTTGAATGATCCAGATGTACAAACTGTTGGACTCAATCCCGTTACTCTACCTGTGATAGCAAAAGTCAGATCAAAGAGGCATCCTTGAATATCTTTTGTCTTTGATCCATGAATTTATTTAAGTGCTCAACTGTGCTGTGAATATTGCTATGAATGGACAAATAGCCTTGCCTTATGGATTGCTTGGTAACGAATGAATTCACATTACCTTACTTGAAGAATCTGTATCAGTATCAATCTGCAACAGGTTTGGGCACAATTAGCCATGAAATAAATGACCAATTGTATCTGAGGGATTGTTGGTTAGGACACCAGGAAATTCCCTTCTCTTTTCAAATAGTGCCATGGAATCTAGAATGCCCACAAAGGTGGGACTGTGGTTTTAACGTCTCATCCAATGGCACTTCTAACAATACAATACCCGGCACGGCATTGGAATCAGCCAAGACTACATGAGTTCAAAGTCCTGATTTGGGGCTTGAACCCACAATCTTCTGACTTAGAAACAAGAACATTACCAACTAAACCAGGCTGCTAGCAATGAAAAAAATATTATGGCAAATGTGAATGTTTAAAGCAAAGGGCTTTAAAGAATTGTAATGTCTGATGAGCTCATATTTCGAACATATTGAACTGTTGTAAGCATATCCAAATACGTGTGTTATCTCAAGGTTAATATGTTTCTGCTCTGTTATCAATGAGCATGAGAGAATGAGTGAAAAAGAGAGCGATTTAATTGCATCTATCCAGCCTTGATTCAGACCAGATCCCAGCCATGAAAGAGCACTATCTCTTCACTAAAACCTGCTCTTCATAGGATATTGAAGAGAATGCCTGAGAAGAGCAACGCAATAAAAATCATTCCGCCCCATGTGGAGATAATAAACTTGATATCCTTGCACGAATTCTTAGTCTTAGTTTACTAATAGCCTTCATTTCACGATGACAGATTGTCAGAATTATTTTAATAGAAAACAGGTGTTATCCTGTAAAATGTGATTCAATGCAAAAATAACGAAATTAAAAACATGACGGCTATAAATTAAGTTAATGATACCAGCCGAGGCAGTTCATGTGTAAGTTTGACATAGCGTATAATCAGACCAATAGCTTTCAAAAAAAACAAAAGATTAATTGCAGTCAGTTACACCTTAAATCTTCAAGCATTCTTATGAAAAGTGCCTAGTTTACATTTGTACCATCAAACAGGAGCTCATATTAGTGTAGTATTCAGTCAATTCTTGAGTCTCCCTACAGAATTAGAAAGTGTAAATGAACTGCAGTATTCACCATTAAAATGGTCAGGTTCTGTACTCGGACCTTAAGCTAATGTCATCGAGAACAACATGAAATGAGGAAAACATGAAGCGAGTACATACACTCCACCAAGGTTGTTAAATCGGATGGTTTTAATTTGGGAAAGTCAGTGTCAAGGATCATACAGGGGTGCACTGCTGTTACAGGGATCCATTAGTAGCCGATGTTTCGGGAATATTGCTAAATTAACAAGTTATCCGATTACCAGGTTATTTGGAGTTTTACTAACAGATGTTTTCTTTCAGTCAAATATCTCCTGCTACTAATTTATGCATATTCTCTATTTGTGTTTTACAACCCTTCTCTTTTTTGTAATATCATCATCTGTCACTCTTTCGCTCTATCTATTCTCTCTGAGCCCCTTTTGTTTTCTTTGCCGCTTTTTTCTCCCTCTAATTCTCTGTTTCCTCCTCAGTCACATTATGAATCACCTTTTCTCAACCTCTCTGTTTCTCAGCATTTGCATCCTTTTCGATTCTGCTCTCTGTCTATTTACTCCCTATCGTCTATCTCCCTTTCAAAGACCTATAGATTGCAATTTGTATTTTGGTAACTAGAATCTATCATTGTGTTGAGAACTCTCTTTCTAAAGCAGATTACATCAGAAGGGAATTCCTTTCTCTGTACAATTGGATTCCACGTTTTGCACAGCTTGAAATCCTTATCAAAGAATCTCGTTCAGAAATATAAAAAATTATAATCTTCCGTCATATCTTTCTCTCTCATCTTAATATCTGCCTTTGTGGCATCAACATATTTGTTCAAAGGGATCATTTGTAAAAATATTGATTTTATGGTAAGTATGGAGTTATGGATAAGATCTGAACAGATTTATGAGCTGAACTGATCCCTTTTCTATGAATTGGCATGTATTGTTCATGAATGCAGATGAAAATACGGATAACAATAATCCTAGCATGTGATATAGAGCCTTATCACGTCATTGAGACATCTGAAAGCAATTAACAGTGTGGTGACTGCATTATGTAGGTGAGCAAGGCAGCCAGTTTTTACAAATGCATTCTTCCAAAACAACTATGAAGTGAATGATCAATTTAATCTGGGTAAATGTGGATCAGGAAACAGGAGAGAGAAACTCTCTTCTCTTTTTCAATAATACCATAGGATTTTTAACATCCGCCTGAACAGATCTCAGTGTAACATCAAACCCGAGGGTTGGCACTTCCAATAATGTAGCAATTTTTCAGCACGAGGCTATATAATAATCCCTCAAAACCAAAAACAATAATAAAATTGGTCATTTTCAATCTACGACTGTTTGTGGGACACTGCAGTGCGCAATTGGCTGCCGCGTTCGCCCACAAATATAGTCAGTTCACTTTCCAGTGTGTTCTGTGAAACGCTTTGGGACGTCCTCCCGACGTGAAAAGCGCTCTATCAAATGCAAGGGTTATTATTATTATTATTATTATTATTATTATTATTATTATTATTATTATTATTATTATTATTATTATTATTATTATTATTATTATTATTATTATAATGCCAGCCTAGCCTGTTATCCCAAAATCCCACTGTGGGGCTTGAATCCACAGCCTTCTGACTCAGAGGCAAGAGTGCCATCATCTAATTTCAATTCCCATGTTGGTGCATCATTCAAATAAAAAAACACCGTGTACCAGAACACAGCCATGGCACATACCAGAAATATAAATATCCAGTTTTTACATCATGCTCTAACTTTCTTTTCTGTCTGCAGCAACAAAAAGAACTTGCACTTATGTAGCACCCTTCAGGTTGGGTCTTGGAGTGTTTTATCCGTATTCTCTCCAATCTTGCGCTCTGAGCATGTTATAGTGTCCATTTGAAGTGAATTATGAATTGAGCCACAGAAGCAAAGTTTACCTGGGGGATGAGTTAATCCCATTTGGTTTAGTGGTGGAATGTTGAATTATTTAATGATTGCAAACTGTCCAGTTGATTAGGATACCATTATCCAATTTCTTGTTCTTTTTGGGGTGAACATCTGTTTATTTTCCTGGCATTTTTGGCAGGCTGGACAAGCGAGTGTCAGTATCTATTCTTCTGTCCTGTAACAGTGAAATGGAAAGTTGTGTCCATGTCATCATGAAGCATCTCATCATGTTACTTATAAAATCTACATAGACATTATTAATTGGCAATTTGGTTCATGTTCTTTAAAGCTCTAAATTAATTTCGCTAACAGACAATTTTTTTAAAATTCTGAAGCCAGATACCAAAGGACATTAAATTTCATTTTCTACTTAGTGGTGATTTACTTTTTATTCTTAGATTAAATGATGTATGTTGTCACATTTTCTTTATATGACTGGTCCAATGCATCAAGCCTTGATTTACAGGATTGCAGCCTTAATCAGGAGCAAGGATTATTATTATTATACGATGATGAGAAGAATAGACAATGGAGCTTTACATTCACAGGTGGATTTATAAATAGTGAATCACAGATGTGTCACGGCTGATCTTCTGGAACTCTATCCAGCTGCAAATGTCAGATCCGATTTGACAAGATCACAAGATTGGTCTGGATGAAGAAGGCCCTTAGGCCCATCCGATCGCATCACTCCAGAACACCCAGCCCTCTTCAGTGTCTAAGAAGAGTTCCATGAGGTCAGCCATGACACAGTTGAGATTTATTACTTGCAGATCCCTTTGTGAATTTCTCAATTTACATCCCAATGGCTGGCAGATCACAAGCAGTCCTGTTATGTTCATCAAATAGCTGATGAGAAAGCTCTGAGGCTTGGGATGACAGGAATTGGAAGGTGTTACCTGGACTCCAGATTCATGAATCTGTGCATCTATCACCCTGTCCCATCTCCAACCAAAATGTATCAAATATGGTGTATGAAGTATTGAATGTGAGTAATATTTTTCAAACTCCATTAACCACTCAACTCCTTAAAACAAAGAAAAGCATGGATGAGATAACTGAGCTAATAAAATGATCTCCAGAACAAAACATTACTGAATTGATTTTAGGAAGCATTCTAATAATGTTTCAAAGTCAAAGAAAACTACTACTAATAATATAATAATCTTTGTAATCAAAGAGCTTCACAGGATTTTACAGTGAAGAGTAGTGATTGTGTATTTGTAGACAGATGCAACAGCCAATTTACATACAACAACCACAAACAGCCATGAAGTGAATGACTTATTTTGTCTGGAGGGAATTATTGGTCAGGAAACAAGGAAAAACTGCTTTCTCTTTTCAAACAGTCTCAAGAGATCTTTAACGTCTAACTAGAACAGGCAGATGGGAACTGTTTAAGGTCTCATTTGAAGGTCACCAACTCTGGCAATGGAACACTACTGCAGGAATGCTTCACTCCACTGTATGGGGAGTGTCAGCCCATACAGTGAGCTGAGACTGTGAGCTCAAAGTACCGACTTGGGGCTTGGACAACAATCTTCCGACTCTGAGGCTAGAGCACTACCAACTAAATTAAACTAAGTTGACACACATTGCTGGTGCATCACGTTCAACTGCAGCTAGGAGGTTAAACTACCAGAAAAGGCCTAGCCTAGAGTTAGCAGCGATGAATATTCCTACACGTTTCTTTCTCCATTGTGCGACTGAGATCATGACAGTATAACTACAATATCACCAAATCTGAGAAGCACGTCCTTTACCTATTTGCACCTAATACTTTTTTTTAGATGCAAAAGTAGTAAAACAAAGTTGTATTTAATGTGGAGTCTTTATCAATTGAATTGACACAAAATACTCCAGCGGGATCACAATAACAATTAGGTCAGTGGTCAATTGGTGAATTTAAATAGAGATGTATGACACATTAACGAATACATCACGTGCACTTTGCTGATGTGTGCGGTTAATGGATTTCACATTACAGGACATGCAATATAACACAATTTTCATTTATACAGTGCCTGTGCATGTGCTGACTTCCTTTCAGAACAAATGAAATGAAGGCACCATTGGGTAGGATTAAAGAAGATATGAGAATAAATCCCCTTGCCCCTATATTAAGGAACAAGCTGCATCAACACTACATAAAGAAAGCTTTTAGAGATCTATTGGCTCCTTCCGTCAATGCATAGAATAACTGTATTTTAACGTCCACAATGATGTGTTCATTTCAGAAGTTGTGGTGAATATTGGCATGCAAAAGGCTCCTTAATACAGTTGCACAATTGTTGGAATTTTCACATGTTGGGCATTCAGTCCACGATTCGGCTGCTGGGAACAATCACGTGTACAGCAGCGTAACCAGCATGTAACTGACACGTGGGCTAGTCTGGAATCCGCTCCCATTATTGGCTTTCGTGGTCTAGGTGCTGAAATACAATCCGCGTTACGTCTGGAGTTCTTTGCTAGCATTTTTGTGTTGGTTTGGCTGACATTAAGGATTCCTTGCACTTTTTGCTGAGAGCAGGATTGCGGGGGGTGTTCAGAATGTCATACAGAGTGGTGGTCACCATTTGGTTTCTCCACACAAGCTGCGTTCTTCAGCAACAACAACAACAACAACTTGCATTTACATGGCCCCCTGCATGCGCCTTGGAGCGCTGAAACTTAACCTGAAAACCCCTAATGCAGAATGACAGCTCGCTGATCTGCACCGTGTCCAAGAAGTTAACCATCTTCTTGGTGCCAGCTTTACTTATGCAGTACTGCCTAAGGATTGCATTTGTCTGTTCACTTAGAGTGAAAGTAAGATTTTATCTATTTATTTTACGTGGCTCGTATAAGTTCACCGCAAGTTTTCGAACGGTAACGTAACGAAAATATCTGATACGGTTAAAAGCACTGTGGTCAGGCTTTCAGCCTATCAGCCCACAATCTCGGGAACCCCATCCCAGAGACCCTCTGACTTGCTCTCTCTGTTATTCTGTATATGGTCTGTCTCAAGACCTACCTCTTTGAATGCAACTTCATCTTTCCCTTTGCCACCCACTCAGCTCCCAATCCCAGCTCGGGATCCAAGCCAGGATTATTAAGTGACATGGGACATCCTCCTGACTTTAAAGGCGCTATACAAATGTAAATTGGTATTGCATTGCATTGTAGTTGAAGACTCGTAAGTTATCTGGGGTTAGAGTATTCAGCACATTGAAAGATGAATGGACTGTGGATATTTTCCTAATGCTATGTTTAATCAGTTGATTTCTATTTCCCACACAATCTGCTGAGGGTGATCTAATATAAATGTGGATTTTTCAGCATTCTCCACTTCAAGAATTAGTTGCCCCTTGAAATGTACAGAATGTGCTGTCAATCAAATGTATTACAACAGAGCTATAATGTTTCCAGTCAGGAAACTGATATATTTTATTTATTTAAATGTGTTTGAATTTTTTCAACCTTACCGACTGATTCCTTGGGCACCATCCTTTAAACACTCTTGAATCGTAGAATATTACAGCACAGAAGGAGGCCATTCGGCCCATCGTGCCTGTACCGGCTACCCAATCAGTACCTATCCAATTCCCTTTTGAAAGTTGTTATTGAATCTGTTTCCTCCGTCCTTTCACTCAATGCTTTCCAGATCGTAACAACTCTCTGTGTAACTAAAATGATGTTATACTCGTGAGAAATATCATATTCAGGGCAAGCGATAGGGAGGGTTCACTCTCCCTACCTACTTCCGCTTTTTGTCACTTCTTATAACTCTCACCTCTCTCTCGTATTCACTTTCTCACACCTTTCATACTCACTCTCACTTCTCACATACTCTCCCTTTCTTACTTCTTTCACTCTCTCCCGCGGTCTCTCACTCGTTTTCTTTTTCACCCACATTCACTCTCACACTCGGTCTCTCATATTTGTTCTCTATCACACTCGCTCTCTGCCACACTCAATTTTTCACACATCGTACATTCTCCCTGTGTTCTCATGCTGACTTTCTTTTCATCCTCACTGTCCTCTCGCTCCCTCTCACACTCACTTTTTCACAGCTTGCAGTGCTCACTGAGTTATAATAATAATAATAATCCTTGCATTTGATGTAGTGCCTCATCACATCTTTGAACTGTCTCAAAGATCTTCACAGGATATACTGTAAAGTGAATTGACTGTTCATTTTATGGATGAAACCCGGCAGCCAATTGCGCACAGCAGTGACCCACAAACAGTCATGGATTGAGTGACCAAATTATTATTATTTTGAAGGAATTAATACCCCCGGAAAAGAAATCCGTTAATCAACTAACAACTGGGTTCCTGCTTACTGCGAGGTAAACAGAGGCGTGTGGAGGAAAGAAACTTGCCTAAGGTTTCGCAATTCCCGGGAATCAAACCCGGGTCCACTCGTTTGCGAGGCAAGTGCTCTAACCATTAAGCTGCACGACTCCACAGTGTAGTCCAAGGTAATGCATCTCCCATTGTGACTTAGGTGCAGTTGCTGTAAAATGCAATGGATTTGCCTCCCCTTCGCTGTGCCTTTGGGCTAACCCAGTGCCGCTGAGGCTGGAGCCGCCACCATTGCTCTCCTGGTAGTGCAGCCAACTGCAGCACAGGGAAAGTGGGAAGAACGAGGCCTGAGGTTTGGCACTGGCCAAACGCTCCCCTTTGGGCCATGCAGGGTGAGGTGTGGGGTCCGTGCCTGGTGTTGGCCTCGTGCAGGTATGTACACACAGCACAAGGATCATATGGCCCCTACTTCCTCCCCCAACAAAAAAAAGAAACCTATAACTCCCCAAATTCCTCTGCAGGAGACTTGAGTGACAGGCGTTATCATTGGGTTCCTCTAGAAAGTTTCAAGAAAGTTACATTTCAAATGGATCTAAATCCTTATCAAGTAGGTTACGTCATCCGATTTAGAGATTTGGGCTCTGATCCTGTCGGGGTGCTGAACCTCAAAAGAGCTAAACCTTTTAAATCAATCTTGTATTTATTCGTTCATTATAGGTGAGAGAGGCGAAAAATTTTTTTTGTGGGGGTGCGGAGAGTTAAAGGGTTGGTCTCTGGAACAGGCGCCCTGGGATGTCTGTCCGACGTTCAGGGCGCTGTACGGGTGTAATTTGGTGTTGTGGTGTGTCCCCTTTAAGACAGGTGAGTCGTTGGGTTGACTGACAGGTCCATCCGGCAAGCAGAGGTGAGGACATCCCAGGGAGCAGCCCACCAGACCAGAAGTGGGCAGGTGTCGATGCTGAGTCGGGGGAGGAGCGAGAGAGCTAGATGTAAATACCTAGACAGATTTGGGGGAGGCTGTGACCCAGTCTTTGCCTATGTTAAGGGCACTCTATGAATGTAAATGGTTATTTTAGTAAATACGAAACTGGGAGTGTTATTGAAATGATATAACAATCCTTAATTTTGATAAGAGCGCCTTACACGTAAGCACAACATCTCAAACTCCGCAGGGGAATTTACTGCAAAGCGCAATTACTGTGTTTTGTGGGAGAACGGTGGCAGCCAATTTGTGCACAGCAATGTCATGAAGTAAATGGTCAATTTTATCTGGGGGATTGTTGGCCAGGACATCAGGAGAAACTCCCTTCGCTTTTCAGATAGTGCCATTGGATTCTTTAATAGACAGTATGATAGAGATACTGCTTTGTAGTTCCTGAATAATAAGAATTTGTGTTTTTATAACTTTGTATTAATGTTATGCCAGTTGCTGATTGGAACCACTAATATAGTCTTCTGCACTCAAGCACGTATATTTATCAACCTACATTATTTCTTTTGATGTATGCTACGTAAAGATTCAATCTAATTTCCTCCATTACACAACATAATTCATATGAAATTGAAATTATTGTCATGTGCTGTTTATTGAAACGTTACTTCTCAAACCCTTTTGGCATGTTTTACAGAGTTCTGCAGAACAATGAGTGCACTAATGTACTGGTACAAGTTTGCAGTGGCTCGAAGAGGGAGCACAGTATGAGGGCCTCTGAATAAATGACTCATTATGCTACGGCTATGCATGGAAAGTCTGATTTCTTTACCAGGTCTCCACAAGTTACACCTGCAAAAAAATGTATTCCGACACCTCTGCTTCATTTCTTTAGCAGCTGTGTTAACTTACATGGTCCATCACAGCAAACGTTTGCTGACTTTGCGGACAGAATGGAACATTTTGCCTGATGACTGTCAAATAGTTGATGGAATAGAGCAATGAGCAGAGGCAAAAGGAAGAATTTTTTCCTTTGCTTATGATGGAGTAACTACCCAATTAAAGCATGCCAACGGAACTATATACAGTACAAATTACTTTTACAGAGGGATTGAGAGAGGATGTCTCAAAGCACTTCAGAGTTCTGGATGAGAACTTGAGATGGGATGGGAGGCGAGGTGGGTGGTGATACTAACAATGTGTTGAAAAGTGTCTGCAAAGGGATTTTTTTGTCTGCTTTGTGATTTGTTGCTTATCCTTGGTATAAATCATAATAATTCTTGCACTTTATACAGTGGTTTCAAAGCACATTTTTCCTTGAAGGATTGTGATGGTATGCTTCGAGGTGAATGTAACACAGCAGTGTCCCACAAACAGGCATCAAGTCAATGGCCAATTTTATCTGGTGATGGTGGTGGTGGGAGGGGGTTGTTTGTTGTTGACCAGGACACCGGGAGGAACTCCCTTCAAATAGTGCCATGGGATTTTTAACTTCTCGACCTGCACAGACATTCAGGATCAAGCATTAATGTCTCATTAAATATCCAGTGAAGTCAGCATGTCTGACATCCCTAACCCAATCTCTAACCCTGGTGCAGTACTGCTCCATGTACTGCACTACATTGTCAGCTTACTCTTGTGTGGAGATCGCTAAATACTCAGGACTTTCGCCCACAAAATATACAGTTAATTTACTTCATAGTATATTCTGTGAAGCGCTTTGAGACGTCTCGAAGAGGTGATAAGGTACTATATCAAATGCAAGAATTATTATTATTGTAAAGGCGCAGTTTTATGTGGGTTTGCTGATTCATGACTTATTTTAATGACTTATTTTAAAACCCTTTCATTTTTTATGCTATACTTTATTCGTATTTACTTTAAATGTAACCACTAAATACACATTGTGCTGAATGAAATTTCAGTGTGAGAACAGCTATTTGGTTCCTATTTCAGTCAGATTGATCTCCAGATTGCCTTCATTGGCATTTTGGTCCACAGGAGGTGTTTTGTGAAACGCCTCATTGAAAGCTAACATGGGTGTTGCAGACTAAAAGTAATAATAATCTTTGCAAATGATATGGTGCCTTATCATGTCTTTGAGACATCTCCAAGCACATCACGCAATATATTGTAAAGTGAATTGAGTGTATATTTTGTGGGTAAAAAGTATATAATAATAGCTGGATCACCAGAAAGAACAGCCATGCTGACAAATGCTTTGTTTTATTTGGGAATATGTCGTATTGTGGATTGCCTTAGGAAAAAGAAAAGGAAATCAGCTTGAAAGTGACAAATTATACATCCTACTACAGCTTTGATGGTGATCAGTCAAAATGCTCCCTATTGGCTTTGTAGTGGTGAACAAGGGTGTGGTAATATGCAGTACAATTTTATTAATGAAGTGAAATAAAGCAGCAACATAGATAGATTTTGATGGAGAAATTATTCTGTACTTCACAGAAACCAAGCTTAATGATTCATTTAGTCAAAGCCCCTCTTGCTGTGCCCCTATGAGAATTTTATAACATACAGGAACTGAATTGTTACAGTATATGCTTAAAGGCACTTTTCTTCTGAGGAGTGTACAGTAATAAGTTATACTTCAGCAAAGAGAGTATAGCAGTTAGTATCAGAGCATGCTGACTGCATTGAAAGTGGCAGGCATGGAGTCTAGATGATTACAGAGAGAACTGAAAAATACTTTGAGGCACCATCGACCCTTTTCAGCCTTCTCTCAGTTCCATCTCATCTTTTGAGTAAGGAACAAATCTGTACCGAGTTTCCAAATGGTTCAAAATTAGTCCACTTGGTGGCATGAAATGATGCATTTGACCAATTAGTTGATACCTTTTCCAAAGTGATTTTCTAAATCAATTTGTAGTCCAAAGCCAAACGGACAATATCATATTGAAGAAGTTATTCTAACCAGGTGTAGAAAAGTTTAAATGGAATTGAAAAGGTAAACCCAGATATCAACACTTTACGATGAATCATGACAGCAGAAGAAGAGGACGTAGATTTAGGGTTGGAAATGGCAAGTTCAGGACACAGGCACTAGGAAGTATTTCTTTACGCAGAGGGTAATTAACAATTGGAACGGGCTGCCAGGAGAAATGGTAGAGGCCAGGACACTGGACTTATTTCAAAAGCAGCTTGATGTAGTGATGGGGGGATGTGAGCGATGAGATCGGATGGGCAGAAGGGCCTGCTTCATCCAGACCAATCTTGTGATCTTGTGAATGTGAAATCTCTACCTAGACAAATTTGGATTGCACTTTTCAGCCATGCGACAAATATCATAGCTGACTATTGCCACTGGTGATAACTATCAGCTCGCCAAAATGCGCAATGCAAATCTGGGGTGAAAAATGCACCACATAACTGGTGCAGTTTGTACCCCATTGAAACATAATCCCATGAAGACTACATTACATGTTATACCTTGTGAGACTTCCATCTGATGTGAAATGCAAAGATTGTTATTGTTATTTCTATGGACTATCCCATCCCTTTTTAGGCTAATTTCCACACTCTCTCCCCCCCCCCCCCCCTTTACTTCTCCCTCTCCCCCCTCTACCTCTCCCTCAAAGGAGGTTGGAGTTCTGTTGTGGAAGAGATTTGGCTTCCAATGATGGGCCAACACTGATTGGACAGACCCTGGTATTTTTTTGATTTCCTAACTTCATCTCTCTGCCCGGTTAACAGCAAAGAAGGTGACACTGGATTTTAATCAAGCAAGGATCTCCTTCGCCCCAGCAACAGCAACAACATCTAGATATCTAGACGGAGAATACCTCAAAACACTAAACAGTGTGGATCACTGAGCAAGATAGAGAAAAGGGTATAGGGAAACGTGACTGCAGACACGGTTAAAGAGGTAGATCTTTCAGCAGGGTTTGGAAGGCAGAGAGAGAGACAGAGGGATTGGGGGAAAGATTTGACCCAGTTAGAGTGAGGACAAAGGGTTAAAAGGTACCAACCTTGTGTTCTGTGGTCATTTGGTTACTGCTGAAAGCCAGTCAGTAAGTATTAGTCAAAACAATGAAAAGTGATGAGTGGAAATGATTATTACATCATCTCTCTAATGCGCTTTCTCTTTACATAGAATCCCAGAGGACAAACCTTTCTTAGTTGTTCACTTGTTGCCCTTTTGGAGGAAACCCGTGCTCTCTCAGCATGACTAATGCAACTTATTATGCCCGAGTGCCAGGATTTTGGGTAATGAATCTGCTCTGGACGCTTGAAATGAAAGATTTGCTGTGGATGGATTTTTTGGGGGTAGAAAATAGAATAAGATCTACTCGGTGCTGCTAATTTTCAATAAAACTAGATTGAATCATTGGTCCCTGGTGTGATTTTTAGTAAAAAGTAACTTAGGTCAGACTCATTTACTACCTGGAGGGTGAAATAATGAAGAAGGATTTAATCTGTCATGGCGCCATTTTTTAAACTTTACAGAGAATAAATATGTTGTGTAAAGTAAATGGGGTTATTGGGCTGTAGGTAGTGAAAGCTGTATGATTTTGCCTGCACACTGATTTATATCTATACTGGTTTCTTTGTACCATGAGCCCAGCAGAAGGTGACTTGTTCCCAGACCTCTGTCAATGTTGCTCAGAACCGACAGTCAAAAGCCATGGTCAAATGAGCAACCTGAATGCTATTGATTTGAAGCTTCTCCACAAACCAACACTGAAAACTGAGAACGTTGTGTGTATGTGTGGGTGTGGGTGTGTGGGTGTGAGTGTGTGTTGAGGTGGAGGGTGTTCCGCTGGAAATAACACAGAACTGGTTTGATGGACTTAATGACCCACTCCCTTTCCTGTAACTATGCAGCAAGACACAATATCACACTGCTCTATTAATTCTATTTTGACAGTGCACCAAGGCAGCACCTCAACTATTTTTAATAGGGAGAACTTCTCATGAAACATTAGAACAGTAATTGAGCAGCATTCATTGTGTTAAAAGCTAAACAATAGAGCGGTTCAAAACCCTGTCCTGAGTTATCTTTGAAAGCTTGGTCAAGCTATTTCAGCGCTGAATTATCCGGGGCAGGATTTCCAATGCTTCTCGACCTGCTAACACTTCACAGTTAAAGCTAACACCGCAGATGTGATCACCATTTGTCACCAACATCCTCAGCGATAAATGGTTCCATGCCTTGAGGTTAAGTGCCGAGGTCGAATAGAAGACATTTATTGCTCAGACTCCTGAGAAATAGAAGTTGGTCTGTAAATCACTGAAGCATGTCAGTAAAGGTAGTATTGGTGGTCCAACAACCAATCATCATGATAATAGTAATCCTTGCATTTGACATAGTGCCTTATCGAGTCTTCGAGACGTCTCAAAGCCCTTCACAGAATATACTGTAAAGTGAATTGACTGTATATTTTGTGGGCGAAACAAAATGGAGAGCTTAGATCATGCGATCATGTGATATCACCTCCATTAGGATCTCAGCAATAGATCTGTTTAACTTTCCTAATGGTGAAAACTAAGTATTGAGTTCAGTTTGTACTTTATGACTGTTCAACTACTGATAGGCTTGGTGAAGACACTTCATTCCATGACTACCGATTGACACATCCAGCGGATATATATGTATTGCACAAGTATGGACTAGATTTGTATGTTACAAACATATGGGTTTTGGTCTCTATGTTACTCATGGGAAAACTAGTGAATGTTGCACACTGCGAGCTTTGTTTGTGTGTTGAGCATGTGTTGGTTGGGTGGACATTCTTCCCCCAGCCTATTCATTTCACCATCAACCTTTTTGCCCCTGCTCCCTGGGACTCCATCCCAGAGTCCTTCCAACTCATTCCCACCATCAGCTCATTCAAGGTGTTTCCCAAGATGTACCTCTTTAATCACACTTTTGGCCATCTTCACCCTACCCCACCCACACACTTTAGCTTCAACCCCCGACTCAGGTTCCCAGCCGGCAGTGTTAAGACATCCGCTCAAAATATAAATTGTATTGCATATTATTATCATATATTAGGTAAATTGCATTTCATCTCACATGTCACACAAATGTGAGCTACCTTTTCGAGTTTCACACATGTGGCTTTCATTTAGGCACCTCACCTGGTTTTGTTGCAGTTTACTCAGCTGTAAGAAACGGGGACGACTTTTCTAATTGCTCCTTGTGCCACACAACAACCTCAGCCTCACGTTCTCCAAACTATTGCATGTTAACAGTTTGTTACACAGCTGACTTGCATTCATAGCTGTGTGAGACTCATTAAGGCTGTAAAGATTTGAATGAAACAGAAATGTGTCTTCTTTATTGCATTCTTCCCACAAGCACAAGGATACAACTTCCTTCTTTTGGATCCACATTGGGCAGGTTGAAGCTTTTTAAGAGATATCAGGTTTAAAAATCAAGGGATCACAACAGGGTTTGTTAATAACAATTTAGAGCTTACAGCGAGTCCTGCTGGTATCAGGCAATAGGTCACAACCAACTCATGAAGAGCCCTATGAACCACTGTCAGCACTTTGGAGCAGAGATCCTATGTGTTGGCTGTGACGATAGTGCTGGTTGCTGCTATAATTCCCCTTAAGTATCGTTAAATCCCTATTAGAGGATTTTGTGAAACACCTCGCTTTTGTCCCCAATATTCCTTACGTACAGTACTGTGCAGGTCCCTATTTAAAGTCATTGTGCACATTTGTGTTATGAATTTATGCAAATACGTAACATTTTATTGTAATATGTTAAATCAGAGATTTAGTGACAGGTATAAATATAAGATTATAATATTATACCCCCGTAGTATAAGTTGGATCAAAAGGCTTAAATGAATGTAACTTGCATTTATATAGCACTCCTCATGCTTCAAGACATCTTGTGATGTGATAAAGCGCTATATCAAATGCAACAATTATTATTACAGTAATATCTAAGATTGCTCAACAAATATTAAATCACTATGAAGAAAAATAGTCACAGGCCTGTTAACCGTGGATGAAATTACACCAATTTCTGGCTTCCCTTTGTATCAGCTTTAAGCGGAACAAAGGGTGACTTGTACTAAATGTTTTTCATGTCAGACACTAGCATCAGTATAAATTATAACAAATGTACTTTGATGTGGTAAAGCCTATCTGTGAATTGACTGAGGACCATAGATCATCACTGCGCGTGAAAGATAGTAAAGATATTAAATGTTTACTTCCTTGAGGGTATTTATTTTTACCAGAAAGAACATTAAAAGCAGGTCATCCGATACAGGCTGAGACTGAGATTCCAGATAGCTCTCCTGAGACAGGTGAACTGCATAGGGAATTACTGAGAGAAACACTCCGAAGATTTGTTAAGCATTGACAGGCGTGTTGAGGGAGTCTGCGGGGAAACAGGCTGGAAGCAAGCAAATGTGGTTCTAAGAAAAATGACAAAGCAATACCTGGCTTCTGCCGACTCATTAGCCTGACCTTAATAGTTCAACAACAACTACTACAACTTGCATTTATAGTACCTGATAGCTCGAGCCAGGTCACAATCACTTACGTCATCATGCTCTCAATATCAATGTTATTTATATATCTATACATATGCCCAACTTGTCATTCCAGATAATTCAACACTGCTCCCTTATCCCTTGGAGGGATGAGCAATCAGAAGTTTGCTGTGTATAGCGTCTCGGAGCGAATTCGAAAACAAATTGAATTAACCGTTAGAAACACAAATAAAGTGATACCAACATGGCTTCACAAGGGACAGATCTTCTGTACCAAACCTGTTTTTGATGAGGTGACATCCTAATTTGACAATTGGAAGCTGTATGAGAGGTGAGTTGTGACAAAAGGTCATCGACCTGAAACGTTAACTCACTTTCCTCTCTCCATAGATGCTGCCTGACCCGTTGAGTTTATCCAGCGACTTTTGTTTTTCTTTCAAATTTCCAGCATCTGCAATATTTTGCCTTTTATTTTTCTCAAATGATCTGAAATGGGATCATTTGCACTGGGTCAATTTGGCAAACAATTGAGTTTGAATTACTTGATGAAGTGGAAACCAAACACCTTCACACCTCCAGTGCCTGACATATCAAGTAATAACACAGTCTAGTGTGCAGTAATTTGATGCTTTCTGGTAACTGGACTTATTAAAGAATTTAATTACAAATCCTACATGTTTGATCTCACTTTCTAAGCTGAACATTCTTGTTCGATGTCTCCACATGCTTATTGTGATAATAATTGATAATAACCATTGTATTTGATACAGCATCTTTCACATTGGGTATATGTGTATCCGTGTGACTCAATGGCCTTCACAGGGTTTTACTATAAAGTATAATGACTGTATTTTTGAAGATGAACCAAGTAATATGATCCAGCCTGTTGAATACTGACCATCAGTGTGTCGTGGTAAGTTTAGCGATATCTAATGTATCTATTTGATGTAGAGATCTGCTGAAATATCCCAATCCTTTCTTTAATGTTTTGTCAGTCAGATTCAAGATACTTTTTTTTCCTGTCCACGTTCGTATTCCGTGCCTTTTAATCTTCTTCTCTGAATGCAGGGTCAAAAGGCTGAGCAGCTTAGGGTTAGGGTTAGGGTTAGGGTTAGGGGTTAGGGTTAGGATTAGGGTTAGGGTTGGTATGCAATGAACATCAGAATGTTTTTGCCAATGGAAAAAGCACAGGATCATGTGTTACTTACTCTGTGTTCTCCAACATAATTTCCTACACTCATATGTGCTTGCCAAACTGACTTGCAACCACTTCCAGCCTCCCACAATGTATCTGTTCTTATACTAAATGTTATAGCCATATTGCCCTTTGAGGTTGCATGCTTTTGTGTGGCATTTCTTCTTTCCACCAGAGCATTTTTTGATGAAGATGATGATGATAATAATAATCCTTGCATTTGATGTAGTGATTCATCACATTTTCGAGACGTCTCAAAGCGCTTCACGGGATACACTGTAAAGTGAATTAGCCAATTTTGCACAGCATTGTTCCCAACAGACAAGAAATGAATGGTCAATTGTTGGCTACTACATCTACCCCCTCTGGAGCTAGCAGTTCTGCAGATTTTGAATGCAGGTGATGGGTCATATCACAGCTTTCTACTTTCATTCTTTCCCTTTACTTTTCTGCAAAGTAGAAGAACTTCAGGAAATGTGGAAATTGATCTTCTGTCTCTACATTAACGAGAACAGAGTTGAAACAAAATCAACTTCAATCTAGTTCTCTGCTAGCCCGTGGTTATTCATGGGAACCCACCCACCCCCGCCCCTCAACCACCCCCAAAAGGAGTACGTGTGCAAAGGAAATGTTTAGTCCCTCTAGATCCCCAAACAGGATAATGGTGAAAGAGCATTGAGAGGTCTCGCAAACAATTATCAAAACGCGTACAGTACTTGTTTATTTAATTTCCATTTACCTTCACATCACCCTATTCGGCTAAAAGACATTGATCTACCTGCAGTCTTAATTATGGAAAATATGTGAACAGTTGAAGCAAACTGTTACCATTACTAAGGACTCCGTTAGAGATCCAGTTGGAGATGGATTTCCTCAGGTGTTCATCCTACATTTGTGCCTGTTCAGTACTTTCCACTACCTTTTTTGCTACAAATCAGAGGAAAGCAATGTGTAAAGAGTTAAAGTGGTTGCGGCACAGAGTAAAGAGTTAAAGTAGTTGTTGTCACCATGGCATCTCATCTTTACAGAGAATACTCTCAACTTACAACTTAACTTTACAATGAATCCTGTGAAAGCTTTGCGCTATCCTCTTGAGGTGAAAGGCACTATAATTAAATACAGCAATTTCATTGTTATAAAATTGATATGGAGACACACTCAAATCTCCCCCAATAACAAAACAGTGCTTTTGTTAAGATTTGCCCTACTCCAGGTAGCAGTAGGGTCCCAGCTCTTGAAAAATTCACGTTCATGTCACACGATAAAATAAGCTAGCACGAACTTCGAAGGGAGTTAGTTACATGACGTGCCAAGTGAAACAGAATTGCTTCTGTCCAGAAACTCAAGTTCCAACCGCAAACTGTGAGCTAGTCAAACAAAATCCCAGTGCTAGAGCCACCGAGTTCTAAAAACAAATTCAGTTTATTAGGCAAGATTATTCAGCAAGGATGTCCAAACCTCAACACTGTCCTGTTGTATAGACCACAGCTTTTGTAACAGCTTCCAGCTGTTCTATATGCGCGTAACTTCCATGTCCCCTTCAACACCAGGCTCCGTGAGCCTGTCACTCCCATCCTTGCTAAGCTCCACTGGCTCCCCATTCCCCCAGGAGATCGAATCGAAGATTCCTCATTCTCAACTTCAAATTCCTCCATCATCTCGATTCACACTACTTCCTTGACCTCCTTTAACCCCACTGAACCAGCCACTCCCTTTGCTTAGCCGGCTTCAGGTCCTATCCACCCCAGTCTTCATCAGCGGGCAGTCTTTTAGCCATTTTGCCCCCTGCTCTCTGGAAGTCCATCCCTGAGTCCCTCTGACTCGATCCCTGCCTAACTTCATTCAAGCTTTGTCTCAAGATACATCTCCTTTGGTCATCTTTCCTATCCTCATCCCATTCAGCTACCACACCCAAATTGTGTGCCCAGCCAGACGTGTTAAGCACTTTGAGACATACTCCCGATGTGAAAGGCGCTCTATAAATATAAATGTAAATTGTATTGTACTATAAATTGTATGTTCACTCCATGGATTTACCAATTTGTATTTTGCACAGAGATTAGGAGATATTAGACAGAGAATGGTAGTAATGTGGAATTCTCTGCCGGCAGTCAGTTGTTGGGACAGCAAACATGTGCATAATAATCACGACAGACATGGAACTTTGCCAAAGGAAGCAAACAGGAGTCAAACATCTTACGGAGAGGAGGAGGGCACCTGGTTGCTGTACAACTGTACAGCAAAAGAAGGCTCGCACTTCAGAAAAGGGACAGTAGAAAATAAAAACATGAATGACATACAGTGTTATTTTGTATCATGAAAAACATATTTAGGGAAGGGAGGTTTTCCTGTGTCCTGACCAACAATCTCCCAAGTACAATTAATCACTCACTACATGACTGTTTGTGAGACATTACGGTGCAGAAATTGGCTGGTGTGTTTGCCCACAAATACACAGTCTTTACAGTTGCATCCTCTGAACTTACAACTTAACTTAAGAATTTCCTCGTTATAAAATGGGGAAATGTTTTGATAGACAACGGGGCTGAAAAAGCTCTCGTGAGGACAACGGCAGATAAATCGAGGCTCAGGATGTAAAATACATTTCCCGTGGCACGGTCGAAGAGGTAGGTTTAGAATGGGATTTGAAGATAGACAAAGAGAGAGAGAGGAAGAGAGTTTCAGGGGTTAGGGGTGGGGTGGGGGGGTGGGGTGAATGACCTGTGTCAGCTAATTGCAGGGACCAGGCAGAGGAGTGGGGTGTTAGGAGGTGAGAGAAAGGATTTACACGTGAGGGTAATTTAAATCAGTATGTTGTAAAAATCCCTGCTTTCTCAATTTGCGCTAAAATATTTTGCAAGATGGTTCACCTTCATCAACTGCTCAGTGGTACGATTGCACGTAATAAACATTAGCAGGCACTGCAGAGTGATTCCAGGGACAAAATCTAACGGCAAGGTTTAAAGAGTGACTGGAAAAAACTCACTCTCATTCTCAGAATTGATGGGCCCATCGGTGTAATTGCTACCACGCATTTCTTACCCAGTTTCCATTACTCTCGGTGTGATATTTGAAGGATAGACTTTAATTTTGTCAAAATGCTACATCTGGTTCACTGAGGCCCGTCAATGGTCACCAATTTCACCATTAGATACAAAAGAGGCCTTCACTTGAAACTGAGGGTTTTCTGGCATATATATTAAAATAATAAATATGGTGAGTTCAAACATCCCATTAGCCCGAGATTTTATGGATTTCTCACTTTTATAACCTGCATTAAGATTTATCTGTTCAACTGGACTTTCGGTTATCTTCCCCCACTCCATCTTCACAGCTAATGTTCAGGTGCCCAAACAGCTATGTGAAGGGCTTCAAGGCACCCTTTGAACATGAAAGGCACTATACAAATACAAATTGTAATATATCATATTCAACAACAGCAATAACTCGCATTCATATAGCCCTCTTCACTCGGGATAGCATCCCGGAGTGCTTGACAGTGCCGGAGTCTGACAATGAGCCAGGGGGAGAGGGAATGGGGAGGTGACTGAAAGCACCATCAAAAAAGGTCTTTAGGTGGAATGTGAAGGGAGGGAGGGAGCAAAGTGAAAGGATTGAGGGAAAGAGTTTCAGAGGTTTGGGGCATAATGGCTGAAGGCACGGCCACCAATGTGGGGGAAGCAAATCGGATACGTAGGGAGGTATGAGGGCATGAAGCGATTTGATAACCTTTGATTTGAGTTTTGAACCCAGTTGAATTTTGTGTACGGTGGAGCTGGGAAGGAAAGACATTGGGATAGTCCTTTCGGAGGCAGGCAATGTGACAGAGGTGGAAAAAAATGGTCCTGGTCAGGGAACGGATGTGTGCCAGAAAGGAAAGCCAGGGATCAAAACTGATGCCTAGATTGCGCACAGTTTCGGTGAGTCTGAGGGAGAGCATGGGGAGGTTGAAGAGTTCAGACCTGCAGGAGAGAAGACGTTGACGGGAGCCAAAGATTATAGCTTCCGTCTTGCCGATATTCAGCTGCAGGAAACTTGTGTCCATCCAGGGTTTGATGTCCGCCAAACAAGCTGACAGGAAATCAGCAGACTGGGAGTTGGAGCTGGAGGAGAAGTAGATTTGTGTGTCATCCGCATACATGTGGAAGTTGACCCCATGTCTGTGGCTGACATCGCCGAGAAGGAACATATAGATAAGGAAAAGAAGGGGCCCAAGGATGGAGCCCTGGGGTACCCCGCAGGTGACTGAGCGGGGTGGGAAGAGAAACCATTTGCCAAGATGTATTGTTGGCGGTTAGTTAAGTAGGACTCCAACCATGTGAGCGCGATCCCACTAAGGTTGGATGAGAGAAGAGGAGAGGTGGTGGAGGAGAATGAGGATGGATTGATCGACTGTGTCGAACGTAGCGGAGAGATCCAGGAGGACGAGGAGGCCGAGGGAACCCTGGTCACAGAGAGAGAGGAACTCATTTGTTTCTTTGACGATCGCTGTGGGCAGGGCGAAAATCGGACTGGAGGAGTTCGAGGAGGGAGTGGAGGGAGAGGTGTGAGCAAAGTTGATTTGCAACATCGCGTTCCAACACTTTGGCCAGGAAGGGCAGGTTTTCCCACTTGATTCCTTTCAAACAGTGCGCTGTGGCTCCACTTCTGACTAGCACTTGTGCAAAACACCTCAGAACTAATTAGGTTTCCACGGGGACACTGGGGAGAAGTTTTCCAATTTTAACACTCCTCCTTAAAGAATTATAATATGATATGTATTTGCTTTCCATAGCTTCAACCTTAAAATCCACATCACTAAATTCACCGGCCTTTCTGAAATCCATTTTAAGGTGTCAGCTTTGCTCAGCTGGTAACATTCTCACTTCTAGGTCAGAAGTTGTGGGTTCAAACATCACCACTGCCAACAATAACAAGTTGCACAAGCTCATAGTCTGTTTGACATTTCCAGTGCTGGGAAGTGCTTTATCAGAGATGACGTGAAACCCAAGGTGGAGGCTTGCAGAAGTTGTTGGAGTGGAAAAGATAATGTTTTCAATGGGTTTAGATCTCATTGGGACTCGAGCTGACAATCTAGAACGACGCTCTTGTGCAGTAGTGAGGGAGCCCTGCAATGTTGGGGATGTTGCCTTTCGGTTGAGACATTAAAACTATGGGTACCTTTTCTTCAGGTGGATGTTAAAGATCCTACATTGCTATTTAAAGAGAGAAGTGGTCTGGGGCAACAACAAGAAGGGGAGGACAAGTCTGCAGGGCTATGGGGAGAGAGCAGAGGAGTGGGATTGAATTGGATAACTCTTTTCAAAGAGCCGGTACAGGCATGATGGGCCAAATGGCCTCCTTGTGTGTTGTATAATTCTATTCTATGATTCTATGAACAACCGCAACAAATATATACATAGTGCCTTTTGAGTCGGGAGGACTTTCTAATACACTGAACAGTCAAGCGTTTGTAAGCGAGCTGAGGGTTGGAATCAAGAGGGGTGGAGGGCAAGAGAACTAGGGGTGGGAGGATGACCAATGGCACAAGAAAGAAGGTTTTGAGACAGGCCACGAAAGAGATAAGGGAGGGGTGGGTGGAAGAACTCCAGGATGGAGATCCAGAGGGTAGGCGCAGAAAGGCTCAAGGCCCAACTGCCGATGGTGGGGAAGGGAAAGCAGGCGACATGGAGTAGGCCAAAGTCCGCCGAGCAGAGGTTGCGTGGGGGTTGGTAAAGTTTTACACAGATGTAGGAAGGAGCAAACAAACAAACAAATTACAATCGTATAGCATCTTTCACGTTGGGAGGACGTCCCAAGGCACTGGACAGTCAAGGATTTGGACCAGAGCAGGTGGTTGGGATCAGAAGGATAGGGAGGGTATGGGTAGGAGGGTGACCAAAAACACGGTCGAAGAAGAGGGTCTTGAAATATGCCTTGAAGGAGGCAAGGGAGGGGGCGAGGTGAAGGGACTGTGGGATAGAGTTCTAGAGGGTGGGAGCAAAGAGGCTGAAGGCCTGACCACCGATGGTAGGGAGTAGGCTGGAGCCTGCTGAACGGAAGGAGCAGACGGGTCAATATGGGATTAGCATCTAATAAGGCGCAAGACCATGGAGGGCTTTAAAAGTGAGTAAGAGGATCTCGAATTCCATCCTCTGGGGTTGGGAAGCCTAGAGAGGAATTGGGTGATAGGCTCACGGAGCTTGGTGCGGGAAAGGACACAAGCCATTGAGTTCGGAATAATCTGCATCTTGTGGAGGGAAGTTGGGAAGTCTGGCAAACAGGGAGTTAAAATGCTCAACCCTGGACATGATGAAGCCTGGACTTGAATACATTTTCTCCTTGGTGTGGCGTTTATTCCACAAAGTGCTGTCCTTCGGATGAGAAACAAAACTAAGATCCTATCTACCTGCCCAGGTGGACGTTCAAATTCTTATGTCACTGTTCAAGAAGAGAAGGAAGTTTCTCCAGCCAACAATCCCCCAATACAATTGGCCATTCACTTCACGGCTGCTTGTGGGATATTGCTGTGTGCAAATCGGCTGCTGGGTTTACCTACAAAATGCAGTCACTACATTATGCAGTAAATCATTTGAAGCATTGAAACAACCTAAAAGTATAACCAATCTTTCCGATAGCTCGATCGTTCAACTCCATGAATGTTTGGGTGGCAAAACTCCTGCTGCACACAGCCATTTATTACCATTTTTCACATCAGGAGAACATTTCAAAGTGCCTTTGTAAAACGAGTCTCTCGCCTGGTACTTTTGTGAATAGCCTTTTTTAAGGTATACCATTTCATATGATATTAACAATCGTTACATTTGCTTTAGCACCTTTCGCATTAGGAGGATATACTACAAACGCAGGGAGTGTGTGAATCGCGCAGGCGAATGCAGCAGCTAACCTGCACGCAACCAGCAATGTCCCGCAAACAGCCGTGTCGTGAATGGCTGTATTTATTGGGGGGACTGTTGGGCACCGTCACCGCGTTTGACAGTGGTTGCTGTAAAGCACGTTGCAAAATGTTGACCTGATAAGGCACAATAAAAATCCACTGCTTCCTGGTGCGTCCACCAGGTGACGCTGTGCTGCGCATCTCAAGCAACGGAGGAATTAATAATAAGCAAAATAGTTCACATCTGGCATCCCCCTTCTAGGCAGGTTTGCCATGTTCCACACACACAGCGCTCTAAATGAGTTGCTTTGTGCGATTAATTAAAGTCATACTGCCGTGTTGTGTTTCTTCACATGGGGAAAGTAAGAACGTAACAAATCACTTTGCGAAGGAAAACACATCAAAGATGTATGATTGACCTATTCGGGGGGTGCATTTTATTCACCCCCTTACTAGCTGGGTTTTCCAGATCTCTTGGCTGGCTGACAAACTGCAATGTGCTAATGAGCTATTTAATCATACACATGCAACCAACCAGTAATGGCTTGTTAGACTCTACATAGCCAGTTGCATGTGGATCCTGGTTTGACAGCGTGCCAGCCAGTACAGTCAGGTCAATTTGTATACTCAAAAATAATAATTTTCTTTCGTTCTCTCCCACTCACCCCAACCCCCAAACCCCACCTCTCCCACCCAAAGTCCACATGTTCATCTGCTTTCACCCTTCATGGCTCTACGGGGGGTTTAAACCTCCAGCCGCTTATATATGGAGAAGGCATGCAAGCTTATTAAGGAATCCCGTTAGGATTCCCGTCAACCCCAAACACTCCACTCCAAAAAATATTCCACGTCTGATGCGTTTCCGGTTTCCGCAAGAAATCCCCATCCTCACCATTGGATTGCCCCAACTCAGATTTCTTACTAAAGGCCCCAATTAAGATATGCTGTAAGTTAGACCTTTAGACACCCACACACACACCCTCTCCCGTGGTGAGTATATATTTATTGAATCCTGTCGAAGACAGGTGTCAGACTGCCACAGATTTACACATGCTCGTTGACATCTCGGGTGAGAGTGACTCCTGCTGGTTTGGCTCAATTGGTAGCACTCTCACCTCTCAATCAGCAGGTTGTGAATTGATGGCCCCACCTCCTCAGAAGTGTGGGCTCCTCGTCCAGGCTGACACTCTAAGCGAGTCAATGTTTCAGGTCCACAACCCCAGAACTGGGGCATGTTGGGAGGGAGAGGTTTTTAAGGGCAAGTTGAGAAGGGGAGGCAGGTCAAGGACGACAAAGAAGGCGAAAAAGAAGACAGAGGAGAGAATGTAGAGAATGCGTTAGTTGACGGATTAATAATAATAATAATAATCCTTGCATTTGATATAGCGCTTTTCACGTCGGGAGGACATCCCAAAGCGCTTCACAGAACACACTGTACAGTGAATTGACTGTACATTTGTGGGCAAACGCGGCAGCCAATTGCGCGCAGCAATGTCCCACAAACAGTCGTAGATTGAAAATGACCAATTTATTATTGTTTTTGGTTTTGGAGGGATTATTATTAGGCTCTGTGTGGAGTAAGGAAACTTGTCCAAGGTTTCGCCCTCTGCCTGGAATTGAACTCAGGTCTCTCACTTGCAAAGCGAGTGCTCTAACCACTGAGCTACAGGACTCCAGGGATAAAGAGGTGATAGTGGCGTAAAACAAAAGGGGGGGTTTGTACAACCAAATGATTGTAATGATAACAGAAGATAACTCTGCTGGTAACAGAAAGAGGAGGGGGTGGGTGGGAAGGTGAGCTGTTATGTTCTGAAGTGGCTGAAATCGATATTGAGTCCAGAGGGCTAAAGCTAACGACCAACCGGCCCCAGTTCTGACGAAGAGTCGTGGACCCGAAATGTTGACTCGCTTTCCCTCCTCCATAGATGCTGCCTGACCTGCTGAGTTTTCCCAGCGACTTCTGGTTTTGTTTCACTTCACAGTATATTCTGTGGAGCACTTTGGGAAGTCTTGAAGATGCTATAAGGGCGCTACGCCAAATTCAAGGAGTGTTAATATTATTGACTGTCTTTGACTCAATGTTTGGTTGAAGTGTACAAAATATACAGTCAGTTCACTTTACAGTACATTCGTTGAAGCGCTTTGAGACGTCGCAACAACATATTAAGGCACTATATCAAATGTAAGGATTATTATTATTACAAAGTGCTTATAATAACCAGTGAGGATAACATGTGCTGCATTCGCCCTAACACTCCCCAATATTACAAAGTGCAATTAATGCCACAAGGAGGATTTCCTCAATATTACAGCAACAAGGCTTCAAGCTATTCAAAATAGGACTGCAATGTGGGACAACCTTAGATTTGCCATGCCTGCTTAGATGGAAATTGTGCTGGCGTGTGTGTGTCTGTGTGTGTGCGCGCGCTGTATGCTCCATTACACATTGTAATCTGGCAATATCAAGAACTCTAGGTTAAATTAATTGGTACAAATGGGCCTTGCCAACTGTGCACAATACAGTACAATCTCTTCAACGCTATCTGCTGCTATTTTCAGAGTATGGGATGTACCTCAAACCACAACAGTGATTGGTTTCCTGAAGCCTCATACGACCCTGCTTTGAACCACAGAAGATAACAGTCAAATTTTACCGTTTTATTCCAGAGGTTGTTCTGTGCTGTTCTTTTGCATTGGTTTAAAAAAAAGAAAATTGTTAGAAGCAGCTGAGTGATTGCATTTCCATTCTACTTGAGCAATTAAACGCTGTGACAGGCCGTATTGCTGCTGAGCTCAATAAAGGTGAAACATCTGCCAAACAAGGAACAAAGTTACCGACGACTGATTTGTTAGACTTTGAGAGGAACCATGCCTGTTCAATAGCAAGTGTGTGTGTGTGTGTGTGCATATCTGTGTGTGTGAGTATCTGTGTGTGTGTGCATATCTGTGTGTGTGAGTATCTGTGTGTGTGCGTATCTGTGTGTGTGTGCGTATCTGTGTGTGTGTGCATATCTGTGTGTGTGTGCGTATCTGTGTGTGTGTACGTATCTGTGTGTGTGTATGTGTGTGTGTGCGTATCTGTGTGTGTGTGCGTATCTCTGTGTGTGTGTATGTGTGTGTGTGTGCGCGTATCTGTGTGTGTGTATGTGTGTGTGCGCGTATTTGTGCGTGTGTGCGTATCTGCGTGTGTGTGTGTGCGCGTATCTGTGTGTGCGTATCTGTGTGTGTGTGTGTGTGTGTAAGTATCTGTGTGTGCATATCTGTGTGTGTGTGTGAGTATCTGTGTGTGCGTATCTGCGTGTGTGTGTGCACGTGCACTCGTATGAGGATGGGGGAAGGGGGAAGTGGGGGGAGAGTCCCATTCAATCTAGCAACACTTGCTCCAGAACTTTATTTAGTAAACATCAAAGAATGCAGATCATCGACAGCTGATTAGAAAGCTTAGCTCCATTACGTGAAATTTAGTGGCTGCTGACAGACCTGAACCCTATTGTTTTTCTACAAAATGGCTGATCAGGGTAGACAACTGTGTGAAACTGGACTCTGGGAGCCTATGTCACTGGTTGCGGCAGGTGCACCCATGTCTGAGTCCCTTTTCGATGTCACATGGGGTCTACGTGCGCAGTTTGCTAACACTGGCTAACTTGTCAACCCTTGTTTCAAACAGGAATTGCCATGACTGACAAAACATTTACTATCATTTGCAAAACAGCTCTTGCTTGTGTCAAATCCAACACGGTGCTTTACTAAGTAACTTTGGTTTCAGGTGAAACGCCTTATCACGTTGTTGAAAAGTCTTAAAGTTTCCAGGATTCACTGTAAAGTTGTATTGACAGCGGATTTTGTTGACCAACGCCCCACAAATCACGATGAGGCGAATTAAGCATTTTATTGAGGAAATTATGAGCCAGGACTCCAAGAGAAACTCACTTCTCTTTTCAAATAGTGTCATGGGATCTTCAACATCAGTTTAATATCTCACGTAAAGGACAGCACCTCCAGCAACACTGCGCTCCCCCCCACTCTACACTGACGTGTCAGCCTAGACTACATCATTGCAAAGTCCCAACGTTCAAAGTCCCTTTGCCCACGGGATCTTTAATATCTATCCGAACAGGCAGTTGGGTCCTCAGTTTTAACGTCTCAACCAGAGGACAGCATCTCTGACAATGCTGCCATTCCTCAACCTGGTCTATCATCTCAAATTCCCCAAAAGTGAGGCTTGAACCCACAATCTTCGTAACTCGGAGATGATAGCGCTGCTTAACTGAGACAGGCTCACAATCCAATGTTAATGTGAGCAACTTGGCTCGTGCCACAATTTTAGACAGCAAACAAGCTGGTCAGCCAGATGGAAATTTGGAAGAGACTAGATGTTGCACTGATTAGCAAGCAGCCAGTCAGCGTTCTGGAAGCTTCCAAATGCACGCAACCGCAGTGACGGAAATTGCACCAACATACATTACTTCATTTCTTGGGCAGAAATTCGCTGAGAGGAAAATGAGGGTCAGTCTTAAAGCACTAATTTACTGGTCTGCGTTGTGATCTTGTGCCAAAAATCCAACCTCTTCTTCTTTTTTGATTTCTCTTTTGCAGCACAGCTCTCACGGGATCCTGTCATCCTGTCCAAAGCTTTCCGTTCAGCCTCCATCACCAACTACTGAATGCAAACAACTGGCCTAGATTAAGGGTTTGGGGCGGGGGGGGCCCTAAAAGAGATCACATTTGGGGGCCTTATTGAACTATGCACACAAAATATGCAACGGTACCTTTTTCAAATACTTTCTTGCGAGGCTTCATAGTTGCAAGCATGTCAAACACATCATCAAAACTTAGTGAATGTGTCGAATCATGCTCAATAGGAACGGTTGCAAGTGCATTCAATCTATCTTGCATTATAGTAGATCTGAGTGAATTTTTGATGAGGTTCCTCTTTGAGAACGAGAGCTCACCTTCACACTGGTCCTGTTAAGAACATACAAAGAGCATACTCCACATTTGGAAATGTTCATTCCACCAAGTGATACTACTACCTCATTTACTTTAGCATTTTCTGGAGAGTTTTCTCACACTTAATGTGTGATTTGAAATCCAGAAAGTGCACAAATTCATCAAGACTGTCTGCATCAAAATTCTTTTTTAAGCATTAATTAAGATATGCTCTATCACGGCAAGATAATGACTCCTGCTCTCCAAGATGCCTCTTACCTCATCTTACCTGATGGAGGTACAAGTCATACCACCCGCTCCATCCTTCTTGCCATCGCTCACTGCACAGCCTCACATCAGAGACTAATGGGAAGAGAGGCGCAGGCAGGAGGTAATAATAATAATCCTTGCATTTGATAGAGCACCTTATCACATCTTCGAGACATCTCAAAGCTCTCCACAGAATAGACTGTAAAGTGAATTGACTATATTTTGTGGGCGAAACACAGCAGCCAATTGCACACAGCAGCGTCCCACAAACAGTCGTGTATCAAATTTTTTTTTTTTTTTTGAAGGGATTATTACCCCTGGAAAAGCGATCCACTAATCGACTAACAAGCGGGTTCCGACTTACTGCTAGGTAAACAGAGGCGTGTGGAGTAAGGAAACTTACCAAAGGTTTTGCCCTGTCGGAAATCGAACCCAGGTCCTCTCGCGAGTGCTCTAACCACTAAGCTACAGGACTCCAAAGAGGTAAAGGCGTCAATCCTATCCAGGACTCCTCAGACCTCAGGGGCTCTCAGACATTTGGGCCCTAAGTCATGGCTTACTTGGTTTATTGGTTAATAAGGCCCTTGGGAACAAGTAACTTGTTTGGGATTCATGCCAGGGCTTGGTTTAACAGCACAGCCTATTTTTCATTTAGTCTTTCCATTTATCTAGAATCATGGATCAATAGAATTATTACATTTTACAGCTTAAAAGGAAGCCTTTCAATCCATCCAGTTTATTCAGGTATTACTGATGCTAAATACTCTAATCCCAATTGACTGCTGCTTTCTCATACTCTTTTCTTCAAATATTTATCAATTCGCTCTTAAATGCTGTTACGGTCTCAGCCTCAATATCTACTTATGGCAAAGTGTTCCACATTCTAATAACCCTCTATACAGTAATAATGTATATGTTACAACAAAAACAACTTGCATTCATATAGTGAGTGCCCTTCACATAGAGTTGATTCATACTTGGCAAGGAGGAGATGGTAGAGGAGAGAGGTGAGGAGTGGGAGGTGACAATAGGTACTGTCAAAGAAGTAGTTTTTAAGCGTCTTTCAAAATCAGATAGAGACGGGTGAGATGGAGGGATTGCGAGAGGATGTTCCAAGGGAAGGGGCATACCAGCCAGCTGCGGTGGGCCGTAGAGACAGACAATGCACAGCAGTCTGTGAGTTTGCCAAGTGGAACGGGCAAACAGAAGAGTTTGGCTGGAGAAGATCATAGCGGGAGGGGGGTGAGAGGGTGTGAAGGAATTGTCTGAGGGTGGGAATCTTGACATTCACCCATGAGGAAAGAGGAAGCCAATGGAGGCTGACAAGGACAAGCTAATGGGCGTCGTGAAATTCGGCATGGGTAAGATGCAGGAAGCAGGGCTTGGGAATGGTGGAGTTGGGATGGTAGATGATGGCAGCATTGAAAAGTTGAATTTGAAAAGGTGACAAAGACAATGAATGAGTATGTTCTGCAGCACTGGGCTCCCTGATTAGTGATGGAGCCAAGTGATGTGGTAAAGATGCAGAAAATGGTCTTTGTCTGGGACAAGATGCGATGGAGAAAGACAGTTGAGGATTGACCCAAACATCAAGGTGGCACATTGAATCAGTAAGATTGAGAGAGACCAGGAAGGTTGAGGACATCAGAGCCGAAAGGAAAGAATCATTGGTGGGAGCCAAAGAGGATGCTTTCTGTCTTGTCCAAGTCTAGCGGAAGAAAGTTGAGGCTCATCCAGGACTTCAAAAGATCTCAAAATCACAAGATCAGTTTGGATGAAGAAACCCCTTTGGTCCATTTGATCTCATCCACCAGAATACCCATCCCACCATCCTCCATCATCATGTGTTCTGGCTTCAACCTGGCTCCCTTGCAAACTAAAATTAATGTTTTACAGACAGGTGGTCAGAACATAATATCAGTTATATCTCCAAATACTATTGCAAATTTGGGACTCCCGATCAGGATGGTGCTATATAAATGTAAATTTCTAATTGTATGGTATCAGTGAACTTGGAATCAAGGGTGGTGGTAAATAAATCAATGTTCTTTTGCCTTTGAAGAGCAGCGACAGACAATAAATTCTCGAGTACTCAGCTATTTGATCTTTATTGACTCCATCAAGGAATGCTGACATGGTGAGATCTGTAGATTCCTGCCAGCTTGAAATACACATCTGTTCTAAGCAAACAATAAGATATTACTTTGTGACTTGTATAATTTGCTCCTGGCTTCTCCAGTCACTGATTACCAGACTTCTCAACAGGTCACCACACATCATCGTTTTGGACACCCAAGTCGATGGAAAAGCTTGCTAAATCTAAACGAGCACAGAATATTTGCATCCCACATATACGTTCTTAATAATTGTACAGGGAAAAACAGGTCTCAACTATCATGGGTAGACTTTTTTACGGTATATTAAATCCAAGGCTTGTTTAAAGTCAATGAAGTCTATCCGGCACGGCTGTTGGCATTCCATTTATTTTCAACGATCTGTCTCTGCGTACATCTGGCCTACGCAGAAATCTTCAAACTGGAAATCGGCCTGTTCTTACAGATGTCTTCATCTGTCACACTTTTAAGATGATTTAGAGGTCGGGCTGTAAAGGTTGGAGGGAGCAACCGGCAGGGAGATGTCTCTGCGGTTCTCACGTCGTGTGATGTGGCCTGGGTGAGATAATAACGCTGATGACTTCCATCTGTCATTCACATGAAATGCTTTCTTCAAACCCAAGCACGAGCAAATAAAATGCAACCGCTCTTCAACTGTGGCACCTCTCGCTTTCGTTCATTCACCATTGTTATTACCGGCGCTGGGGGAGAAATTGCACCTGGCTCTACACTCTATTTTCTTAGCGCGCAGAATTTGGCAAACGACTGAGTTCACTCTCAGCTTTGAAGCCAGCCTTCTTGTGGGGAAAAAAAGTCGGCTTCAAAATTAAGGCTGCGGTCTTAAGAATTTGCAAAGTTCTGAATGCTCTGAAATGTTAAGAGAACTGAATAAATCTAATTCCAGGTGAGAATTTCTGCCCCATGTTTTTTCTTACATTGCTACTAAAAGCAGATGTGATTTTTTTTCCTAAGGGTTGACTGATAATATATCATGAGACTTCAAGAAAAATTTACAGGTGTAAGGTTTGTGGCGTTTCTTAATGTGTTTCCTTTAGAAACATAGATATTCATAGTGCTGAAGGAGGCTATTCAGTCCATCAAGTCTGCACTGGCCCTCAATATAAAAAAACCCTCAATAATAATACTTGCATTAGGGATAGCAGCCTAATTATTATTATTATTATTATATTTGATTCAGCACCTTTCAGAAGGTCATCTCAAAAGCATTTCACGGGGAGGATGGAGAACAGGGGGAGAAGGAGGGTGACCCAAGAGGAGAGTCTTGAGATAGGTCGTGAAGGAGACAAGGGAAGAGGAAAGGCAGAGAGAGTGTGGGATGGAGTTCCAGAGGATGGGGGCAGAGTGGCAGAAGGCTCACCCGCCAATAGTGGGGCAGGCGAGGTGGGGGATGTGAAGCAGGCCGGAGACCGCTGAGCAGAGGGAGCGAGCAGGTTTGGTAGGGGGTTAGAAGGTTAGATTCAGAGGGGAGAGTGTGACCAATTGAGGCAGGCTGACACACAAGCAGCCAGCTTTAACATCCAACTGGAGAACAGACAGATGGGATTTTTGGTTCACTATTTCATCTGAAGGACGACACCTCTGAGGATACAGCACTTCCTGATTAATGCACCAGAGATTGGAAGTGAGACTCCGATCTTGCTAACTGTTAAAAAGAATGGATACAGCAATATAACAGCAAAGGTGGAGCAGCCAACATCAGCAAATGGACTGATAGTAAAAGTGTCAGAAGTATTGGGAGGATAACCTTCAGGAATATGCGTCCAAGTTCAACATTTTGTGTGCAATACGCTTGACAGTTGATTTACTATTGAGGCAAAGGGACGGTTAAGTCATTCGGGAGATGTGGGAACTCTAACAGAGAAGAGATACAAAAATGAGCACTTAGCCAATGCTTGGCCAAAGAGATGAGATACAAGTAAAGTTGTCCAGAAGATGAGTTGCAGCAAGAGATTTGTATAGCCAAGCAGAAGTGGGTAATTTAGAAGGTAATTGGGTTAGAATATAGGTAAGGATCATTAAAGATATTTTAAACGATTTTCACTGATAACTGCTCGTTTTGTTAGGTAACAGTTTTTTTGCTGAAAGAAAAACCTCACAAATTAGCTTTTTATTACGGAATCCACATTTGTGAGCGCTCAGCCAAGAATCTGCTTGGCTGCAATGATGGTCCCACAGATACGGTCAAAATCTGTGGCCGTTGTCCAGTACCGGCGTTTGAGTGTATTTTGGGGTTTCCCAACAGTTTATACCAGTATTGCAGATGCTGCAAATCTGGTATAAACACAGAAGTCGCTGGGAACACACAGCAGGTCAGGCATCATCCATGGAGAGAGGAAAATTAGTTACCATTTCAGGTCAATGACCTTTTGTCAGAAAGGTAAACTGCTGTTCCAAAAATAAACCCCAATTTTTACCAAATTTACCTGTTTGCTTGTATTAAATGTTTCCCACCTGATTTTTCTCCTGCACCTTTACAACAAAAAAAACTCCCTGGGATTTTATGCTTGCAAGCGAGAGACCTGAGTTCAATTCCAGACAGGGCGAAACCTTGGGCAAGTTTCCTTACTCCACACACCTAATAATAATCCCTCCAAAACCAAAAACAATAATAAATTGGTCATTTTCAATCTACGACTGTTTGTGGGACATTGCTGTGCGCAATTGGCTGCCACGTTCGCCCACAAATATACAGTCAATTTACTTTACAGTATATTCTGTGAAGCGCTTTGGGACGTTCTCCCGACGTGAAAAGCACTATATCAAATGCAAGGATTATTATTATTATTTGCAAATAAACACTGAATCGAATGGTCCTTAAGTATAAGGACTTATATGTCATGCCGAGATGGCTACAGACTCGTGCAGTTCATCAGATAGCATGAGAAGATTGAAAGTCATTACATCACATGGGTAGGAATGCACTTAGTGAGTTAATTGCTTGACAGAGCTTCATGGTAAAGACCCTCCTGAAGTGTAACATGCCTGAAAGATGAATTAATAAAGAGCACTATTTAGCTTGACATAGATATAATAGAGGTCAGACGAAGAAATAACCTCACCAAACACAAATCTAAATTTAAACGAAAAACCCACATTACCACGTTAACAATGGCACGATAGCAGCCTCCTCTTTTATTCATTTATTTGACTTTATACAACTGCTGTACAATTGTAAAAATTATCAATCAACAGTATTCAGCAATTAGGTCTTCTGACCATTCCTTTAACGCAAATTGTCTAGAACTTGAACTGCACGTTTTATTTCTATTTATGGAACAGTTCACCAATTTGACATCACATCTGTAAGGTATTAAAGCTATTATTGCTTTCAATTCGGTCTCATGGTTCCAATGAAACTGACATGCATTGCAAAACTGCATGCTTGCATTCAACTACAAAATATACAGTCACTGTGTTTTATTTCATGTGAAGGGCTTTCAGGCATCCTCCTGATGTAAAAGGTGTTGTGTAAAATACAAGAATTATTACTATTGTCATTATTATTACTCCCACTGATGTTAAACCTGTGTCCTGTCTGCCTGTTCAGGTGAACATTAAAGATCTCATGGAGCTGTTCAAAAAGGGAAGTTTCTTCTTGTTTCCCGGCTGAACAATCTTTCAGATTAATTGATAATTCACTTTATGGCTATTTGCCGACATTTGGTAGTGCAAATGGCTGCTATGTTCGCCGACAAATCTGTGGAGCAATTTCAGATTTTGCAATGTGATACAATGCTATAAAAGTGTTTCTTTCCAGACATATGTCAGCCTGGCTCAGTTGGTAACACTCTCATCGCTGAGTTAGAAGTTGTGGGTTCAAGCCTCATGTCAAGACTGTGAACTCAACTGTGAAATGCAGCGCTGGGGATGTGCTGCATCGTTGGAACTATTTGAAGAGTTTCTCCGAGGATCCTGGCCAATGCCCCCCACCCCAAATTGGTCATTCACTTCATGGCTGTTTGTGGGACATCGCTATATGCAAATCGGGTGTTGCGTTCGGCTACAAAACCATAGACACTGCGCTTTACAGTAAATGCTGTGAAGTGCTTTGAGATGTCCTCCCGACTTGAAAGGTGCTACACCAAATCTAAAGCTTATTATTATTATAATATCCAGTATGGTCCACAGCAAGATGTATAGGTGACAGTCAACACCGCTACAAGTGAAATGGCTGGAACACCAATGAAAATAACTTTACCCAACGGCAACAGCAATGTGCTGATAGAACCTGATTTAACATTTACTGTTAACCTCAGCCCAATTGGTGACAATCTTGCACAAAACATTGCAAAGACATTGATTCCATATGGACCTTATATGGATTAATAGCGAACCAGAACCCTTGCTTCGTTTTGGCAGATATTCGCTGGCATTTTTGGCACCAGAATCCGGTGCCAGAGGCATTGAGCGGCCACACAACCTGCTGATAATAAAACTGGATCTCTCCATAATTAGCAGCTACAAATTTCTCAGAAACAGCTCAGCATTTACTTTCCTTCCACGTTCTGTGCGACACAGAGTCAGTCACATTGGTTGGCTTTAATTTTTGACCGGTTGCACATGGAAACAGCGGAGTACCGTTATGACAGTGCCTCCCACAAGAAGGTTTAATGTACGCCTAGAGGCTGTCGTTCACGTGTCCCTGAAGCGAAGACAGGATTTTATTGCAGAGTTGTAGACCCATTATTAATTCACCTTCCCATGTTGCTGCTCTCTCCCTGACACTGGCACATGAGAATCCTACAGTGGGCGTTAACGGTTCGCTAATACATGTTACGCACTACCCCGCTTGACGAGGCTCTTTCGCGACATAGGCAGAATCCTCCCCATAACTTCCATGAGCAGTCAAGGAATACAACGCAAATATCCACACCTTGAAATTATCAGAAACTTTATTTATTTCAGCACTTCTCAGACCTTTTGCGAGAGGTGCAAATTGAACACCTTTGCATTAAAAAATGCCACCGGGACTAGACGGGGCAAAATTTACTGAAATTCAAAAATGTCAAATGCTGGGAACTGAACCTGATATCCAATTATGTATTGTAGAAATAAAATAACAATCCTTACATTACACCTTTGATAGGGTGAGGAGTTGTCACATGTAAAAGTGCTTCACAGGATTTTACTGTAGAGTTTTAATCAGTGTATATTTTGTAGATGAACTCTGCTGCTAATTTGCTCATGGCAATCTTCCACGAACAACCATACAGTGAATGACCGATTTTACCAGCGCACTGAGAGAAACTCCCTTTTCTGTTCGAATTGTGCCATGGCATCTTTAACGTCCACCTGAACAGGCAGACGAGAACTTGGTTTAAGGTTTGATCTCATCCCACAGTCCCTCTGCCTCGCCGCCTCCCTTGCCACCCTCAAGACCTGTCTCAAGACCTTTCTCTTCGACCGTGCCTTCTTCAGTCACCCTCCTACCCCTACCTTCCCTGCCCTCCACCCCTGCTGATCCCAACCATCAGCTCGGCTGTGGATCCCTGACTGTCCAGGGCTTTGGGACGTCCTCCTGACGTGAAAGGCGCTGAACAAGTGTAACTTGTTGCTGTTGAAGGACGACAACTGCAACAAAACAGCAATGTACCAACTAAACTGTGAGCCTTGACTGTGAGCTCAAAGTCCCTACGTGGTGCTTGAACCCATAACCTTCTGACTCAGATGACAGTGCTATCAATTGTGCCAGATTGATAAATAATGCATGTAATTTAGCTTCCTATTATAACAAAACAGTTTTATTATTATTATTATACAAAAGACAAACATTCCCTTATTATCTGGCTCGTTTCAGCAAGTCATAAAACTTGATGCTTACCTTTAAGTAAAAGTGAAACAGAGATAGTAACCTTGAGACGTGAGACACAACATGTTTGTGAATTTCTTGATGACTATCACGCTGAAGGCAATTTTCACTAATCCTACCAAAAATGCTAAGGTTGTATTAATAAATTGTAATTCACGAGGAAGTAGATCCATAGTTTTCTCTCAAAACTCTGTGGCACAGTGGGTTCTTTCATGAGTGTAAAGGACCCCTATAACTCACACGTGTCACAGGTACAAGTGAGCAATGATGGTCTGTCACACAAGTGAAAGTAAGGCTGGTGCTCACCATCGCTTGGTAGAACCTTCTAATTATCCTGTGGGTGTGTAGTTAAATCCTTCGTTAAATTAACGCACACACACTGGCCATTCAGTGTTGTTTCACATCTGCAAAATTATGGTTTCTGAATCTCACATCTGAAATTACAGTCCTGTGGTCAATTAAATTGCCAATCACACCTGTGGGATAAACTACTGTGTGGCCAGCGTAAAGGATTCAACATAGGCTCACACAAAGTTTACAGACGGAAGCCTTGCGGCCCATTATTCGCCCACAAAACACACATTTAATGCACTTTACAGTATATCCTATGAAGCGCTTTGGGACATCCTCCCAACATGAAAGGCGTTGTACCAAATGTAAGGATTATGGTTATTATTATTGTACCACTGGAGCTCCCTAATCTAATCCTATTCCCCTGTTCTCTCCACAAATCCTTACTTATTCCGTTTCCTCGCCTGTTGATCCAATTTAATTTTGAAATGTTGCTATGCGTTCACGTGTTTGTAAGACGCTGCTGGGTGCAATCGACTGCCGTGTTTCGCCCACAAAATATACAGTCGATTCTCTTCACAGTACAATGTGTGAAGCACTTTGAGACGTCTCGAAGACGTGATAAGGCGCGGTATCAAATGCAAGGATTATTTTTTATTATTATTACATCTACAAAATGACTGTTATGTTATTTAAATGAAAGTGTCACTATGACAGTAAAGTGTAAAGAAAGATACTGGATGTGGATGGGTTGTTTCCACTTCCCATGTTGCTGCTTTCTCCCTGACACTGGCACACGAGAATCCTACAGCTGCCCTTAACGGTTCACTAATATGTTTTACACACTGCCAACTTTATATGGCTCTTATGCAACAAATGCAGAATCCTACCATTAAAGTACATAAACAGTCAAGTAATGCAAAGAAAATATCCAGACCTTGAAATTATCGTAAACTTTATTTATTTGATCACTTCTCAGCCCTTTTGCAAGTAATGCAAATTAAATTACACACTGTGTAAAGAATGCCACCAGGTGCCGAGTTTACTGAAATTCAAGAACGTCAATTGCCGAGAACTGTACCTACATCCAATTATGTATTGTAAAAATAAAATATTTTTTAACAAGCAAAATAACATTTAAAATCCACGGGTTGCTAAAATAGTCCACTGTACAACGTGGAACCTTTCAGAGATGTTCCAGGCTCCCTGGAACAGTTTCCCTGGCATTCCCTGAATAGGGGGACACCAATCCTTTCAGGAACTCCTCGAAGCGGCACGAATGTACGAGCCGAGATGTCATTATAATTGGAAACTTATATGAATAAAATCAAAGTTAAAAACAAACCAACCACACATGAATGTTTTTTTCTTCCAGGCAGAGAGAAAGAGGGGGATAAAAGACCAGTAAACAAACCTGTACAAATGATTTGGTCGATGGAAACACGTAGCTGAACTCTGATGGTAGAAGCCTATATAAAAGACCCTCAGAAATGTTCACAAAAGAAGGCTGTTTTTTTTAGTAAGGGAATTCATTGGATTTAGTCTGACAAATACCTGCAGTGCCTTTCCATCTGGAGTTACTTTAAATTAATTGAAAAAACAAACTTGATGCCATTTCATTTAATAGAGAACGAGCTGAAGTGAATTTGCTTTACAATTCCATAAAAACAGGAGTTAGGCTTCATAGTACGGTAACAGAAAAGGCTTTGATTCATCGTGTAAACATCAGAAATATCGAACATTTCTTTAAAAAGAGTTGACAATGTCATGCACATGAGAAATTGGGAGTTAGTTCAATCTCTCACTAAAAAGAATTAGTCTGTCATGTCTGCAGAGTTCACAATGCAGACACTAACAAACCTTTTGTCATCACGATAGCACTGTTTATTTCAAGCAGTCTCCAGTGAGATGTTTTGCCTTAAAATAAGTAAAAGTCATTACTGAACAGGAGCCACTGGTAAGGTCTTTTTTTCTGTCAGACCGGGTGTCTGACACACGTGGAAACCCAACGCCTAGTTTAAGAAGATCATTTAACGACTGAGAGTTCCACATAGGCATTGAAATGGAATGCACATCTCACTCCCCAGAGAGACACACCCTGCCACCTAATCCCAGAAAGTATTGGCCGCAGGTTGACAAGAACCAAATTTAGGATAGTGGGCATTTCGTCCCAAAAATATACAGTCAATTCACTTAACAGTACATTCTGTGAAGCGCTATGACACGTCCCAAAGACATGATAAGGTGCTGTATCAAATGCAAGGATTATTATTATAATTATTATTATTATTGTAATTATTATTAGTAGTAGTAATCCCGGAGTTTGTTCAGTGGTACTGGAGATTAATCAGTTTGTCACTGTGAAAACTGCTGCTTGTCTTGCTAAAGGCCACCCTACCCATTAGGTCTTTGTCTTGTTAATTTGATGTGGAACAAGTTAATAGTAACAGGAGCTGAGTGGGAAGAATCTCTGTGACTGTTCTGCCCTTCAAAGTCTTGTTGATGAGCCAGGCTAACTGAAGTCTACATTGTTGAGACTGGGGACTTCAACGTAAGTTTTCTATTGTCCAATTTGTGTTTGAGGAGGAAAAAGCAACATTCACAGATCAGTCCTGACTCTGTGTGCTTGAAGTTGTTCCACATCAAATTGAACCCAGGATGGAATTAGAACATTACTAAAGTAAATTAATATAATATTGTATGTTTCATAATACACCTATAATGTCTCAAAGCACGTCACAGAGTTTGTTTCAATTGTAGTGACTTTGAGCGGGCAAACCTCCTCGACAATTTGCACACATCAATAGCCCACAAATAGCCATGACATTATCAATTTTACCTGGGAGATTGTTGTCTCGGACAATGAAAGAAACTCTCTTCTCTTTTCAAATAATGTCATGGGATCTTTAATGTCTATCTTAGTTAACATCTCTTCTGAAGAATGGTACCTGCGACAGGACAGTTCCCTTGGCTGTACTGGAGTGTCATCTTAGACCATGTCAAAGTCCTGACATGGGGTTCGAACCCATAGACTTGTGACCCAGAGGCAAGAGAGCTGGCAACTGAACTGGGCTGTGAACTGGGCAATTCAGAAATACGTTTGCAGTATTTTTTTAACAGATTTCGTAATAAGGAATATCCATTCTTGGTTTAATTTGATGTAGAACAACCTAAGCACATAGACTCAGGACTGATCTGTGAATGTTGCCTTTTCCTCCTCAAATACAAATTGGAAAGAAAGACTGATTTTTTATTAAGAAACGATTGAACTTTGAAAACATACTCGGTGACTTAGAAATGCAACATAACACAATTTTGATCAATTCACATGATCTAGACATAAAATAATTCTTCCTTTAAAAAATGTGCGCCACGCTACATCTTACCACAACTGTTGCAATGCCATATACTCTCCCATTCTGCCTATACAGAGCACCATCTTGTCAATGCAGGGTTGCTTTGAGAGGTGCTAGTATGTTCAATTGATCGGGCGTGGTCTCAGGACTATGTAGCTGATGTGCCCTATTTCTTCTGTGCAGTAAGATCCTGGGTTAATGGGTTGAGTAAAGTTTAATGTTATTACTCTATTCAGTTTAATTCAAATAAACAATGGTCCATTTTCAGGTGTTTCCCTATTTTAGGGTCTAGGAATTGCGTATTCGATCTGTCCTATTTTTGCTGAGCAATGTACTTGTAGACTAATGGGTGTTGCAACATGTTACAAAGTTTTATCGCATTACTCTATTCAATTTATTCCACATATGCCCATTATGGGCTCCTGATTACATAATGCTGACATGAGATATATAACCTATCCATTCGAATAGTGGCTGCCAATGGGACCTCCTCAGACAAGTGATAAACTTCACCTATATGGGAGTTGACGTTTCACTTATTGAGCATGTGGGAGAAAATATGCAAGATGGCGTTTTCAAACCACACCAGGCCATGCTTTCAGCAAAGTAAAACTTTCCCCTTTAGTGACAGAATTCTGATGTGAAAAAAATATTCTTTGGAACACAAGCAAAGTTCTCCAAAACCACAGGAATGAGCTACAGTGTTGAGCCAGCAGCATTCAAGAAGCTCGCAGATATTCAAAAGAACACAGACATCTATCAGATTATTGAAAACACATTAATAACCTCAAGAGATCAGCAAAATGGAAATTAGAGCGCAGTGAAATTTCAAAACACCAGCTGGCTATCAAAGGCCACCTAGAAAACCTTTGAAAAAGCATGAAGCATCACAGCTCACCTCTACAGCTATAGAGACATCTGAGACTGAGGCTGCTGAGGAACCCAGTAAGTCATCCAAAAATCCCTATGTATGTCCTTTCAAACCATAAGTATCTGATAGAATTGCGAAGGTCAATCCACTGCCATTTGGTATCTGCAGTAAAAGCTCACAAATCCTTCAGTAATAATAGCTTACATCTTTCATCCTCGGTTGTGCTCCCTGTGGTTAAACTTTGCCTTCTGTAATTCAGTGCTTTCACTCTGAACGAAGGAAGGAAGGAAGGAAGGAAGGAAGGAAGAAAGGAAGGGAGGAAGGAAGGAAGGAAGGAAGGAAGGAAGGAAGGGAGGGAGAGAGGAAGGGAGGGAGGGAGGGAGGAAGGAAGGAAGGAAGGAAGGAAGGAAGGAAGGAAGGAAGGAAGGAAGGAAGGAAGGAAGGAAGGAAGGAAGGAAGGAAGGAAGGAAGGAAGGAAGGAAGGAAGGAAGGAAGGAAGGAAGGGAGTGAGAAAGAGAGAAAGAAAGAAAATCCAAACAAGCAAGAAATTTTATTTTTATACTACGTTCACGTCAGCATGTCAAACTGCTTTACAGCAATTACTGTCAAGTGTAGTGACTGTTTTTGCAGGCAGTTGTGCCAGCCATTTTGCACAAAGTAACGTTCCACAAACAGCCATGTAATGAATAATTTCCCGGGAGGATCGTTGGCTGGGACATCTGGAGACGTTTCTGTCCGTTTGCAGGGAGTGACGTGAAATCTACCTGAAGAACACACAAAGGAGACTTCAGTTTAAGGAAGGATGGCACCTACTGAACTGAAATGTCAGCCTGGCCACGAGAGCAAGACTGACCCACTACACCAGAGAGATCCATGCAGCCTTCAACGTCTGATCACTGAAAATGTCTCTTGTCATCACGGCTGGATCAGGGACATTGTTCCCAATAAAACAGTGATTTGCTGTGCACCGTGAACCAGGACAAACTGTGACTTGACAACAAAAAATTGATGCTAATTAAATAAAATACATCTCGGAGAGTAGCAAGGCACCATTTTATTCTGGGGGAGAGGGAGTCGCAAGCCATAAATTGTTCAAACACAGCACAAGCTGTTCCCAGATCTCGCTTTAGATTGAATTACTGTTTTCGTGCCAACTCATAGCCCTGTGTTCATTTTCATAATATACAGTAGCCTCTCACTGTTACTTTCTGAAATGTCATACGTTTATTGCTACACAGCAGCAGATTTGTGTGTTTTATGATCATTTATACTATTTCCGAGACAGAAAACGTTGGCCGAAGCATCGTGGCAGGTAAATGTTGTGTGGAAATTCCACTGGTTGAGTTGTCTGGTCAATGGGGTTGATGAGCTTGTAAACTGCAGAATAACAATCTCACACAGTACACTGGATGGCAAGACCTATTGTTTTGTGGTTGTAAAATAAAGCCCAGTGAATGTTATGAAGTAGTAACGCTACGAAGAATGTCTCTTGCAGCAAATGAGAGCCAAAGGTAGAGTGGACAGAGTAATAAATCCAGTTAGTGATCCCGAGGCAGTTTCACATAACAGTGGATGGAAAGGTCAGGGAAAAGGGAAAGTGATTCCGAGTCAGTCAGGACTTATTGTGGTCTGGCTCCCATCCAGCTTACTTAACCTTTGGCCCTCACCCACCTAGCCATTTTCCTCCTGAGATTGCAAGAATCTTACAACACATGGGAACCTCAGCGCAATCCAACATCACAGGCAACATCAATTAAACCGAACATTTCAACGTCTAGATTCTAATAACTTGTGCACGTACTGCACTCCTGCAGTGATGAAACGTTGGCATTTTACATAGACGGGTTACTAAAATATAAAGAGGATTTCCATGACTCAGTCTTTACCAGGCACAATTAGAATACAATACAATGTCCCCACTTCTGCCTGTCAATTACAATGGGATATGTCCGTATGGGTGGGCATTCAAGTCTTTGTTCAACTAATGGTTTGGATTCAGTCGGATTGAAATCTTGGTTTGACTTATGCCGATGGCTCAACGTTTAAAAGCATTGCTTGGTGCAACACTGGGCCCTACAGACTGGAAGACTGCAGGAATGAATCCAACTGTGAAGAGAGTCAGTGAACCCTGCAGAGTCAGCAGTTTGGCTGCTTCAATCGTTCTCAATCCTCCAGGTTAAAGAAGGTGAAATGGAGCCCCGAATCTCCCTCCCGACTGCTGTAGAGTGGCACCTGCTGGAAGATGCTCGAGTGCGGACGTTGACCGAGGACAATGTTGGGCTCCCCTGCAATCCTTAAGTAATCCATCACTCAGTCGCTAATTCAATCAGACAATGCCTCAAGGAGATCTGAAGAGACAGGCAAAATATTAAATGGGTTTTAAAACACAGAGGATACAATAAAAATTAATTCCCCAAATTAAAACAGTTAAAAGCTAGCCGTGCCTCCTGCCTTAAAAAGAACAGCTGCCATGGACACTGGATGTAGAAACTCACAACAGGTTCCGAAAACGGTAGCGTACATGTAACGAAGGATACCGTTCAAGTGCATGACAGAATAATGAGGTGGTAAATTCCTAATGATGCAATGAGGAGGAAATTGCAAGATTGTTCTTTTGGGTCGGAAAATTAAGCTTGCACAGTGGAAACTAAAATAGATCCTACTTTGGCTCACTTACACGACTGGATAACATTACGGTTATCAATGCGTGCCAATCACAATAGACAAAGAGGTTTGACAATTACTTGATGCACCAGGTCCCATTACAGTCAAGTGTCCTGGAATTTATGGCGCCTGAGTAGAGTTGGAGCCGTAAACACTGCTCGTTTTACTGCTTCTTGGCTTCCAGAAAGATCTTCCTCTTATGCAGCTCTTATTCTTTGCAGATGAGAATGTAAAATTTTTCTAATTCCCCCCCAGAATGTTGTACGTGGAGCACTCCACCAGTTATTTCGAGGTTTACGCTATATACGGTCAAACCCGTTTCAGCAACCACCTGCTGTCAGCAGCCACCCTGAAACCAATCCCGACCGATTTTCGATAATAAACCACCTCTGTTCAGCAACCACCTGTCTAACGCAACCAGTGGCCACTCTGTTTTAGCCCTATGCGTGTACCGACAGCCTTTTCGGAGGCCAATTCCAAGTGAATGTAAGTGTCCTTACTGGTAATGCATTAGCAATTTCCGCAGGCCTGTATGTAGACCCCCACTAGACTCCGAATACATTGACCAACACCGCGCTAAGCAGCCCATGTGGTGTCCACAGATACTCTCCTCACCAGTGAGGCAGTGTTGGTAAACGCTCTAGGAGTCTAGCGGGAATCCTCACACCGACCCGTGGAATTTAACAAAAAAAAATTTGGGTTATGGTCAACAAACCCTGACTCAGCGCCCACCCCTTTTACATAAAGGCCACTTTGGTCCCCGGTGTGGTGCTGAAAACAGACTTCGCTGTAAATAGTAAGGTAAGATTTATTTCCGAAACAGCACCAACAGCCATTTTGGGTTATCAGGCTAATCTTGTAGAGCTAAAATAATCAATAAGATTTGGAGTATCAAAGCCGAGACACCAGACATGGATTCAGAGGGAACAACAACTTGCATTTATATAGCATCCTTCAGGGAGGGTAATGTCTCGGAAACCTTTAAAGTGTTTCGCCCACAATATATACAGTCAATTCACTTTACAGTATATTCTGTGAAGCGCTTTGAGACACTTTGAAGACATGATAAGGCACTATATCAAATGCAAGGATTATTATTATTATTATTGAAAGGGTATGAAATTGGGCAGGGCGATGGGGGGAGAAAAGGGAAGGAAGCAGAGAGTAATTGTTCCCTCTGTACATAATCACCTGCAAATTCATGTGAGGTAGTAACATTTACAGGTGACACCACGTTGGGGCAAAGTGGAATCCATGGATAGGACAGAACTTGCCAAAGGGAAGCTGAAAGAGATTTAGGGATGTTAGTTGAGGCAATAAACAAGGATACTGGCCTATTTTGTCAAATCATTTAAATTCAGATCCGTAGAAGTCATGCTTATGCTAAAGAGTGCTCTGTATAGGCTACCTGTGGAGTGTTGCATATCATTCTGGCCATCATAATATACATAATTGATATAATATACCCAGACCCTAGAGGCAGAGTAGAGCCATAAACATGATCCCCGGTGTTAGAAGAGAATATGTCATTAGCATTGGGTTACATAAGCTCTTCAGCCTCAAAAACAGGAATCTGAGAAGGGACTTTTTAGAAGCGTAGAAGCTTTAAAATGGGAAAGGATGTTTGTGGACAAGATACTGGAACAGCTTGATGCGCTAATGGCAGGATGATAAAGTGAGTATTATAATAATAATAATTTGCATTTGACATAGTGGTGGATCGAGTTACCAAATTATTACTTTTTTTGGAAGGCATTGTATCCTGGAAGGAGATCAAATAGGTCGAAAACCCTTCTGATTGTATTTTGTGACCTTGCGATTTTGTGTGAAATTTGAGAATTCTTGAAGTCAGACATAATACCACACCTTGTTAAGCAGGAACCTGGTTGTTAGTCGATTGGCGGACTAATAATCCTTAAAAAAATAATAAATTGGTCCCTTCAATCCACGGCTGTTTGTGGAGCATAGCTGTGCGAAATTGGCTGCGCCTTTCACCCACAAAATATAGCCCACAAGACGTGATAAGGCACTATATCAAATGCAGGGATTATTATTATTACGTTTTCCAGAGATTCAGGACAGACTCACCATTAGACAAGGAAGGAACACAAATCTGTTCCCGTCCAGGAGACCAGGATCATCTGCCAACTGTAGGACTGAAAGACATCCAACATCCCACTCTAGATTGCCAGCAATAAAATAATCTGTTTCAAAACAATAAAACCCATTTATATTTGTTGCTCTGTATTCAATTAATTGATAGAGCGGCCACCATCTTTCCACAGAAAGTTCAGGACTGAAAAGATGATTGAAGTCTATCGAGCGAGTCCCAAAGCTATTAATCTTTAAAATATAATTTCCTGCCATAAAAGTTTGAGAGGAAGCTGTCTCTCCAGACACAGTCAATCGTGTAATAGATTTGATGTCCACATCAACCACCAAAATCTAACTTTGCACTAACATTTAATAAAGAGCACCTTGGGAATTTCTGAGTATTAAAGGGACGCAGGGATACAAAAATGCTAATGGACTCAGACTTTGATGAATTAATGTGATACTTAAAGTTAATCCCAAATTTATTAACCATATTTACAAGATTCAATGTCAATTTCATCGGATTGGATAAAAGCAATCGGAGGATACCATTGTCATTGCCTTGACTTTGGAATAGAGCCTTATTTGTTATTATAACAGCCTGAGGCTTTTTGGTGAGTTTGGATAATCCTCGGCATTCTGAAATTCTAAAAGGTTCTCTCCACAGCAAGAGTTACTCTGAAACATTATTTTACTGACTACAACAACAACAACAACAAGATTTCATTTATAAAGCGCCTTTCACGTCAGGAGGACGTCCCAAGGCGCTGCACAGTTGGGTCATGACCCGAGCAGGGGGGAAATGGTCAGGGTGAGGGGAGGGAAGGAGCGAGGAGGGGGGAAATGGTCAGGGTGAGAGGAGGGAGGGAGCGAGAAGGGGGAAGAGAGTCGAGAGGGGAGCTGAAGGCTCGGTCAAAGAGAAAGGTTTTGAGATCGGCCTTGAAGGAGGAGAGGGAGGAAGCGGCGAAGGCACTGGGGGATGGAGTTCCAGAGCCTGGGGGCTGAGAGGCTGAAGGCCCGACCACCGATGGTAGGGCGATTGGGGCGGGGGACGTGGAGCAGACCGGAGCCAGAGGAACGGAGGGTACGGGCAGGTAGGTAGGGGGATAGTAGGTTGGAGAGGTAGGAGGGAGCGAGGCCGTGAATGGCCTTGTAGGTGAGGATGAGGATCTTGAAATCAATCCTCTGGGGGATGGGGAGCCAGTGGAGGCGAGCGAGGGTGGGAGTGATGTGGTCCGAGCCTGGTGCGGGACAGTACACGAGCTGCAGAGTTCTGAATGACCTGCAGTCTGGAGGGAGGTGGGGGGAAGGCCGGCGAGGAGAGAGTTCCCATAGTCCAGCCTTGAGGTGACAAAGGCGTGAACCAGGGAGTTCAAGGGACTACAACCTTGGGAGCCGAGAAAATAAACAAATGACCCTCTGGGCAGCGCAGCCTAATTGATGGCACGAATAATAATTATTATCAAATAATAATTGTTATTTTAGCTATCGTTATTGTAAATCACAATTATGATTCATGATATTGTTATTGTAAATAATCATAAATATTTTATCGTTTATTATTTACAATAACATGTTGCATTTATGTAACATCTCGGAGCGCTTCACAGGAATGGTGTGGGACACGGAGCAAGGTTAGGAAAGAGCTCTGGTTACTGCAAAATAACCCAAAGGCGGTGTAGAGGAGAGCAATATATATGATTCCCAGTATTACAAAGATGAACTATGAAAAATGATTAGATAAGCTAGAGCCCTTCAGCCACTAAGAGGTATCTCCGAAGAGACCTTCTAGTGGTATAAAATATGCTCAGTGGGATAGAGAAAATAAACCCAGAATAATACTTTCAGATACATGAAAGCAATAGGAAAAGCAGAAATTAGTTCAGGGAAAGTAACTTAGGACAGACACCAGGAAAGAACTTTTTTTACACAGAGGATCAACAGCTGGAATGGGTTACCAGGAAGAGTAGTTGAGACCAGGACACTGGACTTATTTAAGATGCAGCTTAATGCTGTAATAGGAAGAGAGTATGTCAGGAGTCCTGCGAAGATCAAATGGAACCTGCTTGTTAGTTGATTGGTGGATCGCTTTTCCAGGGTAAAAATCCTTAAAAAAATAAAAGTTTGGTCACTCAATCCACGATTCTTTATGGGTCACTGCTGTACACAATTGGTTGCCACGTTTCGCCCACAAAATATACAGTCAATTCATTTTACAGTGTATTCAGTGAAGCTCTTTGAGAGTCTTATAAAGTGGCAGAACACTCCATTACTTGACGCTTCTATGTCAGAGGAGGCTGCCAGAGTGGCTAAACACTGGTGAAAATGATCATCCCAAGTATTTACCTTAAATGCATCAGATCTGGACGAGATACTTTGAAAAGACCTACAGAGAAGCGCCTTCTCCAGATTATTTGCTGAATGGGAATAGCATTATAAATTAGTAAGGAAATCCAGATGGGAGTCATTGCTGAATAAGTACACTCCAGTTGCTACCAACATATGTGCACCACATTTTGTAATTGCCTCAGTTTGGAAGAGCCTTTGAGTAAACGTTAGATTGCTTTAGAACACAGAAGAGAAAAGGTCAAAAAAGTAATTACACGGGCGTTGTTTTTATTGGCTAATACATGCAACTGAAAGCTTTCTGTGATTTCATACCAAATTTAATATGATAACATTCCACATTTTGCCACCCTGAATTAGCATCTGTATGAGGCAGGACGTCGCAAAGCTATTCACTTTCACATAGGATTGTCTAGCAAAAACTGTTGGTTGAACACTTTCCTGATCCATAAGATCACAACAGAGGTTTGGAACAAGAAGGAACTTTGCCCCCCATTTGAGTAACTGATTTCCTATGTATTCCCATCACAACAACAACAACTTGCACTTATATAGTACCCTCCGCGTCTCAGAGCGCTTAACAGTGGCGGAGCCTGACTCCGAGCCGGGGGGAGGGGGGAGTTGGCTGTAAGCACGGTCGAAGAGGAAAGTTTTCAGGCAGGACTTGAAAGAGGGGAGAGAGGGGGCAAGGCGGAGGGATTAAGGGAGAATGTTCAAGCGTTTGGGGACGTAGTGGCTGAAAGCACAACCTCCGACGGTGGGGCGGGGTGGGGTGCGAGGGTCGAGCAGAAGGCCAGTGCCAGTCGAGCGGAAGCGCCGGATGGCGGATTTGGGAGTGAGGATGTTGGAGAGAACTGGAGGTGCCAGGGAGTGAAGAGATTTGAACATTTGAAGGAATTTGAATGCGGAGCTTGAAGTCAATCAGTTGGCGACAAGGAGCCAGTGGAGCCTGGGCCAGAACTGGTGAGATGTGGGTACGGAGTTTGGTCCGGGTCAGTATGCGGGTGGCAGAGTTTTGAATGAGCAGATCTTGTGAATGGTGGAGCTGTGGAGACCAGCGAGGAGTGCGCTGGAGTAATCCAGGCGGGAGGTGACAAACGCATGCACATGGGTTTCGGCTGCATTTGGGGTAAGGTACGGTTGAAGGCTGGCAATGGCGGAGGTGGAGGAAGGCAGTTCTGGTCAAGTACTGGATGTGGGGGAGGAAGGACAGCTGGGGGTTGAACTGGACGCCTAGATACCGCATTGGTTCGGTGAGTCTGAGGGAAAGCCCAGGGAGGTTTAGGAGTTTAGATCCACAGGAGTGAAGACGTTGACGGGAGCCAAGGTGTATGGCTTTCATCTTGTCCATACTCAGGTACAGGAAATTTACACTCATCCAAACCTTGATGTCTGATTGAACATTGATGGACTTGGAGTTGGTACTGGAGGAGGTAAAGTAGATTTGTGTGTCATCCGCATACATGTGAAAGTTTACCTCATGTCTGCGGATGACATTGTCCAGAGGGAGCATGCAGATAAGGAAAAGAAAAAGGCCAAGGATGGAGCCCTGGGGTACATCGCAGGTGACCCGGCGGGGTGAGGAGAAACCACTTGCTGAGATGAAATGGAGGCAGTTGGTTAAGTACAACTCGAACCATGCGAATGCGGTCCCAATAAGGTAGATGAAGAAGGAGAGCCAATGGAGGAGGAAGGCATGGTCGACTATCACACAGAGGATACAGTTTAGTATCCTGGTCCTCGCATTCAAAGCTCTCCATGGCCTTACTTCCCCCTTACCTCTGCGACCGCTTAATCCCTACCAATCTGATCGCTCCCTCTGCTCCACGGGCTCCGGCCTGCTTCACGTCCCCCACCTCACACACCCCACCATTGGCGGGCGGGCCTTCAACAACTCTGCCCCCATCCTGTGGAACTCCATCCCACAGTCTGTCCACCTCGCCCCCTCTCTTGCCTCCTTCAAGACCCATCTCAAGACCCTCTTCTTCGACCGCGCCTTTGATCACCCTCCTTCCCCCACTGCCTTCCAACCGCTCCAATCCTGACCACCAGCTCAGGTCTGAAACAATGACTGTCCAGTGCCTTGGGGCGCCCTCCTGACGTGAAAGGCACTATGCAAATGTAATTTTGTTGTCGTCGTTGTTGTTGCATTTTATTCTGCATATTTAACATGTTTTCAGCAGTTTCACCAGCCGGACAGTGCAACTCCTACCTGCACTGGGAATGGTGACGGAGAGACACTATGGAGTAATGTGGAGCCATGCTCATAATTTTCTGCCAAAACAACTGATTGAAACACGCTTTGGCTCCCACGGAATGCATGCATTTTGCCTTTGGCCTCAGAGGAAGTTAATGTTTCAGAGAATAACAGGAAATAGCTAATACAAGACCGATTACCTGGGTAAAACTTTCTTGGCCTTGGCTGTGAGAACAGTTGGAGTCTGCATTGTATTCACCCAGTAGAACGCCAGGGTCACCTTCTAGGCCATGAATAAAAGTTTAAGTGAACTTATATTCAGCCTTGGGGGCTACTTTTAAGCAGCAATGACTCCTTTGATCAGCTTGGAACTGTAAAAATCAACCGGAGGAATGACATATTGCGCTCATTTCATATTTAATACACTTCCAATTGTAAACATTTTATCACACAGCAAGGTAATGTGTCCTCTATATCAGAAAGGTGTGAATAAAATGACTTACGGGTGTGGGTTTCAATGAAAAAAAGCACAGTGAGGGGTGGGGGGGGGAAGTAAAATATGGATTGAAATGATTGATTGATTGTACTGTGCAAGCATTATTTGCAACAAGGGCGTACGATAGCGACAGACCAATTTGACCCACATAAAAATGTGTTTTCTTTAAAAAAAATCCTTTTTCTCAGATGTCTGTTTCTTAGGGCTTCTGTTAAATGGACTCTAAAGCATTCAACAGACAGAAAGAAAAATATGTCCGTACACAAAGGTTGCAGACATTTACACTCATTATTATCATTGTCTCCATTATAGCCAAGATCTTTGTGACAATATTGGAGAGATTTCATAGACCTGAAATTTCACCTTGTCTTCACCTTGTAAGACAATTTGGCTTAAAATTTTGGTGCGGAATTGTGGATGATTCTTAAATTCAGTTTTTATTTGGAAGACGGTCCTTTTTAAAATCTGTGGAAAACAGTTTAAACCTGAATTAAGACATTTCCATCGTTCTGTATAGTCTTAAATTACGAGACAAATTGGTCTTAAAGGCTGAGACTGTGTGGAATTTCAAGCCTCAATTGATCTGCTCCTCACAGAACTCATTAATTTGCATTCTCTGATTCATGTCTGAACACTATTCAGTGAGGGTTGAAGCAATATTCAAGTGCAAAGCAGTTTAATCATGACTTACTCTCATGCAGGCAATTGTTACATTTTCAATAGAGAATGATGCATTTGATCAATTGCTCTTTCGAAGTTATCCCCATTTCCACACTTCCCCTTTAGCATATTTCAACTTGCAGCAGCACGTAACCCAACCTGACATCCCCCACCCCTCTTGTCAAAGACTGAGAAGCATTAATAATAATCCTTGCATTTGGTATAGCCCCTTTCACGTCAGGAGGACATCTCAAAATGCTCTACAGGATGAATTGCAAAGTGTAGCGACTGCATTTTGTAGACAAACAATCCTAGATATCCACGATCGCTTGCCCCAGATTTTAAATGTGACTTTTCTGCAGTAGAGTTTCAAAATGTCCTAAAATTCTACATAAAGATTGAAAACTCTTCTTTGTTTTCCAAATCCGATTGCCGCTGGCTCAGGGTAAAAAGACAGATTGACTTCTTTCGATGCCGAGGGTTGGAAAAATTGAAGCTTATGGTATAAACCTTCGAAGACTGAAGAACGTATTGGCTACTAAACAGAACTGTTAAAATCCATCATGACAGGAGACATAAATCCATCTATAAAAGTGAGAGGTTAGACTGTTGTGTTGTCATTCCCATTAGAAGTGAGCACCGAAATTGTTAAAGGTTCCTTCATTAGTAAATGGCCCAAACTCAGTAGTCTTTGAGGAAAAAACCGTGCCAAGGAAAATAAACCTGCCATGGCTGCTGCACACATGGACAATTAACATTAACAACAACATCATCACAGGAGTCCCCGAGTCTTAAAAGAAAACTGGAGAACTGCAATATAATCGCTGTCTAATGAAAGGAAAAATAGGCAATAATTCCTTCATTAACATTTTGCTGTCATTACAGTAGGAAATTCCTTTAAGGTTCGTGGTATAAATGTTTCAACGGAATGCTTGTATACCGTTTGCACAACAAAGGACCCTTTTAGACCACCTGTTTTGTTTCAGTCTCTTTCCTAAGCTATGAAATGCAACAGTGCCTGCTCACAGCGAGACTGTAGTTATTTATAAGTTTTTTTTAATAGTATTTTGTAAATTAGCACAAACCATATCTACATATTCTGCGGCAGGGCATCAAATTGCTTTATTGGATATGCCTTTTGGTTTTACACTTGTTTTTACTGCATTTTGACCTTACATCCTGTAGCCAACCGACGGGTTGAGCAAGACACCTGTGGTTTTGAATAACTGGAAGGCAATAATTGAAGGCAATCCATCGTGACCTTCACAAGCATACCTAAAATGAATCCTAATATGTTCAACATGGTCAACCAACTTAGAACAAGGCAACACAGACTCAAGCCTTGAAAAAGGAAGGTTAAGAGACAGTTCACATGTGATTATTTTACACGGATTGGTGAAAAAAGGGAAATTGGCAGTGTAAATGGAACCAAGGGTTGGGAAAATGCTTCGGGACGTAAAGTGCTTTGAATGAAGGGAACCCCACATCGATCACACCAGCCTGTAAAAACTCTGTGCCAAGCCGAGTACTTGTGAGGGCTGAGTCTGTGAGAGTCAGTGTGACACCAGGTGTGAAGTCCCCTGTTAGTCGATGCCCTTTTTCTACCGCGAGACTCCATTTATGCTGCTATTTTCCTAAAAGTTGCTTTTCCAACCCTCTATTGGGCTGAAATTTCTGCAGCTATGCATTGTGAGTGTAAGAAGTAGTTTAGATTGTATTTTTGGCACTGGCAGTGTAGAGCATCTCGGAGTTCACACTCACAGGGAACTTCATTCCACATGAACACAGCGGAAGCTGACAGTCCACACAGTATCCTTCAGCCCATATACTCTCCATATAGAAATGTGTAGCCATAAACTCTGTATTAAGTATTAGGCTCTGTAAGCCTGTCACCCCAATCCTCTCCTGGCCCTGTTGGCTCCTTATCCCCCGCAGATCAATTTTAATATTCTCATTCATACTTTCAAACGTCCTATGACCTTATCCCACACCCTATTTCCATGTTCTCCTGTGACCCTACTCCCCCCACCATTCCCTCCACTCCTTCAACTTACTTTATGCTCTTGCCCACTCTGTCCCACCATCAGTGAGTGAGCCTTCAGCCACTTTGTCCCCTTCCTCGGGAACCCTTTGAGAGAATGCTTCCACTTTACTCCTTCCCTCTCTCTGTTCAAATCCCAGGTGAAGACCTACCTCTTTGTCTGAGCTTTAGGACACTTTCCCCTTCTCCCCTCATTCCTCTGGCTCTTTCCCAGCTCAGGCTCCTGCTCAGTCTTCGTAAAGTGCTTGGAGACATTCTGCCAACATCAAAGATGTTACATAGCAATGTAAATTGCTGTTGTTGTCACTGTTTAGTTCGTTTGTGAAAACGAGTTTATATACAGTTATATATTGCCGGGCAGGCCTTCAGCCACTCTGCCCTCACCCTCTGGAACTCCATCCCGCAATCCACTCCACCTCGCCACCCTCCCTTGCCTCCTTCAAGACCCGTCTCAAGACCCTCCTCTTCGACCATGCCTTCGATCACCGTCCTTCCTCCCCAGCCCTCCGTTAATAATTCATGATGCAAGCTGGATTATTGGTGCTAAAGTATGGAGCGACATTTCACTTGCTTTAATGTGGCCCCTTAGCTCCAAGTCCTAATGATGTTCTGCAGACTCAACCAATGAGTCAGAGTAGTTGCCTCCTATCTCTTCAAACTCTTCAATTGGAATGAAGGACTCTCCAACGACAACACAGGAGGAGCTGAGGGGCTTGAACCTCTTGAGGTCCTTATTTCAACATCTTGGGACGGTTTTCGATGTGAAGGGTGCTATGCAAGTGTAATTTGTTGTTGTTGTATTTCATCCAAACTTAGCAAACCTTGTTGTCGCAGTGCTGTTCTCTTCGTTAGCCATCACCTTGCGGGCATTATGATAATCCTTGGTTTTGTTTTTGGTGCCAGCTTTTTTCAACAAGAATAAAAATAATGATCGATGCTAGTAAATGCCTCTTTACCACCAACTCACACCATCAAATGATCACTTGCTTGGCTTTTGATCTGACATTTGTGGAAAAATAAAATAAAATCGGAAAATGTAATGTTTTAGTTGTGTCATTGTTATACCTTTTTATGCTTCTTTATAATAAAACGTCCCTTGCTTCCTGTAAGCCATTGCAGATACGACCCCTAGGACCGTCTTATTCCCAATTCTCTATCAGTCGTTACGGCAAGTGAGGAAGTGAAGGATTATTTTAAGCAACGTAATGCAAACAAATTTAGAAAATACTCTCCAATATCAATAAAATAATATTTTCTTTTATTTGAGTTTAATTTTTTTTAAAAATCCCTAATGGCAAATACATATTTCAAACGGAAGCAGTCTGGACCCAGAGTGAAATGGTATGAAAATATTTGTACTTTTATTCATTGGGAAGAATTTTTTAAAGTTTATTTATTTCCAATATTAGAGATTCTCTATCCCATTTAATTTCCAGATTAGTGGGACGGTGAGACAGGTTTTCCAGCCTATTTGATCCGTCCAATGAGTAATAATAATAATAATCCTTGCATTTGATATAGCGCCTTATCATGTCTTTGAGACGTGTCAAAGCGCTTCACAGAATAGACTTTAAAGTGAATTGACCGTATATTTTTTGGGCGAAACGGGACAGGAGTGTCCCACAAACAGTCGTGGGTTGAGTGACCAAATTTTGTTTTGAAGGAATTATTACCCCTAGAAAAGCGATCCACCAATCGACTAACAACCGGGTTCCTACTTACTGCAAGGTAAACAGAGGCGTGTGGAGTAAGGAAACTTGCCCAACATTTTGACCTGCCGGGAATCAAACCCAGGTTTGTCGCTTGCAAGGCGAGTGCTCTAACCACTGAGCTGCAGGACTGCACAGTTGGGAGTCATTGAGTGAGAGTGAGAAAGGGAGGGAGGGAGAGTGCGAAGTAAGGAGGGTGTGAGAGAGTGAGGGTGCAAAGCATGGAGGGGGAGGAAGGGGTGGGGGAATTCAGGCTGTGAATTTTCAACATCTTAAACCTTTTGAAATCAGGTCTACCAGATTTAAAATACAATTGGACAAATACATGAGGAAAACGTTATGTTGAAGTGTATGTGGAAAGAGGCGTGGAATTAGAGTGGGTTTAGCTCAGGGAGGAACGAGGACCAGTACAGGCACAATAGGCTTTTTTTTTGTGCTGCCATAATTGTCGAGGAAGGCAAACTGAGTATCAGGGAAGGATGATTAAGACCTTGTCAATAAACTCAGACACTAACAGACACAGAACTCAGCAAATGTCGGTGATAGCCTAGAACCAGGTTTGTGCCAACAACCTGCATTTATGGAGCGCCCTTCAAATGGGGTAACGTCCCGGAGTGCTTGACACCGGGCCAGGGGGCGAGGGAGGGTGGAAGTGACCATAAGCACAATCAAAAAGGGAGGCTTTTAGGTGGGATTCTGCTTCATAGCGGAACAGCAGGCTCAGTGCTGTGGATATTATTTGAATGGGATTAAAGTATGTTTACTGTGACTCAATTGACAATCATTGCTATGAAAAGCCCTCTGTTTTTCTTGAAGGTAACTTTTGTTCGGCCACAATTAATCTCGTGCAGAATTGCGGGAAAATTCTTGAATTCAATCTTACCTACCTGGGAAGCTGTTTTTTTTTCTACAGTTCTTAAGAAGAAAGAAACTTCTCTTTTCAAGACTGACTTTGAGAAATTTCCACACATCTTAAAACTTTAAGAAAAAACGATCTCGCTGGCTAAGATGTGGTAGAATTTCCTTGCCTCTGAAACTCAAATAAGGAAGATTACATTTTAATAAAAGGTTATATCTCATTGTGGTAAAAGATTGAGAAATCCGTATGATGGAGATACAGTGGAGCCGTGTTATTAAGTGGTTATTGGGGTTCCATAAAAACCCAGCCAGCCGTATTACAGAGGGTGATCACCAGTCTGTCAGCCTTCCACTATCGGAACCACCAATGTCACTGAGCAAGCGCTCAGAAAACCGGCCAGCTTCCTGCACTAAATATCGTTCGTTTCAGCGTCGCTGCCGCTTTGCGCACATTGAACGTACGCAGCGCAAAGGAAGTGACGTTGATGGTGACCTGATGTCCTGGAAGTCAGAGAATGCCAGTTTCAGGATAGCCGGGCTATAATCGGACCCGCAGTGTAATGCAACAACTACAACAACTTGCATTTAGATAGCCCACCCACCACCTCCCCCCCTCACGCGGGGCAGTGTCCCGGAGCGCTTCACAGTGGGGGGAGTCTGACAGCGAGCCAGGCAGAGTGGGAGTGGGGGAGATGACCATAAGCAAGATCAAAAATAAAAGATCAAAAAATAAAAGGTCTTTAGGCAGGATTTGAAGATGGGGAGTGAGAGGGCAAGATTGAGGGAGAGAGTTTATAAGAGGTAACTCCACTCTAGTGGTAGTGGAGTTACGCTATATCTGCAACTTAAAAGAATAAGTACAAAAGCAGAATTATAGAGAAATTGTAGTGCCGGCAGGACACTACATCTTTGTACCATCAAAAGGAAATTAATTTACTGGAGAATGGAGAACAGTGGGAAGATAGCTTATGAGACTTCAGAGTGAGCTCTCACTGTTTATTGTAGGATGTGTGCACTTATCATGCGGAGATCAAGTTTCAAGTGCACACCACTTAGGTTGGCAAATTCAGTGACCAGCATAATTCCACCCCCTTAGAACAAAGATTAAATTGTGTTGAATTCATAAAAGAAGATAAAGAGGAAAGATGAGACAATGGATAACATGGATGAAAGTGTGTTATTCAACTTGGAACTGTCAGCGCTGAACAAAACCACATGAGAACTAAACTAATAAACCTAAAGGAAGAACAGTGGTTAAAAAGATTCCCACTATCTCTCCTCTACATTGAGTACATAACTGTAGGATGCGTGTAGTTTAATGGTTTAGTGGAGTCCTGCAGCTTAGTGGTTAGGGCATTAGCTTCGCAAGCGAGAGGATCTGAGTTTGATTCCTGGGAGGGCAAAATGTTGGGCACGTTTCCTTACTCCACGCGCCTCTGTTTATCTAACAGTATATAGGATCCCAGTTGTTAGTCAATTAATGATAATAATAATAATATTAATCCTTGCATTTGATATAGCGTTTTTCATGTCGGGAGGACGTCCCAAAGCGCTTCACAGAACACACTGTAATGTGAATTGACTGTATATTTGTGGGCGAACGCGGCAGCCAATTGCGCACAGCAATGTCCCACAAACAGTCGTGGATTGAAAATGACCAATTTATTATTGTTTTGTTTTTTTGGAGGGATTATTATTAGGCTCTGTGTGGAGTAAGGAAACTTGCCCAAGGTTTCGCCCTCTGCCTGGAATTGAACTCAGGTCTCTCGCTTGCAAAGCGAGTGCTCTAACCTTTGAGCTACAGGACTCCACCAAGATCAAAATCCGCGGATTGCTAACTATAGGTAATAATCCCTTCAAAAAATAATAAAAATTTGGTTACTCAATCCACGACTGTTTGTGGGACATTGCTTTGCGCAATTGTCTGCCACATTTCACCCACAAAATATATAGTCAATTCATTTTACAGTATAAAACGCAAAATACTGCAGACGCTGGAAATCTGAGTCATGGACACGAAATGTTGACAACTTTCTTTTCTCCATTGATGCTGCCTGACCTGCTGAGTGATCCCAGCGATCTCTGTTTCTGTTTCACTTTACGGTATATTCTGTGAAGCGCTTTGAGATGTCTCGAAGACATGAGAATGTGCTATATCAAATGCAAGGATTCTTATTATTACTGTATCACACAAAACTCATAACAGTATCCTCTAATATAACCCATTATTTCTTAATGTTCCATACTGCCCAACATCTCATCTCCCTCAGCCTTCCCTTCTTCATGTGTTTTCAATGCTTAAGTTTGGTGTCATCTAACTATGTCTTGAAATGACCTTTTTTCCCTACTTCTCTTTTCATCTCAGGATATCTCCTGGCCCTTCACCTAGGTTCTGAATTTCAGAACGTAATAGGATTGTCAATGCCAACACAACGAGTTATTGTAATGTTGCTTCAAACCTTCAAAGAAAAAGCTGTACGTATATTCAGCTTTGATTATGAGACCTTGAGAATAGGAGTAGCAATAGCAAAGGTTGCGATGAATGACAATTTCTTAGCTGGTGAGCCCTTAGTAAGATCACAGAAAGAAAGAGATATGGTGAATAGCATAAGATATTAAATTAGATAGAGATTGTGGAGTTCTGTTAAACAACTCTTAACATCATGCAGAAGCTTTCCTTTGTAGAGTGAATCCATATGGGTTGCACATGGTTTATGAAGGTAGCGCATTTAATGGGGCAAATTATATTTTCTCATTCCACGCATTCTTACATTTCACCCAAATCAATTTATAATAATAATAATAATCCTTGCATTTGATATAGTGCTTTTCACATCTTCTAGACGTCCCAAAGCGCTTCACAGAATATACTGTAAAGTGAATTGACTTTATATTTGTGGGCGAACGCGGCAGCCAATTGCACACAGCAATGTCCCACAAACAGTCGTGGATTGAAAATGACCAATTTATTATTGTTTTTTGTTTTGGAGGGATTATTATTAGGCTCTGTGTGGAGTAAGGAAACTTGCCCAAGGTTTCGCCCTCTGCCTGGAATTGAACTCAGGTCTCTCACTTGCAAAGCGAGTGCTCTAACCACTGGGCTACAGGACTTTCTATGCTGTGGAAGCTTGTAAAGCTTCAGATAGAGAGGAAAGGGGAAGGCAAGTGATAAATGAATGATACCAACGGAGGAAAAGTTGGGCCAGCAATTTGACTTAATGAGTGGAGTAATCCAGACATCCTTCCAATGCGTAACACACCATATAAATGTAAATTTGTATTGTATTGTAAAACAACACCTTATTTCTTTTTCTCTTGCTGTGGAATGGATCACTTGTAGCACCTGTTCTGTAGCACTGTGGGGTACTAGCAACACAGACACAGGAGAAAGCCATTTGGCCCATCTTTACCCAGCAATTGTTCCACTGCTCATTCAGATGATACTTTGCAAAAACAGAACTTCAGAACATTACATTCATGCTTTAAAAGAAAAGTCAGTCTGAGGTCAAATCAGTCCAAATTGGACAGAATTTGGATATTTGTAAATTAGACCTGTAAAGGCCAATTTGGATCAAATAGGTGGTCCAAATTTGATTCAGATCAGATGCTACTCTGCTACTTGGGCAAATTAGTGCAAATTTCAAATCATTGCTAGAGATTCTGGACTTTTGCTAACTTGCCGTGAGGGACTGGCAGGAGGTTTCCTCAGGAGAGTGCTGCATTGTTGGTGATATCATCCTTTGGTCGTGATATTACACAGAGGTTCCATTTGTCTGTTAAAGTGCATGTTAAACATCCATGGGACCATATATTCATAGCTGTTTGTGGGACGTTTCTGTTGGCCCAGCACAATTTACAGCGTGTGCCTTAAATAATTTTGAGATGTCCTCCTGATGTAAAACGTGTTGTTACAAAGATTATTTTATACTGTACGTATTGTTTTTGTATTGCTGAGTGCCCACCTGTGTCGCTGTGAATGACAGGCATTTGTGAAATATGAAATCGCCCAGTGTGGTTCAATCCTGTAGCTTAGTGGATGGAGTCCTGTAGTTTTTTGTGGTTAGAGTGCTCGCCTCACAAGTGAGAGGATCTGGGTTTGATACCCGGGCAGGGCAGAATGTTGGGCAAGTTTCCTTTCTCCGCACGCCTTTGTTCAACTACCAGTAATTAGGATCCGGGTTGTTAGTCCATTGGTGGATCGTTTTTCCAGGGGGAATAAACCCTTCACAAAAATAATAATAATAATAATTTGGTAGCTCAATCCACGATTAATTGTGGGACGCTGCTGTGCGCAATCAGCTGCCGCATTTAGCTCACAAAATGCAGTCAATTCACTTTACAGTATATTCTGTGAAACACTTTGAGACGTCTCGAAGACGTGATAAGGCGCTGTATCAAATGTAAGGATTATTATCATTATTACAATCCTCTGATCGATCACAGAAGGCTTTTGCTTAAAGTAATCTACTCCCAGAACTACTGCAGCTGAAGCTGTGATCTGTTTGTGACTTTACTCTAGAGAATTGTTTTAAAATTTGTGGGGTTGTGCGAGAGGGTGGGAGGCAGAGGAAACAAGGTCACTCCTCAATAGATGTTAAATTGACGCACCAGTTGAGACATCAACCTTGAACTCACACACTCACCAATCACTACTGAATCTGCTATATTTCTACGCAAACAGTGTGACAGTAATGAGCTTGACATTGTTACCTTTGTTCACATTTTGAACCTACATTACTCAATGTTAGGTTGGAATAGTTTTCTGTGAGCGGTTATTAAGTGACCAGTTAATCACAAACAGAAGCACTGAACAAGAAAGGAAAAATGAAACAAAATGGGAAACACGTTTCACTCCAAAGTGATCCAACTCTGGAATATAGTTCTCTCTATTCTGAACTACCACTGGTTGTTGTGACTCAGAGTCCTATTTTGGAATGCCTTTGGGAACTACCACATTTTAGACCCAGTGTCGAACCTGGAAACACAATATAAATTGTCACAATAATAATAAATGATCCTCGCATTTGATACAGCGCCTCATCAGGTCATTGAGACGTCTCAAAGCGATTCACAGGATATACTGTAAAGTATAGTGACTATGTGATTGGGGGTGAAATGTGGCAACCAATTGCACACATCAGTGTCCCACAAACAGTCATGGATTGAGCGACCAAATTATTATTATTTTTTTAAGGGATATTTACCCCCAGAGAGCAATCTGCCAATCGAATAACAAACGGGTCCCTACTTACTCCTAGGTGAACAGAGGCGTGTGTATGGAGTAAGGAAACTTGCGGAAGGTTTCCCCTGGCCCGGGAATCAATCTCGCTTGTGAGTCGAATGGTCTAACCATTAAGCTACAGGTCCTGCCACGTATCCACATGATGATTATCTGCAAATCTGCTTTTGTTGGGCTCTACTGCAAGTGTGAAGCCAGCATAAAATTTTAGTTGTGCATATGTGTACAACGTTCCTAGGAACACAATTTTTCCTACATACTGTGATTGTGATCTGACAATGTGAGGAAAGTACATTTACTCAGTATTTAGTTACAGGCGTAGTGTAGGGTTAGACACAGGGAGAGAATCGAAGGCAGAGGTGGTGAGAGAGAAAGTCAATGAGACAGACAGAGATATAAAATTAGAGAGAGTGAGAGAATCAGTGAAAGAGTCAGAGTGAGAGAGACTCAGAAAGAAAGGGAGGAAGGAAAGAATAGAGGAACAGAGGGAAGAGGGAGGGAGGGAGGAAGTGTGGGAGGAAGGAAGGAAGGAAGGAAGGAAGGAAGGAAGGAAGGAAGGAAGGAAGGAAGGAAGGAAGGAAGGAAGGAAGGAAGGAAGGAAGGAAGGAAGGAAGGAAGGATCCTTAAATTTGATGCAATACCTTTAACTTTGACATGATGTCTTGAAGCACTTCACAGGATTAACTAAACAAATTAGCTGCTGCTTTTACTCACAAATTGCATAGTCACTACACTATGCATTATATCCCATAAAGCACTTGGAGACATCCCATTGATGTGAAAAGGTTCTACATCAAATCTAAGGATTTTTAGTATTATCACAGAGAATAATTGACTTCTGCAAATTATTGTTTGCAACAACTCTGCTATGAATAACAACCCAAAGGTTCATTCTCCTTAGACCTATAGAGTGATCTATGCCGTATATCATCAAAGCCGTTGAAAATCCTATGTCGGGAAGTGATCGAACCATCAACATATTTCCTCAATTATAAGGTTTATGTTTTTACCAGTGCACCTTTAGGTTAAACTCTTCCAGTTACATTGTCTGAATGTTTTCTTGAATATTTTACGTTCCTCGCTTACTTCAATAGAAAAGAGAAAAAATATTCGTAAAGTTATTAAATCATGACCAGCTGAATTTGTGCTACTTGATACACTGCTCTGAGTTTACCATGAAGTGACTTAGAGAAGAAAAGTAGTGATGTTGAAACACACGACATCTGTAGGTTTTATACAACGTATTTCTTCTTCAAACAAGATTCCATAGCTTGTACATCTGCCAGATCCGTGGCCCAGGTATTGAGTCCGCACGTGTGAGATGATTGTTATCAGAACATTCATCCTGGTGGAGGCTGGTATTGCTGGGGAACTAGGCCCTGTTCTCACCCAACATCTGTACGTCAGACTGACTCAGTTATTAACACTCTTACATCTGAGTCAGAAGGTTGTACGTTCAAATCCCATATCGGCCCTTGGAACTGATATATTCTAGGTGGATTCTCCAATGACACTCCATAGTTGGAGGAACCGTCCTTCAGAGCAGATGTTAAACCGAGGCCTCGTCTGCCTGTTCAGGTGGATGTTAAAGGTCCAATGGCACCATTCGAAAGAAAGAGAAGAGAGTTTCTCCTGGTGTCCTGGCCAACAAACAATCCCTCCATAAAATTGGTCACTCACTTCATGACTGTTTGTGGGATATTACTGTGCATAACATGGCTGGCATGTTTGGCCACAAAAGACACAGTCACACCATTTACAATGTATCCGGGACTCTACCCCACATGAAGGATGTTATATAAACACAAGTTGTTGTTGTTGTTGTATATCTTGTGAAACACTTTAGGACGTCCTTCTGACATGAAAGGTGCTAATGTAAGGATTATTATTATTATTACAATATTATCATTATTATCAACTGTGTTTTCCTCAAAAGGTCACCAGATATGGGTAGGAACGCCACCTGCTTATTTTTGCACTTTATCAGCCCAGATCATTTTGAAGCCATGTTTAGTATCCTTGCTGCTGCAAAGGTGAATTAGCTACCCGAACTCAGACCAGTGATCTTCCTTGTCTGTGTGGCTCAATACCATACCATTTCTACATTCATCGGCTGATCCATCAGGACGGGGACTCACTTCCTTCTAATAAAATTTTAAAAAATCCTTGCAGTTAATATAGGACCATTTACACAGGGAGGACATCTCAAAGCATTTCGCAAGATTTACTGTAAAGTGTAGTGACTTCACTTGTAGGCAAACACAGCAGGCAATTTATAAACAGCAATGTTACACAAATATCGGTGAATTTAATGACTCATTTTATCTGGAGGATTGTTGTCCAGGAACCAGGACAAATTCCCTTTTCTTTTTGTACAATACCATGAATACCATGGGATCTTTAACGTACACCTGAAGAGATGATACCTCAGTTTAACGCCTCATCCAAAGTATGCACGCTCTCCCAGAACTGCATTGGAGTGCCAGCCTAGACTAGCTTAGCTCAAAGCTTAGCTAAGACGATGTGAGTTTCAAGTCCCCACTGGGCCTTAAACCCCCAACCTTCTGATTCGAAGGCAAGAGCACTACCAACTCTGTAGAGAGAGGAATGGCAACAAGTGAGGGGTTCAAAGGAGGAGAAAGAACTAAAGAATTAAGGGACAACTCAAAGCAGCTCATTGCGTTTTGAGGTGTTAAAGTGTTAAGTGCTAATGCTATTGCTATTATTAGTTGATTGATTTTCAATAGCATCCTTGAAGGCGAGGCTCCCCCTTTAAGTTAGTCAAATCAACTTTAAACATCATGTGGAGTTGACAGTGCTGATGCTACATGACCATATTATAAGTATTATATGACAGTGCTTTAAATGCCAGTAAAGGAAATATCTGGACATACCAGGGAGCTGGTAAAATATTTGTGAAATATATAAAATATTTGACAAAAAGCTCTGTTCTGGTTAACGCCAGAATATTGAATGAACCCAGACACCACCAAAGGCCCCCTGAGTAGTATGATAGCTGCCATGTTATCTGCTGCAGCTGTACGAACTAGAAGATAAGAAAAATCTAACCTCTTATTACCTTTACACAATGATTTTTTTTCTAACTAGAATACTGGGTTACAATAGAAACAAGGGAGGAAGTAATGCAACGTGATCGCATTCACAAGTGATAATTAGCACAGTCCAGATGTAATTTCTTTCCTTTTGTTTGATATAAAAATGTTCTTAGCCTCCCATGTAAACTCCACATATCCATGAAAAATATAACAAAATATTTGCTGAAACAATTTAATAACAAGATGATTATTTTCATAGGTAATAATAATCCTTACATTTAACATAGCGCTTTATCACGTCTTCAAGACGTCTCAAAGTGCTTCACAGAATATACTGTAAAGTGATTTGACTGTATATGTTGTGGGTGAAATGTGATAGCCAAAGCATCCCACAAACAGCCGTGGATTGAGTGACCAATTTTTTTCTTTTGAAGGAATTATAACGCCCAGAAATATGATCCACCAATCGACTAACAACCAGGTTCCTACTTACTGCTAGGTAAACAGAGGGGTGTAGAATAAGGAAACTTGCCCAACATTTCGCCCTGCCCGGGAATCAAACCAAGGTCTCTCGCTTGCGAGGTGCATATTCTAACCACTGAGCTACAGGTACAGCCATTAGGTTAATCAAAGCAAATTAACCAACAGTTAGGAATCCTTTCCTGACTCAGTGGAAGCATTCTTTCCTCTGAGTCAGAGCATTCTTTCTCACATTGGGACTTGAACTCACATAGTCTGAGCTATCACTTCAATGTAGTGCTTGGGGTGTGTTGCATTGACAGATTGGACGTTGAAACCGAGGTCCCACTTACCTATTCAGGTGGACACTAAAGATCCCAGGTCAATATTCAAAAAGAGAAGGGAGTTTCTCCGAATCTCCAAATGGGATTGATTTGGATAGTTTTTTTAAAAGAGCCGGCACAGACACAATGGGCCGAATGGCCTCCTTCTGTGCTGCATAATTCTATGATTCTATGATTCTATCCTGGCCAACAATCCCCAAATAAAATTGGTCATTCATTTAATTGTGGGGCATTGGTGCGTGGAAATTGGCTGCTGTGTTCACCCATAAAATACACAGTCAATCCATTTTGTAACAAAAAATTACAATTGTAAAGCGTCTTTCACGTCACGCCCTCAGGCACTGGACAGTCAGGAATTTGGACCTGAACAGAAGGTTGAGACCAATGGGGTGGGGGTCAGGGAGGGTAGGGGAAGGAGGGTGGCCGCAGACGAGATCAAAGCGGAGTGTCTTGAGGTACGGAGGGAGCAAGATGAAGGGACTGGCGGTTGGAATTTCAAAGGGCGGGGCAGAGAAGCTGAAGGCCTGACCGCCGATGGTGGGGCGGGCCGGGCGGGGGATGTGGAGCAGGCCGCAGCAGGTTGATATATGGTCAGCAAGTCACAGAGGTAGGAAGGAGCAAGGCCGGGGAGGGCCTTGAAGGTGTGGATGAAGATTTTGAACTCTATCTATACATGGTACATCTTGTGAAGCACTTTGGGACGTTCTCCCACAATTTCTAATTTCTCCCACAAAAGGGCATTTCAGTCACCTTTCTGCTTTGCAAAAAAAGTTCACTGAGAGGCAACTCAAATAATTGCACATTTGGAGGCATCCATGTAAGGCTGGCTCATCCCGTCCATTGATAATTCCTGGCTTTGCCTTGAGGCTGATTGATGCTTCCTGAAGTGGAAGCACGATTGGCGGCTGCTATTGATGGGGACGAGTGTAACTAGCGGAAGAGGGGAATGGGAGATGCCAGGGAATAATCATTGTAGTAAACATCCAAAGTGTATTTTAGTTGACAGAATGTAAGGTGCACTCAAACGCATCCTTGTGAATCGAACACAGGAGTGGAGAACAAATGAAGGAAGATACAATACAAAATAACATTTGTAAAGTGCCTTCCGCGTCGGGAGGACATCCCAAGATAGACCTGCTGTGACATTTTTCAATATTACAGTTGCTTTTCTTCAACAGACAAAATATAACTTAAATCAAAGTAGAATCTCAGAGTTTGATTCTTCTATATGCTAATAATCACAGTGACCATATGTCCTTCTGTTAAATTTAATCCCATACTATTTATGAGAGAAATATAATACCAGGTCTAATCTCTTTCCAACAATTGCAGCACTGCACCACTAACTTAGTTTTAATTTGTTTTCTTGAGTGACTGCGTTATATAAACTAGTCGAGAAGAGGTTAAAGGTAACCATAGCCGTGCTTAAACTGGTGCAGTCTTTCCTAACCCTTGCGATAAATTTCCTGAGGAGATGGCACCTATTACGGTGGGAAAGATTGTGCTGCTTTTGTAAACGAAAGTCAGATCAAAGAGGTTAGGTTTGTTGGTTGAAGCTTTGAAAGGATCATTTTAACTGACCCCCAAATGCATTCCAGATAATTGACCCCTAGATCACTGAGAGGTCTGATTTTCCTAGACATACGCTAGTCTGCAAATGCTTTGCTGGCATTCAGTATAAAACGCCAGGTTAAAACGCCAGAGTACAGACAGCATGGCTACTGTGCAATATTTGTGATTGATTTAGCGATTCCGCTGCTGAATTAAGTGGGACACTTATCTCCTCTTCCATCTAATCCATATATACGGCACACTAGACGATCAATGGTTGCTCTGTAGGCCTGAGCTAATGCGATACAAGCCTCAATATTAGCCAATCGGACAGCAATTTCGCAGCAACTTTGATTTTTGACGTGACTACATCCCGTTTTAATTGCCCGACTAGACTGCATTTGACAAAATACCACAACCGAGTCACGCTTATTGTCTCTCGAATGAAATTATTTGAAAAGGTGCTGCATTTTATAGCTAAAATAAGCACCAATTTTAACTCCCCCCAATGGATGTTAAAGCCGTGCGTTTCATTTTTCTTTTCTACTCAGCATGTGTTTAGAATCTACCTGCATGTGTTCCTACCTTGAGTTTGGCAAGCTTTATCTTGTAGCCTAATAATAATCCCTCCAAAAAAAAAAAAAAAACAATAATTAAATTGGTCATTTTTCAATCTACGACTGTTTGTGGGACATTGCTGTGCGCAATTGGCTGCCGCGTTCGCCCACAAATATACAGTCAATTCACTTTACAGTGTGTTCTGTGAAGCGCTTTGGGACGTCCTCCCGACGTGAAAAGCGCTATATCAAATGCAAGGATTATTATTATTAATATTATTGTGTGTGCGTGTGTGTGCATATGTGTGTGTGAACCTGCAATTTGAAATTTCTTACATACTGTGTACGAACCGGTTTGGAAGAAATATATTAGTTTTCAATGGGGTCGGATGGTATGGTTACAGGGTAATCCTGCACACATTATATAAACTAGTCATAATGGGGCTGCTTAACCCAGGTAAGGAAACAACTAGCCTTGTTAAAATGAATAAATCCCAGTGGTAGAAGCATGAACAGGATATTGCATTATCAACACAAAAGCACAAATGACAAAGATCCCAACACTGTATGTATTCCAAAGTGTTAAAGATATCAGAGTGAACGAGATTCTGTAACGCCCTCTTTGGGTGTGACTGCTGATCGCGAAGCGAGGAGCAGACACCGACAAGGTTTCGGAAAGAGCCGATGAAGTCAAGGATCAGCTGGGCCAGGAGTGAATCCATTCTGGAAAAACTAATGAATAATGAAGCAGGAGGGAGCGACACCTGGATGGAGAGATGTGAGCAACCGCAAAGTTTGAGAGATGTTGGGCATAGAGGAAAAGTTGGCAAATGCAAGAGCAATTGGGTGCAATAATATCCAATGAGCTACTGAGTGAGTCCAACAAGGAAAAGGCCAAAGTGGGCAAAGCTCAGGAAGTCTTGTCAGTTGCAATCTGATGAACTCAAATTCAGCTAATTTGGGGGGTGGGGGGGTGCAGGAAGCTCAGAGACGTAAGCCAGATGTCCTGTACTTCATGTTAGTGTGGGTTCGTATACAGCAGCACTATCAAGTATATCTGGAAAGCATTATAAAATTTCCCTGTATACGAAGATCCTGTTTCTTTTTGTAGTAATCGAAGAGGCTGCTCTGCTCCCTCACATCCATCGTTCGAATGAGACATTGAACGAGGTATCGTCTGCCTGTCCGGGTGGGATGTTAAAGATCCCATGGCACTATTCGTAAAGAGAAAGTTATTTTTCCCCGTACCCCGGCCAACAAACCCCAAATAAAAAAAAAAGATCATTGACTTCACGGCCGATCGTGGGAATATTCTGCGCGCAAATTGGCGGCGGTGTTCACCCAAAAATACCACAGAATATTCTGCGAAGCTCTTTGAGATGTCTTGGCCAGATGATAGGGCACTATATCAAATACAAGGATTATTATTATTATTACTTAGCCTACGGAAATAGCACCTAGCCTTTGCCAAATTATCTTCAAAATAAAAGAAAAATAAAACAGGATTCCTGTTGTGTGTCTATTGTAGCACTGTAAGCACTGCAGTACCACTACACCTTGTTGGACGTTCTGAGGCTGTCAGCCATTTCTAGATCTAATGCTCTCGTCAAAACTTTGACAACTCTTGGCTATTGAAGGAATTGCTCTGAACTGGTCTTTCACCATTTTTCTTGAATAACAGCCAGGGGCAATGCATTGAATCAATGGTTCTCTTCTTGCCCCGTTTCTCCAGATTTTCACACAATTGGAATATCTTTTATCTTGGACTCAGCTGAGTTCAGAACATTTTAACACAATGGGTGCTTTGCCATGGCATTGCTCGTATCACAAGCTGGGGTAAATTCTGCAGTGTTGTGAAGAGTCGATCAACACCTAAAGCTGTTGCTTCAGGCCTCCTCTCCCCTTACGCCCAGGTTTCTCTGTCTCCCTCCGTGCTTGAAAAGTGCTTAACAACAACAACAACAACAACAACAAACTCACATTTACAGAGCGCCTTTCACATCCGGAGGATGTCCCAAGACACTGAAAGGATGTTCTCCCAAATAAGTGCAAATTGTTTTGCTTTAGTATTGAAGTGAGATGTTTACCAGACAGTGCCCAGTTCTCGGTGACAAGGTACGTGGATTTAGACGATTAAACTCCGACAATTACCCCAATGCACACTCTGGGGTCTCCGAGCCTTGGTTCTTGCCAACCTGTGCCTAGTACTCTTTGGAATTATATAGATATTTTAATTAATAGACTGCAATATTGCAAATATTTACTCTTGCTTTTGATGCCAGTAATGCCACCTCACAGAAGTTTACCTGTTCTAACTGTCTCTTGAGGTATGTTGCCCCCACCATTAATTTTTAATAATAAATAATAATCTTTACATTTGATATAGCGCCTTATCACATCTTCGAGACGTCTTAAAGCGCTTCACAGAACATACTGTAAAGTGAATTGACTGTAGATTTTGTGGGTGAAACGCAGCATCCCATTGCGCACCGCAGTGTCCCACAAACAGTCGTGGATTGAGTGACCAATTTTTTAATTTTTTTTTGAAGGAATTATTACCCCCAAAAAAGTGATCCACCAAACAACTAACAACCGGGTTCCTACTTACTGCGAGGTGAACAGAGGCGTGTGGAGTAAGGAAACTTGCCCAATGTTTCGTCCTGCCCGGGAATCGAACCCAGGTCTCTCGCTTGCGAGGCGAGCCCTCTGACCACTGAGTTACAAGACTCCATTTGTCTACCGTAACCAGGTCTCAACGTGGAAGACTTGTAAGTGGGGATCTGCATCGGTGAAGGAGAATGCCATGCCACACGTGTCATGTGTGTGATGCATTGAATATATGTGTGTTACACTGCGATAGGTTTCCTATCAAATCAAACTGCTTTCAGTCAAATAGTAGTAAAACACCGGGATGTATTCAAGCTGCTACACTTCAAAGTATCTAGGCAGGACAGCTTTTCCCATCTGGCCAGCACAGTCGAGTTTTTCAATGCAAAGTCTTCCTGACTATTGCAGGGATCTCAGCAAACACATTGACGTGCCCTTTTGATGTTTACTTTTCAGATGAAATATCTTTCAAAATCTAAATTTGTTTTAAAAATGCCCAAAAGAATTACTATTTGGTCACTCAGTCCACGGCAATTGGCTGTCGCGTTTCACCCACAATTCACTTTACAATATTCTGTGAAGAGCTTTGAGAACGCCTCGAAGACATGATAAGGCGCTATATCAAATGCAAGGATTATTAATATTATTATTATTAATATTACTACTTCCGCTGTTGCTATCTAAACCCCTTGCAAACCCAAACCAATGGCTTTGATGTTCTGCTTGCATTAAGGGACAGCTGTAGGAGCAGCACAGAGAGCTCACCAATATCATAGCTTTCCACTCTGCGAGCGATCCGTGGCCTGCTCGATGAGTTATTCCCGCAAAAGAAAAGTTTTATCAAAACTGTTAAATGAGTAAAACTCACCAATACAGGTATAAATTTTACGAGATACACATCTGCGGATACATTTTGCAGCAGAATGATAGATTAAACATTTGTTGTTCAACATCACATCCCCAATCAAACATATACCTAGAGTCCAGACGGTATTCATGTACTAAGAATAACAATATCTATGAAATATGGCCTATATTTTGGAAATTGCCGCAGTTATACTTTTGAATCAAATATAGTAACAGCTGTATGAATCAGACAGGCTTGCTTTTGTTGGCCCAGATGGGGCTGGATGATGAAGTTACAGCTCCCTTTTCCTCAGTCTATTATAGTTTTATATTGAAATCCATGCACCCTTCCCATCGCCCCCCACCCCCCCACCTCCCTATGTAGAAAAATTAGTCTCAAATGATCACCCTGTCTGCACACGGCCCATGTGGAATCTCTGTCCCTCTTCAATCCTGAAAAGCACAGCTCTCTCGCTCTATTGCTTCAGGTACCAGATTTCCATTTAAAATGTCAGCCTGGTTCAGTTACAATAACACAAAATAATAAATCCTTGCGCTTGATACAGCGCCATATCATGTCTTCGAGACATCTCAAAACGCTTCACAGAATATACTGTAAAGCGAATTGACTGTATTTTGGGCTTGAAACGCGGCAGTCGATTGCGCACAGCAGCGTCCCCACAAACAGTCGTGGATTGAGGGACCGTATTTTTTTTAAAAAAGCATTCTCACCTCAGTTGTAGCACTCTCACCTTTGAGTCAAAAGGCTGGAGTTCGAGCATTGTTGGAGTTGCTGTCCTATAGATGTGATATGAAACCAAGATCCTGTCCCAGTTCATGAGCGTTTACGTGACATTGTGGAGTCCTGTGGTATAGTGGTTAGCACACTCACCTCACAAGCGAGAGGACCCGGGTTCGATTCCTGGGCGGTGTAAAACCTTAGGCAAGTTTCCTCACTCCACACACTTCTGTTTACATAGCAGTAAGTAAGAACCCGGTTGTTGGTTGATTGACGGATCATTTCCGGGGATAATAATCCCTTCAAAAAAAAATTTGGTCACTCAATCCACGACTGTTTGTGGGACGCTGCTGTGCGCAATTGGCTGCCGCGTTTCATCCACAAATGCACCGTCATTCCACTTTACAATATATTCTGTTAACGATCTTTGAGATGTCTCAACAACGTGATAAATGCAAAGGTTCTGATTATTACTATTGCTGCATGCAATTTGGCCGCCGCATTTTGCCTACAAAACACACTGTCACTACGCTTTATAGTACATTCTGTGAAATGGGTTTCAGACATCCTATCAACGTGAAAGGCGCTTTGCCAAATGTAAAGGTTATTATTATTATTATTATGAGGAATTTCCTGCCTCTTTTTTCTGTTTCTCCACAACACGTGCTTTACTGAGGTCCACTATTGTTAGAGATTCCTAATCCATTGCAATTGGATGTGTACATTGATCACAGCCGTCATTTGTAACAGCCGATGTGAACACATCTGTCGCCTACTGATCTTCTACAATATCTAGTCCAAGCACATTCCTTAAAGAACCTACCTAGTCTTTAACAGGATAATTGCTGCAAACATGGCTACAGAATTGCTTTTGGTTCATAAACTCCTGGCCCTTGGCACAAATCACATCGTAATTGAGTGCAATACTGTCAAGTCAAATGTGCAGTGTAGCTCTTCGTCTTACATTTGAACCTGTACAAAATGGTTTGGCCAAACACGTTTGAAGACAGCATCTCATCTTAAATTCAACACAATTCCCGTTGTATAGGGGAAAGGTCCATGTCTGCCAAGTTCTCGCAGAAGATCACCTTACATTCTACTGAATGAATTACTTAGCTGTTTAGCTGATTTGGCTGTCCAAACACTAAATTCTTACTGATTCGCAATGTTTTCTCCGCCACCCTCTAGAACTTCATCCTAGAATCCCTCTGCCTCACCCCCCCACCTCCCCTCCCTCGCTCGCCTCTTTCAAGGCCCATCTCAAGACTTTCCTCTTCGATTGTGCATTCGGCCTCCCTCCCACCCCACATACTCCCCATCCCTCTTGATTCTGACCCCCAGATCAGGTGCAAACTCTTACCTGTCCAGCACCTTGGGATGTCCTTCTCACATGGAAGTGCTATATAAATATAACTTTGCTGTTGTTGTGGAGGTTAGAATAGCTTAACAGGACTGCATTATAGCTGACATAGCTCTGAAGCATGAGGTGGGCTTATGATAGTGTTGGACTCGTATAGCTTGAATAATAAGATCAAACTCTGTAGGACGTTGCAAGTTTGTTTAGAATCACTGGACTAAACACAGATCATCAGTTGTTTATTTTTGAATATTTTTGATTACTTGCAATAATAAGCTGTTATAAACCTTGGAGATTGTGTTCGCCCGTGCAGTGTAGTGTTGCTGCTCACTAACATAAGCTTGAAACTCAAGTTTCTGAAGTCAAAGTTCAACATATGCTTCAATATGTGCCATGTATTTAACACCTTGAGGACGAATATCTGATGCAAAGTCTTTTAACTGGGGCAATGGGACAACTAACCTTAACCTGTTCAGTAACCATTGCAAGTAAATAAAATTGCCAATGTTTCTCCCACAATTCGCTTTGTAAGAAGCACATGGACAAACGGCCTTTGTGTAAGTAACGCAGAAAAGAATGTTTTCTGAAAGCAAGACCGAAAGGGCAAAGTTAGATTGGCTGTTAACACTTTCACACTTGGCAGACTGTGTCAGCATCCGTTCGCAGCGTCAGAACCTTTCATTAATCCCACCGCCCCCTCCCCCCTCCCCTAACCCCACACACACACGCAATCCTAGTTTATATATCAATGTTTTACATAATGACATCAATCACCGTAAATTTCCAAACGGGTCAGCCTGAGCAACAAAAAAAGCAAACTGGAAACTCAATACAGTATTTCATAAATGTGGAAATTCCTAGTCTTTAACATTGCACACTGCATAAATTGTGCATGCGATTTTATTTTACTATCTGAATCTGGTGGGTTTCATCTCAGAGTCGACTCCAATTCTGTTTGTCGTCACATGTCACATTAGGACACCTTTCACAACACTCTGCTGTCCACAGCGCACTATATATTAAAAAGTGAATAATGCTCCACTAAGTTTTACAAGCCCTGCAACAAACCCCAGGACTTATGTTTCAGACCATATGGGAACATGTTAAAAGACCTTGCTAAAGCACTAAATCAAGGAATAAGATGAACTGAAGCAGTTTTTATTGTACCTAAACCGTTAAATCCTTCATATGTCTCGAAGGTACGTTTTTACAGCGGGGAGCAGTTGCATTTCATTCAGTGAAAGGTGGTGCACAGCTTTTTAAAAGGGTCAGCAAAGGTTTTTGGAAACTTAAAAAAAATATTTCTTGCATTGATGTTTACAGGTTTCTTATATTATAAGCAATTAACTTACCCCCCATCCCCCCCCCTAAAAAAAAGTTATATGCCTCCAGTCTTACATTTAAGAGACCGTTCCACCATAATTTACATTGGTTTAGTTTCTACAAGCGGATGACATTCTCAAACATCAGGTCTACCCTTTGCTCAGGATCAGTGGAAAAGTATTTTAAAAGATCATATGGAAATGATTTCAATTTGTTTGGGGTGGAAGAAATGGAGGTCTAGCAATGATAATAAATTACTTTCTAATATATACCGTTTAATATGTTCCTCAATGAACCCAGCTCAGGTTGGGAACTCGCCCTGTAGTTTACATTTCTGTGATTTAAATTATTATTCCTAATAAGGGCCTACAGCAGCAATAACAAATAATAAAAAAAGGTCACTCAATCCACGACTGTTTGTGGGACACTGTTGTGCGCAATTGGCTGCCGCGTTTCACCCACAAAATGTACAGTCAATTCACTTTACAGTAAGTTCTGTGAAGCGTTTTGAGGTGTCTCGAAGATGTGATAAGGCGCTATATCAAATGCAAGGATTATCATTATTATTTTTTTGTCAAGTAAACACCTATATTTAAAAAAAATTAAATGAACTGTTTTTCTGTATTATTTTATCTGTGGATGGGAATTTTCTGCTCAGGGCAGCAGCTTCTGATGCAATATAACCTGCTAAATCTTACTTGGGCAGGTTAACAGTGGCTCAGAAAGCTTTCTGCATCACATCAGATGTGTTATGCAATACTGTTAATTTCACACTGCCAGAAGGTGAGGAATAGCTTTCATCTAATTACATGGAGAATCACCATTTTGAGGTTTTTTATTTAACAGAAGATCTTACAGGCAAAAGACAAGCACTCGTTATCCTGACTACCATTTGTCGCATTAGCACCTTATCCATCTGTACGGTCAGCCAGGGCCAGCATGGAAAAGGAATGGATGTGCGGATCAAAAGACATTTCTACACAGTCAAGTCTGATTTCTTACAGACTCTTTTGTTCTCTTATATGAAAGAAGTGAGACAAATGTTTTTTTTCGCCAATTCGTTTAACAGGATTCTTTTAACATTCCTTTACATTCCTCCGCAGAGCATTAGACAGGTGGAAAGCATCGCAGGCATAATAGTTGACAGTTTATTAGTGTCCTTGAAAAGGGGCTCAGTGTTGGATATTGGTCCAGTTTGACAGTAAGCATATATGGATGGGTGAGGCAATGATTTTGCTACCTAAAAATTCCATTGTACGGAGGTGCCAAGGCATGAAGGGATTTGAAGATAATAATAATAATAATAATAATAATAATAATAATAATCCTTGCATTTGATATAGAGCTTTTCACGTCTTCTAGATGAGCGTGAGGATCTTGAAATCGATCCTTTCGGCATCAGGAGCTGAGCAGGATAACTCCCCTGATATCACCTATTAGACCTCAATATCAGAAATGTGCAAATAACATGATATTATTATCTGAATTGCTCCAAAATGTGACAGCTGATGAAAAAGTTTGCTGCCCTGTAAAAATGACCATTAAACTTCGCTGAGCAAACAAGAGTGCCTGATTAATCCCCGACAAATTCTTTTTTTGGGGTGATGAATTTCTCCAAAGAATTAGAAGAATTTCTGAATAAAAGTTGCCGGAGTATTATTAGTGCAATGAACTCAAAGGAGAAATGGTTTAATTTCTAAAGGAATAACAAAAATCTGTTTACTCAGTTTCTTCTCGGAATTAGTATCCTGGACTCCAAACCAGAAAAGATCTATTTCCAGATAAGTGAACAGAAAAATGCCTTGGAAAACCTTCCCCTGTTCAACGTACAGGAACACATGGTTACCGCAGCACCATGCTGAGATAGGCACTGAAACAATTAAACTAAGAGCTTCACGTAATTTGCTTCCTGAAATGTTATTTATTGCATTCTGCTTAAAGCTCATAAAATTTTATCATCCCCTCTTCGATTTTCTGCTGTGAACTTCCAAGAAATCTTTCTCGCTAGCAACATATTTGAGTAAATATATAGACTTACCTTCTTGCTTCCACTCAGCAAGCCAAACATCTATTTTGGGATTATTTCCAATAATTATCTGATAAATGAAAGGTAATGCCTCAACAGACAGAGTGGTGCTAGCTGAATAAGCCGCCACAGGCAAGTAGAATATCACAACGTAGTGCCAAGTTGTGGCCAACTTTTATAATATAGATTCAGGCCTGAATCATCGGATCATAGAATTATACCGAACAGAAGGAGGCCATTCGGCCCATTGTGTCTGTGCCGGTTCTTTGAAAAAAGCTATCCAACTCGATTCTACTCCCCCGCGCTCTCGCCATAGACCTGCAAACTTGTCCTCCCCAAATAATTATCTACTTCTCTTTTAAAAGCTGTTTCGAATCGGCTTCCACCAGCCTTTCAGGCAATGCATTCCAGATCCGAACAACTCGCTGTGTAAAACAATTTCTCCTCACCTCCCCTCTGTTTCTTTCAACAACTATTTTAAGTTGGTGTCCTCAGCTCAGGTGCACAGCCTGCCATTACTGCAGTCTGTACCCAACCCTCCCTCAGGTTGGGTACGGATTGCAGTAACGGCGGCATTATTTCCACTCTCTGTGCTGCTGTCCCCCAATCGCCAGCTCCTACCGCTGCCATGAAAGGACATTCGCCGGGGAGGGATGGAAGGAGCAGAAATTGAAATGTTGGAAATGGTCCCAGGCGGATAAATCACTCGCTGGGCCGGATGTGGACCGCGGGCCGCCTGTTGGACCATGCTGGTCTAGGCAGACACACCAGTGTAATGCTGGGGTGTGCACTGCACTGTGGGAGGTATCATCCTTCAATGAGACATTAAACTGTATTGCTGCGTCTCTCTGTTCAGGTGGATGTTAAACATCTTGTGGCATAATTAGAAAAGAGAAGGGAATACATTATCTCAACTGGTACAAACTTACAATCACCTGGCGTATCTCTTATAGAATGGCCTGACGCTTTTCACACCGGGAGGATTCTGAAAGTGTTTTGCAAGTCTAATATAAAATATAATAGTGACTTTGTCTGTTATGGGTGAACATGGCTGACAATTTACACACATCAATGACTCACAAACAGCCTTGTCGTGAATCTTCAATTGTATCTGGGGAATTGTTGGCCAGGATACCGTGGAAAAATTCCCTTCTCTTTTCCAAGTAAGTCTTTTAATGACTTCATTTGCAGTCACGAAGCCTGTATTTAGTCAGTGATTTGATATTTAGGTTATTGGAAATGGCGAAGGATTTCATAGAATCATACAACAAAAACGACTTGCATTTATACCTTTATGCGGGGTAGCATCCCAGAGTGCTTACAGCACAGAAGGAGGCCATTTGGCCCTGTGCCGGCTCTTTGAAAGAGCTACCAACTAGTCCCACTCCCCCGCTCTTACCCCATAGACCTGCAAATTCTTCCTTTTTAAGTACCTATCTAATTCCCTTTTGAAAGTTATTATGGAATCTGCTTCCACCAGCCTTTCACGCAATGCGTTCCAGATCGTAACAAAAAAATTCTCCTTGTCTCCCCTCTGGTTCTTTTGCCGATTATCTTAAAGCTGTGTCCTCTGGTTACCGACCCACCCGCCAGAGGAAACAGTTTCTCCTCTATCTCCTCTATCAAAAACCCTCATAATTTTGAACACCTCTATTAAATATCCCCTCAATCTTCACTGCTCCAAGGAGATTTGTCCTCATTTTATCATAAGGTGGATCTTTGAAAGTGCTGACGAGTTAGTTCTTGATACTTTGCAGACAAGCTCAATTTCTGCAATACTTACGAATGACCAGCACTGAACACAATATTTGTCACTCTGACCATTCGGGAAGGGTTTTCACTGCAGCAGATGCTGTGTGGAAGATTTGAACTTTGGTGCAATATTTTGTTTTGAGTTGTGAGCATTTTGATAATGTATTGAAGGACAGACATGTGGTTAGTGACGCGATGAGGTCATGCATCAGTCATCCCTTCCTGTACGCCTGACATGCAAGATATGTTATCCTGTTAACATAGTCTCTATAGCCTTGAGATTTCAGTAGTGTATTGCATAAGTTAACAGAAACATCGTTGGGCATATGGATTCCAGTATGAATCAACAGTTACAAGACTTAAACTGGCAGCACAGTAAAAGTGATCAAGAAATTATTACAACGGGATTCAATGAATGTAATTTCTACATGTTTTGAGGAGAAATTAAACATTTGCAGTTTCTGAGGCTCACAAAGGTGTTTTGTGAGATGTTCACCAACGAGAGGTGATGTGACTTTGTCTGAAATGCGTAGAAACCGGTATCATTAGCAATCGAGTGGCTAAAAGGCACTGGGAGAATCTCCCTTTTTTTTCCCAATAGTGTCAGAAGACTGACTGCGCTTTACTCAAATTAGGATTAGCCCAGCCAACCTTTCTCAAATAGGGCATCCAGCTCGTGGCAGCCAATATATTGGATCACCCTATGAATTCAAAGTCCCGATATAGGCTTTGAACCTACAACCTTCTGACTCAGAGAAGGAAGTGCTAACAATCGAGCTAGGCATGTTTGGCAATTTATTTGGGCTTATCTCGGCAGAGCCCAATCCTTTCTCACACAGCAACAGTGCGGACATTTCCATCCCAGTGTCAACAATACAGAGTCTCCAGCCCCAGTAGCCTCTGGCTTCTGCAGAGGTGGTGCTTGCTATCTGAACCCTCTCTGCAGCGAGCCACAGAATAAATGTGACATCAGGAGACATACCCTCTAATTGACCAGACCTTATTATCTAAATAAGGTCAGAAGCACGCCACAGCTCAACTATTCAAGTACCAAGGCTCCAGCTGTAAGTTAGGTTTGTCCATGTGTACTACTATTGTTGCGATACAGTAACAATCCGAGTTCACAAATGCTCTGCTGCCTGCAGTGGTTAACCTTGGAAGTCGTGATCGGAGATATAAACCAGGCAGTCTTCAAGGTGCCCAGGGCTCGAGTGGATCACAGGTTTAATTGCTTAACAACTTTAATGGAAGCCATTATTGTAGAGTGTTATCGCCAACTTTGCAAAATGTGAAAAAAACTCCCAGATTTTAGTCAAATCCTTTAACAACAACAACAACAACTTGCATTTATGCAGCGCCTTTACGCAGGGTAGAGTCCCAGAGCACTTTCTTGGCTTAAAACACACCACATGTAATATAAAAAATGTTAAAAAATCTCACAAGTAACAAAACCACAAAAAATAAAAAATGGAATGGGCATTCCCACCCAGTTACTTACTTTTCAACAGCTTGGTCTAGGTATCAACCCGGCTTAATTGGTAGCGTTGTCTCCCCTGGGTCAGAAGGTTGTGGGTTCAAGCCCCACATTTCATCTTGGGCTCACAGTCGAGGCGGTGCTAAAATATACCACATGTAATATAAAAACCTGGGCGTAAAAAAACGCTAACCTGGGCATCAGGTTCGACCCCCAGCTGCCCTTCCTCCCCACATCCAGTCCTAACCAAGACCCCTATTCTCCACCTCCATCACATTGCCCACTTTTGACCATACCTCACCCCAACACAGACAAAACCCTCATCATGCTTTTGTCATCTCCCACCTCAACTACTCCAATGCTCTTCTCACCGATCTCCCCAGCTCCATTTCCCACAAACTACAACTGACTCAGAACTCTGCCAGGCTCCACTGGTTTCCTGTCATAGAACAGATTGATTTCAAGATCCTCTCATTTGTCTAAAAATCCCTTTACACCTGGCACCTCCCTACCTTTCTGACCTGCTTTCTCCCCATTCAACTATCTGCTGCCTCCGCTCGCCTGCCTCTGGCTTCCTGCTTGTCCCTCATCCTCTCCACTCCACCATCGGCGGTCGTGCTTTCAGCCACTACGCCCCAAAGCTTTGGAACTCTCTCTCCCCCAATCCTCTCTTCTGCCCCATCTTTCCCCTCTTTTAGATCATAACTGAAGACGTTACCTACGGTCACTTCCACCCTCACCCCAGATCAGCATCAGGCTCCGACATTGTTAAGCATTCCAAGCCTCTGCCCCATGTGAAGGGCGTCATATAAATGCAAGTTGTTGTTGTTGTAAGGGTGTGTTGTATTGGTTGTGTTCTGAACGAGGTATTAAACCAAGACCCCGTCTGCCTGTTCTGGTGGACGTTAAGATCTCGTAGTATTATTCAAAAAGAGAAGGGGTTTTTTTCTGGCCAACATTCCCCAAGATAAAATTACTCATTTACTACTTGTGCGACATTGATTTGCACAATTTTGTTGCCACGTTCACCTACAATACTACACTTTACATTAATTCCTGTTGAGTGCTTTGAGACGTTTTGATGATGCAGTAAGGGAGCTACATCGCATTGTAATGCGAGAAACTCTCTCAAATTCCACGTCATCTCCTCTCTGCTTGGTGAACCCCATACTTGTATGAAATGTTTGAGAAATTCTTCCCATTTGAAGTGTGCCTTATAAGTACAAGTTGTTGCTGTCCAGAGGCAACACATTCACTTTCCCAAGTATCTACTCCATCAATAAAATTCCCTTTAACGGATGTTATTTAAAGCCTGAAGGCTAATGGCATTAGTGCACATTCTACGTATGTGAAATCAACCAGAACCTGGAATATTTGTCCAATGAACATATTTAGGTACGCAGCAGGCTATCCCCTCAGCTGCCAAGCCGTAGCTGATAATTCAACCTTATGGAACCTTGGGCAGCAAAACAGAGCCAAAACCAACCCCGAGGTGCATTACATGGTTCAATTAGATTTTTTAAGCAGAACTAGGTGATCAGCCTGGATTTAGGTTGTTTCCCCCGATGGCAAAATGGAAAGTTGAAACTAAGCCAAGGCCTCATTTTGCAGTTAAGGCATTGCAGTGTGTTTGTTTGCTGGCGGGGTGAACGTGTCTCAAGTATGATAGGAGGCCACTTGTTCCACCCTTACTGAAACACAGATTACATACTTCCCCTGTAGGTCTGTCCTGTCGGGTTCATTTGATATCTTGCCTTGTCAACTATTGATCTTGTGCTGCCAGGAAGTTGCTTTCCGTTTGCTGCGCTGCGTTAATAATTTGATTGTCTCTCACTGAGGACTTCAAAGAGGTGTAGGTTCGAGCCCAGTAATGAACCAAACACTGCAGATGTTTGAACCAGCAATCCATAATGGAAATTGAGAAACACTCAAGGTGTCATGGGATTCAGGCATGCTTTTTTGGGAAATTACATGAACAAACTCAATTTTGTAAAAGTTTTTTTTTCCCTTTTAAATAAAACTGCTGAACCCATTATCAAATGATAAGAAACATATGGACCTCTGTAGGTATTAATAAGGCATCTGTGGCTTTGTGTTTTTCTTATAGCCTCTTGGTCTCTCTGTTAGCTTTGCTAAAGCAAAGATTACATCAGTTTTCATATTCCATGAAAGACTTTAATATTCCGAAGTTTTCCGTGGATCAGACAGAATCAGCAAAAGACGCTAAATGTATTTTTATTTACGCCTAAGCGTCTCAGACATTGACCCCAGCAGATTGACCCCGTCTAAGAAATGAGAAGGGTCACGGATGTCTGTCAACAAGATCTGAACGGGATTGATAGTGCTCAGTATAAATTTCACAGCAATCATTCAAAACAGATTGGCATACTGCATGGAGCACTACAGGCCACTGCATGGCTTAGCGCTGACTCTGTGATTGAAGGTTCCCTTTATATTCATGTTTTTCACCGGCTGATAATTCGTGGCAATAACCTTTATGCCATTTGCTAAATCGGCAGTGATCTGTGACATGAAAATATTGATAAAAATGCCGATATAAATGCTGATCAATGGTTTCTCACATTCGTTTCGCCCCATAATTGACATCCATCCATTCTTGACAAGGCTCTTTTAGATATATATATATATATATAGGGGGAGAGAGAGAGAGAGATACTGTGTCAGACTGGCTCAGTTGGTAGCACTCTTTCCTCTGAGTCAGATGGTTGTCGGTTCAAGCCCAGGGACTTGGAACCCATATTGTCTAAGATGACATTCCAGTGCAGTGCTGGGGGTGTGTTGCACTGTTGGACGTCCTGTCTGACAGTCTAGGTCGATGTTAAAGATGCCATGGCACTATTCGAAAAGAGAATGGAGTTTCTCCTGGTGTCCTAGCAAACAATGCCCCAGATAAAATTGATTACTCATCCCATGGCTATTTGTGGAATATCATTATGTGCGAAGTGGCTGCCATTTTCACCCATAAAAAAATATACAGTCAATTCACTTTCAAGTATATTCTGTGAAGTGTTTTGAAGAGTCTCGAAGACATGATAAGGCGCTGTATCAAACGTAAGGATTATTATTATAAAACTTCACGTTCTTTCTTTTCATTCCTTTGTGATGTTAATCACTGAACAAGAAGTAATCTCTGCCTTTTATAGTCAAACCCAGGTACACCCGTAAAGGAAATTATCTCAGCGATAGGAAAACTGAAAGCAGATGAAAAACCTAAGGGAAAGCATCCCCTTTTGTTGACATTCCCTTACGGACTTGTTAAACTCTTGCCTGGTTAGCAATGGGTTCTCCTCAATTCCAGCAGAAATTTATCTCCACCATTTGAAACCAACTCAGCTTCATAAAATTTATAAGCTGCCAAAAGATATGTGGATGATGTGCAATCATTCATGTTGATTTAAGACATATTCAAATTTGCAAGAAAGTGGTAAAAGGGTAGTTCCCTTATGCCTTTGATAAAGAGAGTACCAGATGGTTCAATAAAAACATCAGTATACAATTAGCCAACAAATACATACTGAGTCAAAACTTATAATTCAACTTTGTCCATTAATAAGAATTCCATAGCATGCAGTCTGATCAAAGAAGTCTCCCACATCTGCTTGACTAAAACAAAGCAGGAAAAGATGGATTAAAAACTACATTCATTTGCCTAAGGAGAAAATTGGTACCCAAGCAAATTTATTAAAGACCATCGCTGCACAGTGACAACTTTTCTCAGCAAACACTGAGTCCTTTGCCAAAATCGTGTACAGTCTCAAACACTGAGGCCAGAAAGCACACCGAGCATAAAAAGTACCCTTTTTGTTCTTTATCCAAGGGATTCACTATTGAGTTAGAAGGTTCTGTGAAAGAACATCAGAACATGGCTGTTACTGACTTTTGTGCAGTACAAGGTACATTCACTCACCACTCACAGGGCTGGATTACGTTTGCTGGGAGCCCAGGGCTATTATAGTTTTGGAGGCTCCTCTTTGCTTGTTCAATTCCTTCCCTTTACTGTTTTACCACCACCCATCTTCGCAGCGATGCCAAACACACCATTGTCAATTTACCATGGTTATTCCAGTTCCATTTTTTAAATGTGATATAACAACTGTGAACCTGAATCACAGTTAAAATGAACAAAACAAAACCATATTAATTTCAGCACAATCTGGCAGTACTAACACACTTTGTGACGTTAAAGGTAAAATCAAACAATGGCATTTACATTAGAACAGCTGTTAAGTCAGTTACTTGTTACTCTACATGGCCAAAATGTCTTCAATGATGTCATTGAAATCCAGCTGGTGAAGCAAATCACACTTGATAGATATTAATGTCAAATTATTCCATCTTGGCTGGTCCAGAATTGACCTGAGTCAATGGTTGATTAAAACTAGTTATGAAAATGAGCGTTCACCTCCAGCATTAGTTATTGGCAGTGTCAAAATAATTCGTAAAGCAATGCCTACATTGGGAAATACAAACTGCAGACTATTTTCTCATAATAGGTGAAGCGGTTTCCTTGTCTGCTGCCTCTCCTTCTCACACGTGGAGTCCTGTAGCTCAGTGGTTAGAGCACTCGCCTTGCAAGCGAGACACCTGGGTTCAATTCCCGGCAGGGCAAAACTTTGGGCAAGTTTCCTTACTCCACACGCCTGATAATAATCCCTCCAAAACAAAGCAATAATAAATTGGTCATTTTCAATCCATGACTGTTTGTGGGACACTTGCTGTGCGCAATTGGCTCCCGCGTTTCGCCCACAAAATATATACGGTCAATTCACTTTACAGTCTATTCTGTGAAGCGCTTTGAGACATCGAGAAGAGGTGAAAATCTCTATATCAAATGCGAGGATTATTATTATTGTTATTATTAGTAGTATTAGTATTATTATTATTATTATTACTTCACACACTCTTCACTCCCTATCGCCGGCGCCAATAGAAAATTGTGTAAATATTTGCCAAAAATTATGGGGGAATTTGACAGATTTGGTGGAAAATTGCAGGGAGTTGATTGGTGCAATTGAGAGGCACGTTTTACTGCTAACCCCACACTTTTTTTTTCCAATTTATTGATTAAAAACTAAACATGAAGAAATAACACATCATAGATTGTTGCAAAAAAAACTATTTATTGGTGCTTTCTTTAACAATAACTGGGCGTCCTACTTGAGGGGAAAAACACCAGCGCAGACTCAAAGGGCCGAATGGTCTATTTCCACCTTACACTAATTGTGAAGGTCTGGAGATCTGCCAAACATTGCACACAGACACCAAGGGAGAGAGAGACACACATGCACACACATAGAGACACACTCATACACACAGACAGAGACACACTCAAAGACACACACACACAGACACAGAGAGCGTCACATTCACAGAACAGACACCAGAGGGAGAGACACAAGCCAACTCACAAACAGAGACACACGCACACACACAGATACAGACAGAGGAGTGAGACAACAATTTTCAATTCTACAGCGGCTTTTATGTCAGAGAATGTTTCACAGTGACACGCACAGAGGCGCGGAGGCCATGGTCAATCACCAGCAAACAGAGCCCGTACCCGCTCAAGCTACACCCACCATCCCAACACCCCCTGCACCGCGATTTTCTATTGGCCCAGCCCATCGCTTTTGCGTGCCCCGCGAGACGGTGATAAGGAGGCTTCTGGCGTATGCACCAAACCTCCGACGATAAATCCATCTCTCCAGAGGTTTCGCCTTCAAATACATAGTGTACTCTGTGAAGCACTTTGAGACGTCTCTCAATGCCGTGATAAGGCGCTGTATCAAATGCAAGGATTATTTTTACTATAATGTAACGGAGATTGTGCGGGGCTTGCACTACGCCCCAAGTGTCACCACTTGCTCGTTTTTGGGGGTCCTCACTCTGGGCTGCAGCCCCTAAAGCCCCTGCATTAATTCGCCCCTGCACACACACGCGCGCACGCACACACACATGCACCTAGGTACACACACACATACACACACACACACACACGCACGCACACACACATGCACCTAGGTACACACACATACACACACACACGCACGCACACACACACACATGCACCTAGGTACACACACATACACACACACACGCACGCACACACACATGCACCTAGGTACACACACACATACACACACATGCGTGCACACACACATGCACCTAGGTACACACACACACACACACACATCTCACCCTCCCCCAGCTCCGGCTCCAACTCCATCTTTAGAAATCACCATGAAACATTCTCTGACATAAAGGCCACTATAGAAATGAAAATGATTGTTGTTCTTGAGAAATGTGAGATAAAACACCCGACACTAACGGAGAAATGCTGTGCACATTAAAAGTCAAGCATGGAATCTTTATTTATAGGGGACCAAATTGAAGGTGTATGTAAAATCGCCACAAAATCAGTTGTTTGGAAGTTATGGGCTTTCGATATTGGAAACAGAATAACTTTGACATTAAAAACATCTGCTAAATGTATAGCAGAGCCAAAGTATATTAATATTATACACATTTTTTAAATTCTTCGCTATAAAGCATTGCCAAACGTAATTTCAAGCTATTATGTACATTATTTGAATTAGCTTTTGAAAAAGAAGGAAGTTTTTTCCTGGTGTCATTGCCATAAATCGTCCAAATAAAACTGATCATTCACGTCATGGCTGTTTTGGGGACATTTCTGGTTATCAATGGCTGTAATGTTTGCACACAGAATACACAGTCATTACACTTCACAGTACATCCTTGTGAAAAGCTTAGAGGTGTCCTCCTGACATGAAAGATGCTATATCAAATGTAAGGATTATTATATTATTACATTATTGAAGTGTCCCAGTTACACTTAAACCTGTTGCCAATGGTTCAATGAATTGAGATGTCTTCCTGCTGTGAAAGGCGCTGTAGAAATATAAATTGCATTGTGTTATGACACAAAAAAATTGCATTGTCAACAACCACTTTGAAATTGCAGTGTTTTAAATTCAAAGACTGTGCAAAAAATCCAGTCTATATTTCTACCGCTTGATATATTTTTCACATTTGATGTTGCCTGACCCTGAATTGAGAAGAGACTGTGGAACAGAACGTGTTTTACAATCACCTCATTGGAACCACTCAGCAATCTAGTCATCGATTCACTTTTTGCATTCATACGTGGTGAGGTACCATAGGAATACAGCCAGCTTCCAAGTTAATTTTCCTCCTTGCAAAATTTGCAATTGCTGTCATTCAGTTCATGGCCATGGGAGCTTGCTGTGCGCAAATTGGCCATTGCATTTGCCTAGAAATACAGTCCCTGTGAAGCAGATTTTGACATTGCATGCACTGTATCAAAATGTAAGGATCATTGTTAAGTGCAAACATGGCAGGTGGGGTTAACCATGATAACTTTGTTATCCAGTGAAGAATTGATGAAAAAGATTACAGGTAATTCTGTAAATGGAGTTTAGCGAGTTGGAGTTAGTATAACAGTAGCAAAGTTTTCCTGATGCCAAGGTCGTCATTTGGCTATAATTGGGCAGAGGGGAGAAGTCAGCTTCACGGTACGTCAACTGAAAATGAACAGAGCTGCTTTTCCCCCAGAGACCAGAGACTCTCCAGTTCTTCAGGCCTAAGCATTAAAAGGTGTTAATTGACTTTCTTCAATTTTGTGGACATTCCTAAATGCTGAGCTCATGGCAGTAACAAAGCAGTAACCTGCTCCAGACTAGCACTGATCACAGAGCGAAGCATAAAAATGCACTTATTAAAACAAAACCTTAGCATGCGGTTAGCAGTCGAGTGGAATCCAATTTCCAGCAGTCGCGTGAAAGAGTCTGATTCCTAGCATTCTATCACCTCTTTGGAATATTTCTTCCAAAAACTCTTGTTTCATGATGTCTGGCAGTGTAATGAAAGTTATACAATTGCCTCAACTGTGGTGGGCCAGTAGAGAGGATATACACGAGCTCATTCAAGGACCCTTGCTCAGACTGCTTAACACAGACAAAAGTGCTCAGACGGTCACACAAACATCATAGTCTAGGCTGACAGTCTTCTGTCTTCTTCTGTCTGCTTATTGCTTGTGGTTTACTATACTGTGTCTTTCTTTGGATGAGACGTTCAACTGAGGATCTACCTGCTTATTCAGATGGATGTTAAATATTCCATGAAACAAAAGAAAAGGGAATTTTTCTTTAGTATATTCTAGCCAACAATCCCCCAGATAAAATTAGTCATTCATTTCATGGCTGTTTATGGGACCTTGCAAATTGCCTGCCCCATTCACCTACACAATGCACAGTGATTGCACACGACAGTAGTTCCAACATCACTACAGTTTTGAAGTAGATCACAGTCTCAAAACGTGCCTTTTTTATTTTACATATGATGCTCTTACCTCAGTACTTTGTAAACATCAGGATCTTAACTTCTTGGTAACCCCTGTCTTCAACTCCACGCTTCCCCAAGTCGGTATTAAATCCCCATTCTTATTGAAAGAAAAAAAAAGCCTTAAAAAATTGCAATGTTACTCTGGGGCAGGGAAGCAACTCTTTTGAAGATTAAGTTAAATTAAGTTAAATAATTCCTTCAAAACCAAAAGATAAATCCACGACTTTTGTGGGGACGCTGCTGTGCGCAATTGGCTGCCGTGTTTTGTCCACAAAATATACAGTCAATTCGCTTTACAGTGTATTCTGTGAAGCGCTTTGAGATGTCTCGAACACGTGATAAGGGGCTTTATCAAATCAAGGATTATGCTGTATGAATGGAGAGAGTAGAGAGAGTTTTACTCAGCTTGTGACTGCACAACATGTGAACTGAGAGTGCTCTATATAGAAAGTGTTGAAAGTGGCTCATCTTCCAGGACTGATAATCCCTCACCTTAATGTCCATCACCATCCGCAATAATTCCAGTGATGGAAAGCTCTGTCTTGTTATTGAACGTTAGCGAAACATACATGAGGGTCTAACATACACTGAGTGCAAATGGAAGTGATCTTTACAAGCAAATCCCATAAAAAATGTTTGTACGAAAAAATATTTTAGCAATCAAAAAATATAAGCTCTCCCTTCCCACCGTTATATTTGCAACTCAGTAATCCTAACCAGCGATGCCATTTTGAAATCCCAGGATTCAGTTCATTGAACAAAGTTACATTGGGATTGGGTTTCACTCAGAACTAATTTGGGCAAGAACTGGGGAATGTGTCTCCCAATGTTTGATCGATAGTTTGTTTTAAAATAATGATTTTTGTGACAAATGACAATGACAACTTTGCACCTCTGCCTCGTATAACTTTTCTTTAAATTTACCGTCTAAGCCTCCACATTACCCTAACTCGATTTATTACCACGATTAATTATTCTTGCCTTATCATTGTCATCGAGGCTTCTCAAACCCCTTCCCAGGATTTTTCTTTGAAATATAGTGACTGGGTATTTGAGGGCAAATGCTGCTGATAATTTGCTCACATCAATGTCCCGCAAATATTCATGAAGTGAATGATCAATTTTACCTGGGGAATTGTTGACCAGGACAGTGGGAGAAACTCCTTTCTTTTTGCTTTCCAGTATGGGATCTTTAAAGTCAAACTAGACAAGGCAGACGGGACCTTGATTTAACATCTCATCTGAAGGATGTCACCTCTGGCAATGCTGAGCTTCCCCCAACACTGCATTGGAATGTCAGTTCTTTTTGACCTCCCATTTGCAAGTATTTCTTTAACAACCTTTACTACTATTAATAGTAATAAATAATATAATTCTTGTATTTGATATTGCGTCTTTTTCTTCTGACAGCGTCTCAAAACACTTTGACGATGTTTACTGTAAAGTATAGTGACTCTTTATTTTAAAGTATTTTATATTTTCACTTAAAAGAATGCTGTACTCCCAATATCAGCGAAAGTAATGCAGCTGATCACAGTCATTCCAGACTCAAGGGCTTCTGATAAAGAAAGCATTTTGTAAAACACTTTAAACTGTTTGTCTTTATGCATTAGAAAGCCAGAGTTGACTGGCCTGAATGCAATTAATTTGTGAACCCAGAAGCCGTTGGTGTCAGTGGCTGACGAAGAAAGAACAGGGTATTTGGATTAGGATAACTCCACCAGAGGAGCAAGCAACAGCAAATGGTCAATGAGCAGAAATAGTTCCTTCCTGTGCTGTGAATGTCTGTAATTCTATGAGGTCAGTAGGTTCTAGTTAGATGGAATCGAATTCAGTCAATAGCTAATTGCCCTCTGTCCTAAGAGGAATCCTTACATAGGGTCAACCTCATCTGTCACTCATGCTATAAAGATACCTAAACTCGTAGCAACATTTTTTAAGTAACTTCCTGACATTTATAGACATTGAACATACCATTCCCCAACCCCCCCAAAAAAATCTTACCTGGTGGCATTTTCTTTCACTTAGCTGTGCACTTTTACATAGCAAACGTGTTAGAGAAAATAAACTTTCCTCCTGTATAAACTCTGATCTTCCTCCCCTGTGCATATGCCAGATGGTAGTTACATTGGAAAGTTGATAAACAGGATGTGTTATAAAAACACGATTACATTGTGTAGTGGTTTGAGGCTTCTCGCTGCTTGGCCTAAGTTCACATTTTACCAAAGGACAGTCCCAAACCTGTATTCAGGGCCACAGTACTCCAAGGCACTATTGATAATGGACCAACCAGCTTGGTTTAACAGCTGACCAGTCACTGGGGGGGGGGTTAGGACTTTTTCCACTCAACTCATGTTAAGCCAGCAAAACCAAATTGTTAACATTAATAGGATGATGCTATGTGAGCAAGCAACAGGATGCTTGCTAGTGTTCGAAATGATAAACTGTAGTATTTTAGCTTGTAAAACCCCAGCCGTACCCCCAGTGCACAATCTGGTGTCTGGCCAAACCGCACCTAAATTCTCCAGATGGGATTAACTATATAAAATAATAATCCTTGCATTTGATATAGCGCCTTATCACGTCTTCGAGACGTCTCAAAGTGCTTCACGGAATATACTGTAAAGTGAATTGACTGTATATTCTGTGGGCGAAACGCAGCAGAGTGTACATTCCAAGGGAGATACGAACCCCAACTTTCAACCATCATAATTTTAAAAAAAACTTGAATGGAAACCTGATGGGCAAATAAAGGCACTGCTGGTACAACACAAAGTCATGGAGACGAGAAAGTCGCAGGTTCGAATCCCAATCTGTGTTGAGTTATTTGATGTCAGCTGGGAAGCAATTGAGTCGACACGATTGAACATAGAGCTCCCGGGTTCGGGAGAGGTGATATCAGTTCCATTTGGGATTCCACACACAAGAAGTTGTCGAATAAGCACATGGCTGTGTTGGCTTCCCCTCTCCCCCGGGATAAAATAACTCCTTGAGAGAGGTGCTGTGAATCTGTGCATGAGTAGAAGGAAAATAGAAGTCACAATACTGTTTTGTTTGGTCAACCGTGTATCTTCGGTGTCTAACAATCACAGAAACTCACCACCGTACCCGAGGAGACTCCAAACCAAAACCACTGAGTGTTCCATATAATGTATGGATTCTGTTTGGAACATACACTCTGTGGAGCTGTATCTCTCGTACCCTCTGCTTTACCCTCGGTGGCTGTGCTTTCAGTCACTACTCAACACTCAATCCCACGACTGGTTGTGGGACGCTGCTGTGCGCAATTGGCTGCCGGATTTCGCCCACAAAATACACAGTCAATTCACTTGACGGTATAGTCTGTGAAGCGCTTTGAAACGTCTTAAAGACGTGATAAGGCGCTATATCAAATGCAAGGATTATTATTATTATTAAAAGAGACTTTTCCTATAAAGTGTGGTAATTGTGCATTTGTAAGTGAATGCGGCAGCCAATTTGCACAGAGTAATCTCCCACAACTAGTTATGAAGTAAATAACCATTTTTTTTTCGGGGGGATTGTCTTCGCCAGGACATCAGGAGTTATTCCTTTCTCCTTTCAACTACTGCCATTTGTTAGTGTTTTTCTTAGTTACTTTCAGTCACGGTTGGTTGTATTTCTATGCCACTCCACTGATTCCAGTACAGTAAATGTCTCCCAACTTCCTATCATTATCCTCAGTCTAGCCTGATTGTCCCAGAAAATTACCTTTCCCACATCCGTTGCCAAAAGTGACTTTATCCACCCCAGCTTCTTTCCCTCTTCTATTTCTCCCACAAATATACAGTCAATTCACTTTACAGTATAAACTGTGAAGCACTTTGAGACGTCTAGAAGACGTGAAAAGCGCTGTATCAAAAGCAAGGACTTATTTATTTCATCTCGTTTTGATCCAAACCTTCCAACCCTCAGCTATTATTTACTCAGCCCGATCTTAATCCTTCATAAGTTCCTTATTTATAATTCCCCTCTCCCAAAGCGTGCAATATTCCCACCTCTTTTCTCCGCAAATCTTTTTCACGGCTCTATTCCTCATTGCACTTCCCCACTCTGCTCAGTACTTCCTCAATCCTCCTCAACTTCGTCCAGCTCGACCTGTAGTTTGAATAATTCACATGTACAGTTTTTAACCACACCAACAAGCTTCATAGAAGTGGAAAGCTGAAATTCCCATTTGCTTCTGAGTTTATTTTTTCATGGAACTATCCCAGGCTTTAAGTACCGTATGGGCCCAGCTTCACTTTCACCCACATAGTAGATTTCCCTTCCGTGCCTCACTGTACTGCACTTACACATTTATTTAATTCTATCCACTCAGTCTGAATTTTTTAAAAAATAAAACCTGCAGGAAATGCCAGAAGCAGATTTCTGTTTGAGGGGACTTTGCTGTAAATCATTGCCTGGCTCAAGAGTTCATTATTCTGTGAAGCTTAAGAAAAATGGGAATTAACAAAATAATCAAAGGGGGCGGACCCCTTAACATTGCTTCAGAGGCAAACATCCTGAAAAGTTATTGTACCATTTGTTGCTATTAACGAAAATTCTCATTAATATTAATGTGTTGGAGTTTTCTACTAAAAAGGATGCCTCCCTTAAGCCATATCTGACCAACTTATATGGCAATAATGAATACATAGACGAGTAATAGAAGAGAACCATACCATGGAGAAGAGGGCAGGCTTATACATTATAAGATGTGTTCATATCAGTCCACATTGTTCATATGTTGTGGGTTCATTCATCCTCTAGCATTCCCTCCCTATCTATTTGATATAAAATAAATTGTTCTTTCATGAGGGAGTCACCACACGAGGACCCCTTTTAAAAATTAACCAGATGTAAATATTTCACAAGTGAGGTTGTACCTTTTAACAATGACCACCGAATCCTCTTACCATTACAGTTTCAACAACAACAAGAAAAACACCAACAAAATTACATTTATATAGCGCCTTTAAGAAGCATGCTGTGATCTCAACCGTGGCTCATATATCTTCTTCCCCGCATCTAGGACATGGGCAGTTCCCTTATGTTGCAGTATCTATTTGCCAAAGACTCTTATATCAGGACCTGGATAAAGAAATTGATTTTGAGTCAGCCTGGTACATGGCATTGGACGTGGACTTCAACAACAAGATCAAAGCGGGTGGTACGTCACATTCTGTCCTGTAAAAGGTCCTCCCAACACACTGAAGGCAAATGCCCATTGATGACGAAACTCTGGAAGGCATTACCTGGAGTCCCATGAACACACGTTCATATATTAAGGGCGTGAAATCCACCTTGATCGGATGCAAATGCAGCCGAAAAACAGTCGTGCATGTGTTTGTCACCTCCCGCTTGGATTACTCCAACCCACTCCTCGCCGGTCTCCCCCCAGCTCCAACATTCACAAGATCAGCTCATTCAAAACTCCCCATCACTGAACGGATTGACTTTAAGATCCTGTGTTCAAATCCCTTCACTTCCTGGCACCTCCCTACCTCCCTCTCCGACCTCTTCACTCCCCAATCCACCACCCAACAGCTCCACTTGACTGGCACCAGCCTCCTGCTCATCCCTCGCACCCTCCGCCCCACCATCAGAGGTTGTGCTTTCAGTCACTACGCCCCGAAACTCTGGAACACTCTCCCTCAATCCCTCCGCTTTGCCCCCTTTCTCCCCTTTCTCAAGTCCCGCCTGAAAACTTTCCTCTTTGACTGTGCTTACGGCCACCTCCCCATTCCCCTCGGCTCGAAGTCAAGCTCCGCCACTGTTAAGCGCTCTGAGACCCTACCCTGCTTGGAGGGCGCTATACAAGTGCACGTTGTTGTTGTTGATTGATAAGCAGAGGTAAGCGGACACTGCTGAAGTTTCGCACTTCCAACTGGTGGAACCATCGTTCCAAGGGTAAGGATGTGCGTCCAATTAGTGGACAGGAGGATGTTCTTGGTACATACTATTCATCAAACAAGGGCTGAAAACTGCTTGTCACTTATCAAATGGTCACAAGTGACTATCCTCCTTGGGAGGGAGGAAATGGGGTGTCTTTGGGGCTGAACTGGCTACGAGGTGACATGTCTGGCAATGGAATATTAGAATCGAATCAACCCTCATTGGTAGTCCAGTTCCTGAGCTAGGAGGGTCTGCAGTAATCCAAGCCATGGCTGAAGACAAAACAGCCTGAATCCGGAGTTATCGGCAGGACTTGGAGAGGCAAACTGGAGGCAAGTATTTTCCCCACTTCAGTTATTGTTAACCCTACGAGCACAAATCCTTCCTGAAACTAAGTAAGCAGGGAAGGCATCTCAGTTTTTGTAAAATTCACTTGATTAAAAGTGTTGTCAATTACAATGACAAAAATAAAGTGTAATGTAAGCTGCTCTGTTGGTTACACATTTTACTGCACATTTTATTAGTTTGCGAAAAACGACATTGCATATGTGAAATTGCATTGACTTTTTAAATTAGGCATTTTGGGGGTAAATAAATGTAATTATTTATCCCCAGAAGTGGAGTCCTGTAGCGAGTGGAATCCTGTAACGTATTGGTTAGTGATATCGCAAGCGAGGGGACCTGAGTTTGATTCCCGGCATGGCGAAACATAAGGTCAGTTTCCTTACTCCACTCTCCTCTATTTACCTAGGAGTAAGTAGGAACCCGTTTGTTAGTCGATTGGTGGATTGCTTTTCCGAATAATCCATTCAAAAAAAATTATAATAATTAGGTCACTCAATCCACGACTGTTTGTGGGACGCTGTTGTGGGCAATTGGCTGCCGTGTTTTGCCTCCAAAATATACAGTCAATTCACTTTACAGTATATTCTATGAAGCGCTTTGGGACATCTCGAAGACGTGATAAGACGCGATATCAAATGCAAGGATTATTATTGTAAACAACTGAACAAACAAATAAACAAACAAACATGACATCTTTCAGCCGTCGTAAAACCTGTTACAAATATATACAGCTGGCATCACAGACCTTTTGAATTACCAGAATGTGCAGTTACTTATGTTAATTTGTTCCACCCCTAATAATTGGCCAAATGGGTGTTTTTATTTCACTGGCGGTAGTTATTTACTTACTCCTGTATTTAACTCCTTTTTTTTGGAATAAATGATGTGGTGATAAGACAGTTCAAACATACTGTTAGCATCTAGAGTAGCTTTCCATCTGGCAGAGATCAGGCAGTATAATTTCTGGCACTCCACACATCTGCAGCCCATGCCTTTCATTTCCATCTCCATCAACACTGGCTGTCTTTCTCTTTGAACGTCTCCCTTTGTTTCTAATGAGGAAATGTACGCAAATGTACCACTGTGTCTCTTAAAATGAGCTCTGTTAACCCATGTGCTTTTAGGCTGTTGTTGGCGCGATATAGATACACCTGCTCCCAGCTACAGAACTAAGGGGTCAAATTAGCGTTTTCCTCGGAAGAATCCTCTAGGAATTCCTGTCAACTCGCAGGGGCTCTGTTCTGAACGTGGATTGTTTCAGAAAGTTTCGACATATTTCCGCATTGCTATTATACTATGTTGCCTCTGTTTACCTAGCAGTGAGTAGGAACCCGATTGGCAGATCACTTTCCGTGGGTAATAATCCCTCTCAAAAATAATAATAATAATAATAATAATTCAGTCAATCAATCCACGACTGTTTGTGGTACACTGCTCTGTGCAATTGGCTGCCGCATTTCGGCCAGATAATACAGTTACTACACTTTACAATATATTCTGTGAAGCGCTTTGAGACGACTCGAAAACGTGATAAGGCGCTACATGAAATGCATGCATTATTATTATTGTTATTACTATTATTATTGGAAAGAATCCCTATTTAAGTGCGACAGATGCCTTATGAAAAAGGTCCAACTAAGCATTATTACAAATGTAAACCTTTTTCTTGAAGCATCCTTCTTACTACTAGCAGTTAATTGTTAGACAGAGATAGTTTGCTTAGAAACACTTTCTTTCATTTTAATTCCTACGTTAAGTAATCCATTTATTTATCTTGTGCACCTAGATAATATTAAGGAATATTACCAATTTTTAAAAAGAGACCATGGAGGGAATATTAGGATGTGTCAGCCTGGCTCAGTCGGAAGCATTACTGCCTCTGAGTAAGAGGGTTTGTGGGCTCAAGATCCACGTTGGGACTTTGAGTTCATCATCTTGGCTAACACTTCTGTGCTGTGTTGGGGGAGGCTTGGAGACATTTTGACATGAAAAGGCATAATATCAAATGCAAGGATTATTTTTATTAGTAATAAAAGATTTGACATGTTAATTAACACCACAAATCGATTAAGCAGCATTGCAATTTTCATCTCCATGTCAACTAAGCGTCCAGCATTAAAATCAGAGATCATTCCTTAGTTCCTCTGCTGTGTCTCTACAAATCACCTCAAACAGTTCAGTTAGCTTACCTTAAACAACTCATTGCCAAGCTGATAACAAGGTAAGAATTGTAAATGGATTTTAGTTACTATTTTTTGAGGGCTGAATATTGCTGCCACTTGCACCTTATGTATAGTGATATTTTTGGATACGCTTAATAATCCAATGTACTCTATAAATAAATATTGAATGAAATGCATTTTTTATTTTTAAAATAACACTTAAAATGATGCCCTCGGGATACAAATTCTATACACTCCAAAGATTGTTGAAATGTGATTTTATTTTTATTTCCATGAATAAGTTCCATTCTGTCTCCCGAGTCAGGATAAAAATCATATTTCACTGCCTTCCAAGGCATATTCTATTTATAACACTCGTGTGTTCTTATAATTCCATTATTTTAGTATTGAGTGTTGTTTTCTATTTAAAAATAATTTTAATAATGCCTATAAAAGGGACGAAGACTACTTTAATGGGCTCCAGTATTTCACTTAAACTACCTTCTCACCTCTCTCCAGAAGTAATTGGTCAGTATTTTGAAAGACCTCTGTACAGAGGTGAAATGGTAAAATTATATTACCAAATATTATTTGTTCACGGGTTTGCCACCCGCGAACAAGAATGTTTTGTGGCTGTAATTTTTGTTTTTAAAAAATGAAGTTACATTTTTCAAATCTGAGAACTCTTAAGTGAGAAATCCAGGTTGCTCTTCAGTTCTGTTCTAAATAATAATAATAATCCTTGCATTTGATATAGCGCCTTATCACGTCTTCGCGACGTCTCAAAGTAGAATGACCGTGTATCTGTAGGCGAGCACAGCAGTTCATTCGCGCACAGCCATGAAGTGAGTGACCAAACTTATTTGGTGGAGTATTGCCCAGGACACCGAGAGAAACTCCCTTTTGTGTTCGAAGTAATATGGGATGGGATCTTTAACCCCACCTGAACAGGCAGACGGGACCTTGGTTGATTGTTTCATCTGAAGGCCGGCACCTCCGACAATGCGCCACACCCACGGCAATGCACTGGAATGCCAGACGAAGACGATGCGAGGACCGGGTCCCCAACATGTGAGAGTGTCTCCCAACTGAGAGAGCCAGGCTGACACACTTACATAAGATACCGTCGCATTACGGACATCAAACAGACTAAATCCTCGCAGTAATTGCTTGGAGCTAACCGTGCCCCTCAGTAAAAAATAACATTTGTGTTCAGTGATTTTCAAATTTGACGGAGTCAGTGTTCAGTATTTAAGCACTGAATTATCGTTCGCAAACCACACCAAAAAAAAATTATAATTGTTACAATGTTTTGCTGGCGCTAACCTCACACAGCCGCTGGTACAGAGCTCACAGAGAGCTTGACTCAATCTGCGGATGAAAACTACCAACTGAAGGGTGACTGCTCTGTGGAGAAGCATTCAGAGATGCTGAAAACCTCAACGATGCTGCCGACTTCTCAGACTCCGATTTCACCCACACTGTGACCAAACACATTGATAGGTGGTCGCTTTAATGGCCTTTATTTTTCCAGTATCCAGCTTTTTTTTTTGCTCAAGTCGAGGTATACTTTAGATGTACCAGCAACACAGTGTTTTGATTTCCAAGAGCAACGCTCCTTTCATAATCTATAAATAGTGCACTGTCAGATTCAATGAAATGTGTCCAGCTTTGTCACAGCTTTTTCTCATTTGCTGTGTAAGTATTTCCACATTTTCTATGATTTACGATCAATAAGAAATTGTCTTGCTATTTTAGTGTATTATTCATGTCCTATCCTGCATGTTCTGGATCTGGAAATCTATATGTTCCCAACTACGACCAAATGGTAATAGCATCACTCAGAAACCTCATCCAGGTCGGTTTGACAGTATTAAGAAAGTGGCAACAGGGAACATTACGTTATGTTACAACAGAGAGGAGGGGGGGGGGTCTTTATTCTATTTTCTTCTTATTTTATACAGGTCCTTAAAATAGCTCTACCATGATATCACTGTCAGACTGTCAACGCGACTGAATAAATGCAAATTGTTATTGTTGGTGTTGATATACAAAAGCAACAGCGGTAACAAGTGAGAGCTGACTGGTCTCTGCTTTGTTGACCCAGAAGATTAAAACTGGTGCAAAGGAGGCTGGTATAAAAGTCTATGCCATTTGCACCCTGGTTTCTTAAAGCACCTCTCTTCACAAAGATGGAATGTGTTGGGATTGAAGAAAAGAAACAAAGGTCTTTTCAGTAAGTTGTGTTGGGGTGGCCCGTGGGGCTGGGCTGCTGCGGTTTTCGAAGGTCCTAACTGACTACTTCCCATTCCTGATTATCCAAACTTTGGCATTGAGGAACTGAACCAATCGAGAAACCCCACAGCTCGGCCCGGAATTTTTCAGACCGTCTGAGATGTGTCTGAAACTAAAGCCAGACTTAAGCGAACTAACAGTTCACATTCGAAGGTGCCCCTATGGCTTTACAGACTCTTATGTATTGGAACACAAGCTGCAGAGTCTATTAGGTCGGTTAATTAACACTGTTTCGCACCCAGTCTGAGCAAGGCTACATTTCTTTACATCTCGGTCCAATACAGGAACTTCTGGATTGACCGATGTGTGTGAAAGAACTGGAATTACGAAAATGAACAAACAAGAGTTTCTTTGCTATATTGCCTTTATTGAGTGTTGAAAGAAATATGACTTTTTCTTAGGTTTACTCTGTATCTACTTGAACTGTATCTATTCTAAGGGTAGAAATAACACTTTCTGAGATGTGATTGGGAGGATTCAAATATGGTCACACACAGCAAATCCAATGATCTACAAGCAGAGTATCAATTCTGATGTTTTTTTCTATCATGCTTTGCTACTAACAACCGATTAACTGTGGGTGCATATAATTCTTACATTTAGTATAACATCTTTCACATCAGGAGGACGCCTCAAATCGCTTCATAAGATTTATTGTAAAGCGCAGTGGCTGTGTGTTTTGTGGGCGAATGCAGCAGCCAGTTTGCACAAAGCAATGTCCCTCAAACAACCACAAAGGCAATAACCAATTTTTATTTGGGGAATTTTTGACCAGGACACTGAGAGAAGCTTCCTTTCCTTTCCGAACAGTGCCATGGGATCTTCAGCATCCACCTGAACAGACAGACATATAATTAGTTCAACATATTATTTGAAGGACATCACCTCCAACAACGCAGTACTTCCCAGCAGCGCAATGGAGTGACAGCTTGGATTATATGAGTTCCAGGTCCCAAAGTAAGACTTGAACCTCCAATCTTCTAACTCAGAGGCGAGAACGCTATGAACCGAGCCAGGCTGACAGCAATTAGAATGCAGCATGTGCAATAACCAATTTGTTTAAATGAAGACTTTACTGTCCTGCCAAATGCAGCTGCTGCTACATATTTTAACAAGTTTAATCTTAAACCAACAGGTTTCAGAAAACGTCTGCATTGCAGATGTTTGCGGTCCAACGGATAAAATAACCACAGAAGAGCAATGTGTCCCATCGTACAGTGTATTTTGACATTGAGTTTATGGAACAGGCATTCCTGATTCTTTCTTCCAACAACTTTATATCCCAACAAGACATCATCAATAATAATAATCCTTGAATTTGATAGAGCGCCTTATGACATCTTCGAGACGCCTCAAAGCGCTTCACAGAATATACTGTAAAGTGAATTGAGTGTATATTTTGTAGGCGAAACACGGCAGCCAATTGCGCACGGCAGCGTCCCCACAAACAGTCGTGGATTGAGCGACCAAATTATTATTATTTATTTTTATTTTATTTTATTGGAGTTGAAATAAAGTCTGGATTACGCACCATTCACTCTAGTTCCATCCAGACACTAAAGTACCTTGGCTCTTTTACATCCGGCTCCAACAGCCGGATTTCAATATTTAGTTGAACTTGACAGATTTTCCCCATTTCTCTCTCCTCCATGTTTTATGAGATTTGTCCCAAATTTACGATTGTTTGGCTTATCTCTGTTTCTCAATTATTAGAGATTTCAGCTTCCCCGGTCTCTGTTCCATCTGAGCCTATTCTGCGGAGTGCACTAATCTCGCAATCGCAAACAGTTAAGCTCAGAATAGCTCGGGCCAACAATAAAACATTGAGAAATCGCTCTTCCAGTTTCCATGAAACAAGGACGTAAATATATCAGCAATCAGACCAGCTCCTTTTTTTTCCCAATTGAAGAATTATCTTTGAATTCTGAATATTGGAATACTTATTATAAATGAATGTTACAATTTTAGAAATGTACACGCAGGCTTTAAAATAGGTGAAATAACGATTAAATTATAATTAAAGTAACATCGAACAGCTTAATAATAATTTAATTACGAATAATGCTTAATTTTTACTAAACATTCTCAGTACTTTTCTTCACAGAACAGAAAACAAACAGGGAACCCAGAGAACCAACACTCTCTCTTCTCTCTCTCTTATCTCTCTCTTTCTCTCTCTGTTGATCCTCTTGACCTCCTGTTCCAGAGATGCTTAAAGGCCACTTTTCAGCAGTCGGCTGATTCAATTGAAGGTGTGAAGGAACTTGGCCTTAGCCACTATTTTAGGAACAATCACCATAGCATCTTGAGTTTTAGCGGATAAATAATAATAATAATCCTCGCATTTGATATAGTGTCTCATCACACCTTCAAGACATCTCGAAGCGCTTCACAGAATATACTGTAAAGTGAATTGACTGTGTATTTTGTGAGCAGCCAATTGCACACAGCAGTGTCCCAAAAACAGTCGTGGATTGAGTGACCAAATTATTTTTTTCTTTTGAAGGAATTATTATCCCCGGAAAAGTGTTCCGCCAATTGACTAACGACCGGGTTCCTACTTACTTCTAGGTAATCGGAAGCGTGTGGAGTAAGGAAACTTGCCCAACGTTTCGCCCTGCTGGGAATCGAACCCAGGTCACACGCTTGTGGGGCGAGTGCTCTTTAGAAATTTAGAAAACAATGTTTCCCAAACTTCTCCCAGATGTAATGGAGCCATCGGTATTGAAACATCAGTATTTAACAACACCTTCCTTACCCAGTGGCTTCTGTTTTTTCGATATTTTAAAATGTATTTCTGAATCTTGAATATCATTGTCTGAAAGTCTGCACTGAATTTCGAAACATATGTGTTTGTTTCTGTTCTGTGAAGAAAAGTCCCAAGAATTTTCAGTAAAATGCTACCCACTGGAACAAGGGGAGATTGAAGTTCAGTTCTAAAAGTCAGTAGGAGTTTCAGGGAGTGTGCAGATTATTCGAGGTAACGATTTGTTCAAAGATTTTATTGGAGACAAGAGATACCTGTTATTAAGTCTTTCAAATTTGGTGCATTTTCTCCCCCAGGAATACCGTTATATTGAATAAGGATTTTGTAATATGACAATCTTCTCATCCATGTTAGTAATAACAATAATCCTTCCATTTGATATAGCGCCTTATCACATCTTCGAGACGTCCCAAAGCTCTTCACAGAGTACACTGTAAAGTAAATTGACTGTGCACATTGAGGTCCCAGACTGGACAATTCTTGGGGGAGGGATGGGGGTGCTTGTTTCTGGTTTTGTTTCCTGTTCTGTCCTCTTACACATCTAACGGAACACACTCTTGCTGGAGATCAGTTCCACAGATCTATTGGTTAATCCAAGTGGTGGTTCTTCACATGTGCATTTTGTCACTGAGTATTGGTTGGTAATTTGTCAATGGAGCTATCACAACCAAACCCAATCCTGCCCGCCCTCAACGTCCACACATGCTCACTTTCCTACGAGGATTTCTAGATAGTGATCAGGAACAGGAACCCTGACTTTTATCGCTTCTCAAACTCAGGGCTGCAAAGGTCAACAGGTCCCATCACAGATGAGATCAGCTAACTCACCAGCGACATTTGAACCTGCAACTTCAGCGGTGTGTATGGCTTAGTGATTTATGGAGTGGTACCTTTACCAACTAGACTAACAGGTGAGCAACATGTTATAGCTAGTGGGTCAAGGACTGTGAACACTGGTGAGGTCAGGCGACTTAAAATACCCTTATGGTTCAATTCATGGGAAATGCATGGTTGCTGTGCTGTTAGACAGAGCAGCACAAATGTTCAATCAATTTCCCTGTCAATGTAGGCAAAAGAGAAACTAGTTAATTGGTGATAATGACGTCCACCATACAACTTATCACTAAAGATAACAATTGCCTCACTGTTATATATTAATAAAAACATCATCATTTTTGCATTTCATATAGTGTCGATACTGCTCAGAATGTCTCAAAGCACTTTACAAGTTTCTATAAGATGTAAGGTGTATGCTGTAGTGACTGTGTAGTTGTAATGGGATTCTCTGAGACAAAACAAATGACTAATATTTGAAATATCACTTCATTTCCACTTTATCTGCAACAAAGCCCAGACTTAACCTTGCGATGCCCACATGTACCTGAGTCATCAATCATAGTGATGTTTAAACTCTTACCATCTGAACATTTTCGCCCACAAAAATATACAGTCAATTCACTTCACAGTGTATTCTGTGAAGTGCTTTAAGGCATTTCGAAGACGTGATAAGGCGCTATATCAAATGCAAGGATTATTATTATTTTCAAGTACACCCATTATTCTCAATGGGAATTCATAGTTATTTTGGCTACTATTGTTCAGAAAGGGTTAATTTCGGGATTGGCATCTCAGCTCTTGCTTGGCAAACATTGGAAACAGATGCTTTTTTAACCATTAATCTCTTCCAAACAGGGCTTAATGATCAAAGCCTCCTCTTCGTGATATGGAGTGACTATCCAAGCAATTTCAATCAAGAATCCTGTTAGCTTAAATTGGAGGCTCACACAAGTACCAGAGGAATGAAGACAGAGATCCTATGTTTACTCAACAAGGTGTACAGATTTCTCTGTCCCTGAACCATATGTAAAACAAACACAACAAGACTTGTTTCTGCTCCACATAGTCCACGCAGCTCATTTTGTTCCTTAAGTTTTACAAGTTTGTCCCTGGACACTTATAACTTTCTAATGTGATTTCAAGTTATGAACAGCATGGCAATGAAGATGCTGAAATTAAATTAGCATTTCAGTTATTTATACATACCCAGGGACAAATCAGGGGATATTTCAACCAGGGATCTTGAACAGAACCAGGACATCAGCTTTACCCACGTGATGAATAGGAGAGCCCCAAAGAAAACAATTTCTCTCCTCTCCCTGAAACACACTCCTGCAAGACCTCCATCTTTGACTGTGCCTATGGTCACCTCCCCCTTCTTCCTTGCTCAGCGTCTGACCCCGCCATTGTGAAACACTCTTTCTTGGTTACTACCTGTTGGTTATCTGGTAACATGGTGTGGAACCCGAGTGAAATTGTTGGATTTCAGCACCATGCAAACATCAGCAATATTGTACGGAGAGGGGAGCTGTCAATCGTGGTCAGCTCAACAAATTGGAATAACCACTCCAGGCCAGCCAGAAGGAAGCAAACCCAACCAATAACAAGGATGTTCAGGACTGTATGTTATGAGGAGATGGGTGCTGCCAATAATGGACACAGGCCTGTCATGCATTGGTTATGGGGCCAAAAGTAGCTAATGTGTGATTCTTATCTTGTTCCATAGAGCAACTGTAATCCTTAAGAGTTTAATCAGACTTCGGAATGTAACTGGTGCCAACACCCTGTATGTTTACTGTCAGAACATGTACTCCACAAGGGTGACCACCCAACTTCCTTCTGCTACATATTGAAATAATATACAAGAAATAGCTTGACATTCCACAGAAGCAGGAAGGGTTGAAGTTCTGTTGAATTTTCCTTTCCATGTTTGGTGTTTTCTTTACTTCACATTTTTATGGGTAGGTAGGGTGGCCCTAGCTGGACAAGTAGCAGGAAACTTGCAAGACAGTGTTCGCAATGACAAGCTGCACCCATTTAGCTGGTTAAACCCTGATGCATACTCCAAGCCTTGTCTCTTGCCAACCTGCAATAAATACTTTCTGGGATCAGTTAATTAAGAGTGTTTCCCTTCAAGGAGAGAATGCAATCCCAATATTCCAGCCAAATGGAAATTGTCATGCATATGTGGAACTCTCAGGAGTATGCTTTGAATACTCAAGCATGGTGATGGAGTGCTGGATTTCTGCGTGTCAGATATCATTTGACCAAAAACATATCTCTTTAAATCCTGTGCTGATGGTGCTGATTCTTATCTTGATACAATACCCCTGTGCCATGTGCCATTGATTATTTCACAAGACTGTGCTGTTTCCACTGTTAGGGGAGGCAGGGATCGGTTATAAGATAGTCACAAGAAGAATGGAAGGATAGTTTAGGTCTTTTTTTTGTTATTGGGATGTGGAATATCCAGCCAGTTAACTTGCTGGAGACAGAGTCCATCATGGGTTTCAAGAGAGAAATGGGTAAGTATATGACAGATGGAGCCTCAAAGCAATATGGGGATAGAGCAAGGCAGTGGGATTGAATGAACATCTTGCTCTGAGAGCCTATGCAGCCTCAATGGGCCAAATGGTCTCCTTCTGTGCTATAAATTTCTATTATTCTCTGACAGCCCAGCAGCCCGTCTGCAGGTAGGAAAATCATGAGCATAAATCTCACCTTAACATGCAGTCAGCGCCAATGCTCTTTGTATAAGACCACCAACAGTCCAGGATAAACATTGACAAGTACTGTAGGGATTTCCAACATTTGGACCATTTTATTAATTAAAATACATAATAATAATAATCCTTGCATTTGGTGTAGTACCTTATCACATCATAAGAACACAAGAACATAAGAAATGCTAGACGAAAAAAGACCAAGCTCCATCTAATTCGCCTTCCACCTTCCCGGCTGTGCATTGCACATATTGCCCAAACTCCCTATGTACTGTATCCCATAATGTTATTTCCTAAAAGAAAACTATCTAATCTGTGTTTGAAAGAATCAACACTTCCTGCTTCAACCATCTCCCTAGGGAGCCTGTTCCACAGGTTCACTATTCGCTCACTGAAATAGTGTTTGCAATAGATGTGTTTTGAATTTACCCCCCTTTATATCGTCAAGAAATCTCAAGCACTTCACAGGATATACTGTAAAGTAAATTGACTGTGTATTTTGTTGAAGAATACAGCATACTGTGGAGAGAGAGAGAGAGAGAGAGAGAGAGGGAAAAGATATTTCATGGAAAAACTAATTTTTGGCAGAATATTGCAATATAGTTAAGGATAATTTGGGTCAATTTGAACAGTTATGTTGCTTCCAGCACTTAATACTGCATATGCTGTACATGTAGAAAAGCAAGAGAATTTTTAAGGAAGTTACTTTCAAGCATTGTGTCTAAATAATGTAGCACTTTATCAGGTCTTGGAGATGTCTCAAAGCGCTTCACAGAATATACTGTGAAGTGAATTGACTATATTTTGTGAGCAAAATGCGGCAGCCAATTGTGCACAGCAGCGTCCCCACAAACAGTTGTGGATTAAATAACTAAATTATTATTATTATTTATTTATTTTTTGAACGGATTATTATCCCCGGAAAAGCAATCCACCAATCCACAAACGACCAGGTTCCTACTTACTGCTAGGTAAACAGGGGCGTGTGGAGTAAGGAAATTTGCCCAAAGTTTCGCCCTGCCGGGAATCAAATCCAGGTCCTCTTGCTTGCGAGGAGAGTGCTCTACCTATGAGCTAAAGGACTCCAGATCAGAACACACAAAACACACTACCCTATCACACCAGCGCAGTTTTTAATCTTAAATTCTCTAACAAAGGCTAAAAATAACATTAAAAAAAAATTGCCGCCCAGATGTGCATTCCACAACTACTCTCCCAAACCGGATGTACTTTGGTAACAATTTAAGACGTGGGAACACGTCACTAAATCAGGTTGTTTTGCTTTATCTCTATCTTGCTTGCTGGCTCCTGCCTCACTCCTCAGCCCAGTTCCGAAATGATAATTCCACACAGTGCCAAACTCCCATATCTGACTGGAAGTTTTATCAGCAGTGCCTGACAGGGAAATGTATATCTTTACTGTACCCAAATGCAGCTCTATGTCTTCATTGGGACCTGATTTGTGCCTGGATGTGTTTGGACACATTAGGTATAACTAGTAAGCGAAGCAGATTTTTTTACACGTATCTAAAACCCATCCTAAAATAGCCTGCAGATTTAGCTGATACAGCACCTTAACATGTCGTCAAGACGTCTCAAAGCGCTTCACAGAATATACTGTAAAGTGATTTGACTGTATATTTTGTGGACGAAAATCGGCAGCCAATTGCGCACAGCAGTGTCCCACAAACAGTCGTGGATTGAGTGACCACATTATTATTATTATTTATTTTACTATTTTTTTTCTTTCGAAGGGATTATTACCCCCGGAAAGCGATCCGCCAATCGACTAAGAAACAGATACCTACTCACTGCTAGATAAATCTGCCTAAGGGTTTGCCCTGCCCGGGAATCTAACCCAGATCCTCTCATTTGTAAAGCGAGTGCTCTAACCACTACATTACAGATCTTCACAGTTATTGACAGATAACTAGTTTCGCACTGAACTTACAAAATGATCATGGAACCATGGATTCCTTATTGGAAAGGTAATAGGCAGCAGCGATCCGATCAATTGCGTTGAAAGTCTTGTGGACTTGTAGAATGCATAGGTCTACGTCTTCCTGTTTATAATTGATAGTTTTCAATAACAACTTTTATTGAAACCAGTTTTCATTAAGAACGATACAATGTCCTTCACGTGAGCCTCAGAATGCTTAACAGTGGTGGAGTTGACACTGAACCGGGAGGAGGGGGAGGTGATCGGAGGCACGGTCAAAGAGTAAAGTCTTCAGATTGGATCCAAAAACAGTAAGGAGGGACAAGACAGAGGGATTGAGGCGGGTGGGGGTGGGGGGTGTGGGTTGGGGCATAGTGGCTAAAACCACAGCTACCGATGGTAGAGTGCAGGGCATGAGGGTGTAGAAGGCCTGAAACAGCTGAGTGAAGGGTCAGGTAGTGGAATGAGGTTTAAGCAGGTCAGAGAGATAGGGAAGTGCATGGGCATGAACTGATTTGTAAGTAAGTATGGAGGTCTTGAAGTAGATTCATTCTGCAGTAGGGAGTCAGTGGAGTTTTGGGGTGATCAGGTTGCAGAGCTTGGTGCAAGTTTCAAAACTATTCTGGTTGCGTCTGCCAGGCAGTATAATCAGCACTTTGAGGAGATCAGTCCATATGACCTTGGTAGAACCTGTAGAATGTATAAATAAAGGGAATCCAGTGGATCACTCCAGCGACTGGCTATGTCCAAGATCACTTCTCAGTCGTCAACAAATAAACTTTTTTTTAATTTTGTATAGGAACCTCCATTCTCTGGAACTCTATCCCAGAATCCTTCTGACTTAAGACTTCCCTCATCTCATTCAAAGTCCATCTCAAGATATACTTCCTTCTCCCTTCACACCCTTCATCTTACAGACATTTCCCTGCCCCCCCCCCCCCCCCCCTCACCCTTACCTCAACCACCATTACCCCTTCCCCCATTCGGGAGCCCAATCCAGGAGTGTTTGGTACTTTGAGACATCATCCCAATGTGAAAGGCGCTAGATAAATGTAAACTATATTGTATACTCTCTTCTCCCCTGCTCCCCCCCCTCATCTACGGGTGGTCTAATTCTAACAAGAGGTGTTGGAGACCCCCATGTCCTTTACCCAAGTGACTATTCTTTATCCTTGAAGCTGAACAAGAGGTGTCTGAAGGCTATATGACCACATGTGTAAATTCTATTCTTTAAATAAGACTAAAGGATACGGTGAAAGAGCAAAGGGTTGCAATTGATATATAGTAGTGAGCTACAATGATGGATCTAAGCAATAATCTAAGGTCAGTGAGCTAAATAGCTTGCTCCTGTGCTATAATTTCCATTGCCGAAAATTGATATCATTGATATCTATTCTTATTGCTCACCATAGATAAAGTCACTATTCAAGCTTACAAAATCATTTTGGATCTAGAGTACGTTGGCCTAGACACCTTCTCTGTTCCAATTATGTAATGAGATCTTTAACGTCCACTTGAATAGTGGAATAAGTGCAGATATAATGATTCAGCCAATAATAAATTCTGTTAACATGGGAAAAACTGTGAGCAATCAGCTGAGCCATTCAAATAATAATAATTCTTGCATTTGATCAAGCGCCTTATCACATCTTCGAGACGTCTCAAAGCGCTTCACATAATATAATGTAAAGTGAATTGACTATATTTTGTGGGCGAAATGTGGCAGCCAACTGCGCACAGAAGTGTCCCACAAAGAGTCATGGATTGAGTGACCAATTTATTATTTTTTTTTAAGGAATTATTACCCCCAGAAAAGCGATCCGCCAATCGACTAACAGCCGGGTTCCTACTTACTGCAGGTAAACAGAGGCGTGTGGAGTAAGGAAACTTGCCCAACATCCCCCTGACATCTGAAGCCTCCATTTTACACAATATTAATATTTACAACCAGATAAAAGATTACTTGCATTTTTATTATTGAAGCAAACAGGGTTAAATATTCTGAAGTAGCATGAATTGAGAGCCTCTGTGTACTTACTGCAGAGGTTTGATTTCTGGTCGCTGACATGCAGTGTCACAATGCTCTCTAGTGGCAAATACATTCATTACGTATGAAAAATAATGGATATCGATATGGTTTGCTGTAAATATCATCTTGTACATTAAATCAGAGATTATTCTGTTACCACATTTGTTTTATTGTGTTTTTATGAAAGGATTTTCAATGTAAACCATCCATGATTGCCGGATTCACGGGGTTAGAGGTATATTTTGTTTTTTCAGTTGGAATGAAATCCTTATTTTTAGCGTTCGCGTAGGATTCCCTAATATGATGCTGCTTCACTTCTAGGTTAGATTCTGGGGGGGATAATGTGGTGTTTAGTATGATTAACTACCGTATATAAAAGGGGAAAGGTTGGAATTAATCTACAACCAGAATCCAAGATGTAGCTAAGTCTGTCAGAAACAATTCATCATCAGATTATTTTACAATGAGCACTGTAATACATCTGCTATTTATGCGTACTTGGACGTGCAGATGATGGCACCCATGCACCTCGGGCTGCTCTCAATGACAATAATAATAATAATAATAATAATCCTTGCATTGTGAAGCTAAGTCACTGAATAGCAGGACATTGACAAGTCTTAGATGTCAGTCCTGCGAGTCGGCAGTCAAAGCCTGACTTGCACAAGCCCAAATGTTCCATGGACATCACCATCGAGAACCGTTTGGGGGAGAAAGGGGGTGGGGGGCAGAGAAATGGGGCTTCTTCTCCAACGCACCCAGGATAACATTTGATGGGTGAATATAAAATGTAAAACATTCGATGCAATAGATATTAACTGTATCACTAAATTGACTTCATTGTATCAATACATTACAATGCAAAATCACATTTGTATAGCGCCTTTCACGTGGGGAGAACGTCCCAAGGCGCTGAACAGGAGTGAAGATGCGTTTGCTCCTATGGCTGTGGAAATTTTGAAAGCGAGGTTTGAATGAAGAAAGCCCTTTGACTCAGTTGATCGCATCCATCCTGCCATTGAACCCATCCTACTGCCCTCCCATTACAATTTCAAACCAGTCCATTGCCCTGGCCTCAGCCACCCTTCATGATTACCTGTTCCAGTCATTAATTGCCCCACTGACTGTCCTGAAATTGCTTCTTACATCACCAAACCTGTGCCCTATTCTGCTGCTTTGCCATATCTGAAGTATTGTTCTTTTTCAATCCCATTTAAAATTGTATATACTTCAGTAAGGTCGCCTCCGAGAGATATCTGTTTTCAAGGCTGAAGAGTCTAGCTTATCTAATCGCTGCGGACAGCTCATTCCTCAAGATTTGCTGGTGAAACAGTCTGTGCATTGAAGTGACCATGATCCTATCAAAATCTGCCATCATAGAGACTTAATGAAAATATTGCTATTTTTAGCACTGGGGGCTTGATAGAGTCCATATCACCCATTCCATGGTCACAGGGCACAAGTTACGTCTCACACAGCGATGAAAAAATAATTTCAAAGGCAAAGCCTTTTAATTATCTAACATTTCATCATTTACTAAGATATTATTCCTTTTATTTTATGCAGATAACATCGATATATTTTATTTCCTGCATTTTTCCTTCCTGCTATTACTTTTAATTTTCTTTGAAAAGTTTGCTTTTTTAAAAAAAAATCCTGAATATGTATTACTTAATGTCGGACCGTACGCATATGAAAGCAATCAATAGTTCCTCAGACCCATTACAGAAATTATACTTAATTATGTAACATCAACAGAAATGTAAATAGAGGCCTTGGATTTCAAGGATAGTCTGACCCTGATAATGGAGTGTTACACGATGGGGATGACCCTGATTAAATGTCGATGATTTTACAGTTGAAGTAAAAATACAAAAAAGGTTGAAATGAAAATTTCATGTCAGAGTTAGTTACCATTTGCAACGGTCTCTCCGTCTCGAGTTTTTCCAGAGTGAATTCCCCAAAACAAGGGCTGCGGCTTTTCTTTCATAACTTAGCAATTGGCTAATTAGTTTTCCTCTTTTCCTGCCCATCGTCGCTGTTCCTGCTGCAGATCCTTCTGAAACCTTTGATGATGCAGCTCCTGCTCTAAAACCGCCACAACAGTAGTTTCTTTTTTTTAATGTCACGTCCTGTTCATCCCACCATCGTGGGGTGAGCTTCCAGCCGTTCTGTCCCCCCACTCTCCAGAACGCCATTCTTGTGCACACTTGGACATGCAGGAGATGGAATCTCCTAACCCTGTGCGACTCTCAAATGGCAACAACCACGAAACATACCTCTTTGACCACGATTTCGGTTATCTTTCCCCTCCCCACGCCTTTCGGCATTGTCAAGTGCTTTGAGACATCCTCCCAATTTGAAAGGAGCTATAGAAATGTAAACTGTATTGTCTGATTCATCAACAACAAGAACAACTTGCACTTATATAGCAGCTACCCGCCCCCCCACCCCACCCCCCATGGAGGGTAGCGTCTCAGAGCGCTTAACACTGACCGTGAGCCGGGGGAAGGTAACTGTAAGCACGGTCGAAAAGGAATTTTTTCTCCAAAGCAGCCTACCTCATAATAACAATAATCCTAGCATTTGATAAAGTGCCTTATCACATCTTCGAGACGTCTCAAAGTACTTCACAGAATATACTGTAAAGTGAATTGACCGCATACCTTGTGGGCGAAACTCAGCAGCCAATTGCACACAGCAGTGTCCTACAAACAACCTACTTACTGCTAAGTAAACAGAGGCGTGCGGAGTAAGGAAACTTGCCCAACATTTCGCCCTGCCCGGGAATCGAACACGGGTCCTCTTGCTAGCGAGGCGAGTGCTCTCACCACTAAGCTACAGCCCTCCACCTCTTGCAGCAAAGCCAGATGTGGCGGTCTGTGAGCTTTGCTTGGAGTAACCGAGATTAACATTTAAATATGGCTGTTACAGCGGGAAGTCAACATGATGTACCATCTGGTTCCAGAAGGGATATTCATTAGTAACGTAAAGTCGTTGCAGAGCCCAATTCTAGGTGTTTTTAATGGAAGTGAGCGAAAAACAAGATTTTCAGTTTCAGGCTCCTCCAAAAAGTTCCCTTTTTCTTTAACTCGTGTACTGAAATGGAAATTTGTAGTTGAGCCAGGTTCGTTCTCTGATGAGGAGAGGGACTAGTTCTAACAGTGGTTTGGATCCCATCCAGATTCAGATCCAGATTCAACAAGAGACCATCTTTAAACTCACACTGCTCTTCTTTCAAAGGAATAAACGCGTATTTTCATAGCACGTTATCGCGATGAAACATCACAAAGCACTTCACAGGTAATTATTGTCAAATATAGCCGCTGTTTTTATAGGCAAGCTCAGCAGCCGTGTGTGCCAGCACGCTTCCTTAAACCGCCACGAAGTGAATGTTGGCCAGGATACCAGAAGGAATTATGTTCGCTTAGAATGTCTTGGGATCTTTAATGTCTACTTGAACAGCCAGATGGGACCTGGATTATACTGTATTTGAAAAATGGATTTTCAACAAAGTAGGGAGTCCAGAGTTCTGTGATGAAGTGTCAGGCTAGACTATGAGCTCAAGTTTTGACATGAAGCACGAACCAACATACTACCGATGCAGAGGCGAGAGCGCTACCAACTGAGCCAAGCCAATGGCTTTTACTTGGGGACCGCACTATACCAAATTTGGAAGTTGAAAGTGTGTTCCATCTTACGTCCCCGAAGGAAGTGATTTATTCAAGTTAAAATAATGGATTGTGAATTGCGACGAAGGCTCAAGTCATTGTTGGGGCTGTTTGGATTGTACAGTACAGTGTGTCCAGTTGAGAGGTGTACAAACCATCAAAATGTAGGAATTTATAAACATGGAATCCTGACACTGTGGTTTTCCAATCTGATATGCCCAGAATGAGGACCGAAGGAATGTAGCACCCGTCTAGAATAATAATAATAATCCTTGCATTTGATATAGAGCCTAATCACGTCTTTGAGATGTCTCAAAGCACTTCACAGAATATACTGTAAAGTGTAGTGACTGTATATTTTGTGGGCAAAACCATAGGTCTACCAGAAATCTTGAAGACCACGAAAAAATCTCCACACAAAAAAATTGCAGCAAGTATGCCTTGTACCAGTTGTGATATTGTTTCAGGCCCCTCAGTGTAAAGCATCCTTTACAGCACACTCCAGGCTGAATATTATTCAATACCTTTAGTTCTGCAAACGCTTCCCTCTTTTCTCTCCTCCTCCGCACTTAATTCAATTCAGAGGGAACTATAACCGATGGTTAGCTACCTACTAGCACAGTTGGTTCTTATGTAAAGGGACACCTCCTACCTTCCCTTCTCTAAGATCCAAAATCACCCAGCCGAGACTGGAAAATTCAGTGGAGAAATAGCAATGCAATTATAGAATCATAGATTTCTACAGCATAGAAGGAAGACATTTTGCCCAATGTGTCTGTGCTGGCTATCTGAAAGAGCTATCGATTTAACACTATAATCCTGCCTTTTTCCCCATCCACTGACTCTTTATAATAATAATAATAATCCTTACATTACACTTACCTTTCACATCAGGAGGTTGTCTCAAAGCACTTCACTGGGTATACTGCAAAGTCCAGCGACTGTGTATTTTATAGGCAAACGCAAGAGCCAATGTATGCACAGCTTTCCGAACAAACAGCTATGAAGTGATGGACCAATATTTTTTATATGGAAAATTGTTGGCCAGAACATTGGGAGAAACTCTCTTCTCTTTTTAAATAGAGTCATGGGATCGTTAACATCCACCTGAACAGGTTAACATCGCATCTGAAGGATAGCACCACCAATAATATAGTACATACTGCACTGAAGTGTCAGCATAGATAATATGAATTCAAATTCCTGACATAACTCTAGAACCAACACACTGTGTCTCAAATGCGAGAGCACTACCAACTGAGCCAGGCTGATTTTAGGTAGGAATATAATAATAATAAATAATAATCCTTGCATTTGATATAGTGCCTTATCACATCTTCCAGATATCTCAAAGGGCTGCGCAGAATATAACGTAAAATGAATTGACTGTATATTGTTTGGGCAAAATCAGGCAGCCGATTGCCCACAAACAGTCGTGGATTGTGTGATCAAATTATTATTATTATTTCTTTTTCTTCCTTTGAAGGGATTATTACCCCCGGGAACGCGATCTGCCAATCGACTAGCAACCGGGTTTCTACTTACTGCTAGGTAAACAGAAGCGTGTGGAATAAGGAAACTTGCCCCACGTTTCACCCTGCCCGGGAATCGAACCCAGGTCCTCTCACTTACAAGGCGAGTGCTCTAACCACTAAGTTACAGCACTCCACATCATCCCAATGTGAAAGGTGCTGTATATATGTTAATTTGTTATTAGTAATTAGTCGCTGCAGAGAAAATAATCTCTTTTTGAGAGTTATCTGGGCAACACACATGGTAGATGTTAAAGAGAAAAGCCAAGTTCCTTTAATACACATATCCTTTCTGGAACTAGTTCTGAGCACTCATATCACCTCTACAGGAAAACCACTTTGACACTGAATGCTTTCAACATACAGGGGTCTAATTTGCAGCATCTCTTAAAGGGATTTCTTAATAAGGAATTGGGAATCACACAAATTGAGAGTCCTCTGGTAACTGGAAGTACATCCTGCCCCACCGACCCACAAGAGGCAGTCTACTCCTGGAGAGGATTTCCCGTAAGTCAATGGGAACTCGAATGGTGCACTATGGAATCCTGTCAAGAAATATCACACTGAGATCACAGTGAGATTAACAGTGTATTGCTTTCGGGCCTTGCAGCCTTCCGTCACCAGCTGACTTCATGCTTGCTTATAAAAATACTAAAAAAAACACACAAATGTGCGCCTAGCTCAGTTGGTAGCCATTCTCTGCTGTGTTTAAGCCCCATGTCGGGACTTTGATCTCACAGTCCAGACTGACACTCTTGTGCAAGGGGACGGCGACGATGCTGTCCTTTGAATGAAACATTAAACTGAGGTCCCGTCTGTTTGTTCAGATGAATGTTACAGGACCTGTGGCAGTGTGCAAAAAGAGAAGGGATTTTTTTCCAATTTTTTCTCCGGAGAAACTATTTACTAATTGCAAATTAACATTTATCTAGCACTTTTCACATTGGGAAGATGTCTCAAGGCACCCAAGGGATGGGGGCAAGTGGGTGGGGAGGTGGAGGCCAAGATGATAATAATAATAATAATAATAATAATAATAATAATAATAATAATAATAATAATAATAATAATAATAATAATAATCCTTGCATTTGATATAGCACATTCTCATGTCTTCGAGACTCTCAAAGTGCTTCACAAAAATATACTGTAAAGTGCATATTTTGTGGTTGAAACGCTGCAGTCAATTGCACACAGCAGTTTTCCACAAACAGTCGTGGATTGAGTGACCAAATTAATTTTGTTTAAATTTATTTTTAAGGAATTATTACCCTCGGAAAAGCAATCTGCCAATCGCCTAACAATTGGATTCCTACTTACTGCTGGACAAACAGAGGCGTGTGGAGTAAGGAAACTTGCCCAATGTTTTGCCCTGCCGGGAATCAAACCCAGGTCCTCTTTCTTGTGAGTCAAGCGCTCTAACCACTAAACTACAGGATTACACTGTAGATGGCCCAAATCAAGGTCAAAGAGAAAGGACTTCAGGTGAACCTTGAAGGAGATGAGGAAAGGGGCAAGGAGAAATGATTCCAGGAAGAAGTTCCAGAGAGTGGGGGACAGATATGCTGGAAGCCCATGCTGGTGGGGCAAGGAAACCGAAGCAGGCCAGTGCCTGCCAAGTGAAGGGAACAGATGCCTTGGGATGTCCTCCCGACGTGAAAGGCACTACACCAATGTAATCTTGTTGTTGTTGTTGTTGATAGGGTTTAAGAACGTTGCAGAGGTAGGGTGGGGCAAGACTGTGGAGGAATTTAAAAATTAGGATGAGGATCTTGAACTCGATCCTCTGGGAGATGGAGAGCATGTAGATTCGGGTGACGATGGGGTTGAAAGGCTTGCAGAGTAGAACACGAGAAGCAGATTTCCTAGCGGTCTGCAGCTTGTGGGAAGAGACGAGCTGTCAGAGCTTGGAGTACAGAGTTGGTGTAATCTAACCTGGACATGATGAACTAATGGGAATAATTGAGAAAAGCTCCACTTTGAAAGCTTGTTTTTACTGTGTGTTAAACGTAATTCCTGCCCCCCCCCCTCCAGAACCTGGGCAAACTCCAATTTCAGGATAGACAGCAAAGGAAGAACTGGCTCAGTACTTGTAAAGAAAGGATGACTCTTTTACTCAAAGCAGACAGAGAGAAAAGCGGATTAGAAGAATTATGGGTTGAGGGTAGTCAAGTGAGCGAATTATGCCAACAACTCGATAATGATAAAATAAACTTTTTCGGAACCCTTGCTTTTTTAAAAACAAATAGAAAGCAAAGAAAATTAACTTGGGGATGGGGTGGGGGGGAAGAGAAGAAAGGTAAAGATTCAATGCAGAAATATAAGACTTGAACCTGGCCAGAACTACTAACGTGGCTTTCCAAGATAAACAAAGAGCTCCCAGACTGAATGTATGGAGGGGCTTAGACTTTCGTTCTAAGTGGATAGTAATTTAATTATTATGGGAGCATTTTACATTGGGTTACATGATAAATGAATTGGGACAGTGGGATTTTCTTTTGCTATAACTGAGCGCTTGGCGATGGGTGAGTTCATTAGAATCGGGCTCAATTGTATTCATCTGACACACTTGGCTTGGCTCTGTCACAGTGCTGTGGAAATTTTGCTTGGAGACCATATATCTGATGTCAGGCTTCATCCAAGTCTGCGCTCAGCTCTCTTCAGCTGCTAATAAAAGACAAATTGTGTTTTAAAAGTTGGCTTACATCCCTCACCAGCAATAATAAATAAATCAGCGCTGTAAAAATGTTAGTAAGCTCACAGTTTTTTGTGGGTTTGGGGGGAGGTTTGTTATCCCCCTTGAGAATTTAATAAAACAGAAAGTTTTACTAGTACTTGACTTGCTAGATCCCTCACTTTCTACCTTCTTCGCAGTCAGATTCCAAGCAGGACACTCTCCTCATTCTGCCTGCGGTCCCCTCAAACCTGAAGGCACTCCAATTACACATGGCTCCTGTTTCCTTTGGTGATTATTGAGTAGATTCAGTCTCTGTTTTAACATTGCATTTGGCACACAAACCACACAGAGTCCCTGCTGCGAAGGCAGGATACAGTTACACGTAGCACGTAAAACACACACTACATCGACTGCCCCAGGTTTCAGAAAACGCTGTTAAAGCCAGTGTCACATACTGGCTGACTGGCTTCTCCTTGGCTGTGCTTTGCACGGTCCAAAAAATTCTGCACCCAGGTGCTTCAATGAGGGAGAAAAACTGCATCCAATCATTCTTATATCATCAAAGGCCATAAAGAAACAGGGTGAAAAATATGACATTTCAAAAACAGATTCAATGTGACGTTAAATCTGATTGCAATCTCAGGTAATAATTGTGAACTGTTTTTGAATGTCAATGCCTCCTTTGTGTTGACAATCCCAGAGCCAGTATTTAATGTGGGATGGGATGCTGATTGGGTTAAATGGGTGTCCCACAAAGCTGTACTTAAAACGCTGTGATCGGTGAGTTAGCTGAGCCAACAGAAAATTGCGGAAATAGTTGCCCCAGATTGCGGGGAAATTTGGCACATGCTGCGGAGAATCGTGGAGAGTTGATTGGTGTTATTGCGAGGTAGATTTTACTGCCAATCTACATTTGTTCGCTTTACTGATTAAAAACTAAACAAGAAGAAATAACACATATCTGATTGTTGCAAAAAAGAACACTATTAATGCTTTCTTTAACAAATACTGGGGTAGGGAAGGTGTAACACCAGCCCAACTGCGGTGCTCCAGGAGATCACAACCTCCTGCGTCTCAGGGCTTTATTCCACACACAGACACAGAGAGAGAGATACGCTCAGAGACACACATTCACAGACACACATCCTCAGAGACAGAGAGAGACACACATACACACACACACACAATCACAGTCAGATAGACATGCTCACAGACATAGGGTGTGTATATGGGAGGGATGTGTGAGTAGGAGAGGGGGTGGGTGTATGTGGGGGCCGGTGTGTAGGGGAGGTGGGGGTGTAGAGGAGAGATATGTGTGTAGGGGAGGGGGATGTGTGTGGTGGGTGGTGGGGGGTGTAGGGGAGAGGTGTGTGCGTAGCAAATTCCGCAGAAAAATTGTGTTCGCACTTTTCTATTGGCCCAGGTTATCAGGGATGGACTGGCAGATGCCCGAGTGACAGCCTCCCAAGACTTACCACTCCAGAGCCTGTCATTCGAGTGAGTGACAGATCAGACCAACCAATTATCACCCAAAACATAGCCTCTCTGATGACTGACAGCTCATACCAGACCATCATCACCTGGATTGCACCCTCAATACACCCCCCCACCACACGCACACACGCACACACACACACATCACTGATCCAAAACAGTGGGCAGTGCTTAAATCCAAATTAAATATGGAAGATGGAGTGGTGTGTTTACACCCCAAATCATTCAAATTATTGTCTGAAATTTTCTCTGGAACCACGACTGCACATGTATCTTCTATATCATTGTCATTACCTCTTTATGTTGTCCATGTGTCATTCAGTGTAGCACTTACAGTTCAATCCAGAACTGCTGTTTCACTGTCCAGAGGATTATATGTTTTTTTCCCAAAAGTACATATCAACCATTGTCAATATTAATACTTTCTTGGTAATCTCTTAAGTGTCTGAGCCAGAAATAATTTGGCACTTACTATGTACGTGGGTTTAATCCTATTTCCGCGCAAGTAGTCTTTTTGGTATGACTTAAATTGTCTCGCCAGCTTTCTGTTTTGCATTGATTGAGGAATTGTTTCCGAGCTTTGTCTTCTGGCTGAAGTGCTTTGAGGAGCAGGTAGATAGGGACCGTTTGAAATGGGTTTTTTTCCGCTGCCTCGGGTCCACACAAAAAGTTTTATCAACTGCTATGAACTGTTGCCAAACACTTGGTGCCTAATGCCCAAAGCATGCTTCCCATTCTAAACACTTGTATCTTTACATGTGTGTAACATGGAAACATCTCGAGCGATTTCACAGTAATTTACTGTCACATGTTGTGACTTTCTTGTAGTCGACCATGACAGCTATTTTGCACACATCAAAGTCCCACAAACAAGTCACAAGGTGAATGATTGATTTATCTAGAGGATTGTTAGTTGGGAAATTTCCCTCTCTTTTCAAAGAAGTTCTGAACTGGAATAACATCCTAAACTATGAGCTCAAGGTCCTGGCTTGGGGCTTCAATCCATTCCCTTGTGGCCCACAGACAAGAGTTCTACCTTCTAAGCCAAGCTGATGCTGCCTAAGCTCTCGGAAAGCTATTCAGCGGAGAGCAGGCACATAGCCTGCTCATTGGAAGCTAAGTGTGGTGGAGGCACGCAGGTAATCGTGGATGATAAATAAATAAATAATAATAACAATAATCCTTGCATTTGATACAGCACTTCATCATGTCTTCGCGACATCCCAAAGCGCTTGACATAATATAGTGTGAAGTGAATTGACTGTATATTTTGTGGGCAGCCAATTGCGCACAGCAGTATCCCACAAACAGTCATGGATGGAATGACCAAGTTATTGTTAGTAGTATTTTGTTTGAAGGGATTATTACCCCCGGAAAAGCGATCCGCCAATCGACTAACAATCAGGATACTGCCCTCTCCCCACGCACACACAGGGACAGAGGCTCCTAGACTAAAGACAGCACCCCCCCACCACACACACACACACACACGCCCACACACAAACCCCAACCACAAGAGGCCAGACAGTATCTATGGTGACTCATGTCTTTTTAAGCTCCCGTGCTCACATTCTCTGCCAGTCCAGTCGTGGATTAGCTGACTGTTAGCAGACTAAAAATATTGCCGTTAGACACGATGCAATCTCCCCATCCCCATCCCAAGATAAAAAGGAAAGCATCGCGATAAAGATAAGGAAAGACTCATAGTCTTTCGTATGAAAAGCCACATAAGGGTCACATAAAAAAGCTGGCTCTTCCAAGTGGATAATGACCTAGCTTTGTCCACAGACTGGTTTAGTAACTTTAGATTGTCTATGTCAATCCGACTAACACACAACAAAAGATTACGAAGAAAATTTCCTGACTTCCAAATTTCAAGTCCTGTCCAATTCCCCTCTTTATTCTGCTAACTCTACAGCTGCCAAGTAGGTTTGATAACTTTATCTGGAATAACCTCTGGAATGCCATCTCCCAATCACTCCGCCTCACCCCCTCCTTAACCTCCTTCAGGTCCCACCTCAAAACCATCCTCTTCGACCATGCCATCGATCACTCCCCCTTCCCCTCCCCTCCCTTCTCCCTCCCTGACCCTAGCGCAGGTCTGAATTTGCTGTACATTGTCCAGGGTCTTGGGACGTCCTCCCGATGTGAAAGGGCTTTACAAATGTAATCTTGTTGTTGTTGTCCCAATCCAAAATTAGCAGTCTAGGCTGTCATTCCAATACAGTGATAGGTGAGCACTGAATTGTTGGAGGTGTTGTCCTTTGGGTAAGATGTTAAACTGAGGTTCCAACTGTCTGTTTCAGTGGATATTAATGATCTCTCTGCACTATTCAAAAAAGAGAAGGATACTTCTACTGATGTCCTAGCCAACAATGATCCAGATAAATTGGCCAGTCATTTCATGGCTCATTTTGGACTTTGCTGTGTGTAAAATGACAGTTGTGTTTCTCTGCAAGAAAACAGTCACTAAATTTGACAATAATTACCTTTGGAGTGCTTTGAAACTTTTAATGTGAAAAGGTGCTATAAAATCCCAATGCATAGATGGTTTACATATGCTGTTTGGTGGTTTGTGGGACAGTTGTGTGTGCACAAGTGGCAAACATACACAATCAGTGCACTTTACATTGAATCTGGTGAAGTGATTTGAGACATTGCCTCAACATGAAAGACAAAATATTAAAGGCAAGGAATAGTATTTATTACTATTATTGTTATTATTAAATATGTGGTACTCTTAATCATGATGATGGGCATCTGCATGTTCCAGACAGCCGGCTGACCAAAAAAAACATTATGATCCCTTGATTCAGAAGTGAGAACGCTACCAGCTGAGCCAAGCTGACACAGTTTCGCGCAATATGCTGGACTCAATCACCCTTCCAAGTAACCTGTTCCAGTCATTAATTACCTCCTCGGTAAAGAAATACTTCCTAGTGCCTGTCTTGAAATTGCCCTTTGCAATCCTAAACCTGCTTTCTCTTGTTCTGCTATCTTAGCGCATTCCAATATTGTCCTGGGTTTTATTTCACAATCCTGCCTAAAATTTTATATGCAAGATACTGTCTGAGACAATTCCTTGGACAAGCAGCAGGAAACTTGCCAGACAGTGCTTTTAATGGCAAGCTGTGTGGTTTTAGCTGTTCAAATTCCTGCAGCACCCCAATGCACACTCTGGGGCCCCCAAGCCTTGGTTCTTACCAACCTACCCTTCATACTCTACCGAATTAGGTAGGCAATACAATACAAATTTACATTTATATGGCATGTTTCAGGTAGGGAGGATGTTGCATAACTAAAAGCATGGTCAAAAAGGTAAGCAGGTCTTGAGACAGACCTTAAAGAGTTGAGACAGACCTTGTCAGAAGGAGTGAGTCAGAGAGATTCTGGGATGGAGTTCCTTCTAACCCTATTACGTCTACCTGTGAGCCTATTAAACCCCTTCCTCATCCGGCTCCACTGGCTCCCCATCCCCCAGAGGATCGAGTTCAAGATTCTCGGCCTTACTTTTAAAGCGTTCCATGGTCTTGCCCTAAATCTACCAACCTGCTGCTGCCTCTACTCGGCAGGCATTGGACTACTTTATATCCCGCACCCTACCTGCCCCAACATTGACAGTCGGGCCTTCAGCCTTTCTGCCACCATTCTCTGGAACTCCATCTCGGAGTCCTTTCACTTCACCTCTTTGCTCACCTTGTTTGAGGTGTGTCTCATTGACCGTGCCTTTGGTCATCTTCCCCCCACATCCCCCTTGGTCATACCCGTCCCGAATTCAACCCGCAGGTTGGGTGCAAACCATCAATTGTCCAGAGCCTTGGCACATCCTCCCAATGTGAAAGGCGCAATATGAATGTAACTTTTTGTTGTTGCTGTTGTGCTGAGGGTGCAGTGCGAGGGGCATGTTGAATTGTCATCCTTCAGATGAGACATTAAACAGAGGTCCTGTCTGCCTGTCCCATGGAACTATTCGAAAAGAGAAGGGATTTTCTCCGAGTGTCCTGGCCAACAACCCCAGACAAATTGGTGCATTTCATGGAATTATACAGCACAGAAAGAGACCATTCGGTCCATCGTGTCTGTGCCGGCTCTTTGAAAAGAGTTATCCAATTCAATCCCACTCCCCCGCTCTCTCCCCATAGCCCTGCAAACTTGTCCTCCCCAAATAATTACCTACTTCTCTCTTGAAAGCTGTTATCGAATCGGCTGCCACCACCCTTTCAGGCAATGCATTCCAGATCCGAACAACTCGCTGTGTAAAAAAGATGTCTCCTCACCTCCCCTCTGTTTCTTTTAACAACTATTTTAAATCGGTGCCCTCGGGGTTACCGACCCACCCGCCAGTGGGAATAGTTTCTTCTTGTTCACCCTATCGAATCGCCTCACAATTTTGAAAACTTTTATTAAGTCTCCTCTTAACCTTCTCTGCTCCGAGGAGAATAATCCGAGCTTCTCTGGCCTCTCCTCATATCTGAAGTCCCTCATTCCTGGTAAATCACATTTGCACCTTCTCCAACCCCTGGACATTCCTTCTTAAAGTGTGGTGCCCAGAACCACTCTCAGCTGCCCTGCGATATTCCCAGACATGTTTTATATTATTTTAACATAACATATAATTTTATAATTATGCACTCTTTCCCCCTCTGCAAGTTCCCTCCTCATGCTGGTGGGCTCTTTGAGGTTCTCGCAAGTCTTCTCCTGTATATAGGACTCAAACAAAGGCTCCCAGTTTTGACCGGTCAGCAGATTTTTTAAAACTCCCCCAAAAACTGCCCTATGATGAACTGCTAATCGACTCGTTTGCCTGCTTACGTGTAAGGTTGCCTCTACCTCAAGATAGATTTCCCACTCGTCGGCTGAATGAAAGAGTTCTCTCTTGCTCTCTGGTATCTCTCTTGCTGAAGAATTCCCACTCTCACCAAACTCCTAAGCAGAATTCTCACTCTGTTCCACCTCACTCAGCTCCCTCCTCACGCTGCTGGGCTCTCTGCTCAAGTTTGTTTCACGGCTACGCGTGCGACATTGCTGGCGTGCAGTCGAGCCGTCCCATTTCACCTACAAACACGTCACCCACCCGCGCTGTACGGTAAATTCTGTGAAATTTTTTTTTTTGGGGATGTCCTCCTGACATGAAGTTAATTGCGAGAGCCTCAAAGAGCCCACCAGCGTGAGGAGAGAATCAATCGAAACCGGTGTTACGCGCTCGGAGACGACAACGGGATTCAGCAAAGCGAGGGACGAGAAAAAGGACACAACCACCGCCTCAGCGGCGAACAAAGTGAAACCGTTGGCAAATGTAGTCAACCGCCAGCGAAGCGCTCATCGCATTCACTCGGAGTAATGCTTCCGGGTTCCGGCGAAAGACCCGAACGCTGGCGACAAACGTGAGAATGGAAGTCGCCGTGGTTCAAGTTAACGCCTCCGCCGCCGCCGCCGCCGCCGCCGCCGCCGCCGCCGCCGACCCCAACTCGCACTTGTGTCGCGCGCGGTGAGAGCAACTGGCCCCCCGCCAGCGAGAGACCTGGGTTCGATTCCCGGCGGGTCAGGGGCGAAACCTTGGGCGGGTTTCCTGACTCCGCGCGCGCGCCCGATGACAGTCCCTCAAGAGAAACAGAAACACCGTAACAATTTGGTCGCCTCAAACCACGGCCGTTTGCGCGGACGCCGCCGGGCGCGATTGGCTCCGGGGTTTACGCCCACAAAGCGGACAGTCAGTTCGCTTTACGGTATGTTCTGTGAAGCGCTTGGAGACGCCTCGAAGACGGGACCGGGCGCTAAACCCGAGGCAAATATTATTATTATTATTATTATATTTATTATTGTTATATAGCGCCCTCCGCGCTTGAGGGTGACGGAGAATGAGGCCGAGCCAGGAGGCGGGGGAGGGGGAGGCGACTGTAGCCCCACCCCCTGCTCTCTCAGGCCCCTCCCCTGCTCTCTCAGCCCCTCCCCTTGCCATCTCAGCCCCTCCCCCTGTCCACTCAGGCCCCTCCCCTGCCCTCTCAGACCACTCCCCTGCATGTCAGGCCCCGCCCCTGCACTCTCAGGCCCCGCCCCTACCCTCCAAGGCCCCGCCCCTGCACTCCCAGGCCCCTCCTCCCGTCCACTCAGACCCCTCCCCTGCCCTCTCAGGCCCCTCCCCTGCCCTCCAAAGCCCCTCCCCTGCCTCTCAGGCCCCTCCCCTGTCCTCAAGCCCCTCCCCTGCCCCTCAGGCCCCTCACCTGCCTCTGAGGCCCCTCCCCTGCCCCTCAGGACCCTCCCCTGCCCCTCAGGCCCCTCCCCTGCCCTCTCAGGCCCCTCCCCTGCCCCTCAGGCCCCTCACCTGCCTCTGAGGCCCCTCCCCTGCCCCTCAGGCCCCTCCCCTGCCCCTCAGGCCCCTCACCTGCCTCTGAGGCCCCTCCCCTGCCCCTCAGGCCCCTCCCCTGCCCCTCAGGCCCCTCCCCTGCCCCTCAGGCCCCTCCCCTGTGTGTGTGTGTGTGTGTGGGGGGGGGTTGTCTGTCTGTGTCTCTCTCTCTCTCTCTCCGGGGCGATGGCTTTCCTCACTCGGCGGCTGCTCCGCTGTGTGAGCCGCTCCTCCCGAGCTCTCAGCCTCCAACACGTCACCGTCATCGGCGCCGGACTGATGGGGGCCGGAATCACTCAGGTCAGGCGGGGCCCGGGGGGGGGGCCCGGGGGGGGCCCGGGGGGGGGGCCCGGGGGGGGGCCCGGGGGCCGGGGGCGGGGGGCCCGGGGGGGGGCCCGGGGGGGCCTTCACTCTGCACCCGGAGCCGCGGCCACTGACACGGCGAGGCCTCGGGCCTGCAGCCAGCGACCAAGCCGTCAGTCACAGTCACTACACCCGCTCAGTCAGTCAGTCAGTCACTACACCCGCTCAGTCAGTCACAATCACAGTCACTACACCCGCTCAGTCAGTCAGTCACTACACCCTCACAGTCACTACACCCACTCAGTCAGTCACAATCACAGTCACTACACCCACTCAGTCAGTCACCCTCACAGTCACTACACCCGCTCAGTCAGTCAGTCACAGTCACTACACCCGCTCAGTCAGTCACCCTCACAGTCACTACACCCGCTCAGTCAGTCAGTCAGTCACAGTCACTACACCCGCTCAGTCAGTCACAATCACAGTCACTACACCCGCTCAGTCAGTCACAATCACAGTCACTACACCCGCTCAGTCAGTCACAATCACAGTCACTGCACCCGCTCAGTCAGTCAGTCACAGTCACTACACCCGCTCAGTCAGTCACCCTCACAGTCACTACACCCGCTCAGTCACTCAGTCACAGTCACTACACCCTCTCAGTCAGTCACCGTCACAGTCACTACACCTGCTCAGTCAGTCACCGTCACAGTCACTACTCCCACTCAGTCAGTCACAGTCACTACACCCGCTCAGTCAGTCACAGTCACTACACCCGCTCAGTCAGTCACAGTCACTACACCTGCTCAGTCAGTCACTACACCCGCTCAGTCAGTCACAGTCACTACAGCCGCTCAGTCAGTTAATACCCAACAACAACAGCAACGTGTCATTCATATAGCGCCCGTCACGCAGGGTAGCGCCCCAGAGCGCTTAGAGACCAGTCAGTGGTCAGTCAGTCAGTCACTACACCCGCCGCCGCCAGCCAGCTCCTGCGCCTGCCAGTCACTATTCCAGCCGGTCAGTTAACCAGTCACTACACCCGGTCAGTCAGTCGTTAACATTCTGGATCACGTTGTTGCCACCCGACTTCACTCGCTCTTCTCCCCTCTCCCCAAGTCCTACTTGACCGACCGCCATCGTTCCATCTCCGCAGATGGCATCTCCTCCCCTCGCACGGATACCTGCAACGTACCCCGAAGCTGAGACCTCCGCCCCCCCCCCCCTCCTCCTCCTCCTCATTTACACACTCACTCTCCATGATATCACCCTCTCTCTTAACCCCCTTCGTGTCCCGTCTGGAGACCCACCTCTTCGGCCGTGCCACCCACCTCTTCGACCGGCCACCCTCCCGCGCGCCCCCACTGCTCTCCTGACCCCAACTCCAGGCTCGGGTCCAAAAAACCCCGACTGTCCAGCGCCCTGGGACGTCTTTCCAACGTGAAGGCACGACGCAAGTCAGTGTGTTGTTGTTGTTGTTGTTGTCAGCTTCTCCACGTGATGTCAGACATCGAGGCTTGGATGAGCGCTAACTTTCTGCAGCTGAGTGGTGAAACCATCCTCGTTGCCTCCTGTCAATGTTTTCTTACCCGCGGCCCCCGACCTCATTAATCTCCTCAGGGTGTCCACTCGCTGAACTAGTAAGTGAGTCGAACCTGGGCATAGGGTTTTATCCCCAATCGTTTTTTCCTTACCCAACATCTGGTTTCTGACCAGGACTGCCCCGTCACCCACCTGTGCCCCGTCACCCACCTGTGCCCCGTCACCCACCTGTGCCCCGTCACCCACCTGTGCCCCGTCACCCACCTGTGCCCCGTCACCCACCTGTGCCCCGTCACCCACCTGTGCCACATTGCCCTCTGACCATTTTTCGCACCCAACAGACTTGAAACCCTCCCCAATCTGCCCAGCTCTTCCGATTATGTTGCAATTCATTCAAAACTCCCCCGTGCGCCCATATCCTAACCCGAACCAATCTCCACACCCACATCACCCCAGTCCTTGGCTTCCTTATTGCAGAGCGGATCAATTTCAAGATCCTCACCCTCACAAATCACTTTATCTCCTGGCTGGCACCTCCGTGCCTCTCTCATCTCATGATCCCTCACTTCTCTGTCCACCCCCTTCTCTCTGCTGACTCCGGAGGCTTCTGCAGGTCCCTCGTTCCCTCCGCTCCACCATCAGCGGCCACGGCTTCAGCCACTGGTACCCTGAAACTCTGGGACTCTCTGTCTCCTCCTTGTCTGACTTCAGATTGCGGGTCAGGGATGGCTGATGTGAGGTCAAGGCAAGACTTAGCCCACACTGAAAAAGTTAGAGCAATGTGGATGCTTGGAGGGTGAGCAGCAGAGTACAGCATGTGCTAATGTGCAACATAATAATTGGAACAGGTTTGATTCTGGAGTTGGGAGATATCCTATTATAACTGTTGAGGTGCTCCCAAACAACGACCTGTGCCATACAAGTCTGGCTGAAAGCACGTCTTACAGACAAGCCCTGACTGACTGACTGACTGACTGACTGAACTACTCCTCCTCCTCCATCCCTTGGCTGCTTACTTTTCTTGGGGTAAATGCAATTGATACGGTTACTGGGAAGGGAAAGAATGCAGTTATATTTAGTTTATCAAGGATTGTGCTGACCAGACTGTTGGCGAGGCTCCTGTTCTATGCAACGTCAATGGGTTCAGACCGGCTTGTTTGTTCTGTGTCTCAAGTACAGGTGGCTCCAACCTCTGGCCCTTATCCTTTTTAATGCACGCATAAATAATAATAATAATACACAATCTTTTAGTTCATTACCCGAACCAAGATACCCCGCACCCTGCCCCCCACCCCACATAATATAAATGGTTTTATATTACGAGCACCAAAGTTTCTATTTTTTATAGACGTCAGGTTGACTGTTTTTGGAGCAGTTTCACCTCCGTGTCAGGAGGTTGTACGTTCAGGCCAACGCCGGGGCTTTGAGCTCACATTCTAACCTGAAACTCCAGTGTAGAGCTGGGGGTACTGATGGGTTGTCAGCGGTGCAGTCCTTCAGGTGAGGTTTTAAACCTGGTGGATGTTAAAGATCCCGGGGCACTATTTGAAAAGAGAAGGGAATCTCTCCCAATGTCCTGGACCAACTGTTCCCCATATCAATTCGCCTCGCAAGCAAGAGATCTGGGTTTGATTCCCGACAGGCGAAACGTTGGGCAAGTTTCCCTACTCCACACACCTCTGCTGACCTAGTCGATTGGCGGATCGCTTTTCTGGGAGTGACAATTCCTTCAAAAAATAAAATAATAATTTGGTCATTCAATCCATGACTGTTTGTGGGACGCTGCTGTGGGCAATTGACGGCCACGTTTTGCCTCCAGAATTCAATTCATTTTACAATGTATTCAAAGTGAGGCACTTTGAGACGTCTCAACGACGTGATTAGTCGCATATATCAAACAAGGAATATTAATATTATTATTAGTCTGACTGATTGTTTGTTGCTGACATGTTTTCTTTCCGGATGGAGGGAAGCAAGGGAAGATATTGAAGTAGAATGAAATAATCGACGACGAATGTGAAATGGTGTTGCAACAGTGGACTTTTGTCAGCAGTTGCACAAAATAATTCAACTGTTTTGACCTTTGCTTTTGGAATCATTTACTAACTCGGGAATCGTAAATACAGGCTGACCAGAATATGATTTGCAGTGGGGGGGCGGGGGTGGGGGGGTGTTTAAGGACACCGGCAACCAGTGCTGGAATATTCACACAATGTTTCCAGAATATAAACTTTTATAACGTTCAGTCGGCTTTACCATTTAAATTCCAGCTGATGGCACTGTTTATGGGTTAAGATGCGTCATTTTGGGTACTCAGCTGCATAACCATAAATAAGTCTCCACGTGTTTGTGCCCTTTGAGTGTTTGGATTACAGTGTTGTTTTGTTTTAAAAAAAGTGCTCCCCTCATGTCTTTCGCATTTTAGAGGTATTACGGACTTAACAATGCAACAACAGATTGCAGCTTTATAGTGGCTTTCACATAGGATGAATGCTTCAGGAGTAACAATATAATAATATAATCCTTGCATTTGATCCAGCACCTTATCATGTAGTCGGGATTTCTTCACAGGATTTTACTGGAAAGTGTAGTGACTGTATTTTATTTTATCGACAATTGTATTTTGCGATTGAGCTGCAGTCTCCCAGGGCAACGCTCTGCCTCACATCAGGAGCAAGGAACAGAAGAAAGTGAATTTAAGGGTGTTGATCAAAGAGTAGTCAAATGTGTAGATTTGTATCATTAACAATAATAATAAAAATCCTTACATTTAGTGCACGTCAGGAGGACGTCCCAAAGTGATTCACGTGATATGCTGTAAAGTGCAGTGTCTGTGTTTTGTGGTGACAACCAATTTGCGCACAGCAATGTCCCAGAACCAGCCATGAAGTGAATGACCAATTTTATTTTGGGGGATTGTTGGCCAGGACCCTTTTAAGAGGGTTTTGAAAGCATTGAGCAAAGCAGAGGGATTTTAGGGGGAAATTTCAGGCATTGTGACTGAATGTTCACACACAAGTTTTGGAAAAGACATCGTGAAAGTTAAGATTTAAGAAATATTGAACGTACAGGTGATAACTTGAACTTTTGCAGTTGCAGCGTTAACAATCACTATCTGTGACACTGACCAACAGTTATTCATATTTTTAAAAAATAAATCTATTCTAAAATTTATGTTTGAACATTCAGTCATTCGCTTCACAGTTGTTTGTGGGACATGACTGTGTGCAAATAGATTGCCACGTTTGCTTACAAATACATAGTTGCTGCAGTTCGCAGAACAACAGCAGCTATAACTTGCATTTACACAGCGCCCTTTTTACATTTTACATAGCAGTAGAGTTTTGAAAACGTTTACGAAAAGCTTTGAGATATTCTAGATACTATTATTGAATACAAGGATTATGAGTCATAATGTTTGCAGAATAATTTATGTTGTAGGACGTAGAGTCCTGTAGCTCAGTGGTTAGAGCACTCGCCTCGCAAGCGAGACCTGGGTTTGATTCCCGGCAGGTCAGGGCGAAACCTCGGGCAAGTTTCCTTGCTCCACACGCCTGATAATAATCCCTCAAGAAAAAAATAATACAAAATAATAATTTGGTCACTCAATTCCACGACTGTTTGTGGGACACCGCTGTGCGCAATTTGGCTGCTGGGTTTCGCCCACAAACTTACAGTCAATTCACTTTACAATATATTCTGTGAAGCGCTTTGAGACAACAACAAGATTACATTTGTATAGCGCCTTTCACGTAGGGAGGACGTCCCAAGGCGCTGGACTGAGTACAACGTTTCAGACCCGAGCTGGGGTCGGGGGCAGAGAAGAGAGGAGAGTGACCGATGGCATGGTCGAAGAGGAGGCTAAGGAGGGGGTGAGGCGGAGTGACTGGAGGATGGAATTCCAGAGGTTGGGGGCAGAGTGGCTGAAGGCTCTCCCGCCAATGGTGGGGCGGGTGGGTCGGGGGACGTGGAGCAGGCCGGAGCCGGCTGAGCGGAGGGAACGGGCGGGTTGGTAGGGGGTTAGGCGGTCGCAGAGGTAAGATGGGGCGAGGCCATGGAGGGCTTTGTAGGTGAGGACCAGGATCTTGAACTGGATCCTCTGAAGGATAGGGAGCCAATGCGAGAGTGGGGGAGATGGGGTCACGGAGTTTGGTGCGGGAGAGGACACGGGCTGCAGAGACATCTAGAAGACGTGAAAAGCGCTCTTATCAAATGCAAGGATTATTATTATTATTAAAAGGGCATTGAGGTAAATGTTGTTTTTGTTTTGACACAAAAAGACTAAAGTTGCTATTAGCAATTGTTCTGTTTATTTCACAAACAGACGTCACAATCTGTTGTTTACTGGAACTAAGCACTCACTATATGATCTGGCACCAGCCCTAACTCCACAACAAACATGAATCCTGGGTGGTGGTTCTGCTCTAACATGGCTGAGACATTACGTGACATTGCTGAGCACACGTTTCTGTTTTTATCAGGTAGCTGCTGCAACAGGACACACTGTAGCATTGGTGGATACTTCGGAAGATATCCTGAATAAATCGCTGAAGGGAATTGGAGCGAGCCTTGGGCGGATCAGCAAGAAGAAGTTTGCAGACAAGCCTGAGGTTGATAACTTTTGACATTGATGAGTTTCGCAGAATTTGTATTGCGTCCTTCTCGGTATAAAAAAATCTGAGAATTGGTCCTCGAGTATTACCTTCCAGTCGATGTATCTCATGTTAGCCCTCATTCGCCCTGACGTTTTCTAGCCTTACGTTGTACACTTAAACTTTGGTTGTGTTCCCGTGGTGCTTCCCAGGTCAAATCGAATGCTGTTGAACTGCGGTCACTGTCACTTAGTGGATCAACTGCTTCCACCCCCATGAATAGCATCTGGGTGACTGACTAGAGCTACGGCAAGGAAGGACCTGACCCTGGTAGGCTCCCCGACAACACCGAGTCAGGAAGCAACAACAACAACAAGATTCCATTTATAAAGCGCCTTTCACGTCAGGAGGACGTCCCAAGGCGCTGCACAGTTGGGTCATGACCCGAGCAGGGGGGAAATGGTCAGGGTGAGGGGAGGGAAGGGAGGGAGCGAGGAGGGGGGAAATGGTCAGGGTGAGGGGAGGGAAGGGAGGGAGCGAGGAGGGGGTAGAGAGTCGAGAGGGGAGCTGAAGGCACGGTCAAAGAGAAAGGTTTTGAGACCGGCCTTGAAGGAGGAAAGGGAGGAGGCGGCGAAGGCACTGGGGGATGGAGTTCCAGAGCCTGGGGGCTGAGAGGCTGAAGGCCCGACCACCGATGGTAGGGCGGTTGGGGCGGGGGACGTGGAGCAGACCGGAGCCAGAGGAACGGAGGGTACGGGCAGGTAGGTAGGGGGATAGTAGGTCGGAGAGGTAGGAGGGAGCAAGGCCGTGAATGGCCTTGTAGGTGCAAGTCATGCACAACATTTTGAAAAGCGCAGAGCTCTTCCAATGTGGGCAATCCTCCAGGAAGAGAATGCGCATTCCATTCCAGATACAGAGACATGTCCATGTGCTGGGGGCCATGCATATGTGGAACTCTTCAGTCTGGTTTGGATATACTCTATAGCGCCCTTCACAAAGGATAGCGTTACTGCTTCAACGGCAGGCAGGGATGGACACCGAGCAAGGGAGAGGGGAGGGTGGGAGTGACGATAGGCACGATTCAAGAGGTAAGCATTCAGGTGGGATTTGAAGGTGGATAAAGAGGGGCAAGGCAGAGAGATTAATGGAATAAATGAGGAAGCAGCGAATAAACCTGGGTTGGCAAAATGCAGGTTAAAAACCCTTTTATTTGTGAGCAAATATTGATTTCTTCAAACAAAGATTAGACAGCTTTCTGTTAGGAGATAATATTATGGGATATAGTACATAGGTAGTTCGGGACAAATGTGCATGTGTTCTGAACTACCTATGTACTATATGTAGGAAGGAAAGGGCACGAATACTCAGAAATATTGCCAGCGTCTTTATGCAGTGTGGGTGAATGAAGCTTGACCCTGCTGCAAATTGCCAATGGTTACTGTCGATACACTGACTGTCCAGAGCCTTGGGACACCCTCCCGAAGTGAAATCCTCTATACACTTGTAATTTTGTTGTTGTTGTCTTGCTTTCCATCCGTCATTGATTCCACTTGTTAACGATAGTTCAGGGTTGTCATTTGTATAGGTCATTAACTCCATCTAGTGGCAGATACCACATGCTGAGGATTACACCCATTATTAAAAGGAGAAATGTATTCTGCTGATCTTGGTCACAATTCGTAAACGTTTGTACGCTTCTTATTTTTTGTGGCAATGTTTTGTTCTATTTTATGCGTTGCAATTCAGTCACAAATAATAATAATAATCCTTGCAATTGATATAGCACCTTATCATGTCATTGAGACGTCTCAAAGCGCTTCAAAGAATAAGAATAATTGTGTTTGACCTAGCGCCTTATCACGTTTTTGAGCAGTCCCACAGCGCTTCACAGAATATACTGTAAAGTGAATTGAATCCTAGAATCTTGCAGCGCAGAAGGAGGCCATTCGACCAACTGTGCCTGCGCCAGCTCTTTGAAAGAGCAACCAACTCGTCCAACTCTCCCGTTCTTATACCATAGCCCTGCAAATTCTTCCTTTTTAAGTACCTATCTAATTCCCTTTTGAAAGTTATATCGAATCTGCTTCCACCTCACTTTCAGGCACAAACCCTGGTCCTCTCGCTTGCAAGGCGAGTGCTCTAACCAACGTACTACAGAGTTCCAAAGGGCAGTTGTGCTAAACTTTTAAAACTGCTGTCATACTCTGTGGCTTATTAGGCTTATTAGCTGCTTCCTCTAGTTCAGCGGAGGGACTGTGGCAATGTGTGGCATCCAACCATTCAGATGTCTAGCTTGAGGCCAGCTTCTTTAAACAGATGTTAGCACGGCTAAGGGATAAAAATTCTTTTGAATTATTTCTACTTCTGGTGGCTGGGGAGTACTTTCAGGAGAAAGCGCTCTTCTACAATTTTAAACACAAAATTGGGAACAACGCTGCAGCCTTTACAGAAGATGCCTTTAGTAAGTAACTGATTTTCTTGCTCGTGGAGACCAGATGTGATGGGTCTCTATGGGCAGGAGAATGTAATGCCTCTGGTACTAACTTGCAGCCTACATATGTCTTCAGATTGTCCAATGTCCTAACAGTGGAACCATGAACCTGGAGTTGTCTGGTGGTATAGGTTATGGTTTATTTAGGTAAACAGGACCTGCAGCATTAGGTTTTCTTAGCTTAAGCACCTCAATTCAGCGTTCAGGGCCCATCTGAACTGCCGACATTAATGTAAGTGGAGTGGAAACACTCAAAATTGCATACTGGCGTCGCAGCAAACTACGTTCCCAGAGACATGAGGAGGAGAGCTGTAATATGAGGGGAGTCTGCAACTCGGGGAGATTGAATTAATAAATTGAAGTCAACTAGAAAAGGCATTGCTTGACTTTCTAAAATTATGCAGAGTAATATTTTTTAGGGAATGTAGTTGTTCTGCCCTCCCCCCGCCCCCATTTTTATATAATGTACAGTTGCATTTCGGCCACAAAATACACACTCAATTCACTTTACAGTATATTCTGTGAAGCGCTTTGAGACGTATCCAAGACATAATAAGGCGCTGCATCAAATGCAAGTATTATTATTATGGAAACGAGCACCTTGTTCTCAACAAGTGCCTCTGCGTAATGTAAACTCCCTTTAGCAGATGGAGTATCATTAATACAAACGTTCACCCTTGCCATTTGAATATTTTACAACGCAGCAATCTGTGTGGCGGGAGGAAGGAATAATTCTAAGCAATTAAATTTCCACAAATGTGTTCGGAAAAATCCTTGGTGAAAAGAAAGAGCCCGAGTGAAAGTGACAACAAGATCTCGGTCTTCACTACTGTACTGCTTTTCTCCAACCCTCTAGGCCGGTGCAGAATTCGTTCAGCAGACTCTTCAGAGAATCAGTATCTGCACAGATGCTGTGCCTGTTGTTCACAACACTGACCTGGTGGTCGAAGCTATTTTGGAAAACATGAGTGTCAAGCAGGAGCTTTTCCAGAAACTGGATAAGTTTGCACCAGCGTAAGTATTTGGTCCGTTTTCACTGCTTCACAAAACTATAACCTGTGCAGTGCTTTTCTTTTAGGTATCTCGACAATGTGTTAAAATGCTATATGAAATTAAAGGTTTCTTATTTTTATTTATGTATTTATTTCCAAGCATCTGTCATTGAAAAAGCTGTTTTATTTGAAGTAGTAAATGATGGAAAATGAATGACCTAATGCGTAACCTTGCATGCAATGCAAGCCGCTTAAACTGGACACCTCAAGGCCAGCCATATTGTCCGGCTTAAGCGGCGTCCAAGGCTTACCGAAGTTCTCCCATTGCCGTTCCCATTGGATGAGAAGGGAACCAATCAGCAGCGGCTCCGAGGTGATTGACAGCCTTGGAACCGCTTGTGAATTGATGGGCTCCAGCCAATCACAAGCGGCTCAGCTGTCAATCAATCCCAATTTGCCTCCTCCCATTCCCTCTTTTGTTTCTTCTCTGATCCTCTTCCCCCCCCCCACCACCCTCAGATTGTTTGACAGCCCAGAGCCACTTGTGAATGACTGGAGTCCTCTGTCAAATCAATTTGCAGTTTCACAAGTGATTAGATGCCGGAGTGACCAGCGTGGATTTTGTCCAGTTTAACCAAATTTTGTCCGAATTAACAGGCATATTTAAAACGGGTAAGAATTCAAATGAATCGGGGCTGGGGTTTTTGGCCCATTTACCTGCTGTGCTGAGTTAACCGACATCCGGCTAAAGCGGCTTCTACTGTACTTCACTGTTTTGAAGGAGTAATTTTTTTTTTAACCCCCTTTGCTTCTCCGGTAGGCACACCATCTTTGTTAGCAATACTTCATCATTGCCCATCACGGAGATGGCAAATGTTACATCCAGGCAGGACCGTTTTGGTGGTCTCCACTTTTTCAACCCTGTGCCTTTGATGAAGCTGGTAGAGGTTGGTTTTGTTTTGTTTTTCTATTAAGCGCAAAATCGGTGAAAAGAAAACCCTCGGTGGATTTATTTGTTTGCAGCCAACCAGCTTAGCTCAGTTTGTAACGCTCTCACCACTTGAGTAAGAAAATTGTGTGAACAAGCCCCACATTTGGACTGCAGTATTGGGGGAGAGTTACTTTGTTGGTGGTCAGGATGGAATCAAGTCTCACATCCTTCATGTGAGACCTCCTCACTCCCCGATCCACCATCTCCGCTCGACTGGCACCGGCCTCCTGCTCGTCCCTCGCACCCTTCACCCCACCATCGGCGGTCGCACTTTCAGCCACTACACCCTGAAACACTCCGGAACACACTTCCTCAATCCCTCCACCTTGGCCCCTCTCAAGTCCCACCTTAAAACCTTCCTCTTCAACCGTGCTTACAGCCACTTCTCCCCCCGGCTCGGAGTCAGGCTCCGCCACTGTTAGCCGCCTCAGCACCTCAGTGTCTGGCAGCATCAACCTCCATGGTTACACACTATAACTCACCAAGCCAGTCAGGAACCTAGGTGTCTCGTTCGACCCTCAACTGTCTTTTCTCCCCCACATTCAAGCCATGACCTGCTCTGCCTTCCCTCACCTCCGTAACATCACCCGACTCCTCCACTGACTCACCCCTCAGGCCGCTGAAACTCTTGTTCATGCCTTCATCACCTCCAGGATCGACTACGCAAACTCCCTGCTTGTCAGCCTTCCCAACTCCTCCCTCCACACACTGCAGATAATCCAGAACTCTGCAGCCCGTGTCCTCTCCCGCACCAAACTCCGTGACCCCATCTTCCCCATTCTCGCCCAACTCCATTGGCTCCCTATCCTTCAGAGGATCCATTTCAAGTTCCTGGTCCTCAATTACAATTAGATGGCCTCGCCCCACCCTACTTCTGCGACCTCCTAACCCCCTACCAACCCGCCCGTTCCCTCCGTTCAGCTGGCTCCGACCTACTCCACGTCCCCCGCCCCACCATTGGCGGGAGAGCCTTCAGCCACTCTGCCCCCAACCTCTGGAATTCCATCCCCCAGTCACTCTGCCTCGCCCCCTCCTTAGCCTCAAGACCCTCCTTTTCGACCAGGCCATCAGCCACCACCCTTCCCCTCCACTCCCTTCCCCCCCTGACCCCAGCTCGGGTCTGAAATGTTGTACACTATTCAGGGGCTTGGGACGTCCTCGCGACGTGAAAGGCACTATACAAATGTAATCTTGTTGTTGTTAGCGGTCTGAGACGCTACCCTGCGTGGAGGACGCTATATAAATGCAAGTTGTTGTTGTTGAGACCTTAATCAAGGACAACAACAACAACTTGGATTTATATAGCGCCCTCCATGCCAGACTACATCTCAGAGTGCTTCACAATAACGGATCCCGGGACCGAGCCGGGGAGAGGAAGGAAGGTGACCAAAGGCGCGGTCGAAAAGAAAGGTCTTCAGCAGAGTCCATTTGAAGAGAGAAAGGAGTTTCTTCCCTTGTCCTGGCCAATAATAATAATAATAATCCTTGCATTTGATATAGCGCTTTTCACGTCTTCTAGACATCCCAAAGCGCTTCACATAATATACTGTAAAGTGAATTGACTGTATATTTGTGGGCGAACACGGCAGCCAATTGCGCACAGCAATGTCCCGCAAACAGTCATGGATTGAAAATGACCAATTTATTATTGTTTTGTTTTGGAGGGATTATTATTAGGCTCTGTGTGGAGTAAGGAAACTTGCCCAAGGTTTCGCCCTTACCTGCCTGGAATTGAACTCAGGTCTCTCACTTGCAAAGCGAGTGCTCTAACCACTGAGCTACAGGACTCCTAACCCAATAATCCTCCATGGAAAATTCGTCATTCACTTGATAGTTGCTTGTGGGACCTTTCTATGCACAGCACAGATGCCATGTTCAACCACAAATGCTCCTACCCTTGACCTTAACTACTATAAATTATGAAAGTGACAAGTTCTCTAGATTCTGTTGAGTTGGTAGTCTTTCTGTCTTTTCAATTGTTCAAGCCATTTCTTTCTAAGAAGTGCAGAAAGCCAATTTCCAAATTAAGACTGAATTGAAGAATTTCCCCAATTCAATGCAGTCTTCAATCTGAAGACATAATAATCTTGCAGACTAAGACTTGGCAGAATCTCAAGCTGTTAGTCTGCTCTGAGAAGAGAAAATGAGTCCGACTACAGGAGAAGGGGGAGGGGGGAAATAATGGAGAAAATTTGATTCATTAGACACATTGAATAAATCACATAATCAAAACTATTTTGTGGGAGGGAGGGGGGTAAATTGTAAAACTACATTCAGGATTCCATCCTGACCGGTTTGGGTTACTCTGTCTTTAAGTGGAGCTGAGGTTAAGATGAGATGTGGAAGAGCTGTTTGAATAGTTGATTGTTTAGTATCGAAGTGGACCAATTTAATGACTTAATGATTCAATCTAATTATATCTCTTAGGTGGTTCAGACGCCAATGACCAGCCAACAGACATTTGATGCCTTGATGAGTTTCACCAAGGTGTTGGGGAAAAACCCTGTAGCCTGTAAGGTAAAATTGTCTGCCTTTATTACATTTTCTTACTACTGTATTGTCAGCTGCTTCTCTGATGGCTCTGGCTGGTTGGGTACCAAGGTGTCGAGTGGCTCGAGTCAGCATGGGGTTTGGGGTTCATGCCCCATGTCAGGACTTTGAGCTCATGGTCCAGGCTGACACTTCAATGCAATGCTGAAGGATCTTTACATTGTTCCTTCATATAAGATGTTATACTAAGGTCATGCCTGGCTGTTGAGATAAATGTTAAAGATTCTATGGCACTACTTAAAAAGTTTCTACTGGTGACTTGCCTTGTGCAAATTGGCTGCCACATTCACCTACACATATACAGTCACTACACTTCACATAAACATCTTCTGAAGCAGTTTGAGACAGTTGTGGTTACCTTTCTGGCTGTTTGTTGTCTGACTCACACCTGTAGATTAGGCTTTTCCGCGGAAGCTGCACTTGTGGGTAGGGTTACTTCTGTGAATTTCTGACCACAAATCTTTCAAGAGAAGAAAAGATAAATCTATGCAGGTTTTTCCATCTCCTGCAGCAAGCTAGAATGCAAAAGCCTCTAATCAGACCACATGCTACTTCTCTCAATTGAGAAACGCCAACTATTCACTATAATTGGGAACTTCCTACATTTAGTCACGCCAAAAAAAGTCTCTGGAATCCATTGCAAATGATCAATTAATTTTCAAGGATCCATGGTTGAGTTCTGACGAGCATTAATTTCCAACAATTATCTTTGTCAATCTCGAACGACTATCTGTGTGTATATAATCTGTGTATGTTTGTGTATGTGTATGCATGTACGTATGTTTGTGTTCATGAGGTATATACGACAATTCAAAGTTCAACCAATTTCACCCCTAATCTGGCCAACTTCCTGATGATTTTTGTACTCACCCAAACTTTTCTTTCTTCACCCAAATTATTTTAATGTTTATTCATTTGGTCAGGAAGAAAAGAGATGCCCAGGGTAAATATATTTGTTTAACTTTTCCCCTGGTCTTATTTGCTCTGGTCTTTTAGGACCCCTGGTCTGCATAATCTATAGTTCTTGGTCTTGCAAATCTGTTTCAAAGAAAGGTGTTTTTTTAAAAAAAAACACTTGGGTTTCTTGTTCAATATATTTACTTTCTTAGTGAAGTTCTTTTAAACACATTGTGAGCTTCAATATTTAACAGAAAAACTGACATGTCCACTTTTTTCTTCCTAGGATACGCCTGGATTTATTGTGAACCGCCTCCTGGTGCCATACCTGATGGAAGCGGTCCGGCTGCATGAAAGAGGTACTACTGTAGACTTGCAGCTTACAAACTTGCGCAGGTCCCACGATAGTTATAATATAATAGTAATCCTTGCATTTGATACAGCGCCTTTTCGCATCTTCGAGACGTCTCAAAGCGCTTCACATAATATGCTGTAAAATGAATTGACTGTATTTTGTGGGTGAAACGCAGCAGCCAATTACGCACAGCAGCGTCCCACAAACAGTCGTGGATTGAGTGACTTTTTTTAAGGAATTATTGCCCCCAGAAAAGCGATCTGCCAATTAACTGACAACCGGGTTTAGTTCATTTGGTAAATCTACTATCAACCTACTAATTGGTAAAAACCAAATGCATTGTATGTCTTTCTTTCTCTAAAAGAGCTGGTATTTAAACGCAGAAGCTGATTGCGCACAGCAGTTTCCCACAAACAGTTGTGGATTGAGTAACCCAATTTTTTTTTGAAGGATTATTACACCCAAAAAAAGCAATCCGCCAATCGACTAACAACCGGGTTCCTGCTTACTGCTAGGTAAACAGAAGCGTGTGGAGTAAGGAAACTTGCCCAACGTTTCATCCTGCCGGGAATCAAAACCAGATCCTATCGCTTGCGAGGCGAGTGCTCTAACCACTGAGCTACAGGACTCAATCTTCAAGGCAGCTCCAAGCTTTCTATTCCAGAGCTTGAGTTGTAGTTTTCTTTAATAAAATGCAAGTTTTTCCACAGATCCCTCATTAAATGACAGAAGTCCTGCTCGTCACAAAGCAGATTTTTAGTTAAGTCATATAAGGCTAATTGAGTGGACACCGCTGCTTTTTGTAGAGTTGCTGTCCCGGGTTTCCCTCCATGAACATACTTTTTTCATGGGACTTTTTTAGTTCAATACCTCAGGTGATAAGTGAATGTATTTAATAAATGTCAACTGAGATGAGTTGACATTTATGGCCACCCAGACAAAATGAGTCTCAGTGTACTTTTAAGCTAAGCTTTTTTTAAACTATACTATACTACTTTTAATATAGTGTCACTGCTAATTAAATCGCAGTTTGGTTTGACATTAGAAATTGGAAGATCAAAGACACAATTGGGATGAAATCAGTATGAACATTGTAACCTTAGTCTTTTATTTCACTGAAGATATGTTTTCAATATGGAAGGCACTGCAGTGTATGAAATTGCTAACTTATGTAGAGTATAGTATACTCCAGTATATTCTGCTGGAAACAAAGTGATATCATTTCCAGTAGTGATTGTGTGTCTTGTGGGCGAACGCAACAGCCAATTTGAGCACAACAGTGTCCCACAAACTGCCATGAAGTTAATGGTCAATTTTAAAATTCTAAACATAACATTGACATCATTAATTGAAATAATGCATTTTTTTAAAGCACTATTTATTGTTCCTTTTTCCAAATACAAGATAACGACATGGAAAACAACACGCAAAATGGGAAAGGCTCCATTTTGACACGTATAAAATCAGGAGCTAAGAACCACTAATTTATGTACAAATAAATTACTGTGTATGTGTTACACATCTTCCATGTATGCACTTAAATGAAAAAGGGAAGAATGCTGGGATGGGAACAATTTGCCATGTACCACGTTGAATGCCGAACGCCTAAATTGACGGTCTTCCGGGATGGCGTCTTACTGTATTTTTTATCTTATTGTGTTTCATAAGACGAATTGACCCAATCAAGCTTTTTGTGTCTGCATAAATACAGCGGAGCACTTTTTTCCATTTGCAATGCCTAGGGGCCTTGTTTTAAGTAACGATGGTGTGAATTTTATGTAAAGCCCTTTCCCATTGAAATCTTCGAAATGCGGACTCCCTTAAGTAACATGGCTTTATTTTGTCTTTTTAAAATCTTGTCTCTTTTGGCTCTTTCACAAGGTCATGGATCAAAGGAAGATATTGATTTGGCAATGAAATTGGGTGCAGGCTACCCCATGGGTCCTTTCGAATTACTGGATTATGTTGGGCTTGACACCAGCAAGTATATTATTGATGGTATGTAGAGATAAATCGATTTCTTTGATTTTGTAGCCTTTGATGTCTCTTAATTGATTTACTGAAAAAAATAAAAACTCCATTTGGATTTTAGCGTTAATTGGTCTTTGGGTAAGATTTATATAGAAGAATGCTAAAGTGGTTGTTGATGATAATAATAATAATCCTCGCATTTGATATAGCGCCTTATCACATCTTTGAGACGTCTCAAAGCGCTTCACAGAATATACTGTAAAGTCAACTGACTGTATACTTTGTGGGCGAAACTCAGTGGTATCCAAGACTCATGGATTGAAGACTAAATTCTGGGGAAATTCCCCTGAACAGACCAGTCTAAAAATAAGAAAATTAGTGGCATTGCTTAGATATTTGTATATCTGTACCTTTGTATTATTGTATCCCAGTTTTGATCTTTGCATTAGCAGGTAATGTTTGGTCCTGTAGTTAAATGTATAAGCTTTGTTTGTCTGCTCAGCCTATTGTGTTCAGACTTTGTGGGAGTCATGGGTGCATGTTTATGTGTGTAATGATTCAATTACTTCTTTATAATAAGGCGTAGGTGATCTTGTGGTGAGAAATGTAATCCATTGCCCAAACAGCTTGTTTTACAATGAAGAACCGAGGTAGGAGCAATGGAATTGGAGTCATTCCTCTCTCCATAGTTGCTGCCTGACCTGTTGAGCATTCCCAGCGACTTCTGTTTTTACTTCATATTAAATGACTGAGTGCTTTTCCCGAGGTTTTGTTAAAATGTTTCTATTTTTTCTTTAAACTCCTGGCACTACGCGCTTACAGCGCAGAAGCAGGCTGTTTGCCCCATCGAGTCTGCACCAGCTCTCAGAGCAAGAAGTTTATTCAATCCCACTGCCCAGCCTTATCCCCATACTCATTCAAGCCTCCATCCTCCCTCTATACCTGTCTACTTCCCTCTTGAAACCCACAATGGACTCCCGCCTCTACCACTTAACTTGTATTCTCTCTTAGTGGAAAACAAATCTCCTAAAATCTTATTTCACTCCTCGTGTGATTATCGTGATAAGGCTCTGTATCAAATGGAAGGATTATTATAATAATAATTATTGCCCCCAGTCTAGACACTGACTCCTTCATTAGTGAATGTAGCATCTCCCTATGTAACCAGCCAAGATCCCGCAATGTTATGCATATTCTTTCTGGTCCCCAGTCAACCTCTGCTCCAGTTAAAATAGACACAACTCATCCAATCCACTTCTGCAGTTGAGAGTGTTTATGTGCGTGACCCCAGATCTCCAGCAGAGTCACTGAACTACAGTAAGTTTTATACCACAGTGAACTGCAGCTAAAGTTTCAGTTTGTACCCTGACCCACCGCAACGCAGAGACAAAATGTCCCACTGCCAGCAAGTCTGAGATTTCCTACTCAGCAGCTTCGGTGATCAAGCCTTCATACCCTCCCTGCTTTTTAGTACATCATGTTTACTCTCCAGTGTTGAGGTTAGCTTCCCGCTGGGAGCACTGTCTGGCTTGCAGAAAATGAGGTGATAGTACTTTGTTTTTTTTTTTAAAAAATCGATTTAATATGATTATAAGGATTATCGTAAAACTTAATAATTCCAAGATATCAAAAATTCTGGAATTGAAGTCATTTCGATCTGAACAAGCAAGAAAATCAGTCCATAAATCAGTTCATCCTTAACGTGAACATCAGGTGCAGATTGTGAAACGAGGTTAAGACCATTTTTATTTATGCGTGGATCGAAATTGAGGATTAGTGGCAGCAGATTGCCGAAGTGCCCAGGAGGTGGTGCTGCGGTGAAGCTGCATTTATGTGGGTGAAAAGAAAATTAAAGGGAGGTTGTGGAATTTTCAGGCCTAAGTTTTGGAACTTAAGAAATTTTAGATTTGTTGGTTTATCGTATCGGATGATGTAGCAACCTGCATCCTACGATTGGAAGCGACCAAAATTAAACTTTTGTCGATTATATCGACGCTAAGGGCCTGTGAGCATCCACTGACCTGTCGATTCGCTTTGCGCTTTAAATATCCAAATACACTTGGTAAATCTGGGTGAGGATTTTATCATTTAGGGTGGCTTCAAACCGAGGGCGACCCTTGAATGTGTGTGTGTGTGTGTGTGTGTGTGCACGGCTTTGTCAGCATTTGCTGCTTTAGGATCTTTGTATCAACACTTTTTGGTAAATGGTTGACGCGTTATATAGATTACTGTGGATTTGTATAAATGATTCTTAAACAGCCAGACGCTATGTGGTGTTAGCTGGTTAAGCTCTAGCAGTAATTCAACTCTGGTGTCCCGTCAAACCTTGCCAACCTTTCTAGGATATGGTAAGCAGAGGATGTCTCTTTGGCTAGAGAGTGCACAACTCCATTCGAGGCAAAAGGAAATTTCCAGGCATTTTAGGAACCCTGTTTTGGTTTGGATACTCCAATGTGTTTCCGCATGTCAGTCACTCACCTGACTTAAAATAAAATAATTATTTGCTTGCTTAAATCTGATTTCCTTAAATCAACATTGATAATATTGGTTGTCTAATTTGACTTTTAAAATATCAGTGGGCAGGGAAAGTGATGCATTTATTTTAATTCTCTGTCGGATGAGGCTTTGTGTAAATTACATGCAGTTTTAAAAAGTAATAAGATTATGTTTGCTCTCCCTTTTAAATCCTGATCCAAATTGTGTTAATCCACAATCATATAGTTTTTTGTCCAGTCCAGCACCACTTTCGGAAGTTACTTGTTATTTTTAGTGGTTGGTGTCTTTAACGCAAAAGATGTTTCAAACTGTACGATTTATTAATCAGTCACTTTTTTTTTTCTCCCCTTTAGGATGGCATGAATTGGATTCCGATAACCCCTTGTTTAGTCCCAGCCCGCTACTAAACAAATTGGTGGGAGAAAACAAGCTGGGTAAAAAGACAGCAGAAGGCTTCTACAAGTACTCCTAGAATGCCTTCACACTGTTTTTTGTACATTAAAGCATCAGTGATGGCAGACTACTCTGACATCATGTTGTTTAAGACATTTGAGCAGGCACTTGCTTAAGTATCTTGTCAAATTTGTACCATAATGTCTTCATAATTTTACATTTTGATAAAATTGCGTTTGAAAACCGGAAATAATGTTGACCGTAGATGGTTCTGATTTATTTCGACAATCTGCAAACCGAAGTTTAAACAATTGATCCTATGCATAGTTGTGCCTTAAAACAGTGACATACGTGAAGAAATTTAATCTGTCCTTCCTGTTTTTGAGCTAAAAGCATTTCGGGCTTTGTATTTGCAAGATCTTTTCCATGTATTAATATGAAAATAAAATGCTCTTTGAATCCAGCTCATTTGATGTGGATGAAAATGCATTATACAGTTATATATACCCTATTTTGTTCCCTGTATTCTAACAAACTGTTGAGTAAACCATCGAAAACATCCACTATATATGTATGTCAGTATAGAGCTGTTAGCAAACCCAGATTTTAAGGAGACTGGCATCTGAAAACTAATTTTCCCAGCGTGGGGAGGTGGAGGGAATGATATCCTCTCATACCCAGGCTGATTATTATCTGACCAACTGTCTCCTACTGCAGCCTGACTGAGGCCAGCTGACTTTTTGTTTGGGGCAGGGATCTTCCCAAAGCATTTTCGTCAGAAACTTACTGCACAGTACTGAACCAGCAAAGAACTTATTAGTTTGACGAACAATGAATAGTGCCATTGGATCTTCAACATCTACCTGGAACGGTACTTTGGTTTAACATTCTATCAGAAGGACGAAACAACAAGATTATATTTCGATAGCGCCTTTCACCTCCTACAAATACAACGTTCCCCCCAGTGCTGCACTGGAGAATCAGCATAGACTATATTGGTTTCCAATTCCTAACGTGGGGCTTGAACCCACATCCTTCTGATTCAAACACGAGAGTGCTATCAACTGAGCCGGGAGATTCACTGATATGTATGCTATACATTTGTATAGCATACCTATTTGGAGAGCTTCATTCTCGCTATTATTTTATTTCCACTTACCTTCGAATGGCTGCCCTACATAAAAAGTTGATCAAGACCGTAAGTAGCTTCGCGTTGAATTCCTTGACAATACAAGTGTCTCAACCGACAGAGAGAGCGCCCACTCGTTCCCGCGACATGGCATCGAGGCTGAACCTCAAGAGCGCTAAGTGGGTTGGGAAAGCTAAAACGTAACAAATTCCACACAGTGTGTGGTTTTCTCTTGTACTGGTGCGGCCTATGCCTGAGTTGACACGCTGCAGTTTTTTTTTTCAGAAGCTTTGGTTAGATAGAAAACGTTGATAAGCTAGGCTAGCGAGTAACTTGCGTGGGAGCATCACAGTTGAACACAGGCCCAGCCTTGAGGACCCACAACTTGGGCCTGTTCTCGCTGGCACCAGAGCGGGACGCAAGATGTGCTTGACACTCTAAAACCACCTTACAAACCAGGTGGCGTCGTCACATCGATCCCGTTAGGAAAACACTGCAAACGTCACCCCACTCTCCCCCCCACCCCCCCCCAACCATTAAATCAAAAAGCTCAGAAACCAGTGGCCATCAATCCAGAGCCAAGACCTCATGCTTTCGCTACCGAAACGGATACCCTCTGAAAAGTCCTGCCCTTTCGCCCCATCGCACGTGGAATACGCTGGAGGAGGAAATACTTGCTCGATCAGTCCGTTCAAGATACACTGCGCAGCCTAGTAGCACCCAAGCATACAGCCACTGACAAATATATGGTATTAGAATATTAATTATCACGTACTCCAGTAGATGTGCTCAACACATGAGAACAAAGATTAGCAATTCTCCTCCTCTAGCTTCAGGATGTATCCTATCAGAACTCCGTCAAGTCCTTTGAGGTAGTTATTTGCCGGGCTTGTGAGGCGAGGATCCGGTTTTTGTGTGCTACTAAATCTAGAGTAACACCATGGGGACAACCCTTTGACTGACGGCTTCTCCCAGAGCTCAGCTGCCAGTCCTTTGTAGAATTTATAAATAGAACAAATGCATAGTTTTAGAGCACAATAAATAATGTTGACATTTATTACATTTTTAAACAGCATTCATTTATTAATCAGTTTCTCAATTCTGTTAGTGCAATTAAGAGCAGCTTCTTAATATCAAACACTATAAAGACAGAATAAGAGTTGGAGACAAACAGAAAGGGAATATATTAGTGTCACTTATACTGAGCTAAAAAAATACAGCATTGGCTCTGTTTTCATATTTTAGATTTAATCCGTTTCCACTAAGTAAGTGAAAGGTAAGCCATTTTTTTTACTTGTGAAAATTGATTTAGTCATTTGGGGGCAAGGCGGAGGGATTGAGGGAAAGAGTTCCAGAGTTTCGGGGGGTAGTGGTTGAAAGCACAACCGCCGATGGTGGAGCGGAGGGGACGAGGGATGAACAGGAAGCCGGAGCTAGCCGAGCGGAGGCAGCTGGTGGTGAAGGAGGGGGGGGGGGGGTAAGCAAATCGGATAGGTAGGGAGGTTCGATGGCATGAAGGCAGCTGAGTAAGTTGTAAGTTGCTGCAGTGCATTCTGTCGATAGTGCACACTGCAGCCACAGAATTTCAGTGAGAGGCAGTAACCATAACAAGCCTTACAATTGATGTTGCACCTTTCATTGTTCAGAGAACAGCAGAAAGCACCTCGCAGGATTTGCTTTAAAGCGTAGTGACTGTATTCGGAAGGCAAACTTGATAGTGGGATACTTAATAATGGAATCTAATGTGCGGTTTTCATAGATAGCAAATCCCCTGCAGTAGCTGGATGTCTCAGAACAAGCCTTAGGAACTTTAAAAAGGGAATTGAACAAAGATCTGCTCGGCAAAAATATAAAAGCTTATAGGGGAAACACAGGGGAGTGGGATTAAACAGGAAGCTCTTACACAGAGAACTGGCACAGGCCTGAAGAGCCAAATCTCCTTCTTTGTCAGGTCAATTGACTTTACAGCATATTCTGTGAAGCGCTTTGAGACGTCTAGAAGACGTGATAAGGCATTATGAAATGCAAGGATTATTATTGTATGCTGAAATATTCTGTGATCCTGTTCAATACTGTAAAGTGGAGAGGAAGTTTTAAATCTTCTCAGGTACAAAACTGCCACTAGTTGAGGAACTCACTAAATCTACCACAAACACAGTGGAGCAACTGAGACCCGGCATTTGCCAATTGGAAAAAATTCTCCTTCTAAATATCCAAGTCACTAACTCGTGTTGCTAGAGTTAGGTAGTGATCAGGTAACCACATGATGGCAGTATGAGATGCACATCTCTGTCTTTGAAAGCTTTAGGCTGTTAATGCAAGTATAAAATTAAGGCTGATTTCCTCACTCACACTCACACACACACACACACCGACACACATACACACACACACAGCACTTTCCTGAAGCTGGGTAAGGTTTCAGAGTCACTGACAGCTCATTGAACCAAGGCCCAAGGGTCTTATCCTGTGTGAGGCTTAACAGTGAGCCCTGAGAAGCTTGTCACTACGAGGGAAGGGAAGAGTATTAAATCAAGGTGTTCCCCCAAGGTCTCCACGTTTTCACTCTGTAAGTGGTCGATGGACAGTGTGTGGGGGTGAGAACCATGTCCCTAGCTGATCTCTCCCCTCCTTAGCCCAAGGCACTGAGACCATTAACTTAGCTGCTGAGATCAGCTAAATTGGTATATAGATAATAATGATAATCCTTGCATTTGATATAGCGCCTTATCACGTCTTCTAGACGTCTCAAAGTGTTACACAGAATATACTGTAATGTGAATAGACTGTATGTTTCGTGGGCGAAACACGGCAGCTAACTGTCTCACATACAGTCGTGGATTATGTGACCAAATTATTATTTTTTTGAGAGAAGGGATTATTACCCCCGGAAAAGTGATCCGCCAGCGATCGACTAACAATGGGGTTTACCTACTTAGTGCTGGGTAAACAGAGGCGTGTGGAGTAAGAAAATTTGCCCAACGTTTCGCCCTGCCAGGAATCGAACCCAGGTCCTCTCGCTCGCGAGGCGAGTGCTGTAACCACGAAGCTACAGGACTCCTACCCTGGGCATAAGTCAGGGTGGATACTGATCGGAATAGCTCATTAGCAAGTTGTGATACTTTTACCAACCAAGCCGTGTGAGAGTGGAAATCAACCCCTTATTTAGCTTCACACTTCATTTTTCAAAAAGAATGACGAGAATGTCGCTTTTGGTAATGTCTGATTCTCCTTCACAACACGGTGTGGTACTGAGCTCTGCGCTCATGTTGGTGGTGGCTCTCTTGTTTGCCCTCTGGAGTGGTGGAGGAATTTTCAGGAAAGATGCAAAATGCAGAAGCCATTTGCAATGGCCATCAGCTATAATAATAATAATAATAATCCTTACAGTTTTACATTTGATGTAGCGCTGATCAAGTCAACGATGTCAAAAGCACTTCACAGATTTATTCTTTTATAGTGTAGTGACTGTGTATTTTGAAGACGAACGCAGCAGCTAATTTATTCACAGCGAGGACCCACAAACAGCCAGGAAGTGGCTGATCAGTTTTATCTAGAAGATCGATAGCCTGGGCACCAGGAGAATCTCCCACGGTTGGGTTAAAATGGTATTCCATGAACTAACTACCACTAAAATGCCACAATTGTGGCATGGCAGGTTTAACCGTGGCTAAGCCATCTCAGTAGCTCACGTCAACGATTTCAGATGAAACCGTATGACCAAAGTTGATGTGTGTTGACTTGGCTCTTGTCAACCTGCGCCTAATACCTTCTGTAATTAAGCAGGATGCTTCCCCCCAGGGAGGGAGATTGTTGGACTGAAATACAGACTATCGCTGGGATTTCCATGTGCAAGTGGGATGCATGAAATCCTCAGCTTGGTTTGGATACGCTTAAGCACGGTGATGGGTTTCTGCATGTGTCAGACACCCGGCTGATCAGACTAAATAAAATTTGACTGAAGTCATTTATTGTCTTAGTAGTTTGAAGCAATCCTGTTTATGGTGGAGTGTAAAGCTAGTGCTGCAAAAGCTGCAAAGGACATCACGTTGGGGGATGCTCCAAATATCAGCCTCCAGAGGACAAACATTAAACGTCTTCAAGCAGTGCTACTGCCTTCTTGCTCTACTGCACGACACATCTCCATTAGCAATACAACAAACCTCCCAATTCACACCAGGATTGTCTGAACGGAAAGAAAACTAATGTTTAAACTCTCTCTCTCATGACGTGATGGTTGGTATTGGATTGCCAGCAAAGTACATTCCTTGAGCATCGCGAAGCTGTGGTGAGACAGTAGCTGAGAAAGGACTCAGGTAAGAGCGATACCAGGAAATTTGACTTTTTTTTATTACAGGTTACTCTGTACACAAAACTCCTTATAGAAAAGCAGCATTACAGAGCACAGTGATACAAGATTTGCATTACACACCAATTCAAGCCAAACTCTTGTTTGCAGCACATTCAATTGTTTCTGACCCACGACTGGAGTAAATAACAACAACAACAACAAGATTCCATTTATAGAGCGCATTTCACGTCGGGAGGACGTCCCAAGGCGCTGTACAGTTGGGTCAGGACCCGAGAGGGGAAATGGTCAGGGTGAGGGGAGGGAAGGGAGGGAGCGAGGAGGGGGTAGAGAGTCGAGAGGGGAGCTGAAGGCACAGTCAAAGAGAAAGGTCTTGAGACCGGCCTTGAAGGAGGAAAGGGAGGAGGCGGCGAAGGCACTGGGGGATGGAGTTCCAGAGCTTCACCTTTTATACTGGAGATTCTACAGAGAATTAGTTGCAAATCTGCAATAAATAGGAAAGGAATGTATAACTTTAGTATAAATAGGGCTTTAGTCTATGAGTGAAATGTATTGTTTTACCACCGTGCTCCTTAATCCAGCTGCCAGTTTGGATTCAAATCAAGTACAACTCCTTCACATTCATTCACACCCACGCATGAACACACACTCACAGCGCACGCTAAATAATAATAATATTAATAATAATCCTTGCGTTGTATAAAGTGCCTTACCACGTCGTTGAGACGTCTCAGAGGGCTTCACTGTAAAGTGAATTGACTATATTTTGTGGGCAAAACGTGTCAGCCAGTTCCACACAGCAGGGTCCCACAAACAGTTGTGGATTGAGTGACCAATTTTTTTGTTGTTGGAGGGATTGTTACTGCCAGAAAACGATCCACCAATCGACTAACAACCAGGTTCCTGTTAGGTAAACAGAGGCGTGTGGAGTAAGGAAACTTGCCTAATGTTTCGCCCTGCCGGGAATTGAACCCGGTTCTTCTCTTGCGAGGGGAGTGCTCTAATAACAGTGAAAAATAACACTCAGATGGTTTGTAAACAAACAGCAGCCATTATTACTTGGTCTGTAAGGCAGAGGTTACCTCTTCAAAACTCAAAACTCAAATCTGTATAGTTCATCAATCTGAAGAGATTTCAGAAACTATCGGTTAAAGTGACACTAATTTGGGTAATGTAGATTTGGATTTGTTCCTTTACGGAAAACAGAAAAAAAAACATAACTAAAAAAAAGTGGCTTATTTTTCATAATAATCCTAGTATTTGATAGAGCACCTTAACAGGCTAAAATAATTGCATTGGATATAGAGCCTTATCTCATCGTTGAACGTCTCAAAGCTCTTCACAGGATTTATTGTGTATTTTGTAGCCAATTTGCACAAAGCAATATCCCACGAACAAGCATTAAGTAAATGATTACTTTTATTTGGAGGCCAGGACTTTGGGAGAAACTCACTTCTTCTTTTGAACAGTGCTATATGGGATCTTTAATATCCACCTGGATGGGCAAACAGGACTTTGATCTAACATTTTATCCAACGGACAGCACATCTGACAAACCAGCACTCCCCCAGCACTGCAGTGAAGTGTCAGCCTGGACCAGGATAGTCCAAACTTTTGGCTGCCGAGGGCCGGATGCCCTATTTGAGAAACGTCCGTTAACCGCCTGAGCGATATTTTTGTGTTTCCCTTCCAGAAACATAACATAACATCTAAAGGCAGATGAAATGGAGGGGGTGGGGGCTGAAAATATCAGCTCTCGGGCCATCATATTATTATTATTATCAGTTAGACCACCTTGACAAAATAGAGGGATTAGGGGATATGGGGATAGGGCAGGTAATTAGAGTTAGGTCAGAAGATCAGCCATGATCTTATCAAATGGCGGGGCAGGGCTCGAGGGGCCGAATGGCCTACTCCTGCTCCTAATTCTTATGTTCTTATGTTCTTATGTTGACCTGGACCATGAGCTTAAAGTCCTGATGTGGGGCTTTGAGTGATACCAACTGAGCCAGGCCAACAATATGCTGGAGTTTCTATGAAGGAATAGTTGCTTTGCCTACAAATGCACAGTTACTACATTTAAGCTCTTAGCAATTTGGGCGCGATAAGGCTCCATTTCTCAGAATTATTATTAAATCTACAATAAGTAGGAAAAACTTTATCAGCTTTTTATTAGAAAATATCAGCTATTAGAAGCAGGGACACCTTCTAAGGTATGTGTATGTGTGTGTGTGTTTGCTCATGTCTCTGCATGTCAGCCTATCTGTTTGTATGTATGAGTGTGCACGTGTGTTTGTGTTTTCAAGTGTTTGTAAATGAACATTAGTCATATTTTACCTTATTTTTTTACTTGCAAACCTGTCTCTGCAGGGAAACTGCCTGTCTGATAGATTTAAAGGAAATGCCCACTTAACACACAGACTCGGAGTTTCAAGGACCCCAAGTTCAGTGTATTTGCTCAGTCTAAATCCAGTTAATAGCCTATTAGTCCAGAACACAAGTTATCCAATAATTAGGGAAACATCTTCAGTGAAGTGCACTCAGAGGTCATAAGAGTAGCTGGTGTAGAAAATGCATTGGTGAGCGTCACGGCACTTTGTTCCCTTTTCGTTTGATATGGACCCTTATCACATCATGAAAACATCTCAAAGCACTTCACAACCTTTTGCTGGGACGTATTGTGACTGTATAATTGTAGGCAAACGCAACAGTTAATTTGCACACAGCAATTTCCTTCAAATAGCCATGAGCTGAATGTCACATTTGTATCTGGGGGATTGTTGACCAGAACACAAGGAGAAACTCCCTACTTGTCCAGCAAGAACTATTGAGAACCTACCCATTAGGACTTTGACTTGAGGACACATGTATATCTCCAATTCACACTGATGAGCCAGATAGGTTGGTCACACATCAACAGTGCCTTGGATTACTGCAGATCTGTCAGATTTTGTTAGAGGCATTTCAGTGAATAGCGTTTTAGACACGGTAGCTCACTTTATTGGCCTTAAAGAGTGAAGAACCCTTACCTTATACTCCCTGCTGAAATCCTCAGTCACCAATGCTCTTCTCGCTGACCTCCGTAACTCCATAGTTGGTCATTGGGAGCAGGGATTTTTCCCACTTGGCTCCTGTTAATCCTGCAAGCTAAAGCCCGAATGAGTGGGTGGTGTTGTTTTAGCTTGACAAGCAGTGGGCAAGTTTGTCATTTGGTGCTCACAATGGAGCCATCTTGGCCGTTCCATAATTAGGTGAGCAGGATGAGTTCATCCAAGAAGAGAGTGTGTTCCCAAATTTCATTCCCAAATTTCCATGTGCAGGTGCATCCTGTGCAAGTTCTGCACTTCGGACAAGACATTAAACCATATGCCCATTCAAGTGGACGCTAAGGATCCCATACAAAATACGAAACAAAATTACATTTGCAAAACGCCTTTCACGTCAGGAGGATGTCCCAAGGCGCATGGCACTATTCAAAAAAGAGAAGCGAGTTTCTCCCGGTGTCCTGGTCAACAAATCCCAAATAAAATTGGTATTCACTTCATAGTTGTTTGTGGGACATTGCTGTGCCCAAATTATCTGCCATGTTCACCTACAAAAACGACACAGCACAGTCACTGCATTTTAGCGTAAATTCCTGTGAAGCGCTTTGGGATGTCCTCCCGATGCGAAAGTTGCTCTACCAAATATAAAGATTTTTATGAGAAATATGTGGAACTCTCATTCTGGTTTGGATATACTGTTAAGGATGGTGATGAGTTTCTGTATCTGTCAGACATCTGGCAGACAAAAATAAAAATTATAATTTTAAGTGCTTTGAGGTATTCCTTCTACTTCAAAGGCCCTATGTAAGTGAAAGTGATTGTTGTAATAATAATAATAATAATCCTTGCATTTGATATAGTGTTTTTCATGGCTTCTCGACATCTCAAAGCGCTTCACAATATACTGTAAAGTGAATTGACTGTATATTTGTGGGTGAAACGCGGCAGCCAAGTACGCACAGCAGTGTCCCACAAACAGTTGTGGATTGAAGTGATCAATTTATTATTGGTTTTTTTTTCTTGAGGTAGTTGAAGGGCTGAATGAAAGCCAAATATTCCATCTGGTCTCAGTCTGTAAGACCATTTTGTCTTAAAATTTAAAATTCTTATTTCCAAAAAAANGCAGCTTCCAACTTAAGACCGATTGTAAGAATTTTTCCATAAATCTGGTGTGAAATTTTGAGAAAATCATTTTGCAGGCTAAGATGAGGTGGAATTTTGGGGTCATGCCATTGAAAACCTAAATCTTCTTGACCCAAGTCTCGTGGTCAACCCACTGAGCTACCCAGAATACAAAGCTGGTCGTTCTCTTGTGAGGCGGTGGTTAAGACATGTTATTACAGTAGTATGAGGGCGTTTTCCATTAGCTGTAACCCTGAAATTATCCCTGACCTGGGAGTGTTTGGTGTTCACAATGGACAGTAAAGGTTGCAAAAGCATTGCATTCTTTCGGCTACCGATGCCCTTTGATGAGCTCACAATTCACGTGTAAAAAACAGAACGCAAAGCAATAAACAATGCCTGTGAGCTAATGACAGATTGAGAAACGGGGATCAAGGCTAATTTTTTAAACAAGTTATTTATCTATTTCAACCCAAGTGGTTATCAGTCATCGACAATGCACAGGGCAGTGGCTGAAACCACTTCCCAGCTCAAACAAATTACTTTACATTTCCCTCCACTACCCTGTGCTCTCGATCAGTGTTTTCTGTGTAATCTACTGTGTGGGGTCCTGTAGCTAAGAGGTTAGAGCACTCGCCTCACAAGCAAGAGGACCTGGGTTCGATTCCCGGGCAAGGCAAAACATTGGGCAAGTTTCCTTACTCCACACCCCTCTGTTTACCTAGCAATCAATAGGAACACAGTTGTTAGTTGATTGTTGGATCGCTTTTCCGGGGGTAATAATTCTCTTTAATTATTAATAATAATAATTTGGTTGGTCACTCAATCCACGACTGTTTGCGGGGACATTGCCGTGCGCAATTGGCTGCCGCGTTTCGCCCACAAAATATGCAGTCAATTCACCTTACAGTCTACTCTGTGAAGCGCTTGGAGGACTCTCAAAAACGCGATGAGGCGGTGTATCAAATGCAAGGATTATTATCGTTATTATCTTTGTGAAGGAGATTCCTGACTTTTGGGGCATCCTGTGCATGTCAGGAAAGCTGCTAGTGCGAGCTAAAAATGTACCAGTTATTCCTGCTACACGGCCACAATGGTGCATCTTTCAGCATTGTTTGGTCTCAGGCCAAGAGGCCAGTCAATTTAAAGCTCTGGCGTGCGGGTAACCCTGGGCTGAACCTGTAAATAATCACTCGGAATGGTAGTAATCACAGTCCGTAACCAAGTGATTATACATGGCTGTTACTGTTGGAATTCTGGCAGCCGAATGTGAGGTGAAAGAGAGGATGACGATCAAAAGAAAGCTATTCCAGAGCAATGCTCAGGAAAATACAAGTGTTCTATTCAAAGGACTAAGACGCAAGACTGAAACGTAGGAGAGGAGAGCGCTGCAAAGGTCTAATTCTACGTTGGGATCGACAGAATGCGGAGTGGAATGACAATGCAACATCGACACTCATTTCCTCCTCGTGCCTTCGGGTCTAACACAGCCAGACTGAGATGGAAGACAGCTTAGCATTTGCAAATCCCTTCTTCTTCCCCCCTCCCATTTTCTCTTTCTCTCTTTCCCTTTCTCTCTCTCCTCTCTCTCTCTCTACTCTCTTTCTACTCTCTCTCTCTCTCTCTCTGCCCTCCAGTTCACTGTATAAACATCCCGCTGATGGGGAGCTACGGTGAATGCAGATTCGTGGTGGGTTTGTACACTTCATTTAAAGCAGGGATCTGGGTTGCACTTCAATCATTTAAACTTTCTGATCATCTACGTGTTAAGGAAGCAGACTGCTGTTCACCATTCAACCCAGACGAGTAACATGAGCAGACAGAGTGTTAAGACATAAGATGGATATTCAGGGTGAATCATCAAGGTGTATGCTATCCCGAGGGGATATCGGACTAGTTTGTGCTTGTGTTGGTGTAGCCTTGTGCATACATAAGAGTCCGAAATTGACAAGGGAATCATCAAGTACACTTTAATATATAAAGAAAAATCCTTGCATTTGATATAGCGATTTTCACATCTTCCAGACGTCTCAAAGCGCTTCACAGAATATACTGTGAATTATTTTTTTCTTGAAGGATTATTATCAGGCGTGTGGAGTAAGGAAACTTGCCCAAGGTTTCGCCCTTCTGGGAAACAAACTCAGGTCTCTCGCTTGTGAGGCGAGCGCTCTAACCACTGAGCTACGGGACTTCAAATAATCTATTCTGGACCATCTGTTATTTTACGTAATAGACATGGTTTTTACTTTTTACTTTTTTGTGCGCAGAATTTCGTGAAGTTAGCCCTGGAGGATTAAATCTGTTTGTTTTCTGAGCCCTGCGATCACTTCAAGTAGCCCTCAATCAGACGTATAATTAAGTGCATGCTCAAAGCTCCATTAACTCATACCAAACCTCTTTAAATAAAGAGACAGCTGACTTTTAAACGTGTTAGATTCCCTCTATTCCCCTGTTTTGTTGCAATCCCCCACCCTTTATTTTGCATCATTATCACGTCTTTAACTCTCATCGCCTGTCCTCTACCCCATTTTCTCCTTCTTCTTCTTTGCCCTGCCTCCCACCTCTCTCTGTTAGTCCTTAAAAGCCTCTCCCTCTCAACGTGCCCGAGTTCTGACAAAGGGTCGTGGACCCGAAACGTTGACTCACTTTCCTTTCTCCATAGATGCTGCCTGACCTGCTGAGCGTTCCCAGCGACTTCTGTTAAAATAATTTGATACGGCGCTTTATCACATCTTCGAGACGTTGCAAAGCACTTCACAGGATGTACTGTAAAGTGAATTGACTGCATATTTTGGTGGAAGAAACGTGGCAACCAATTGCACACAGCAGCGTCCCACAAAACACTCGTGGATTGAACTGACCAAATTTTTTAAAAGAATTGTTATGCGTTAGAATACATTAGAATATACAGCACAGAAACAGACCATTTGGCCCAACTGGTCTATGCCGGTGTTTATGCTTCACATGAGCCTCCTCCTGCTCTTCCTCAACTAAGCTTTCAAGCATAACCTTCTATTCCTTTCTCCCTCATGTACCTCTCTAGCTTTCCCTTAAATACATCTATGCTATTTGCCTCAACAACTCCTTGTGGTAGCATGTTCCACATTCCCACTACTCTCCGTGTGAGGAAAGTTCTTCTAACTTCCCTATTTGATCTATTTGTGACTATTATAATGATGGCCCCTGGTTTTAGTCTTCCCCACAAGTGGAAACATCTTCCCTAACAAAACCTTTCATCATTTTACAGACTTCTATCAGGTCACCCTTATCCTCCTCTTTTCAAGAGAAAAAGAGTCCAAGTATGTTCAGCCTTTCCTGATAGGTCTAACTTCTCAGTCCTGGGATCATCCTTGTGAATCTCCTTTGCCACGGAAAAGCGATCCACCAATTGACTAACAACCGGTTCCTATTTCCATGAGCGAGGACTGGGGCTGTATTCCGTCGATCAGCAGCCTGGGTGTGATGCCTTCTCTTTTCGCTCTCTGCCTTCATGCGGACACTTCATCTCCACCGATTGTTAATCATCACTTCAGCAATAGCTTCAGTAAGCAATGTTCCTTCTGGTTTATTTCTGACTGTGCCAGACCTGGCCTGGTAGAGCAGCAAACCCCACTTATAACCGTTGACCCTGCTTTGTAGCTCTTTGCTGCCGTAACTTTGTGACTGGCGAAGGCTACTAGAGTCTCTCAATAAGGCAGATATCATGGCATAGGCCGGCAGCTTTCAAATTGGATACGGTATTAGTTTAACCACAGTGAACTACCACCAGAATACCACAGAGCACCATGGAGTATCTAGACTTGAGTAGAAAATAGTGAGCGGTTTGTTGGGAGAGGAAGAGTCAATTTACTCTTCAGTGAACCTGATACTTTCTTTTATGTCCTGATGTCTTCTCATTGCAGGTTTAGCTTATGGCTTTCTCTGGGTCTTTGTTCGGATGGGATATCAAACCTGTCTGCCTGTTCAGGCGGATGTTAAAGATCCTATGGCACTATTCGAGAAGAGTTGGGAGTTTGTCCCAGTGTCCTGGCCGACATTCCCCCCAAAGAAAATTGGTCTCTCGCTCCATGGCTGTTTGTGGGATGTTGCTGTACGCAAATTAAATGTTGCGTTCGCCTATCAATACACAAAATGCGAAGTACTGCAGCTGCTGGAAATCTGGTATACAGACAGAAGTGGCTGGGAGTACGCAGCAGGTCGGGCAGCATCTATTGAGAGAGGAAAATGAATTCCCGTTTCAGGTCAATGAGGTCAACTGTCCACTACACTTCACAGTAATTATCCGCAAAGCGTTTTGGGAAGTTTCAATGTTAATAGGGGCTGTAACAAATGCAAGGCTTTTTATTAATGTTCACTTACAGAGCATCACAAAGTCAGAACTCTTGCTTTACGTTGTAAACAAAACCCAGGCTTGAAATGGTGTTATGTATCACCTGTAACCTGTCTTCTCAGTGGTGAAACACTGCCCTGACTTCATTGAGAAGCCAAATCACTGCTAACCATGACCCTGCTTGTAGTACTTGGTGGCTGTAACTGAGTCCTCTTGCAGATGCAAATCGTCTTGGATTGTGTTCAATAAGGCTCTATAAGTTAAGTTGTTTAACTCTCCCCTCCTGGTACAGTTTTCTGCTCTGTGTTTCTGAGGGACAGGAATGGTCATTGACACATTCTGTCAGCATGCTTCTCCCATTTGCTCATATCGGCATTTTTGCTGGGATTAGTGAGCGGAGGAATGTTTCACCCTCCCTTCAGCAAGCAACCCAAATGCAAAACAGAACTTAATGCCGGAAAGAGCAATGAAAATAAAAGTACTACAAACTGGGAACAGCGACCGCAAAACTAAGTGGATGTTGTTAAAGGGAAGTGAGGCAGGAAAGTGATGTGGATGTATGTAAGGAGGTCTCTAAATGACAGAAGTCACAAAAAAGTTTGCAACGAGAGAGTTCCAGGTGGGACCATGGCTGATCTTTTAGAGAACTTCACAGAAGTCAGAATGTCACTCATCAACAACACAGTGTCCTTTACGCAGGATAGCGTCTCAGAAGGGCTTAACAGTGGCGTAGTTTGACGCCGAGCCGGGGAAGAAAGAGAAGGTGACCATAGGCTGGTCAAAGAGGAAAGTCTCCAGGTGCAATGTGAAGATAGGCAAAGAGTGGCCCAAGGCAGAGGGAGTTCCAAAGGGTCAGTGGGCGACAGATTGGGACTTGCTACTTCCAACTCCTTTTCCAACTCTCGCAGTTTAGATTCCACAATCTATTACCAAACATTTGAAGTGCTGCAAACGTCAATGAAATGCTGGGTCATATAAATAAAACTGCAGAGGCTGCATTGACATACTTTCCAGCCAAAGGTTATGTTTCTATTTTATCAGTTAAAAAGAGATAAGCACGTTAAGGTGTGAGTTTTACCGTGTCAGAAGGTCTTGAGGTGAAAAGTTCAGTGGAAAGGAAAATATGCAGACACTAATGTGCCAGTTAATGCAGCCACTAAGTGCAAGAAAGTCACGCTTTACACTGTGAAGTATCAGCGCGTTCAAACACAGAGCAGTGCAACCTGTAAAGGAGAGTATTGCTTACCAGCAGAAAGGATTCTAAAATAAGGCGATTATTAATAATAATAATAATAATCCTTTCATTTGATATAGCGCCTTATCACATCTTCGAATCGTCTCAAGCGCTTCACAGAAGATACTGTAAAGTGAACTGGCTGTATATTTTGTGGGCGCAATTGAAATAATAACCGTTTTCTACAATAACATCAATAAAGGTCCTTGCATTTGTTCTGATTCTATGTTTCACATATATGCCACCTGTACAGGGACATTTGTCTGAAATAGAATTCACACTCGCTTTTCAGAGAGCGACAGGTTGGCAAGAGCCAAGGTTTGGAGATCCTCGAGTGCTTGTGTTGGGGTAACCGCTGGAGTCTAACCAGCTAAAACCGCATAGCTTGCCATTGATATTGTTGTCTGGCAAGCTTTTCCGCTGATTGTCCAGCTGGGACCATCCAATCCTTTTGGGCTTTGGCTTGCAGGGTTAACAGGAGCTGTGTAGGTGGATTCCTTGCTCCCAGTGACTGGATCTGTCCTTCCAGGTCCTGCTGATGACCCAGGTTGGCTGTAGTCATCCGGGGTACCCTGGAATACTGCAGACCCACCTGGCTCAGGAACTGGACTACCGAGACCACCAGCAGAGGACTGACTCAGTTCTGACATTCTGTTGCTAAGCGCATCCCCTTGGAGCCTGCCCAGCTCCAAAGAGACCCCACTTACCTCTTCCCTGCAAGGAAAAGTAGTTCAAATAGGTTAATGCCCGCACAGAGGTGTCAGTTGTGAGATTCACTGAGGGATTTGTTGGAGCAAATTCTCACAGGTACCTGAACCTGTGTCTCACCTTTGGATTGCTACCTTGAATCTAAACCATTGAGATTTGCCACACACCCGACCGCGACAAGGTTCTCAATGGTGATTTCCTGAGCCTCTGATACACGTTGGTCTTTTGGCTGATTTGTGTAGAGTTAGGTTAAAGTTGTGTTCGCTTTACGCGAACCAGAAGGCAAATCTACATCGTGGCTTCAGGACATCGGCATTAAGAACAATGTGAATGAGACGAGAGGGGTGTTGTCTGCCTCCAGTACATTCCTATTCAATACTTACGGAAAATCGTTGTTTGGACTGCAAGTCAAACTCCTGTACTGGCTCTAGAGCAGCTTTGCCTTCAGGGGGCAGTGCTGTAACATAATATATAATAATCCTTTCATTTGATGTAGCGCCTTATCAGGTCTTCGAGACGTCTCAAAGCACTTCGCAGAATATACTGTAAAGTGAATTGACTGCATGTTCTGTGGGCGAAACGCGGCAGCCAATTGCGCACGGCAGCGACCGGAAACAGTGTGGAATAAGTGACCAATTTTTTTTGAAGGGATTATTACGCACGGAAAAGCGATCTGCCAATCAACTAACCACTGGGTTCCTACTTACTGCCAGGTAAACAGAGGCGTGTGGAGTAAGGAAACTTGCCCAAGGTTTCGTCCTGCCTGGGAATCCAACCCAGGTCCTCTCGCTTGCGAGACGAGTGCTCTAACCACTGAGCTGCAGGACACTTGATGCTGTTGTTCCCTCTTTATGTGGATATCACCTGAGATGCCAAGGAAGTGCACTTCTGTATGTGGCACATCACGGGAAGTTCAATGGCCTCTGCTTGGTGCTTTTTGGCTGAGAGCAAGGCTGAGATATCTGTCAGCCCTTCCGGACAGGCCAGAAATGCAGTGCAGTCAAACACTCTCCATCACTATATAAGCTTTAATAGCCATAATATACAATAACAATCGTTGCATTTGATATAGCGCCTTATCACATCATAGAAATGTCTCAAGGTGCTTCACAGAATATGCAAAAACATGGCAGCCAATTGCACCCAGCAGCGTCCCACAAACAGTCATGGATTGAGTGACCAAATAATTTTTAGAGGTGCCAATACTTTGGTGCGGTTTTGGCACCTCTATGTTCCATCAATTTAGTTAGTATTTGTATATTATACTGGAACACAAAGGACGTACACATTAGGCAGTAAGCACTGGCTTTCCATTTGATCGTTCTCTAATCTGACTTCACGAAGACCACAGTACTGCCTGGTGAATCAAATACCGGTGAGAATTATTTGTATTTTTACCCATGAAAATCATTAGGCTGAATCTTTAAAATTCTTGTCCATTGCTATGCCTGATACAAGTTTATTACGCACTGATCATTCACACCACTGGTATTTTCACTTCTGTGTTTTAGTGGGAATCCCTATCATAAAGATGGAACAAATGGATTGTCAGTTTTAGCGATTGCCAGTCTATGTTCTGTTTATTGCAAAAAAAACTCCCCCCCCACCCCACCCCTAACACCCACAACTTTTGCTAACACGTATTTTGTCAATGTCAAGTTGCATTTTGCTTTAAGAGTCAACCTGTGACTCTGAACATGCCCTTTAAAATTATCACTGTTAATATCTCACTTGAAAGTACAAGTGTCAGCTAGCTCAGCTGTTAGCACTCTCACCTCTGAGTCAGAAGGATATAGGTTTAGGCCTCGGATCAGCGTGAATTCACACAGTCTGAACAAATACTCCAAAACTCCATCTCCGTCTGCCTCTTCAGGTGGACATTTTCAAAATGGAAGGGAATTTCTCCCAATGTCCTGACCAACAATCCCTGAAATAAAACTCAAAGTACTGCAGCTGCTGAAAATCTGAAGCAAAAACAGAAGTCGCTGGGAACACTCAGCAAGTCAGGCAGCATCTACGGAGAGAGGAAAGCAAGTTAACATTTCGGGTCCACGACCCTTCGTCAGAACAAATGAAGGGTCGCGGACCCGAAACCTTGACTCAATTTCCTGGTCACCACAAAATGAGGGGGCTGACAGAGCCCTTTAGTTGTACACAGGAGAAGAATGAGGATGAATTCTAGTTTTCGAGGAGTGAGCTGTGAGCAAAGAGTGGAATAAGTTGAGCTCTTCAGTCTTGAGAGAAGGCAACTCAGAGGGCACCTCCTGGGGGTGTACAAAATATTAAATGTGATTGAAAATGTAAACATTAGGACACACAAGGCCAGTAGAATAACGATGATGATAATAATAATAGAATAAGAATAAAATTTAAATAAAACAGAATAAGAGGACATAGGTTCAGAGTTGTAAAGGGCAATTTGAGAACAGATACTAGGAAGTTTTTCTTTACCCAAAGGGTAATTAATGACTGGAACAGGTTGCCAGGAAAGGTGGTAGAGGTCAGGACACTAGACTCATGTAGAAAAACAACTTGATGCTGTGATGGGAGGTTTGCAGGGTGGTTGTTCTGGAGGGATGAAATCAAATGAGCTGAATCTTGTGAACATTGTGACGAACGTATTGAGTCAACCTGGAGACAAACAAGTGGAGGAACATTGTTAAACATTCATCAGCGAAACAGTTCACCAAAAAGAGAACAAGCAAGTGAGGCATTAAAAACAGAAGATAGAATAGGTTTAAGTAAGAGATCAGTTACTTGACAGAATTTTCAAAACATTCGTCATAAATAATTTAGATGAAGGATTTACTTTTTAAAATATTCATCCCATACACAAATATGCCTTTCATCTCAAAAGCAAACACTCCACAATATCTATTTTAAAAAAAAATCAATTTATGCAGACTGACATTTAAAGCATCTGCAGATATAGATCTGCTTACACACTGAAGCTTAGTCAGTGCAAAGCTGTTATCAACAAAGTCAATCAAATGTTAAGATGCACCTTCAGGCAGTTGACTATAAGTTGAAACAGGTAATTCTAGTCTTAGGCGGACCACTGGCCAGGCAACATTTGAAGAAATGCGTACAGTTTGGGCCATTTTATCTTTAAAACTGATAAAGTTGGTCATTCACTTCATGATTATTTCTAGGACATTGCTGTGTGACCACTGCATTTGCCTACAAATGCACAGTCTCTACACTTCACAGTAAATCCTCTGAAACGCTTTGAGACACCTTGACGCTGTTGCATTCGCCCACAAAATGTTCTGTCATTACATTTTACAGAAAATCCTTTTGAGCGCTTTAAAGATGTTCTCCTAACGTGAAAGCCGTTGCATCAAATGCGCTGATCGTTACGGTTATTATTAAATGGGTTCAAAGAAAGAACGCAGGGATGATTCCTGGATTCGGGACAGGGAAGAAAACACACAGAACCAAATTTATTTTAATTGGGGAAAGGATCAAGAAGAGACCTGATCCAGATATTTAAAGCAGTGAGTATCACAGCGGCTGAAATACTGGCTGTTTTGGGCAGAGAATATAACAGTGCCATTAGATGAAGTAGCTAATGGTAGAGAAAAACATCAGTGTAGATGAACTGAATGACCTGTCTGTATCTTTCTATTAATTTATATGTTTTCTACTGTGAGCGCAGAACTCAAGGATACAAGTCTCAAAATAAAAATCATCAACTGAGAGATGGGATTGGAATTTTTTCCACAGCAGGTACTTATGGAACAGACTCCCGACAACAACAACAACAACAACAACTTGCATTTATATAGCACCCTTCATGCAGGGTAGCAACCCAGAGCGCTTGACAACAAAACCAAGTGAGTCAATTAACTCCTACGAAAGGAGCTGAACAAATATTTGGTTTGGATTGGGATTGGAGGTTACACAATGGTTATAGACTGAGATGATTTGAGTATTCCATGGAATAGTTTTGATGATTCTGGGCTGCGGAAATGACGCAGAAAAAGAGATGTAGGGATGGATTAACAACATTGGTCTACTTTATTAACTTTGGAAAACAGGGATATTTCCTAATATTCAATAGTGGTGAAATGGGAAGATCAAACACAGTCTGTGCAAGGAGCAGACTTGATGGATCAAATGACATGTTGCTCTTCCTTGCTTTCTTATGTTCTAGCAGACAACGTAATCTCATACTTAAAGTGAGTTCACCCTGTTCGAGTACACAAACGGCATCAAGCATTACTGCAAGAAATGATCTGTCTGGATCAGTTGTTAGCACTCTCGTCTCTGAGACAGAAGGCTGCGGGTTCAAGTCCCACATTAGGAGATGGAGCTTACAGTCTCGGCTGACACTCCAATGCAGTGTTAGGCGCGGGCTGCATAACAGAGGTGGCGTCCTTTGGATGTTAAAAAATGTGTTCAGGTTAAAAATCCCAGTGTCCAACAATCCCCAAATAAATTTAGTGATTCATTGCATGGCTATTTGTGGGTCATTTCTGTGTGAAAATTGGCTGCTGTGTATGCTTGCAAAATATACATTTACTCCTTTTTACAAGAGAATCACGTGAAGCTCTTTTGGTAATGTAATAAGGCATAATATCATATGTAAAGTTTATTATTCAGTTACTCATTACCTCAGTAAACAGGAGCTCGTGGCCCAGCGTAACACCGTTGAGGTGTTAAAATGTGGACATCTCCCACATTTCAGTTAAAAACCTTTGCGACTTCAGTTTGGCTGTACAGTTATGTTTATTTGTATAAACACTCATTTGGTCTGATCTCTCCCTTACGTTAAGAGTTGCCACTTTGTAATCAGGGCTCCAAGTGGCTCGGTTGTGTCACAAAACCATCCTTATCCTTACAAAATATTCTCGATATAAAGGGGCGAAAATCGTGGCTCGCAATGTGTTAATTAACACTGGTGTTAATTAATACAATACGTCACTCTGGGCTAGATACAGACCCAGGTGCAAAGTCAGCAATTTCTTTCCCCGTGTGAGAAAGAAACCACGGTTTCTATGCTCAGCGGATTCCAAAGAGACAGGATATTTAATGTTCCAGAACACAATGAAACAAGCAAACAAGAAAACACAGGCCTGTGTTATACAATTGTGTTCCGCCCAGAAAAAAAATCCTTTCCCACCTGAGCACCTGTGGAACCTCTGCTATTTTTAAAACAGAAAACATCAAGTTTTGTTTACCCTGGATAGGGACTGGGGCAAATGTGAAAGCCAATGGTCTTGTGTTACTTCTTGGATAAATCGCATAAATACTGTGACGCACTGTAAGGGAGGGGGTGAAGAAAAAGTTGGAAGAAAATCAAATACTGTAAGTCTGCCGGACTGTGTTATTTCAAAAATTACTCCTCGGGTGAGAAACACAGATTTTAACCTTCAGCTTTCAGTGGATCAAGGAAGCTCCGAGAAACCTACATTAAATGGAAAACCCCCGAGACGTGTGTTTTGTTTCTTGGGAAGTAAAAAAAATACATTTAAAAAATATCATAGGGTAGTATAAACACATTGCTTGTGGCGAGCCCGCAGATTAAGGATCCCACAAACTCAAGAGATGGATGCTCCACTTAGTGATAGGTGACCAACGTTCCTTGAATAAGACAAGGAATGCATACTGCAAAGTTTACCCTTTCATTTCTAATGCAACATTCGTAAACGTAAGTCAGGATTTATACCAAAATGTCCACATACCGTTACATAGGTTTGAATAAATTACGCAGCCCGGGAAAAGGCCAAACTTGTCCGTGCCTATGTTTATATTCTACGTGTCTCCTATACCCTTCTTATTCTTTACTCCCGAAGGTGTTCCAAGATCCTCATCTTCAAGGCCCTCCACGCCTTGCTCCTTCCTACCCTGCTCAGGTCCAAATTCCTGACTGTCCAACGCCTTGGGACGTCCTCCTGACGTGAAAGGCACCGTGTAAATGTGATTTGCTGTGGCTGTATATCTAACCAAGCAAAGTGAGCCATTCCAATATCAAATCGAGTGTCACATTTTCAATAGCAGTACACGTACGACTTTATGTTGTTTCTTTCCCTGTTTAGCATCAAGTGATTAAGAGTACACGGTCGAAATAATTTAGTTACAGTTCGTATTCAAAAGATATTTAGCTTCCTACCCAAATCTGACATTACACAAAATGGCAATTTTTACTGCACAGTCTTTTAATTTTCTTTTTTTCTTAAAAAACAGTGATGTATTTGAATTCGACAAAGTTTGTACACATGATTCGAACCGCTTTGACATTTTTTTTGAGAATATTTGTTAAAAAATGGTACTGGTTTGAACCCGTTAATACCGTCGTCAATCAAATGGCATTGTACATGCTCTTTGACAAGAAACATTAACACAAAATCCAATCGGAAGATAATCGCAAACATAAAGAGACAAATACACATCCAAATAAAAACAACATTAAAAAAAAAGCAACAATATGCAAGTGCTGTTTTCTGTAAGAAAGGAGACTGCATCAGTGTGCACCTGGGTGTGCCTCTAACAAGTTAATGCATTACTTGGATAGCTCTCAGGACTTTGTTATACGTACGTGTGCTGTGACTATCTCCAAGGTTATTATACCCATGTGGACTGTGAATATCTCTAAGAAGGTTGTTGTATCAGCATGTAGTTTAGGGCGTATCTAGAATTTTTATATGTGAGCTTCGAATTAGCAATAATGTTGTTTCCTCCGTGTGATGATTTTTGCGTTACATGTATTCTCCTCTGCAGCACACCTTACAGAAAGCATGAGGTCACTATTTGTTACAAATAGTGTACATCCAGACCCATCTCTTCTGCAAGCTCTTCTCTGGCGGAAAAGAGACTTCCCAATAAGCTTTCCTGACCCTAGAGTTTCTTTGCGAGAGAGAGAGAGAGAGAGCGAGGGGGGGGGGAAAAAAAGCTAACACTGAAAATACACACACCGGAGAATTCCAAAACCAAAAGAAAATCGAACGATAGAATGAATGCAAGGAACTGATTCAAAACAATTATTTTGCATTTTCACAACCCAAATAGATCCAAGATCGTTTGAAACAGGAGTCGCTGGGAACACTCAGCGGGTCGCTGGGAACACTAAAAACTCCCCTCTCTCCCCCTTCTGTTAGCCCTTAAAAGCCTTCTCCCTCCCAATAGGCCCCAGTTCTGACGAAGGGTCACGGACCCAAAACATTGACTCACTTTCCTCTCTCCATAGATGCTGCCTGACCTGCTGAGTGTTCCCAGCGACTTCTGTTTTTGTTCCAGATTTCCGGCATCTGCAGTATTTTGCGATTTGTCCAAGAGTGTTTTGCCTGTTCTGCAGTGCCTGCAATTTGAATTTGAATAGTTTGAAACCTACTGTGGAGTAGACGGTTTGTACAGGAGGAGACACAGCGATGCAAACTGCAAGAGAATGAGAGCTGTGGATGGGTGGGAATGGTTGGAGAGCAACTGAATGGGTTGTATTGTGTGTGTATGTTTGCTGGGTCTATGTGTGTGTGTTTGTGTGTGTATGTGGGAGGGGTGGGGGGGTTGCGTGGGGTGGAAAGTATGCTACACAACAGCACTGCTCAACAAAGGGCCTGCAAAGGAAATGACTGTAGTAGCTCAGTGTCTACACATCTGTTCGGATCTGTAGGAGGGCCCAAAGTCATGTCAAATACTTGTTCTAATGGGGGGGGGGGGGGAACAAGCACAGTAGACGACTGAGGTCAGGAAGTCAGCAGGATTCCATCTCGAGGAGCTGGGCGGGTGTTGTTGCTTTTGCCTTGCAAGTCGGGAATGTGTTTCGTTTTCCTAAAAAACACGACAGAACAAAAAAATCACACAACAGGTCATTGTAAGTACAGCGACGCAGACGATAGTAAGAGACACCCACCTGCCTATTGTGAAGCAGCAGCTCAACAGTTAAAAAGAGGCAAATTATTTCCGTACTGTAGGAAGCCAATCTTTAGATGAGATTCACAAATAGACTTGTTTGTGGTGCGATAGATTTCAAGATGACAGTGTTACAAAGGGGCAAGAACCTTCGCACAACAGTATCTCGAATGTTTAGAACACAGGATAAAGCCATTTGGTTTCTGCAAATTACACTGCACTTTCTTTGCCGCCAGTAATGATGCATTCGCAAAGCTGTACATAAGGCTTAATAAGTAAATAATGCTTGGATTTGATACATCGCCGAGATGTCTCAAAGCACTTCACAGGATTTCCTGTAAGGTATAGTAATTGCATATTTGAAGACAAACAAAACAGCCAATTTGGGCACAGCAATGTCCTACAAACAGCCATGAAATGAGCAGTTGTGTTTGGGGATCTGTTACCCAGGACATCAAAACTCCCTTCACTTCTTTTTTTGAATAGCGTCATAGTGAATCGTGTTTTTTTGGATTGGATCTTTTAACATCCACCTAAACAGACTGACAGAACATTAGTTTTAACGTCTCAACAGAAGGATAACACCTCCAACAATACAGTGTTCCCCGAGCACTACACAGAAATGCCAGCCAACGCATCTCAACCCACAACCTTCTACCTCAGAGCTGGAAAATGCTACCAATTGAGCCAAACTAACATCTATAAGCTCTACGTATCGTGTTTAGCAGAACAAATAAAGTTACATGGCCCACACCATTCGTAACTACCAACACATCTAGAAGTTATTAAATCTGCTTCACCTATGTACGATCACAAGAGCCAGATGCTTTCGTGATTTAATATTGAGTTGAGATTCTTGTTCCTGGCTATTCCCTGCCACTTCTCTCCTCTCCCCCAATCTCTCAGAAGGAGTTTCACTAATTTCTCCGCTAATGGTGCCTCAAGTCTCCAGTCCTCATGCCAAAGTGGATGTCTTCATCGTGTTCGACCACAAGGATCATCGGATCCAAGTCAAATCCTGTCCTCACGTCCACACAAAGTAGGAGCCACTGTATAGTGATCTGGAATGGGAATTCATTTACCCTCTTTAATCCAGGGGCACACAGGCAAATTGAATCACCCTCACTGCTGCCTCGTCTGAGATCAGATAACTCAATAGGGACTCGGGTTGGATCCAGCAACTGAAGTCGCATACATGGGGAAAGTCTGAGGTTTGATTTCTGGATTGAGCTGAGTTAAGATGATCTCGCACAGGGCAAGTAATAGCGTGATGTGATTGTCTCCTGGGTTAGAGGAGTAAAAATTAATCAGATCACTATTCAGAGAGCCCCTCTACCCTCCCTCCCCTTTGCTGGACAGTGTGAGTAAGTGGACGTTGGCCGAGGATAGGATTTCTCTAGCTTTAAAACTCAGCTACGTACTGGATAAATGCACTGAGTCTTTGGAAAAACTGTGGCTTTTTGTATCTTTGCTTCTTGTGACGTAAGCACGAGGTCTGATCTGGCCCAACTGTAGATCACACAAACCGATGGCTCTGGCATCACACCCAACTTACCACCATTCAAGCTCTCATCTTGTGTGCAATCCTCATGCTCGGAGCTGATTGATGTCGATAGGTCAATATTTATCACATCAAACAAGCCTGGATATGCTGGAGGGAAATCCTCCGTTCCCCCCACCCCAATGATGTGTGTGAAACCAGGTCAACGACACTGGACTCCTGGATCGTGGTTTAGTTTTTGGCTGCCAGTTACTGCAGGCTACTCGAAGGTATTTTTTGTTCAATAAAAATTGGATTGAGTGACCAATTTATTGTTTATTTTTTCAAGGAATTATTACCCTTCGGAAAAGCAATCCTCCAATGGACTAACAACCGGGTTCTTACTCACTGCTAGGTAAACAGAGGTGTGTGCAGTAAGGAAACTTGCCCAACGTTTCGCCCTGCCCGGGAATCGAACCCAGGCCCACTCGCTTGCGAGACGAGTGCTCTAACCACTGAGCTACAGGATTCCCATACAGGAATATGGGGTTCAGGATCCCCATCTTCAGCACATCCATTTTTATTCACTTTCGTTAAAACATAAGATTCTCTCCCGATCGTTCAGTCAGTCTATTCAAAGAGAGGGAGAGTGTGTGTGAGAGAGAGAGCGCGCGAGTGTGATAGAGATAAGGAGCTATACTAAATGCAAGGATTAATATTATTATTATCTCAGCTTTGAGACGTATGAATGATATACTGCAAAGTGACGTGACTGTGTGTATTTTGTGGGAAAATGCAGCAGCCAATTTGCGCGCAGCAATGTTCCACAAACAAGGAGCAAGTGATCAATTTTATTTGGAGGATTGTTGGCTTGGATAGCGTGAGAAACTCGCTTTTCTTTTCAAATAGTGCCATTGGATCTTTAACGTCTACGTGGACAGGCCCACAGGACCCGAGTTTAACATCTCATCCAAAGGGCGACACCTCCTACAATAAAGCACACACCCAGCACTGCATTGGAACGTCGGAGTAAACTCTAGGGGTTCCAAGTCCAGATACGAGGCTTGAACCCACAACGTTTTGACTCAAGAGGCAAGAGCACTACCAAATGAGCCAGACCGTCACATTGCGCGGCCTTATCACTTTGTGGAGACTTCTCAAAGTGCTTCACAGGATATGCTGTAAAGTGACTGTGTATTTTGTGGGTGAGCATGTATTACAAGGTACATTATGGTCTGTGCCCCAGGGGGTGGAAAGAAGTGTCAGGAGGAAACTCAGTGTGGACTATTTAGCTTGAGGATGTGATTGTGCTGAAGGTTGAATCACTGCGGAGGTTGGGGGGAACGGACAGACAGGGGATTGACATTAGAATTAGCAGTAATGTTGTTTCCTCCATTTTTTTTGACTCAATTAAAAAACAGCTCGATGCAGTGATGGGGGTGTGGGTTGGTGAGTGGGTGGACGGTGGGGTAGGTGCTCTGGAGGGATGAGATCAGACGAGTCAAAGGCCCTTCTTCATTTGAATCAATCATGCGATCCTAGGTGATATGTAAGTGGATTACAAGGCAGGGATGACTTAGTTAAGAAAGGCGATAGCGTTTCCACATAGGTTGGAAATACGCCATTACAGTAAATAACTTGTTGTGCTGGTCTCAATGTACAACCCGGCTTTTAGTCATTCCAAACATAAGAAATGCACGACAGAAGGACATTTTTATTTCCAATAAAATGAAAAAAAAACTTTAAAAAAACAGAGAACGGCACAATCAGATGTATTTCACAGAATTAAAAAGATACAAAGAAAACACAGGAACAGGCACACACGCCAGTGGGTTAGACCCAATACCCAATCATCCACCATGTTCGATCTGCTTAATTTTTTTGTGTTTAATTCGCAAAGTTATGTCACCTTTTTTTCTGTTGTAAAAGGATTGAAACGCAGTAAGCAAAACAGTCCTGCATGAAATAATGTGTTTAGCAGAGAAGCCTAGCATGTCGCAGTTGATAAACCATCCCAACCAACTCTTCCGATGGCCCCAATAGGGTAAGATGCAGGGACCGCACTGAAACCAAGTGCCGCAGGTTCGAATGCTCGTCGGTCGTGCAGTCAGAAGCAACAGTGGACTCCCAACCCCTGACCTCAGACCTCCGCTACACATTCCCTCCCCCACTCTTAATCTAATTGCAGTGACCTCCGCTGGTCAGAATCGGGGGTGGGGAGGGGGTGGGGGGGGACATTGATTCACTCTGGCCTGTGATGTTCCTTACCCCGGTCCCGCTCACAGTTCAACGACTGTCACTCGAAAGAGATACCACAGTTCAACCTAGCACCTGCGAAACCAAGCTCCAGCGGTAACAGGTGGGAAGAAACTTAACTAAAACAGTGAACCCCCTCTGTACCTATTCAGTTCAATCTCCTCACGCAACTGCTCGTGGATGTTGCTGTCTCAACATAGGCTGATCAACCACTCAAGCACGTGAAGAGAGTACGCAGACTGAGAAGGAATTTCAAGGGAGCATCAAGACTTGAGCGTAATTACAGTGCACCGAGGTATAAAACAAAATGTCAGTAAATTGTACAGTCTTTTATTTCTTATTTACACGCTTTATTAAATCTTTGGTTAGAAAAAGCATTGCAGTCGCATTTTTTTTGAATGTCTCAAGCAAAAGGAAGCCTGATGTCTATCTGTCACGCAAAGTATCCACTGGCTCTGATACACACCAATGAGAATAGATGGACCCTGTTTATCTGCAGCTCGGTTTTATTTACTGCGCTGCACTTGTTTTCCCCGCTACGGTGCCCAGTTTACAACGGTACGGGGTGGGGGGGTGGCGGTGGTGGGGTGGGTGAGGCAGAATAATTGACAGTAGTTACTGTTACTGATGGCATCGACCCACGTGGCTTCACTGCCTTACAATGTCTTGAAACCAAGGTCGAGGCGGGTGAAAAATTGCGGAAAGCAGGACAAGCGGACAAAGGGGGTGAACCTCGCGAGCGGTACAGAGCGAGCAATCAGCTGCTGGACCGACTGGGTTGGCAGGCGGCGCAGTCGAAGTTTGCCTTCTGAGCAAGAGCCAGCAAAACCAAACCCCAAAGATTTAAAAAAAAAGCCCTGGCGAGACCACCCTGCCCGGGTCGTTTATTCCACGCCCCCTCCCCCCCCCCCACCCACCCCATTTTCACCCCCTCGCATTTCAAAGCTGTGGCGCGGGTTTACTGTTCCTGGCAAGCTTTTTCCTGTCAGTTTTACATGAAAACACTTGGCTTCCTGAGGCGAAAAGGCCTTTGGGGGCCTCCCCCCTCCCTCTCCCCACCCCACCTTCCCCCTCCCCCCCCCCAACCCAGCCAGCAAGTCGCAGCAGCAAAGCAACAAGTACTATAATTCAGAGCGACTCTCCCCATTAGCAGCAAGGAATGTGCTGCTCACCAAAGGAAATGAAACGTTCTTCTGTGGGGAATCTCGTTCTTCCTGCTCCAAGCGGCAATCGGCCTTTGATGTCCGACGGCTCAGGCAGTTTTAGCCGAGCTCTGGCTCGACTCCTCGCCTCTCGAGCTGGACCTTTACTTCTCATGGGATCAAAGCACAGCTGTGTGACTTCCGGGCTCCGTCGTGTTACTCAAGATCCCACATGAAAGCGGACTTTAAAGAAAGATTTATGGCACTTCCACGCAAACCGAGGATAAACAATGCCAAACACTGAAACCGTTTTGTGTGTGTGTTTTTTTTTAAAATTTTATTTTCATATTTCCATTGCCATATCTTCACAAGCCCCTGCTTTCAAAGAAATGAGTGGTTACCACCTCGGATTGCGGAAAGCTTTACTCGGGAGAATTCCCCACTGTGGCTGTGATGTGAAATGTTGCCCTTTTGTTTTGCTGCAAAAAGCGTAGGTGTAAGTTATGGTCAAATCAAATACTCATTTAAACACTGAGGCCATGGATTCCAGTTATAAAAGAAAACCTTACAAAGGGAGCTTGGATGAAAGAGCCCTGGAGTCCCAAAACGGACAAGAGTCAGGGTAACGTCAGGAACCTTGCTTGCTCTCGGCCAGGCTGCTAGTTAAGGGAATAAGAGCCTGATAGGAACAGTCAGCCCCAATCCCTCTCTAAAGCACACTTCCTACCAGCGAGGCCGGCTCTAGAAGGTGGACCTCAATAGTGAGCGTAAAGGTGGGAGCCCGAGAGCAGTCCCGGGGGAGGAAAGGAGGAATATACACGTCTCCTTTTCTGTTTATAACTATTCACTCGAAAAACCGCACAATATAATAATATCTTAATATTCTCCGATCTCGTTTCTGACAATGTTTCTTCAAGTACTAGAGCGACAGTGACCGTCACGGGCACAGCACAGAGCCAGGGAATGGAGAACAGAGCAGCCGAGTGATGGGAGTCAGACCCGGCAGGTAAGGTCTCCCTCACAGTGGCCGTTCCATTCTCAATTCCTCATTGCAGCGCCTGGGCCAAATTACTCCTCTGATCAAGAAACTGGCCACTTCTTTTCCTTTGTATTTACAGACGGTGCTCTCTTGATCCTGGACTGGGACAGTACAGTGCAGTCACAGAATGCAGCCGCCAATGTGAAGGCCTCCTCAATTGATGGGACGGACGGACGGATGGACGGTCGATCGATCGAGAAGCCTGACGGGTCGCGGAGGGAGATTGTCAGGCCGTCTGGTCAGGTTACAAAACAAAGGAGTCTTGAAAGCAGCCGCCCGTTTGCTCGAGCGGCTGTGAGTATTTCAATCCCAACCGTGAGGTCCCAAGTCTCAAGAGTTGCGACTCATAATTGTTCTCCTCTGTGGGGTTGAGGGTTATTTTCTTTGGTGGGTGGGGGTTGGTGGGATGGTGGTGGTGGTGGTGGGGTGGGGGAGGTGGGGTTGGTCAGTTTTCAGGTGGGCTGCTGGACGGAGCACCACCGGGAAGAGAAACGTTCCACCTCTGGGGGAAGGAAAAGATTGACATCCTCTGGCTCGCCCCACACTTCCTGTCGGTCGGTGAGGGAACAGCGTTGCCGAGATTCCCGGGGAAGTCTGTGGACATGCCAGCCTGCTCTCCCGGCTGGAGAAGGAGGAGGCGTTTCGGCGAGTGGCCTGCGAGAAGGAAGGAGGGAAGGAAAGAAAGAAAGAAACGTCAATAGGAACGGAGCTTAAAACCTAATCCGCGGCGAAAAAAGACTCTCTGATCTCAAAAGCATTTATCATCTTCGAGGTTTGGAAGTGGGGAGGGGTGGGGGGGGCCGGGGGTGAGGGTGGGGGGAAACACTTCAAGACGGATTTCCGCATTCAGGTATTTCAGTTAAAATTCCCTCCGTACGTAGCCTGGAAGGTCAGAAGTTTTTGTACCAGTCAAGGAGTGTGTTATCCGTCGACTCACTTATTGTTACAATTTGAAATGATGGTTCCTCGGGGATAATTTGACGTTCAGTGAAAAGTAAAGCGATGCCCGTGTGAGAATCTCGCTTAAGGTTTCTTCTGCACGCTGTGCCCTCCAATGTGTCTGTGTCCATTGGCGGAAGGCGGTGAAGGGGGGGGGGGGTCGGGTGAGGGCTGGCATGGCGTGTGTTTCACTTTTGGTTTCCGAACGTCACCGTCAAGATCTCTTCAGCTCTTCTGCCGATACCCTGGGTTCGGCGAAAACCGCGGAGGGCATCGAGGCTTTCCAATGCGAAGGGGGTGGGGGGGGGGACTATTTTATAGTGAAAAGCTCCTCAAAACCACTCCACCCGCTCAGGCCCAGGCTGCAGCCAGGAGATCTTTCTTCCTCTACCTTCCCTCTCTAACTGAAGACTGTTTGGCTCACAATCCCCCAGTATCCCGGCGCTCGCTCACAAGAAGAAGAACAAAGCAAACAGCCTTACAGCAGATCTCGCTGCTTCTGCAATGCAGCAAGCACGGACTGCTGTCCATCTCTTGAACACCAAAGGAATATTCAGTAACATTTCATTACTCCCCCCACCACCCGCCCACACCTGCCCACCCAAAAATTAGGTACTAAACTGTTACAAATAAGTCTTATAATATAATAAGACTCACATAAGTCATATATCATTTGGGACCATAACAGTTAATATGTCTTACGCAAAGTATGAGTTATGGTAAACTTGCATGTCATACCATATATGACTTATGCAAAGTCATGTGTAAGTCAGATTTTATATGACTTACACACAACAAACACACAAATACTGAATTGGCTGGTGACATTTAGGCAAGGTTTCTGTTTAACCCATGCATAATAAACCTATGGTAGCCCATTCTTTCCGATGTACAGTATTGCACAGAACTGTACCTCATGTGCAGAAAACATGTACTGTACAGTGAATAGCACAGACAAACAGGTTTTAACATAGAACTGTTTCACTAGAATATAAAACAGTTGTTACAAAGAACTTTTATCACTAACTAAATTATCAATCACGTTTTAAGGCAATGTTAAGTCAGACATAAACTCTCAACTCACCCTGCATTCAGTTGGGGGGTATCTGCACTGTCTGATAGCATGATGACTGGTCAAAACCTTGGCTTCTGTACTTGTTCATGTTCTGTACTGTGCATGTGGTCCTTTGGCATTGCAGCCAGTTAGTGCACATGACATGACGATGACAACGCTCTTTCCTCTCTCAACCCTCTCCCCCTCCCGCCCCTCACCACTGCCGCGTTTGATAATCTTAATGTTTAAGCCCTCGGGAGAGAGGGAGGCACGGGAAGCGTCCGGTGCATATGTGTGGTGTTCTGTAAAAAATTCTGATAAAAGTGCGGTAGCTGCGAGTGTATATATATGTATATATATACGATATAAATTTAAGTGGATTTAAAAGGAAATCAAATGGCATTCGGGTGGATGTACAACCTGGGCAATCATATGATTTATGCAGATAAGACTCCTACAAGTTTTACTGTACTACCTAACGGGAGTTGTTCTATAAGCTATTCCTAAAAACACAATGGCCTAGTGCATTATGGCTTGCCTTAGATATCGGCAGATACATTCAGTGTTTATAAAGTTGAAAGCAAACCCCCTGCGATCAGGGCTGGGGATTGTGGTTGCTGCTGGTGTTTTGATTTCAGGTCATTTTACAGCCTAGTAAAAGCCCCTAATATCCAACTACGGGTCAGAAATCAAAACATTGGCTGCAAAACAGACCACCGGGATCACAACCTTTTCCTCTGATTGTTTTTTTNAGAGAACCCTAAATTTTGGGTCAGAAGATAAAAAGTCACTCTTAAAATGCAGCGAATTCCAGGCTGTGACCCCAACGTCTTCAACATCCTTGTCGTTCTCCTCTAACACTATCCTTATGAAGGCAAGTCACTCAAAAAATAGGTAGGAGTTACAAATCAGTTTCATTTCACAGTACTTTGCGATCTTAGTTTGCTGTGTTTCAGAATTAGCTCGTAAAGATTTACCCCAACTCCACCCACTGCCAATCATGGTAAATTTAAGCTATATTTATTTATTCATTAAAGCAATGCAGCTCAATACTACTTACCAAGTGTGATGCCTGCCTCAAAGCACTTTGAAATTCAGTTTACTTATGTAAATTACATTTTCTGCAGATTGTAGTCAACTAATTAAGATACATAACACATAAGATTTTTTATATATTTGAGAAACAAAAACAAAATAGACTAAGAGTTCCAGTAACAAAAACTTCAGGCCAAAGCTGATTTCAAAGGCAACCCAGATACAGTATATCATCATGAATATATGTCACTAACGACAGCTTCAGTTGCAGATAAATTCTATCCGTCAACCCAGTATTAATAGCTCACTGCCAATGGATAAGTTATAAATCCAACTAAAATCGCATTAAGGAGCTGAAATGTATCTGGTGACTTCAACTGTAATGTTCATATCTTCATAAAATTAAGGTCTCTATCTAGATCCTGCCCTCTGTTGAAAGATTTAGATGGAAAGATAACCAATTAATTCAAGGCGATTGTGAATCTTCAGCTCAGAATGCAAACATACTGGATTGAACTGGAACATTCACTGGGACATTCATTCTAGCTTATCTTCTTTGGTCAGCCGGGTGTCTGACACATGCGGAAACCCATCACCGTGCTTAAGAGTATCCAAACCAAGCTGACATTTCCACGCATCCCACCTACACATGGAAATACCAGAGATGGATTGTTGGACTAGAATTTGCACTCTCTCCCTGGAGGGACACATCCTGCTTACCTGATTCCAGAAAGTATTAGGCGCAGATTGGCAAGAGCCAAGGCTTGGGGACCCCAGAGTATACATTGGAGTCTAAACAGCTAAAACCACATATCTTGCCATTGATATCGCCGTCTGTCAAGCTTTCCCTCTACTTGTCCAGCTAGGACCACCCTACCCTTTAGGGCTTTGGCTTGCAGGGTTAAGAGGAGCTGAGTGGGATGACTCTCTGCCCCCAGTGACTGGTCTGCCCTTCCAGGTCCTGCCGATGAGCCCGCATCAGTGACTTAAACATTTGTGATCTAACTTGTAGGGCTCACTTGGAGCTAACAAATTCTCGACTTTGAAATCTGTTTGGAGGCTGACTTCATGGAAGTCTGTATTGAGAGCAGAGTCTCAGAGGGTTGGATTATGACACATCTGGGATTCCATCCTTACAAGTCATTTTGCACATCAGACATCAACAATGCACAGCAATTTTACATTTACATTGTGCCTTTCATGTTGGGAGGATGTCTCAATTTGCTTCACACAGCTGACTGGGGGTCTTAGCTGGGGATGGAGGGAGCCAAAGAGTAATAGTAATAATCCTTGGATTTGATATAGTGCGTTATCACGTCTTCAAGGCCTCGCAAAGTGCTTCACAGAATACGCTGGAAAGTGAATTGGCTGTATATTTCATGAGCCAAAGGTGGCGGTCGGGGGGGTGGGGGGGTGGGGGGGTGGGGAAGTGATTGAAAGCCTGGTTGAATAGAAGCTTTAAGCCCGTTTTAAGGTGAGCTTTAAAGGTGGCGAAGGAGGGGGTGAGGTAGAGGGGTTATTATAATAATATTATAATATTATAATAATAATATTATTATTATTATTATTATTATTGAAAGCTCACCTGCCAATAGTGGGGCGAGTTGGAGTGGGAACATGAACTAGGCTGGATACGTTCAAGGACTATGGCAAGGGATGGACATTAAGAAGAACACATATGCTGTTGGGAATCTGTCTGGATTATCTGTAACTCACTGCTACAACACACAGAACCTGTACACGAAAACTATTACTATCCTCTGTCATTGCAGTTACCGGCTACATTACCATAGTTAAAAATAAAAGGTCCTGGACTCGTGTCAAGAAAACGGTGGTTGAGTTACAACTCATTCAGTGATGTTACGCACTTAATATACGATTGACAAACGGAACCTGTCTGGAGCCTGTCACACAAGAGAATGTTTAAGCCGTGCTGAGATGATCCTAATTCAGTTGGGCATTCAAGAGCCGATCTCAATGTACGACTGTCGTCGAGTATATTGAGGGTCACAAAATGCAATATGTGGTGTGATAATTATCACATTGCCGGAAACTGCGTGTTGAAAATTGCCGTCCAAACCAAAGTATTTAAGTATTGATTAGCTTGGGGTGTGAACATTCCTGTCCTGACATCCTGCTTTGGTCTGAAGCAGGACAGAAAGGGTTTGCTGTTGCTGTCCAGCTTCGAGTTTTAGTGTTCCAGTCGAAAAATGGCAGTGTCAGTGCCAATACAACGGATACTGCCTTAAATCTGATCAGGTTACCCCAGCATCCTGTGCAGCGACACTCAAACCCTGGACTCTGGAGATAGCAACAACTGGAATCTTTGGGCTCAACTCATGTCAAAGTTTATGTCATGGGCCGGAGTGGAGGTCAAAACTGGTGTTCTGTCTGTTCAGGTGGACGTGAAAGATCCCATGACATGAACTCGAAAAGAAAAGGGAGTGTTTCTTTTTCTTGGGTGTTCTCGTCAACGGCCCCGTTCCACCTCCACCCCACCCCCCCCCCCACCCCCAAATAAAATTGATCATTCATTTTATTGGCTGTTTGCGTGACATTGCTGTGTGCAAACTGACTGCTGCGAAGACCTACAAATACACAGTCGCGGTATAAAGTGCGGCGAAGTGCGTTGAGACTTCTTGCTGGTGTGATCAGGCGCTATGTCAAACGCAGGGACTGTCATTCACTCTTGGGATTGGTCTGGACTCCAATTTTTAGCAACGCATCACATTTTTGCACACCACTGAAGTGGAGGAGGGCTGGGGTGCCATTTCCCCGGAGCACAGGAGCGACGCACATACAATGTGCCTGTTATGGGGCCATGTTACCCCGACGACATTTATGGAGAAGCTGGAAAGTCACTTACCATCACAGTGAGATTTTGTTTGTGTCCAAATGAACATAGCTGCTGGTGTCAGACATTGCATGCAGCTCACGCATGCAAAATGGCATCACCCTAGTGTCCAAAAACCATTCTTCTTCAGAGCTGTGCACAGGAAGTTCCTTTGAATCACTTCCTGCGGTAGACAAAAAGTTCTGTTGCAACTATTTCTTCCATTTTCTCTTAAATACGTAATAAATTCTGTGCAGTCATACATATACCAGTGACTAAGGGCGGGAATGGGGTGGGGTGGGGGGGGAGAAGAAACAAAATTCTCCTTTTTTTTTGCCTTGTAGGCTGGCGATTTCCAGAATGGGACATACATTATAATACTAATAATAATAATAATACTAATACTTGCATTTGATATAACTTGCTTTGGGGCCTTAGCACAATAGGACGTTTCAAAGCATTCCCAAGATTTTGCTGTGAAATGGAGTGACTGTACGTTTTGTAGGGAAATGTGGCAGCACAACTGCGCACAAAAATATCTAACAATGGACCAATGATGTCCCACAAACAGCTATGAAGCAGATGGCCAATTTTATTTGGGGGATTGTTAGCCAGGATCCCAGAAGAAACTCTCCTTTCTTTTCAAATAGTGCCCCAGAGATCTTTAACGTCCACCTAAACAGGCGGACAGGGCCTCAGTTTAACGTCTCATCCGAAGGACTTATGTGAAGAAAAGACTTCCTGGGCACAGATCTGAGTGGAATTTCACAGCAATGACCTGGTGTGACACCTCACAAGTTTCTACCCACTCCTACTTGTCAGTTGTGACAACACCTAGACTGTGAGCCAGGACAGAGAGAGAGAGACCAACTGTTTTGACTATTTTGATTATTGTGGATGGAGTTCCAGAGTGTGGGGGCAGAGAGGCTGAAAGCCCGGCCACCGATGGGAGGGCGGGTTGGGCGGGAGACATGGAGCACTCCGGAGCCCGATGAACGGAGGGAGCGGGCATGTTGGTAGGGAAAATAATAATATATAATATAATAATAATACAATAATAATAACAGATTTGACCTTCACTCCTGGCTGTGAACATTGGATCAGAAAGGCTTACACCTAGATTACGGTTCGAGTACCGCTCTTACCCTATAGCAGGCTACAGGGTAAGAGCGGGAGAGTGGGACTTGCTCTTTCAAAGAGCACGATGGGCTGAATGGCCTCCTTCTGTGCCGTAAGTTTCTATGATCATCAGTTTAACTGCCTCTTGAGCTCCACTTGTTCAGCTCACATTTTCCTTGATGGTTTTTCCTTTTATTGTTAACCTCGCCTTTCCTGGACTCACCGAGGCAACCATCCAACTGCGTTCTCTCAGACCTTCATCCAACTGCTAGAGAGTGGTCTGTGAAGACTCTCCTTTGATAATCCCTCTCTTCTTGGCCTTTAATATGTCACCACCACAGCGACGGAGATCAGGGATTGAGTACAGTCTGTGTGTGTGTGTGTGTGTGTTTGGGGAGCGGAGTGGGGGGTGGTAAGGAGTGGTTGAGGCGAAGAGAAATCAAACAACAGCAGAAAGCCCTACACTGCACCATCTCAGCTCGGTGTTTGTGATTTGCTCGGGGGAAACAAAATCCTCCCAATTAGTAACAGAGGAAGAGAAAGGGGAGAGAGAGAGAGAGAGAGAGAGAAATCGCGAACCAAAGTGTACGTGACGAGCAGTGGCAATAGTGTTTGTGCAGAAAGAAATGGTCCCTCTGCTCCAGACATGTTCCCTCTGCACCCACCTCACTACAAAAACTACAGATTCTAAACCTCAAGCGATCCGCTGACTAGCGACTGCAGGGACCGGGTAGAAGATCGATACGAAAGTCAGTGCCTCGCAGTGCACAGGAGCGCAAGCCATTACCAGTGGAAACAAACTTAGCAATGATCCTAACGATTCGGGGTTTTTTTCAATATGGAAGCACTAAAGTGCACTCACTCACAGCAGGGCAGCAACTCAAAGACCGTTATGATTCCCGCACTGCGCTGTCGCTCATAGCATTTCAGAGGAAAAGCAGGTTGGATCGTGTCAATTTCACAAGCGCCCCATGCCCAGCAACCCACAAAAAGTGCATTGTATCTCGGTGTACAACACGGTCTTGTTCTTTAAAAATCAATCAGTTTCCGACGGTTAAAAAGGTTAAGAGGTGCAGACCTCAGCAGTGCTCCCTGCCAAATTGCAGCTTTGAGCCACTCACTTGTCTCTCGAGCTCTGCTTGGAAGTCTCAGACCAGTGTAATAAAAAGCAAGAATGAAGGGCTTGGTGACCTCAATGTCATAGCTGCTCTTCAAGAGGAAATAGCGCAGCAAAGGAACTGAGGCAATCGCATCTCAAAATCAACAAAGATTTACGGCACGAATGAGAGAATTTCGACCAGAAGACACCATTAATTTGCGTGTTCAAGTTTCAGCAAAGGCAAAGGAGGAACGGAAAAGTGGGTCCAGCGTTTGCACCCGTTCTGGGGTGGAGGAGGGGACCCAAGGGTGGTGTGGTGCTGGGGGAGTAGGGTGGGATGGGGGAGGGAAAACGACCAGAGGTGTGGTCAAAAAGGAAGTTCTTGAGCAGATTTTGAGGGAGGCAAGGGAAGGAGTGGGTCGTAGGAACTCCAGGATGTAGTTCCAGAGCAGAGAATGGGGGCAGACAGGCTGAAAGCTCGACTGCTGATGGTGAGGCTGGTTAGGGCGGGAGCGTGAAGCAGGTCAGAGCCCGTTTGAGAAGGTCACAGAGGTAGTGTAGGGTAGGTAAAACAGGGGAGGCATTTAAAGGTTAAGATAAAGATCTTGAACTCGATCCGCTGGGGGATGGGGAGTCAGTGGTGCCAGGCGAGGTTGGGGGTGATAGCCTCACAGTGCCTGGTACAGGGAAGAACACGAGCTGCGGAGTTGTCGGTAGTCCGCAGCTTGGGAAGGAAAGAAGCAGGTAGCCCTAGAGCAGGGCAGTGGCAAAGTCAAGCTTGGACGTGATGAATGTGTGCACGATGGTCTCGATGGCCCATGGGGAGAGGGGTGGTAGAGGCAACAACAACAACAACAACAAGATTACATTTGTATAGCGCCTTTCACGTCGGGAGGACGTCCCAAGGCGCTGGACAGTGTACAGCATGTCAGGAGGCAATGTTACGCAATATTAGAAAGATATATTATTAATCACCATGTAAGATTCTATTAAATGCTATGCTAACTCAGAATGGCAATGCATCCCAACTAGTGGGTAAAAAGAAGTTCCACTTGGGTTTAGAATTACTCGATTTCCTTAGCATTTCTGAGCGTACAAAATTTGGCAAATACTCAGTCTGAATCTTGAAGCCTGCTTTCTGTAGATTCTTTTAAAAACCACAGTAAAAACGCTTTCAAAGTAAAGACCGAATTCAACGATTTGCTAAATTCTGGAGCACCTGAAATATTAAGAATAAAAAGTAAATCTAGAGGCAGATGGCTGTTCTCCCCATAGGATTGTGGCTGTGCAATCGTGCAACTAGTAACTGGTTAGTCTGGGCTTTACTTCCTCTTCAAGGAGAAGGGCTGAGACCTATATCCTTATAGTCCTTGCATCCAAAATAATGTATAAATATCCAACCTTGTATGGTACAGTCATCGTTTTGCCCACAAAATATAGAGTCAATTCACTTGACAGTATATCCTGTGAAGTGCTTTGAGATGTCTCGTAGACGTGTTAAGGCGCTATATCAAATGCAAGGTTTATTATTATTATTATTATTGTAACTTTTAGTCTCAATTCTCATCCCCTTTGCCGCACCCCCCATCTTTTTTGGGAGGAACATGTCTTTATCATGTCTTCTATTCTGCCAGGCTCTTTGGCAAATGTTGGCTTTTCTCCTTAGATTTTAACATATAACCTACAAAACACACAGTCACTACACTGTACAGTATATTCTGTGAAGTGTTTTGCGACGTCCTCCTGACGTGAATAGCATTATATCAAATGCAAGGATTATTATTATTATCATCATCATCATCATCATTCAAGACAGTACCCCAGGACTTATTCCAGGATTCTCTATCCACCCAAACATTTTCAGCGGTCATCTATGAGAAGTGAGCACAGGATTGAGTTTCCTGTGATGTTGCCTCCAAACAAATGGGAGGAATGGTTGACTCCTGCCACTCAACGTCTCGGCTCACACTTGAAGAACAGTTAATTGGATGGGGCAGCCCTGGGCTACTGGCGGTCGTGGGACCCCAACGCAGGGATGAGAGAAAAAGGGTCCCTTCTAGCCTCGTGACCCTACCGCCCAATGCCTTCGGGGAAGGACAGAAGGGGGCGGAAGAGAAACTCAATCCATCAGCAGGGTTGTTCCATTTCACTGTGCAAGATATGCGCCTGTTTCACACCAATCCTTAGTAAAAAGGGGCTCCCGGACTCAGCAGCAGAAACAGACAGTGGGATTTATCTGAAGATCTGCCTCAGGTTCCGACAGAAGCCACGACCCCACAGAACAAAGAAAAATCTCAGCAATGACAAACAGTCCCAGGAATTCTTTGGCTTGTGTGAGAGTTCACCCTTGAGCTACTGGTCTCTTTTTCTCATGAGTGAGTTGCCCTGGCCTGCCCGCCCACACCATTGTTTGTAAGTGACCTTCAATTGCGCTGCTGAGATTTGGAAGAAAAAGAACAATTCACTTGATTGTAGATTAGGCAGGAGGTTTTGTTCTCATCTGTTATTATCTATTTTATAACGTAAAACAAGTCATTTTCGATAAGCTGATCGCAAGCATCGATCTAGTAAGAGTGCTTGGAAGCCCTAATTCCCACCAGTGAGGGAGGTTCAGGAATCTTGTTTTAAAGTAATGTTGAATGAAATAAATTGATTTACTGTGGAGTGAAGCGACTATGTATCTTTGTAGGCAAATGCCTATAAACTTCCTTTATGGCATAAGTAAAATATTTGGCTGCCGCATTTCGCCCGCAAAATATACAGTCAATTCACCTATGAGACGTCTCGATGATGTGATAAGGCGCCATATCAAATGGAAGCATTATTATCATGTCCTCCTGACCTGAAAGGCGCTATACCAAATACAAGGATTATTAAGCTAGTACTGTGGTGAAGATATTGTGCCTGGATACAGCTGCACAGATGAACACGGGAGCACAGGAGGCCAGAAAACAACACAAAGTTTTGAATCAAGCATTGGACAGAGTCGGGAAGATCACTGATCGTGATCAGTGCAGACAGCTCAGATCTGAGCATCTAGTTTATGGCTGCGTACAGCAGTTTGGATTTGGGCCAGCCGGGTGTCTGACAGAAGCGGAAATCCACCGTCACGCTTTGAGAGTTTCCAAACCAGACGGAGAGTTCCACGTTCAGTACGTGTGGAGATATTCAGGAAAAAGTACACAGCAAGATTCTGTATGCTAAACACTGTGCACCAAGCCAAACACAAAATGCCGAATGAAGAGCAACTGAGAGCTCGGGGACTTAGGGCTGAAACAACAAACACACGGGACTCTGAGAACTTTGGAAGCATGGCCCTAGCCGACTGGAACAGCTGTGTATACAGGTCAGATCAGCAACTTTGCATCCAACCACAGGCATGCGTGAAAATAACTAATGACTGGCCACATCTGAAGCTTCTCTGGGGGCCCCAGCAGCTGTAGGCTGGCCAACTAAGGCAAGCCCCAGCAAGGTGTAATCCAGCAGTGAAGCCGGCAGAATCAAAAGCACAATTACAGCTCCCTCAGCTGTGGTTAGGCTTCAAAAGAGGCGGCTGCAAGAAAAAGATTCCTACAGACCCGGCGACTCGAGCCATAATCCACCATCGCTACTGCTGTCTCTTTACATACACTTGATCTGTTTTATCCCACAACAAACAGATGTACGCTCTTTTCCAGCAAGGCTTTCCTTTCAATGAAGACAAAAAAAAAACAGCCATCGCTGGCACCCTTTCAATTGATTTAGATTTCTTCTTTTTTGGAGGAGGAGAGAAAGGGAAGTTTAAAGACTTAGCAAAGAATATGCTTATCGCTCAGTTTTCTTTGTTGCTTCCACCTGACTTTTCCTTCAATGCAATTTCCTTAGGCCGCGTGTTTTGGTGGCATATTGGCAGTCAGACCCGGATTGAGAGAGGTGTCCCAGCCAAGTGACTGCCGTTTAAGTGAGAGCCTGGGCAGTCAACAACAACAACAACTTCACATGGGCTAGCATCCCAAAGCGTGATAGTCAGTGTTAAAAGGCACTCCATTGCAATGCTGTGTGGGTTGGCGGGGGCTGCATTATCTGGGGTACTCCCCTTCGGACGAGATGCTAAACTGATGCCCCCGTCTAACCGTTCAGGTGAACTTGAAAGATCTCATGGCCCTACTCAAAAAGAAAAGGGAGCTTGGTTTTTCCCTGCGTCCTGGCCAACAACCTCCCAGACGAAATTGACATTCGTTTCACGGCTGTTGGTGGCTGGGGACATTGCCGTGTGCAAATCAGACGCTGTGCTCATCAAATAATAATTTGGTCGCTTTAATCCACGCCTGTTTGCGGGGACGCTGCTGTGCGCAATTGGCCGCCGCGTTTCGCCCACAAAAAATACAGTCAATTCACTTTACAGTGTATTCTGTGAAGCGCTTTGAGACGTTCTTCGAAAGACATGATAAAGCGCTCTATCAAATGCAAGGACTATTATTATTATTATTATTACAACATACGCAGTCACTACACTTGGTACGATATAAATAACAAAGATTATAATATTGTTGTTACTATTCCGGAAGTGCTAACACTCAGCATTGTGTCAGACATGTCACTATTACGGCTCATTTAGCTGTGGCTTTGGCTTCAAAAGAAGAACACATTTCCCCTATCCCCCAGATATCTGAATTTTCACAGGAACCCAAGCACTGAAGACGTATAACTTCTTTCCGTGAGCCGTGACGCTGGCTGGTCAGGGAATCTCCCGGACCGTTGTACTTTACAGCGAAAACGAGCAAATGGGTGACTTAAGAGGTGGGTTAATCGGCACGGAATGTGGGGCTGAGGTGACGTTACGAAGCAGGCTGGTGGTCGAGGTCACGCAGCGCCTCGCAGCTCAGTGACCGTGTACTGAATGCCACAGCCAACACAAACTTCCTGTCTGCTTCAAGTACACTCCCTGAGGTGCAACTTACCCGCTCGCCCAGGCCACTTGTTTAGATGTGCAGGCAGCAGTGCTGGCTGCAGGTACACTGTGAGCTCCAGCTTCACCTCCGAAAGCCTCTTCCTCCACTGCACGCTAAGCACTGATTAAATCTGGAGCCAATCTTACCATCTTCTGCAAAGAGTAGTGACTGTGCATTCGCAGCAGCCAGCTTGCACGCAGCAATACCCCACAAACAGCCGCAAAGTAATTAACCAATTTTATCCGGAATACGGTTTGCCAGGATTCTGAGAGGACCTTGCATTAAATTTGCACCTTTCACGTTGAGATTACGTTTCAAGATGCTTCACGCACCTGACTGACAACCTGAGTTGTGAGGGGTTGCGGGGTGTGGGGGGGGGGGGGGGGGGGGGGGGGAGGGGGGGCGGCGGGAGAGAATGGGAGAGGATTGTACGAGTATTATGATCAGAGCCTACAGCACAAAACTCCCTTTTCTTTACAAACAGTGCAATTGGATCTCTGACATCCACCTGAACAGAGGCCGGTAGATTCAGATTAACGCCAACACCTCTGACCCACACAGCGGGGAGTGTCAGCCTGGAGTGCGAGTTCAAAGTCCTGAGGTGGAGCTTGAATCCGCAACCGCCTGACTTGGGAGGCAATGGTGCTTTCAAACGAGTTGGGCCGACAGCGTGGCTTTGAATGGAAATCTGATACAAACGCGACTGAACTAATACAATACAAAATTACATTTGTATAGCGCCTTTCACGTCGGGTGGATGTCCCAAAGCGCTGGACGGTCAGGGATTTGGATAATCCAGGTCAGAGTCATTCTCCCGATTAGAATTTGCACTTTACTTTCGAAAAAAAATAAAGGAACAATAGAGGAGAGCAGTGGGGTCACGTACAGATGGACCACTTTCCCTCGGGTGCCTCTGTTGCCCTCAGCGCACTACAACTTCCATCACAAACAAGCCCTGGTTAGAGGTGTTGCTTGTAGCTGCAGCCATCAAAGGCACGCAAACAGAGAGCTGTTTCTGCAGTACGATTGCTCCTTGAAAGCTCTTGAGTGGTCCATCAGATTGCTCTCCAACTTTCAAGGAGAATTTTCTGAGCGAGGCCCAAATTGATTGGCGCTGACCACAGTCCGAGTGAGGAAGCAGTTGCCTACACATTCACAACGCCTGGACTGGTATGAAAGATAGCCCTGAGTAACTCAATGTCCCCAGAATGGTTGCAAGATGCATGACCTATTTATCTGGAGAGTTGTTGACCAGGACACAAGGAGAAACTCCCTTCTATTTTTAAACGGTGCCACAAGATCGAATTGAGGTTAAATTGCGATTCTTGACAAAACTTTAGTGAGTAACAAACACTGCATTATTTGAATGTTAACCTTTCTGTCTGCCCACCCACCCACACTGACCCTGGGGCACAGTTGCACCCCTTCTCTCCTGGATTCCTGTGAGATGACTCGTGGGAGGTTTCACGTTGTGGAGTCCTGTAGCTCAGCGGTTAGAGCACTTGGTTCGCAAGCGAGAGACCTGAGTTCGATTCCTGACAGGGCAAAATGTTGGGCAAAAGGGCAAAAAGTTTCCTTACTCCACACACCTTTGTTTACCTAATAGTAAGTAGGAACTCGGTTGTTAATCGATTGGCGGATCGCTTTTCCTGGGGTAACAATTCCCTCAAAAATAACAATAATAGTTATAAATTGGTCACTTTAATCTACGATTGTTTGTGGGACACTGCTGTACGCAATTGGCTGCCGCATTTTGCCCACAAAATATACAGTCAATTCGCTTTACAGTGTATTCTGTGAAGTACTTTGAGACATCGCGATGACCTGATAAGGTGCCATATCAAATGCAAGGATTATTATTATTATTACTATTCTCAAGACAGTTCACAAGAGAGGAGCCCACCATGTGAAATCCATTCACAGCGAATCTCAGTGAGGTTTCCAACAACAGGGCAAAAGAGGTTGCACGTTAATGTAACAGCCTCACACCACCCAAAATCATTTGAAGAATAGCTTAGGTACAAACATCTATAAGGTGCAGAGAAATTTGTCCATCTTTTCCTCTAACTCCCACCTTGTCCATAGCATTGCAAATTAATATAGGGATAATCAGACAGAACTGCAAGCTTGCAAGACTCAACATTCCCCAGTTTAAGCAAAATGAATGAAACAGATTTGTGGTCGGAGGGCAAAACAATTTTTCGAATTGATAAGCTGAAAGATGATTTTAACCATATTCCAGCAGCTGGAAGCCTGAGCTCATAGTGGGAGGAGTTGAGGAAGGAAGGTTAGGGGAGAGGTAACCAAAAGCAGAATTGAAAAGAAAGGATCTTAAAAAGGGGCTTTAAAGGTGGGGGAGAGGGCTCGAGGTAAAGGGACTTCGGTTGGAGTTCCAGAGAGTGGGGGCAGAACGGCTGAAATGGTCCATCAAAGGTGGGGTGAGTTGAGCAGGGGACATGAAGCAAGCTGGTGTTTGCTGAGCGAAGAGAGTGGAGGGGTGGTAAGGTTTCAGCAAAGCTCGGACAAGGATGTTGAATTTGGGCCTTGTGGAACCAAGTGAGGATGGGGGTGACAGTCTCGGGACAGTCTGATGTAGGAGAGAACATGAGCTGCAGAGTTCTGGATGATCTGCTGCTGTGGGAGTCTGGCTAACAGAGCGTTCGAACTGTCTGGCTTAGACGTGATGAAGGCATGAATTAGCGTCGAGACAGATACCGGGAGAGGTAGTGGCAGAGGCGAGAGCAGCGTCGGGGCAAAGCAGAGCACGGGAAGAATGGTAACGTCCAAAATGGTAACGTCCAAAACCTTCTCGCAGGGGGTGGGGTGAATACGAGCGCACAAATCTGCGCCGGGGCCAGGAGTTTGGGTGAGAGTGCGTGTGTGAGGGAGACATCGCTCCAAACAGGTCGGCGTGACAAATTTATTTTATTAATAAAAGTTATTTGTTCAGGTGTTACACTTCTGGTCTGCAGCCTATGCTTCCCTTTACCCCAAACCCACGAGAATATATGGTGTGTATTCAACGACAAGCTATAGCTATAGAGCGCATGTCACATCGGGAGGACGTTCCAAGTTCGATGGACAGACCCGCTGGGGGTTGGGATCAGGAGGGAGGGGTGGAGACCAGGGAGGGTAGGGGTAGGACAGTGAACGAAGGTATGGTTGAAGAGGAGGGTGTTGAGGCGGAACACAAAGGAGGCAAGGGAGGGGGTACGTATGCTATAATATACACAATTACTGGGGCAACATAATGCAAATCTAACAGGACTTGATCAGAGCATAACAAGCAGTTAAAGTATGAACATTAGACATCATAAATGAACAAATCCACGACTGTTTGGGGGACGCTGCTGTGCGCAATTGGCTGCCGCGTTTCGCCCACGAAATATACATTTTACAGCATATTTCTGTGAAGTGCTTTGCGATGTCTCGAAGATGTGATAAGGTGCTATATCAAAATGCAAGGATTATTATTAAGGATTATTATTATCAGTATCGGGATATCTAGATCAGCGGTCTGGAGCAAGATGGAGATTAATGAGCTCTGTGAACTAAGGAAAGCTGCTGGGAATTGGGATAGGACCTGAAAAGGAGAAAGGAATAAGATGGAGCCAGCAGGGTCCTATTAATACAAAGGCGAGGATAATTAAATGTGTGAAATTAAATGAGCTCCCAAAAAAATACCAGTTAAAGAGTAAATGGAGAGGGGAGAGGCGAAAGCTATCTGTGACAATCAGGTTCGACAGTATCTCACCCCTGTATACCCCTAATGTCACTACAAATCAGAACTCATGGATAATAACAATGTGGTCACTCAATCCACAACTGTTTGTGGGACACTGCTGTGCGCAATTGGCTGCCGCATTTTGCCCACAAACCTCACAGTCACTACACTTTACAGTATATCCTGTGAAGGGGTTTGAAACGTCTGAAAGGCGTGATAAAGCGCTCTATCAAATGCAAGGATTATTAATATTATTCATATTATAATAAGAGGAAACCTTTCATGACGGCATAGCACTTTGCAGGATTTACCGTAACGTATTTTGTGAGCAAAACACAGTCACTCTACTGGATGGAGGGCAAATTAATAAAAATGGTAAGTATGAAAATAACAAAAAAGCAAAAGCAAGTTCCAATATTGAAACAGGTCCTGGAATTAACCGCAGCTTTACCGTTCATTAAACTGTCGGACAAATCACGTAATGATCGCTAAGATACTGTGGTGACCTTTTCCTTATGTGGCAAATCCCAACATAAAGGCAAAATGAAAAGATCGCTAGACTGAGTGAGCGGTGTACATTGACTACATCACATCGGCGATTCATGTAACTGACAGTAATCATTTTAAGTGCAATGTAATCTCTGCCTTTGCCCAAGGAAGTTTGTCCTTGTGCCAGAAAATATAATTTCATTCCTCTGCACCACACACTTTAAATAGGGCTGGCATAATTTCCCGAGCTGAGTATAGCATTTTACGCTTGTATCGAAGATGAATAGACACTTCTAAACATAGGCTGCTTACACTTTAGCATTGATTTCAACGTAATTTCTGTGTCAAGTAAACGTTGAACATTTAGTATAAATCAGCTGTTAAGAGGCATTGAGACGAACTCTTATGTACTGTAAGCCACAGACACAATGCAACTCAGTAAAACTGTGAAGCGCTTTCGACATAACAATAATAATAATCCTTGCATTTGATATAGAGCCTTAACACGTCTTCGAGACGTCTCAAAGCGCTTCACAGAATATATTGTAAAGTGAGTGGACGGTATATTTTGTGAGTGAGACGTGGCAGCCAATCGCGCACAGCAGTGTCCCCGCAAACAGTCGCGGATTAAAGTGACCAATTTTTGTTCAAAACATGTTTAAGGAATTATTACAACAACAACTTGCACTTATATAGTTCCCTCCACGCAGGGTAGCGTCTCAGAGCGCATGAACCCCCCCCAATCGACACTAAATCCGCCAATCGACTAATAACTGGGTTCTTACTACCAGGTAAACAGAGGCGTGTGAATTAAGGAAACTTGCCCAACATTTCGACCTGCCAAGAATCTCTTGCGAGGCGAGTGCACTAACCACTGAGCTACAGGACTCCAATTTGAACATAATAAGACACTAAATCGAATGCAATTGTGTTGTTGATATTGTACACGCAGCTTATTTTGAGGAACTTTTAAGCTTTTTTTTTAAAACAAAGCTTCTAAAGCTCTCGAGGCTTGCCTCAACGCTTAATGATTTTAAAGAAAAATAAGTAACCGGCGTTCAGCACTGGTTAGCAATGGCTTTGTTGTACATCTGCACAGTTCTCTTCAGCATCGGGGCCAACTGTACCTTGGAACGGGAAACACAAAAGCTGGTGCCCCACTCCAAATCCTGATACTTCTAGTGCATCATCATGTCACCTCCAGCGGGAAAAGGAGCAAATGCTTTAATTATAGGGCTTGTTCCTCCCGATAGAGGTAACCGTTTGAAAAAAAATTTAAATCTGAGAGTGGGGATGAAAGCCTGGTTGCATAGCAGCAATATAAAAATAATTAAATGCTTCTTTTACGCAACAAAATACTTTCCTTGATGCCTCCTGGCCTGGAGTGGGTTGGCGGGTGGGGGGGGGGGGGGGGGGCGGGGGGGGGTGGCGGGGGTTGTAGGTGTGCAGGGAGAGAAATTTCACCTGTGTCTAGACTTCAGATCTTTTTCTTGGCATCTTCAGTATTGGTCGATTCGTAATTATGAAGCTGAATTTCTTGTCAGCAAATACAGAACGGGCTTCAAAACTCAGGCTCAATTGAAGAATTGTCTAAAATGCTAATAAATGCTAATAAATAAGTCTGGTAGCAGAGCTGCTAATGTCTATCGTAAAACCTGGGAATTATAAACACCAGAATGATGCTTCAATGATTTTCCAGTGGATGACACTGCCATATTGTAAATACTGATCTGCATGTAGCAGAAACACGTGCAGAACCTAACAGTAACAGTACATATGACCTGTACTCATTTGAACTCAATTTGATGTTGACAACATTTACATACAGAAAAGGGGTTCCTGTTTATTACCGTAAACAGTGCGCAAAGTCACGCCTATATCCATGTATTTTGTCCTTTAAATACAAAGAGAGCAACTTGAAGCCCCTTTACCGAAACGGTAACTAAAAAAAAAGAAAATATATATATATATATATATACACACACACACACACACAGGACTGATTTGTAATCTGGATTTTACGGTACTTTAACATTTAAAACGTTAAGCATTTCATCTAAATGCTAATTTCAAGGGAAAAAATTCAAATCATTTTTATTATATAAACCGTACAAGCATATCAAATCAGACTGCCATTTCTTATGGAGATATACAGGATCTGAATTTTTAAATACAGGAACATCTGCAGCTGTTGAATTTATTACTTTATACCTCCGCTGCTAAAATCAGGATGAACCATCCGAAAGGGCCGAGTACTATTTAACAGTTGTAAGAACTTGGAAAATGTGTTGTGTGCAAACTTCTCGTAAAAAAAAAACACACATAATCTCTGTGATTGCTCTGTGCAACAAACATAAAAGAATTTTAAAACATCAACTTATCGAGCTTAAAGATAAACAGCATTAATAATTTAGAAAGAAACACGCCCCCCCACCCCCCCACCCCCCACCCCCACCCACGATTTCAGTCTCTGAGCATTTATTATTTACTCTCTGACTACTACGCAAACCCAATAACAGACGCAGTTTGCTGCATAGTGACGTTTTGAAAAGCAGAGTTTCAAAAGGACATTAAAACGTGCGCTTCCAGGTTCCCAAAGCAGTACGAGAACAGCAAAAACAAACACAGAAACGTCAATAACGGTTATCTGTTCAAAGCCATCTGCTGCTTTCTGCGAAGACAGAGATTTAGTGCCTGTTAAGATTAGAGCAAACCCTCCCAGAAACGCACCTCACCGGCATGTCTACCATAGCGCATAACATTTACCACTCTTACAGGAACAGATTGTGGTTGAGGCTCTCTCTCTCATTCTCTCTCTCTCTCTCTCTCTTTCTTGTTAAGAAACTATACCTTTCTTTTATCTACAGCTAAATCTATCTGTAAACACACGGATGCAGCAGCAGCAGCAAGCGCGGTGCAGTGATACATCCACTGACACTCCAGCGGTGTTTTAAGTTCAAATATTTGCATTTTACACACAGCGTTTCTGAAATTGTCAACGTGGTGTTAAGTCCGTTGAAACGCTCAAAGTTCCCCCCCCCCCCCCCCCACCCCCTTCTCCCATCACAAACCCCTTCCCCACATTATTTGCAAAGGGGAGCATGGTATGTAAAAACCCAGTCGTCCTGTGTCACTTGCTTGCTGCATAGGTTGGCAAATCAGTGATGAAACGTGCTCATTCTAGTAAAACAACAACACAGAAGAACCTACAAAAGACCTACTCTCTCCGTGTTAAAGAGATTCATAGTTTCTGTACGTAACGGACATGCAAATACGCATACACACTACATACAGATGCACACCAAGATAATCAATTGGGTACACACACAAAAAAANCAAGTGGGTGGGGTGGGGGGCGGAAACTGTTCAGAGAGGGTGCCAAGTGGGAGGAGAAGTCTACCATTGCTAAATTCCATGTTATAGACGGCATGGGGGCAAGAATAAAGAGATAAAGATATTTGATCTGTGCGTGTGCTAATACAGGCGAGGCGAGTTGGTTACCGCTGCAGGGAAATAATTCCGCTAATCCTAAATGCGTCCCAGCTATCGGGATCTGCATACATTTACCCCAGTAGGTAGGTAGATTGCTGCGTGCCAGCTATCAGGCATATTGCAAATAATAGTAACATTTCAGAAATGTTATCCAAGCATCATACTCTTGTGTTTACTTTTGAGGAGGTGGGGTACAGCATCGTATTATCGTTGATGTTATTAATGGAACAAGGGACGAAAGGTTCAAATTAGATTCTTACTGCGAGGCTGGCAAATCCCGTGGTCAACCTCTGCATGACTATTGCTTCTCCAGTCTGAGCAAAGAGGAAGAAAAAAAGAGGAGCCAATTTTAGTTTAAAATTCTTGCACAGACTGTATTAACATACAGCAGGGTGGCTTTGCAATCTTCTTTTGAGTGTTTTTTTTCCTGCCTCGGAGCGATTCAAACGCGCTCCAATAATAGGAAGAAAAGGATGAGCTTCGGTATTCTGCCCAGGTGTAGAAATGTTTGATAAGCTACTCGGTTACTTTACTTATCATCGGGATCGCATTATAAATTGAGGATGTGTTGAAACCAGCTATGAAATGGGATTTTTATTTCCGCAAATAAAGCTGACTGGATAAGCACGTACAATAGGATAAGTTCTGCTCAGTCTCACAAGCAGAAATAATAATCTGTTTTAATGTTCCGCCATGACACGTCCTTTAATTATAATTTTCTTCGAGACCCATTTCAGAAGAAAAACTTTTTTTCTGTTGTTGCTGTCGTTCTTGTTCCTTGGCTACGAGGGAACAGATCTTGTAGGTGACTGGGGGTGGGAGGAGAAGGCTCTCCCCACAATGTTCATGAATTGATCAGAGTCAGTCACGTACCAAAAGCAACACGAGTTGCATGGTGATCAGCTGGAAATAATGATGAGATCCAGGAATCTGAGCCTAGCAATCCACTCACATCCTCACGTCTCAATTTTAACACTGTATTCCCAGGTGAGCTCAATTTAGACCTTCTACCCTCCATGCCTTTAGCTTGCTTTGCAAATTATAACCAATGCATTTACACGACCCGGTGAGATTTGTAATAATCAAGTCCTGTGCAGTTACCCAATGTTATTATAACATCAAAACTCTATCAACCTTGGCATACCACAACAGCAATTAGGTAACTCTGCTACAAGCCTAGAATGGCTCTGTTTACCTAGCAGTAAGTAGGAACCCAGTTGTTAGCTGATTGGCGGATCGCTTTTGCGGGGGTAAATAAATTAATTAAAAAATAATAATTTGATCACTCAATCCACGACTGTTTGTGGGGACGCTGCTGTGAGCAATTTGGCTGCCGGGTTTCGCCCACAAAATACACGGTCGATCTACTTTACACGATCTTCTGTGAAGCACTTTGAGACTCTCAAAGAAGTGATAAGGTGCTATATCAATGCAATGTTGATTACTATCTTAAATTTTAAGACAAAATGATCTTACAGACTAACATGTGTTCGAACATCAGGGCTCTGCAACGCATTTGTTGATGTGGGGTGAGCATCATTCCTTTCAGCGATCTTTGCAAATTTTGTCCCTGTTAATAATAATAATAATAATCCTTGCATTTGATATAGCGCCTTATCATGCCTTCGAGACGTCTCAAAGCGCTTCACAGAATATAATGTAAAGTGAATTGACTGTATATTTTGGAGGCGAAACCCAGCAGACAATTGTGCTCAGTAGTGTCCCATAAACAGACATGGATTGAGCGACCAATTTATTATTGTCATCTTTTTATTTGAAGGGATTATTACCCCTGAAATTGATCCGCTAGTGGTAGCCAAGATTGCAGTTCCTGATCATTATACAGTGACTTCTGCTGATAAAATTTTACGTGGTAGCTGTATAAAGCTAGAATCATGCCACCTGTAAACATAGACTGCCAACAACAACTAGCGAGGCTCATGTAGGAAGACTAGCCACTTGGTGGAGGTATTTGATGACTGCCAGAGCCGAGCATAACAGCATGAGCAGCCACCCCAACTATCCCCTCACTCACTCTCTCCTCACCAACCGCCTCCGAAAGGCAAACACCCCTTCCCCCTCCCTCATCCGTACCCTCTCCAACACTCCCTGCTCCTCAAACCCCACGGTCATTTGACATTTCTGACCTGTCTATATCACAAGGCCATCTCGGACCACTTCCTCATCTCCCTCTCCTCCCTCATCCACCTTAGTGGGTCCACATTCGCATGGTTTGAGTCCTACTTAACCAACTGCCTCCATTTTATCTCAGCAAATGGTTTCTCCTCTCCCCGCCCGGTCACCTGCAGGGTACCCCAGGGCTCCATCCTTGGCCCTCTTCTTTTCCTTATCTATATGCTCTCGCTCAGCGATGTCATCTGCAGACACGGGGTAAACTTCCACATGTATGCGGATGACACACAAATCTACTTTACCTCCGCCGATGTTCTATCAGCTTGTCTGGCAGACATCAAGGCCTGGATGAGTGTAAACTTCCTGAATATGTACAAGATGGAAGCCATACACCTTGGCTACTGTCAATGCCTTCACTCCTGCAGATCTAAACTCCTCAATCTCCCTGGCCTCTCCCTCAGACTCAACGAACCAGTGTGCAATTTAGGTGTCCGGTTCGAACCCCAGCTTTCCTTCCTTCCCAACTTCTGGTCCCTGACCAGGACCACCTTCTTCCGCCTCCGCTACTGTGCCCATCTCCGACTGTACCTTAACCCAAATGCAGCGGAAATCCTCATGCCCGCATTTGTCACCTCCCGTTTGGATTACTCAAACGCACTCCTCGCTGGTCTCCCGAGCTCCACCATTCAAAAGATCTGCTCATTCAGAACTCTGCCGCCCACATACTGACCCGGACCAAACTCCATCCCCACATCTCATCAGTTCTGGCCCGGGCTCCACTGGCTCCCCATCACCGAACAGATCGACTTCAAGATCCTCACTCTCATGTACAAATCCCTTCACTCCCTGTCACCTCCCTACCTCTCGACTCCCCAATCTACCACCTGGTGCCTCAACTCCCTACCAAACTGCCCGCTCCCTCCGTTCAGCGGACTCTGGTCTGCTCCATGTCTCCCGCCCGATCCACCCTACCATCGGTGGCCGGGCTTTCAGCCTCTCTGCCCCCACACTCTGGAACTCCATCCCACAGTCCCTTCGCCTCGCTTCCTCCCTTGCCTCCTTCAAGGCCTTCTCTTCGACCGTGCCTTTGGTCTCCCTCCCACCTCTCTGCCTTCCCTCACCCCTGCACCACCCCTCCCCTATGCTCGGTCCCCGATACCTGACTGTTCAGCTCTTTGGGACGTCCTCCTGACGTGAAAGGAGCTCTATAAATGTCATTATGTTGTTGTTGCTGTTGTACTCGACCGCAGCGCTTCACAGTGGCGGAGTCTGACATAAAAGCCAAGGCGGAGAGGGGAAGGGGGACTGTAAGCATGATCAAGTCAGGTACTTTTAGCACAGGATGTCTGTTTGTTAGCACCAGAAACCACTCGAAGTAACCGGGTGCATTCTAATGGGGTTAACTTTTATTTCTTTGCACAAATAGTAAATAACAGCTAAAACGGGTTGCCAGCAAAGTAAAGGCCAGGACTGGGCTCATTTAGGAAAAAAGCTTAATGCTGGGATGGGAATATAGGATGGCTATCCTGGAGGGATGAGTTCAAATGCCCACCTCTGCCATTAACTCTCTCCTCACGTCCACTGGATCACACCAACACACTCAACTGTATTGTACGCAGATTTGATCACATCAACAACAACGCATTTCATTTATACAGCACCCTGGAGTGCTTAGAGATCACATAGCAATCTGCCTCAAAATACCATGGTAAGTGATTTATTTTATCTGGGGGATTGCTGGCCTGGAACTCTTCCCCACAAAGCTACAGACTGTCCAGAGCCTCTCCCTCTCCTAGCTCTGCAAGCCTAGCACCGCCATTGGCTCCCCATCCCTCAGCGGATTGAGTTCAATATCTTTGTTCTCACCTTCAAATTGCTCTATGGTCTCTTCCCATCCTACCTCGGTGACCTCCTTGAGCCCTACCAACCTGGCCGCTCCCCTACCAACCTGGTACCCCATCCCGGAATTTCCAACTCGCTCGCTCCCTCATTCCCTCCCTCATTCCCTCCCTCCCCTCTTTCAAGCCCCGTCTCAAAGTGTACCTCTTTGACAGCACTTTGGATCATCTTACCGCAGCCCACCCCAGCTCGGGAGCCGAACCAGCACTGTGAACGCGATTTGGGATGTCTTCCCGACATGAAAGGTGCTAAACAAATATAAATTACGTTGTACTGTAAATGAGCCTCTTCCCAACTTGTGGTCTTGATTTGAACCGAAGCAATAGGGACACAACAATTGGTCTCAACGTTCCTCTACAAAATGTTCTATAGCCGGTGCTCAACCAGGTCAGCATCCCTTAGTGCCTCTAGGGAGGGGATAAGATAGCCATGGTTCTGGTTCCAGTTTTCCATGCAAGAAAATGCACGTGTAGACTCTAAATTAGGATGCTTATGATAACCCTTACAGTTGATATAGTACCTTATCACAACATTGAGACCTCTCAAAGTGCATCAGAGGATTTACTGTAAACTGTTGCAAATGTGTATCTTGTAGGTGTATGTGGCGGAAGATTTGCACATAGCAATCTTCCCCTCAAATAGCCTTGAAAGGAATGATTCATTTTATCTGGGATCATTGGCCAAGGGAAACCGTAAGAAACACCCTTCTCTTTTTGAGTCGCTGCTTGATATCTTTATCATCCCCCTGAAAAAGCAGACTGGAAGTCACTTTAATGTCTCATCTGAAGGATAGGCCCACCAACAATGCAATGTTCCCATCACTGCAATGTGACCCTATCAACTGCATTATTATTATAAAATAAGACTCATGTTTTTCACGTTGTGATCCACACCACCTCAACAAAGCACTCCGAGATTTTATCCTACGAGGAAAGCCTCTGCTCAAATTTTCCAACCTCATCGCCTGCAAATACACAAACAAAAAAACAAAATAAAATACATAGCAACTTAAAAGGACGCTTGCAAAGTATGTGAACTTTAGTAATAGTTGATCTATGAAAGCATGACATGTTGAATGACATGTTGAATCTGAACACCAGGTGTAATCAAAGAGTTTTAAACTGGTATTCGTTTTATAATGAAGTTATCATTCATTCTATTTTTAATTAAGAAAATCAGGATAACAACAAATATGAATGTCAACTCACCTACATTTTTCTTGGAAAACTGGCAAGTAGTTTCTCAGCCGTGGACAAGACCAGGAACTTTGTGGTGAGCAATGGCCCTGGGTCTCATCTCCTTGGGGTCGCTGGGTGGAGGGGAGGCAAGAGGAGCTGGGGGGAGAGACAAAAGCAGAGGCTCTCGTGCGAGCATCACACATCCCTATGAAGCACCGTTTCATTTCAGTCACTTGACCTCAGTCTATGTGCTCCTCCAGCCGTAGCAATGAGAGACTGCAGGAAGTGCAGTATTGATGCCTGGAGAACCACCAAGAAGAATTTGGCTTGAGATAAATGGTGCCTCCTACTGCAATACTTCTGGCAGTCCTTGGCTGTCGTCTTGACCTGGAAGGTTGCGTTTATTTTCTCAGAAATTGCCTCCCAGCATTTTCTCCTCACAAGATGGAATAGTAAAAAGCTTCCCAGATATGCAAAGCCTTTTTTTTCTTCTTCCGGACACTGAAATTGATCTCAATCCCCATAAAGATTTCCATTGTCAATTTCAGGTCTTGCCTGTCTGTCCTCGGTTCTCCCTCCCACGTTGGTCGTGTGTAATGTGATCGCGCGTCGTTTATGTTATCTCAGAACTGACATCTGCTCCCCGACTGGTCGGTGGGCACAAAGTTTAAGCCGCTGTAGATGGTGTTTGAAATATGATGAGGACAGTCTGTGTGTGGTTAACTTTACATTTGTGCCAATGCATATGGAAAATGAGCTTGATCTCTTCATTGTATGTCATTTTAAAACTGTCTTGTGTGACTCAGAATTGTCTTTTGTCTCCTGTGTTTGTTGCCAACAAAGACTTAAATTCAATTTGTCTAACGAAATGGGATTATCCTGCATAAATATATTAGCAAAATAAAACACCATAAAGCAATACTGTTTCGGGTATAATGAGATGCACGGATGTTAAGAGGAAGGAACGATTCTGCAACGTTTAATCTAGATGTTTTGATCAGCCTGAATTTTCAACGCAGTCTAGTTACATAGGAAAACTCCCATCGTCGAGGTTTGGAAGGTTCAAGGCTCAGGTCAACCAGTCATTCGCAGCCCTCCGGCAAAGATTGGGAGAAAATGTAATCTCAGCTGGAACATGAGCTGGGAAGCAGCATTATACCAGGATTGCCCCTGTCTGGGAGATGTGTGTGGGTGTGGGTGTGGGGGGAAATCGCTTGATTTAACTGCCGTCTTCAGTGCCAACTTTAGTGCCTCCTGTGGGATCTGTGAGGAAGCCCACAGCCCAGCTGTCTTCTCTGCCTGTTTTACCTGAAGGACTTTATGTGCCCAACGACAGCTCTTGTCGGGAAATTTTAAGAAAGTGAACAAATAAGAATTCGATTTAATAACAACAAACCACAGAAAAACGCCAAATGATCCAGGAAAGAATTCTGGTGAATTCACCTTTTGTTGCTGAATGACATAAATCCCCCAATACAGTTGACCCTGGAGCTAGAATAAGATGCCAGAGCCCCAAAGTTTTTCATCGCCTTAAGATTGGCCTTGACCTTAAGGCTGTTAAGTTAAAATTTACGATTGCGTGGCATTTTGGAAAAGTCTTCAACTCAGTCTTATTTGGAAGCTGCTTTTCGACAATTCTTAAATTTAAGACCTGCAGGAAAAAAATACTTCCAAACTGAGACTGAATTGAAGAATTTTCCCAAATCCTGAAAAACCTTCAAGTTTTAGACAATGTTCATACTGCCTAAAAACATGAAGAATTTCACGTCTCTGATGTGTAAAGTATACCCATAGAACGTGGACATATAAATATAATAATAATAATAATAATCCTTGCATTTGATATAGCACCCTTATTACGTCTTCAAGATGTCTCAAAGCGCTTCACAGAATATACTGTGAAGTGAATTTTGTGGGCGAAAAATCATTGAAACCTGTGTATCTTTGAGTGATCTCCTGCAAAACCAAATGAACAATCCAGATGTGCACAGCTGGCAAGAACCATTCTCTGACCAGAGGGGAGAAAATGTGCATTTTATATCCTTTTAAAAAATAAGCCAAACATCAAATATAACTTTACTTCACGTGAAGTAATGTTATGAGTACACATGGAACTCGTTTTGGGGGTTAAATATAAAAGACACTGCAAACAATGGTGACATTCAAATGCTTTGAACATGCTCATGGGCTCAGTCTTAAGACCACTCACAGACTTAAAATAATAATAACTCTTCCATTTGATATAATGCCTATGACGCTTTCATGCTTCACAAGTGGGTACTGCGTATTTGTGGACAAACAAGAACCCACATCGTTCAGATCTGTGGCTGGTGAGACAACTACCAACTAAGCCAGGCCGATCGATACCTGTTGAAGATTGCACAGAATTTTTTTTTAGAAAATCCTTAAATTCTGTCTTACTTTCAAAAAAAGCTCTTTTGAAGAACTGAGGGAAAACCAGCTTCAAAAATGAAGACTGAATTGAAGAATTTTCCAAAATTCCACAAGCTCTTAAATTTTAAGATAATGGTCTTAAGGTTGAGACCGTGAGATTTTGCTGGACTCATATCACCTCAGGGCACAATAAAATGTTAACTGGTGAAAGGAGACCCTTTTCAATATATATCTTTCATTTGATGTGGAATGTGCTGCAATTTGTGTCAAGGTTTTTCACCCCTTCCTCGGTTACCCCCTGTCAAATGTCAGCCTTGACCTGCTCTGACATGGGAAAAGTGTTTTCTCTCTCTCTTCTCTCTCTCCTTCTATCCCTCTTATGGTACCATATGCCCTTGGGCAAAACGAGAAAAAAGTCTAAAATGATTGTGAGATATAGAAGATACAATAGGTATTGCTCTCACTTCTTCCGCACTCACTGGCTTTAACAGCACGAGAAGTGTGTTATACAAGTGAGAACGTCCGACAGTGTTTTTTGTTGGAAAGCAGTAAGAAATCACTCTCTTTTTCCAGATCACAAAACTCTAGCACACCGTGGGCCATGTTCCAGTTTCAGTGCTGTTGATAAACCCAGTTTGCCATCTCAAGCCTTTGATCTGTTGCTGTCTTATAACACTCTCCAGACGTTGTGTTATGCTGGATGTTGTTTTTCAGGATTGCTCCCTGTTCTTCCTGAGGTGGAAGAAACTCTGCTTGTCCCTGTTTAATCTAACTCTCTTATCTCTAAACAGCATCACCAAACAAGCGGGATCCTTTGATTTATGGCAACCAGATTCTGTGACTGTTAGTTATCAAACGTACACTCTCTATTGCCTTTTGCGCAGCCCGGTCTAGTTAATATCCAGAACAGTGTGCTCATCAAGATTACGGCAGATTAAAGAAATTGTCTTGTCATTTGTGAATTTACCCACCCCAAGAAAGACAAAGATGAAAATACTGCAAATAATGAGCGAACAGATATGATGCATGCAAAGGCGTAGGGCTGCTTAACCAAAGTATGGGAATAGGTTCTGAACTGAATGTCCTTTCAATGAAGATTGTCGGCCCAGCCAAAATTGTTGATCTTACAACGTGAAAAACTGTGGAAGAAAGTGACGGGGATACATGGCTTGCAAGTAAATGAATGGACCTGCACCTCGATGCTCAAGGCTGAGAGGATTCGATTTACATCCAAAGAATAAAAGAGGGCAAGTAAAGCAGGCCCTGCAAAACAGTAATGTCGAGCATTCAGATAAGGAAAACTCTTACTGCTTTGGTCATCAGAAAAATAATGATCAAAATAAAAATAATAATCCTCGCATTTGAATATAGAACCGTTCACATCGGGAGGATTCACAGGATTTTACCGTCAACTGTAGTTTGTGGGCAAATGCAGGCAGCCAACTCCCACAAACAGCCATAAAGTGAATGACTGGGGATCTTTAACTTCCACCACAAATGGGCAAATGAATAATAATAACAAATAATAATAATTAACCGCAGTTTAACATCTCATCCAAAGACACCTTACACCTGAGATGATGCAGTGCAGCCCCAGCACAGAATTAGGCGTGTCCGCCTAGGTTATGTAAGTTCAAGTCTCGACACAACTTGCATCCACAACTTTCTGACTCAGAGGCACAAATGTTTCCAACTGAGCCAGGCTAACACACAAGCGTGAAAGTCAGTGAATTCATCCAAAACCGGCATAACTAAGATCGCTTCATATTTGTGCATTTAGCGCTCATCCCTGGAAAATAGTTCACAGCTCAAAATAAACAGCTTTTATATATGCATGTGTGTACACAGTGACTGGTAATTGACTCAAGCTGCCATTCAAGTAAGCCTGCGGTGCTTGTGTGCTATCTGCTAATACGTTCGATATCAGATGGCTAGACGGGAGTGTAGTCGATCGTCTGTATTTAACCTGAAACTTGCAGAAATAAACAGAGCAAAGCCACAAATTCTCCAACAAAAACAACAAAATTATATTTGTATAATAATAATAATACTTGCATTTGATATAGCGCCTTAGCATGTCTTCGAGACGTCTCAAAGCGCTTCAAAAAATACGTTGTAAAGTGAATTGACTGTATATTTGATTGAGTGACTTATTTTTTTTGAAGGAATTATTACCCTAGGAAAAGCGATCCGCCAATTGACTAACAACCGGATTCCTACTTACTGTGAGGTAAACAGAGGCGTGTGGAGTAAGGAAACTGGTCCAATGTTTCGCCCTGCCAGGAATCGAACCAGGTCTCTCGCTTGTGAGGCGAGTGCTCTAACCACTGAGCTACAGTATAACGTCTTTCACGTCAAAAAGACATACCAAGCCACTGAACAGTTAAGAGCTTGTATCTGAGCTGGGGTTTGGAATCAAGCAGGGTGTGAAACGTGTGAAAAGTAATCGACAGAAGGAGTGATTTCCAGGTAGCAACCTCACTTTTGGTTCAAGGAGGCTGTTGTAAAGTTCTTGAGTTAAGCTTTGAGGATGGTTGATAACTTCATCTGAATCCCACCTCCATGACATAGTTGCTTGACTATGTACTCCTGAGTACTTCTATTTAAAGGCTAAAACTCATCATGGAATTGAGTTGCTAAATAAGTCTGCAGGGCTTCTATAATTGCTATGATTCTTTGTAGCTCTATCGCTTTACACCAATTTCCTGAAGGTCATGACCCAGACAATGTCTACACCACAATGTCCCTTTTGGTCGTACCAAATGTCACTTGCCCACAACATCTTTGACGATCATCAGAATATGTGAATGTGCAGCAAAGACAAGGCAACTGTAGACAGTACTACATTTACTTAATTGCAAGGAGAATTATTTTATGCTGATCACTACAGTTCACGATCTTTAATGGGAAATCCCATTTTAAAGAAAAACCAAAAACACATTACCATAAATGATAGGTTAAACCCCAAGACATCAGGATTCCAATAGAAACTAATTTGTAACAAAACGTAACACTTCATTTGGCTTCCTTAACATACAACTCCAATACCCTGCATGCCAAGTTTTCTGTTTTTTAAGAAATATGTGAGAAGAAATTCCAGATTTACTCTTATTTACCCTCAATTAAGTGCGTTGGGATGTCCTTCCGATGTGAAAGGCGCTATACAAGTGTAATTTTGTCTTCATGTAGCATTTCAGAGCATCCAGAATTTGCCAAATTATTGAATTCAGCCTTAGCTTTGAAGTGTTTTTTCTGTTAATTGTCAAAATAGCAAGTGAGGCAGAGCAATCACAGCCAAAATCAAACCCACGTTTTACGGGGATCACGAAACAGCCATCAAGAGCAGAAACCACAGTTGATTGATTCTCACTCCCATCCTACTCCAAAACACTTAAAAGACATTTTTTATCCTCTTCGCAGGACTCTCTCCTCTCTCAGAAAACTTAACACAGGCATTGATTGACTTGGGACCTTCTCGCTGTGTATGATTCTAAACCACGCTGCCTTGTGTATTTGCTCACTGAGCCAAATCATGCACAGCATCCATTGAACTGATGAGCCTGCTATATTTAATAGATTTCTTGATTTAAGTGTCATCAATCTCATTTTCCAAGGAACAGCAAAGCAAATTGGTCATTTCACACTCTAGATTCCTCATCCATCCTTCAAATGATCTTATGCAGGGGTTGAGTTTATCATCCTACAGCTGGATATAGTCTACGGACTTCATCACATTCAACATCAATAACCCTCTCACTATAATCTGATAGAAGCTGCAGTTGGATTCTTCTTACACTCTTCATCTCACAAAAAAAAAGCCAGAAATTTCACCTGGTTTCCAACCCTATCAGAACATTTTGTCTTTAAAGTTTAAAGAATTGCGGGACATTCTTTAACTCAGCCTTCATTCGGAAGCCTGTTTCCTGCAGTTCTTTCAAACGACCAGCCTCCAAATTAAAAACTGAGTTTCAGAATTGTCTACAGTTCTACACAATCTTTAAATGTAAGACAAAATGGTCATTTGGGCAAAGACCTGGAATTTCAAGCCTTAAGTGCCTCACTTTTCCACATCATTTCACCAGGGAACCAAAACCATTCCACCAAACCAATTGGACTTGAAGTTAAAGGAGCCTGCTTTTCATTCACTATTCTACCCTAACATGTACGTCAGATAATGAACTAAGGTTTTTGTTACATTTGGATTCTCTGCTACTTTAAGACTAGAGAAACAAAGCACCAATTAAAAAGTACAGTAGATTGTTGGCTCCTACTTTGCTCAAGTGACTTCTGCTGGAAAGCCCATGAACCAGGATTTTGTGCAGGAACAAGATCAAACTCAGCTGTGGTGCTCTGCCGATGAATAGCCTGCAAATCATCACTGTCTAAACTCACATGGGAAGAATATCCCACTTCTACAAAATATTGGAGGGCAGCCAGAGACTGTGGGATCATATCCCCGCAATAGTTAGAACCTTCAGTACAAGAGAGGAGAAAATTGGACAAACTCAACAAAAATACGGGCTGAAATGAGATTTCTGTTCTAATGTTGGACAGACACCAAGGATTTGGAATCTGCAACAATACTAAGACGGAAAGTGTAGAATACGCAAAAGCAAAAATTAAATATACCTCTTATTTGAATGCAATAACTAAAGCTTGGTTTGGGATGGTAGTATTTTCTTCTGCAAATTGGGCAAGATTTCATTGAGCTGTTAAGGAGGTTCAATCCAGCATGTCACCACACAATATCAACGTACCCCAGTGGAAACACATTAAATAGAAAATGCAATGCAGCGCATAACATCCCATGTTAAATAAAAAAGATCCTTCCAATTTTGGAATGGTGTTTGAAGAAGGAATGTGAAGGTGCATTCTTGAGAGATACACATAAGAATATATTTGCATTACAATTTCACTGTTGGCCATTGGATCTTACCAAGTTTTTATTTTATTTGGAAAGAAGCACCACACATTACTATTTAAGAGACGTTGATTGTTAAAAAAAATAAAGCACTCTCTTCTTCACAGTATCATTATAACAGGATTTCCTATTATAAATACAAGGTAGAAAGATTAGTGCATGATGTACCCTAGTAACTTCTGCATGGCCCCTCTTTATTAACATGGGACGTTATGTAAAATCCGTTACATGTCAAGAATGTGTTGACTTTATTCTTACCTGGGGTGGCTTCCTGCATCTTTTCACGTTTCCTCTTCTTCTTCTTTCCCTTCAACATTTGAAACAAATTCAAGATATATCTAGATCAGTCCTTCAAGTGGATTCAAGGTAGAAAAACACTCCCATACAGACAGTTACTTTGTTTGCATTTTGCATTCTCAAGAAAACATACAGTGGAGAAGGGGATCTAAAATGCAAAATTCATGCGATTTGTTGCATTAATTGATTTCTTTGGTTTCCAAATGCAGGGTAATCCTGCTATGAAGGGATCTAAACAATTCCCACCCTGTGCTATAAGAAGTCAGTGCTTCTTAATTTCTATTATCGTTGTCAATGTCACCGGGTTCATTTGCACATGTGTATAGAGAGTCGACTGGCAGCAATGCACTCCACTGTTTGTAATTTTTCTCGTGATATGCATTTCTAACCTAGAAGAGCTACTCCTGAGATAATGGGAGTTTCATGCTTTGACACCGTAGAATATCCGGGTACATTACCCACCCAGCTTATAAATGTGGCAGCGCTTATAGTGAAGGTGGTTATAATATCAACCATGAATTTTGCAAACCAACATTCACAAACTGGAAATCTGAATTAACCCAAAACATCCAGTTTCCAAATATCATGTTTTAGGTGACACTGTTAGCATACAATCATAGAATTATACAGCACAGAAGGAGGCCATTCGGCCAATCGTGTCTGTGCCGGTTCTTTGAAAAGAGCTATCCAATTCAATCCCACTCCCCCGCTCTCTCCCCCTAGCCCTGCAAACTTGTCCTCCCCAAATAATTATCTACTTCTCTTCTTATGCGGGTGTGAAATTTGTTGGGTTGGAGCGCAAATAATGGCGATTGAATAGATTGCTCTTTCAAAGAGCCAGTGCAGATGTACTAGTTTTGTCTGTGTTGCAAATTTCCATGGTTCTAGAGCAGTTCCATGTGCTTTGGTGAAAGAAATAACAAGAGCTTTTGTTCCTGATCACTATCTAGAGATCCTTCATCATTCACTTCATGGCTGTTTCATGTCTGTGCGCAAATTGGCTGCTGCGTTTATCTACAGTTGCTCAGTCACTGTACTTCATGGGTGGGGGAAGAGGAGAAGAATCACAAAGAATCACATGATACATGATAGAGTCATCTCCATCATTGATATCTGTAAGTGATGTCTATCCAGTGCTTTGAGATGTCTCGACTACATGGTAATGCTCCATCCAGCGCCTAGGGACGTCCTCCCGACATGAAAGGCGCCATATAACTGCAATTTATTCTTGTTGTTGTTGATAAGGCCCTATACCAAATTGGAAGGATTATTGTTATTTCTGCCAGAGAGAATTGTGTGGCATGTTGGGTGAAGACAAATTTAGACTGTCTCTGCTACATCAACCCTGCGTATCAATAGCTGACACTCAATCTCCAAGGTCGCTTGTGAAGATTGGACAATTGGCACTTTGAGACGTCCTCACCATGTGGAAGATGCTATCGAAATGGAAATTGTACAGGATGAGGTGCTGGGTGGGGGGCGGGGACTGGCAGCGGTTAAATTTTACACAAGAATCAGTGCTTTCAAGAGAGAAAACAACTCAGTGCTGGAAACTAAATGGAACTGGGACAATTTCAAAGTAAGGTAGCGTAGGCACAAAGGTGAAGTTACCTGGCAATCAGACACTGCTCTGCTACACTTGTTCAAGCTGCTCTTCTGGTTCTGTGCAGATAATAATAATAATAATAATCCTTGCATTTGATACAGCACCTTTTCACGTCATTGAGACATCTCAAAGTGCTTTACAGGATATACTGTAAAGTTGATTAACTGTGTATTTTGTAGGCGAGTGTGGCAGCCAATTTGTGCACAGCAATATCCCAGAAACAGCCATAGAGTGAGTGACCAATTTTATTTGGGGGATTTGTTGGCCGGGACACCAGGAGAAACTCCTGTTTCTTTTCGAATTGTACCATGGGATCTTTAACGTCCACCTGAAGAGGCAGATGGGACCTCGGGTTTAAAGTATGATCCGAAGGACAATGAAACACCATCCCCCACCACCCACTCCACGGCATTGGAGTGTCAGCTTAGACTATGTGATTCCAAGCCCCGATGTGGAGCTTGAACCCACAACCTTCTGACTCAGAAGCAAGAGTGCTACCAGTACGCCAGGGCTGAAACACTGTAACATGGCAATGAACCCGGCAGGAATACGGATGCGCCTCACCCCGACTGCCGGAAATGAGCTCAGATGCTGATGTTATTTTTGACTCGTGTGAAATTGTATTGCAGCTTAAGTATCCCCCTGGAGGAATTGTATTGGCTGAGATAGGATTCTGGCAGATCGGGGTAAGGCACATCCGGGTATAATTAGAGGCTACAATATTTGCAATTCCTTAAAGCTTAGTGTGTTTCGCGGGCTATTTAATTCTGGGCGGGGTGGGGGAAGGAGCTAAGGCGGGGAAACACAGCTGAGTGTGACCCCTGTCCTCCCTCATTTGACACCTACACATGTGCAGTTTTCAGCAGTTATTGGATAGTGATAAGAAGCAAGAACTCGGAGAACAGCAGCACTTCAACTACTGTTTCAACTGAGATCAGCTAATTCACCACAGTCCTGGACTAGACCCGGCAACCTTCTAGTCTTTCTGCTCCAGTGCTTCTATCCACTTGAAAAGATTTATTTTCTATTAAGAAGCCTAGGTGAAGGGCCAAAAATAGGGCTGTGACGTGTATATGGTAAAACAGTGGGGAAATCTTGCATTCACTGTGGTGAAACATTTCTTTAAAGAGAAATCACAATAAAGAAAAAATCATGAGAATGGTTTTGTGGTAACTACAGTATTCTGTCTTCAGCGACAGTTTTACAGGGCAAATCATGCAGCAGAGGCAATTTACACACAGCAACATCGCAGAAACAGCCATGACCAATTTTACTGGGAAGTAGAAGAAAACCCGGTTTAACATCTCACTTGAAGCACAGCACATCTGACAACGCAGCAGCGCTCCCCCCACAACCCCCACCACCCCCCACACACACATTTCACTGAAGTGTCAGCCTAGATTATAACGCTAAAGTGGGGCTTGAATCCACAACCTTCCGCGTCAAGTGAGAGCTCTGCCAAGTTAACAAGGCTGACACCTACACGAGACCCAGCACCATATAGCAACTTACATAGTTATCCCGAGCGGACCAGCCTGGGTAAAGCTGCATGTGAAGTTGCCGTTCCTTGCGAGCCAATTCATAATATTTTGCTTGTTCTTCACGAGTCAAAGCGTGCCACTGCAACAAAGCACAAAGAGATGGTCATCACTACAACATCGATCAGAGTCCAGTCACTGCGACACCGATCGGTGCTGTAACTGGCGGCTAGTTACAACAGCAGATTGCTTTTCTTTACGGTTAAAAGCTAACTCATTCATTGGATCGGCAGCACGGGCAGATTGGGTCAAATGGCCTACTCCCATGCTATCCAGGCTGTGTATACGCAAATACAACTGCATACTTATTATGATCAAGGTTCAATTGTCGTATATCCTGAAGGACTGCAACGTAACCTCGGGTGACTGCAAGTAGTCAATTCCTACAAGGATTGGACTTACTCACGTTTGCGGCGTTATTCGAGGAACAGACAAGATGTTATGGAAAGCCATCCGAGTCCAGCTTAGCTCAGTACACGACACTACACAATAGTTGGGAATACATCCAGCTCAGGATATAGGCAACATCAATGGCGACATCAAAATCAACAAGACTCACAGGGATGCCTGGCTTGTTCGCTTGTTAATTGGAGCACATCAAAACTACCATTCAACTCACCCTTCTCCCCAGGATCTGATTGATAGCAGCGCTCTCTTTAAGAGTGCACTCTGCCACGACGTTCGCTCTCATTTCCTTCATGTATAACATGAAGGCGTTGAGCGGTTTCTTGATGTGAGGCTTTTTGGCCTCTTGTTCCTTCCGAGATTCGTGGTGAGGTTTCCTAGGGGAAACAAAGAGTATCGTTTTAATTCATTCCCACAGCTGGGCAGTTTTAACATACTTAAAAATGGCAATTTGCACATATATGCCGTCACACACGTAGTCAAAAAGCGTCTCAAAAAGTGCTTCACGCAAATGGAGCAGCAATCGGTTGAATTGGAGTGGGTGGGGGGGATAGGAAAGGGGTAGGAGAGATATGACTCAAGGCTTTTGAAAGAGGAGAGGGAGCTGTGGAGCTCCAGACACGGGGCAATTGGATGGCAGCTCGCCCACCGATGGCTGTGAGGTGGGCCTGAGTTTGCAGAGCAGAGGGAGTCGACAGTGAGGTGGGACTGCAGGAGATCATACAGGTTGTGTGTGACAAGGGCAAAAGAAAATACAATAAATCAAATTCTTTCGACTCCCCCTTTATTTTTGCCACCAATTCCCCCCTGAATGCTGCAGACATCTTTTATAATAATAATAATAAGCCTTGCATTTGATGTAGCGCCTTATCATGTCTTCGAGACGTCTCAAAGCGCTTCACGGAATATACTGTCAAGTGAATTGACTGTATAGTTTGTGGGCGAAACGTGGCAGCCAATTAGCCAATTGCGCACAGCAGTGTTGTGGATTAAAGTGACCAATTTATTATTGGGTTGAGGCCGCACCCTACATTGTAGCAGCTCAACCAAGTTGTCGTTATACAGGTGTAAGCCTCGACTCTGAGTGTTGATAGGCTTTTCAGCCACAAGAGGCATCCTGTCCTCCCTTCACCTGAGATATGCACCTGCGAAAGTAGTCTTTGGATATAGTGATCAGCAACGGTAACCTTGATCGATTTCCCTGCTCCCTGGTCAAGGACATTAAGCCCCAATGTACCAGCCAGTTGCTGTCTTACCTGAGGTCAGTTAACTCAGGATGCCTACACACCAGGACTTGAACTTGCAACCATATGGCTTATTGCTGTATGACTTGGTGATGCCTTTAATCAGTAGGCTATCAGAGGAGCGTGCCCTTCCACTTAAGAGAAAGCAGTACGCATGCATGGTTTTAAAACAGAGCCTCCACTCTCCAATAAAAAATATCTACTCTCCAAATCTATTCATCACCAGTATAAGATATTATTATTATTATTATTATTATTATTATTATTATTAACTGCTTCATGCAGGGGGTAGCGAGTATGTGGAACTCCGGTTGAAACAGAATGTATAGATGCACTTAAGAGGAAGCCAGATATACATGTGAGGAAGAAAGGAATAGAAGGGTGTGGGAGGGAAGGAGGGAGTAAGGAGTGGGTGGGGACTCATATGAAGCATTAACACCAGTCAAGACTAATTGGGCCGAATGGCCTGTTTCTGTGCTGTACAGTCTAAAGCTATGTAAATCAACCTACATGCTCATTAGTTCACTCTCATTCTGCATAGGTTCTTGCTTGATCTGAGGGTTGACAATTGCTGGGTGAGGAATTCCAGTTGCATGATGACCTGGTTGGCCAGGCATCATGTGGTGTGAAAACCTGAGGTTGGGCAGACCAGAAACAAACAGAAGAAATGAAATCGATCGCAGAGCAAACGTAATCGCAAAGGCACTGGTGTTTCTTGCACTCGGACACACAGAAGACGAGAGAAAGCAGGAGAAGCGGAGGCCGGACTGGATGTGTAAATGCAGATATACATAGCAAGCGTATTTCCAAACAGTACCACTTAGACCTGTGCAGGAATGTTCATCTAGGTTCCAAGTTCATTATCAGTCTCCTTTTACAAGCATACAGATATCATTGATTGGATAATACCCCGTTGGTCCTAGATAGTGTTGGTTCACACCAGCGATTCATAAATTAACAGGGAATGCGTCCGTCACATTGTAATCTACGTTTGGTGCTTTGGAGCAAGGTGCTTTGGCGTTCGGCTTTGTGACGTCTCTGAAACGTGCCGCATTCGTGCGCAGAAAGCCAGCGTACTGCTTGACTGGCACATGAAAATAGGTTCCAGATCATCAGGTCACTGGCACGTCTCTTCCTGCGCTTTGTGAGCGTGCAGTGCTTCACGCTGAGTCAACTATTCCGTGCTTAACAATGGGATTTTCTCTGAAAATATCAGAGTCTATAACTCCTCCACCTTTGTGAATGGGGCAGCGCTGTATTGGAAGAGCATTATAACAGGGTTCCTCTGTATAAAATGTATAACCCCAGTGTTTTTCTACGATGAAATTCGGTTAAACGTTTTCATCGTAACATCAGCCTTAAAGTTCAGCCGAGGCAAATGTCACAGTCTGGTCAGTTGCTGCATAGAAGGATGAGAAGTATCAATAGATCTCCTTCACTGTTAAAATCTAGTCAACGTGGACCGCATTTGTCAATTCTGTGTAACATGCACCCATGCAAGAGGTCATTGTGCCTCAGTTTACTTAGAGATTGTGCATTTTTATTTACTAGTTTGGCTGGATTGGGTCATTTTCAGCACTTCAAACATGTTGCTCTAGTACAACAACTGACACCAACTCTAAGTCATGAGATGATCAGTGTAAAAATTATAACACCCGATTGTTACAGGACATGGGCTCAAATACCTAATTGTCCATATGGTGGGATCTTAATCCCACAGGATACATATAATCGAGTTTCAATGGTTTTTCCCAAGGAGCAAAAAGACATCTTCCAAGAGAGGAAGAATATTGTATCCTTCGCTTGAAACGATGAACACCTGTCCATATCTATCGCTGGGGTAAAACACAATATCCTCCAATTGGAATAGTTACTCTAATTGCAACTTGTGGTTCGTGATTCATGATTTTGAGATTTATTTTTGCTGACTTTCAAGTTGAATCTTAACAATGTGAACCACACACTGGAAATTACGATTAGCGCAAACTAATCAGGGTTGCGAGTATCGTATTTTAGATCCCAACTTTATTTGCAGTGTAAGATAAACAGCAACAAACGGACCATATGAAAATACAAAACATTAAAGCTGGACAACATTAACCATAGACATTCATCCACATCCTGCCAGGCATGTTCCGGTGCGAAAATGTAATATTACCATCATCAGAAAGGGTGGTTATGATTGTAAATATATATTTGGGAGGGAAGGAGGGATTTAAAGAGGAAAATATAGTTTTTGGTTCTATTTAATTGTAATTTAGCAGAGTTTAGTGTGTCAGCTGCCAGTGCACAGGGTGTCAAGGGACTGGAAGTTGTCCTGACGTTAGCAATGCCCGGCAGCTTTTTGAGGTTACAGGGCTATGACAAGGCTTGGCTCAGTAATTCAACAGAATTATAGGTTTTGTTTCATTTGAGGTCAGAGCTGGAAGGTGTCAGGAACATGGCTTAAATCATGTACTTCCCTTCCCCTGGCACGCCTGATCTCAACGGAGACACCAGAGGCGTTAAGTGAGAGGGAGGAGAAGTGCTTCACCCTAAGGTGGCAGGGGAAATCAGTGCCCACTTGTACGCACTCTCCGGTGGCCCGATACCCAGTGCCAATGGCTCGCAAGATCTGGGAGCGGGTCACAAGCCCGCACTTGTGGAAACAAGCAAACGTTAATACAAAGGCAAACATTTTCTTTACAAAACCATGGGACCCTGCAGTCTTAACAGGCAATTGAAAAGCAGCCACGTGTAAAGTGTGTCACAAACCACTGTGTGCAGTTCAGCGGGTGATGTGCAGCACACCTTGCTAGCAAGATGCAGAGTATAACGCCTGGTTCACACAACGCAAAGTGTCCACTCTGTACAGAGCCTGAAGCAGGAATCATCAGTGTTTTTTGGGGGGAGAGTTTGAGTAATTTAGCATGAACGCCTCAACTCTACTCAGCATTGAAACTGCACTGAATAACAAGGGCCCAGCTGACTGCACCTGTCACATAAAGTGACCACAAATTTCAATTTTGTAAAATAACATGGTCTGGTCTGATTAATGTTTCTGGTGGCTGTGATTTCTTTTAGTAGAAATTCAGTTCACACGGTCATATCCCACAGCTGTTACATAAGATGTTTACATAACAGGATTTTTCTTTCCCGAAAAAAAACATGCTTCAAAGTATAATTGAGTGGTTAATTGTGGAGTGAAATTAAGCTATACTGCCTTTGATAACTGCAATTTAGTTTAACAGGAAAACATGAAAGAACAGCAATGAGCAAACTTGTTTTGAGCAATTAAAAGCTAAATTGTACAAGACGTCTTTGTTGTTGTTGTTTGGTGGTTAAAATGGATTATATTGTAATAATTGTGCTCTCAATCAGATAATTCTAATTAATTTAAGTTTCGTGCTCATGGCAATGTAAATAGCAAAACAGTCGAATTGCCTGGGTATTACACACTGAAGATCCCTTTTTTCTAGGGAGCCGGTTAAGCACAATACTGTCTGAATTCACTTGAAACCAGTTTGATGATTCTTCTGTGTTTACTATAAAGGAGCCTAATTCATTCGAACGCACTCAACAAGATTCCACCCGCTGCCCCATCACCTCACTTTGGGCCACACGGATGTTATGAGCGAGGATTCTCGACTCATAAAGTGGAGTAGAGCACAATTATTTATCCACCTGGTGACATGCTTTCCTATCGACCTGGACAGCCCTTTGCAGGTTGTCTGAGTTACCAATAGTGAGTGCGACACTGACAGAGCAATGTGTACCCCTCAGGTAGGAAGCAGTCGGTGTGTGATTGCCACCCTCTATGCCTGGAGCTTACAGTGCAAGGAGTCAACAAGAGAGAGGGTAGGTGCATGATTAATTCTGAGGCCCCTACAGTCAGCTTCTGCAAGGATGAACTCTGGCCATGAGACTCCCTCCAATTCTCCCTCCCCGCACGGAAAGCTATACTTGCAAGATGCGGAATTTATTGAGAATTCAATTCAAGGGACGTGCATTCATTCTTTGAAAGGGCGATTGCCAAGTTTTAAATCAGAGCTGGACGTGCTCACCGCTATACCGAGTTTTTTTTGCTGTTGTTGCGGTGCACCACGCCATGGGTCCATTGTGCCTTTGCAAGACTGTGTAAGCGTTGTGTGACACAGGCGTTAATTTATCGAACCCAGCTAGCAGATAAGCAGAAACATGTTCAGCTGCAAGCAGGACAGCAACTTGCCCTTTCACTCAAAGAGCCACTCAGTAGTCTTTCAGCAACTGCACCTTACCTAGATATGGGAGTGTTGACTGGGTGTGCTGTTGGGTAGGGCTGCCTGAATCCACCTGAAACTGGATAGATAGGCTGACCTTGCCTGGGGTCAGAGAGAAAGGACCCAAATCAACCAGCCAGCTTCTGCTTTCGTTATCTCAACAAAGCTTTGTACCTTGGACCTTTTCCGTTTTGTCCTTACGTCTCTGTCCACAATTCCCTTTCCCCTCACCACCACCCGCAACCCTCGCAGGAAACGACAGCCTAAACTTCTACCCGAACAAATCAAGTTAAAACGTTCTCAGTTTCTGTGGAAAATCATTACCGAAGCGCTCCCCTTCACGGAAAAAAAAAAATGCTTTTTAGTGCAGAACCCGTCAAATAAAACAGTTCTCAGTCACTCACATGTGTGACTCCTACAGCGCTGGATGCCTGTGCAGACATTTTAAATGGAAAACTCCAGGTTCCACTTAAACAACCTCTGGGACATATGATCACATAAAGCTGACGCTCAACTCTTCCTGATATTTTTCCCTGACTTTTGGTTTGGCCCATTTTTCTCCCCTTGTCTCGTACAGACGTTGATTCTTTGTAAAAGGCTCAGTTCTCTGGACACTGGACTGTTCTTCAACAAACCCAGGGATACTCCAGAGGTCAATACATATGTGCTAGCTTACATTTTCGCCCACAAAGTATACGGTCAATTCACTTTACAGTGTATCCTGTGAAGAGTTTTGAGACGTCTCGAAGACGTGATAAGGCGCTATATCAAATGCAAGGATTATTATTATTATTATTAGCTTCTCTATCTGAACCTTCTTATGGAGTACATTACTATGAGGAAATGACAGAACTGGTGAATAAGGGGGGGTCCAAGTCGATATTATAGATTTGGATTTAATAAGGCCTTTGGCTTACTCAATTGAACCATGTATTCAATATTTATCCCAATAAATTTACCTGGACGTACAGGAGCCAGACCTCTCCTCACCCCATCCCTCTCTTGCACTAACTACCTCACAGCAGAGTCAGTGGCGGAGTCTGTGAAGCTAAGTTATCCTGACCTCACGTGTTCTCCACACACATGCACTGTCCATCATAGGTGTAAATAGAGACGAAGAGTGGGAAATCTTGGTTAACTTTTTCCCTCCTACTCCTGGACACTGAAACTAGTTGTAACACCTCAAGCGCCACCCCTTCCCTGCTCTGCCAACTGTTGCTGGCTGAATTCAGCTAACTGAAAAAGCAAATGATGAGGTTAGTGACATGTTATACATCCAGGTGAATGAGTAAACCTCTCCACCATGTGGTAACAAGAACCTGAAGTTTTCCTGTCACGCTTCTCAAACCAGAGGCCACAATCTCTCTTGGTCTTAGCCTGAAAACCAATGCCATTAAAAAGTAAAATTCTTAACTTCAGTCTTAATGTGAAACTGTTTTTTCCACCGGCACAGAACACATCCAGCAATCTGGATACTGCAGAAAACTGACTTCCAAATTAAGACGTAATTTAGGAATCTTCCAAAATTCTGCATAATCTTAAATGACGTTGGTCTTAAGGCCGAGACTCTGCAATATTTCAGCCCTCTGGATGTTAAAGGCAAGATTTGTTTTTGCTGCACACTCCGATAGCGTTAAACACTTTAAAATGTCTCTAGGTTTACATTAGATTTACATCCTTTAAAATTAACATTCCCCTTAGGTCATTTAATCAGAAAATACAGCACAAGATATGCCGGTAAGGACTAATTGTACATTTTTTTCCCCCCTTTTAAGTGACAGTTTCAAACAGACCTACTTCAGGAGAAAAAGGGTTATAAAAAACACTCAGTCGGATTTACACTTCGCTGTAATCATAACCTGCTGTTTGGGGAAAATGACACATGCGATTCTGAAAAAAAAGCTGCATCGTTTTCCACTGAGCTCTGCACAGACAGGAAACATAATCAATCACAAGGGAGAAGTGTATTTCAATGTGACCATTTCACATTTGACACAACTCTTTGTAAGTGGAATGACTCCATTGCCTTGACTTTGGCCACAAGAATCAGCCGTCCTACTGGAAAAAAACCTGAACGCTCCTCGGGCTGAATGTCATTCACCAATCGCTTAAAGTGGTTACTTGTGTACAAACGCCACATTGAGACGAGCTCGATCGCTGTTTGAATGGCAACCACCGCGATTGGGGTTTTTCAGAGTTAAGGTGTAAAGTGTTGGTGCAACGCGCGGCTGTGAAAGTCCAACAGATACGTTCTGCTGCGAACGTTCTCAGGGTTTAGCGTCATCTCAGGCTGGGTAAACAGGAAATAACAAACACCTGGGCTGGTTATAAAGTTGTGGTCTCGTTGATAATGTGCGCTGTTGAGAAATACAAAAGGATTCTTTGTGGGTGTGCACCCACCCCCACCCCCCACCACCCCCCCCCAACACTATCTGTCCTCGTTGTTGTTCTGTTTTTTTGAAGTCATAAATACAGGCACTGTGGAGCCTGCAGCTTGTGATTTATACCACTCGGGATTGCTCCTTTTAATGAAACCTGATGGAACTCTTTATGAAGTGCGATTAGACATCACTCGTGTGGCGCGCTCGTACAGTGCCTTGGGACATCCGCCTGACGTGAAAGGCGCTACTTCAGTGGAATTTATTGTTGTTATATCGTCACAAATCTATGGATCAGGAAAGATCACCTCCATACCCTTTCCTCACCTAATATGTCCTTGCGGGATTCATGTTAGACAGCCCCAAGCGGTGAGCTCAACACGCAAAGGGGGTACAGACTGCAGCTGGTGTAACCACTGACTACCTTTCACGCGGGGACAAGGATCCTTGACCGTCGATAGACGCAGAAAGTCCCGCCAATGTCACTTCCTGCTCACGAAACACACGCTCTGCGCACAACAAAGTGCCGCTTACGTCAATTCCTTCGCAAAAAAGACCTCAGCGTCACTCCCTGATCATTGCGCTTGGTGCTTCCTGTTGGCGGTTTACAACGGGGCTGCAAATAATACATTTCAGACTGCCTCGAGTCACTGGGGTCTTGTTCTCCCCTCTCGTTGGCGTACAGTTTCCCGGACACTGGCGATCCTCTGGTGTCTCGCCAGCTGCCGTTCTTCATGCAAGCCCCAGACAGTGAGTGTTGGCAGGCTATTTCACTTGAGAGAGGGAGGAGAGGAAAGCATCGCAGCCAAGCCTGCTCCTGTGTTCGCCGTGACGTCCAGATGCGTGTGCGTTCCAGCTGGAGCCATTGGATTGCAACCAGCAGTCGGACGTCAGCCCAATTTATTTTCCTCTCACGGTGTCAGGAGGACTTGGGGCAATTCTCTTCCGAGGGTAGGTGCTGAGGCCGATTACAGCAACCTTTCCCTCGGTCTGCTAGTCAGCCAGGTCAGCTAACTCAGTAGGTACTGGGATTGAATCTGGCAGCTTTCTGGTCTTTATGCGTGCGTCAGAACAACAACAAATTACATTTGTGTAGCACTTTCACGTCAGGAGGATGTCCCAAGGCGCTAGACAGTTAGGAATCCGTACCCGAGCTGGTGGTTGGGATCAGGAGGGATGGAAGGTATGGGCGGGAGGGTGATCAAAACAATGGTCGAAGAGGAGGGTCTTGAAAAAGATCTTGAAGGAGGCAAGGAAGGGGATGAGGCGGAGGGACTGTGGAATAGTGTTGCAGAGGGTGTGGGCAGAGAGGCTGAAGGGCCGCCCATCAATGGTAAAGCGGGCGAGGCAGAGAACGTGAAGCAGGCCGGAGCCCGCTGAACGGAGGAAGAGGACAGGTTGGTGGGGGGTTTAGGAGGTCACAGAGGTAGGGAGGAGCGAGGCCATGGAGGGCTTTGAAGGCGAGGACCAGGAACTTGAACTGTATCCCCTGTGTGATGGGGAGCCAGTGGAGTAACACACCACACAGTGCATCTTCCCAATGAGCCATTGGGGGTTGCGCCATTTCCTCCAATGTTGTAATCTTCATATAATATGCCATAGCCGTGTCTGCTTCTCATGACATATGTTTTGACACGATATGCCTGGGAATACCTTTCAAACTTATTCGATGCAAATGTGAAATTACAGAGTTGACTATCCGGCTGTAATTTTTTTTAAAAAAAAATCTAAATGTAAGCAATTGAAGTATTACATCAGTCACATGCGTTTCAATTTCAAAGTCACATGTACTTTGAAACAGATTAAAAAGAGAGAGAGAGACAGGGGGGGAAAAAAAAACCAGCACCTGACTGGCTTAAGTTCAAAGGGAAATAAGGACTTACCATCCGAGAGGAGGGGTAAGCTGTCCAACACCGCCTGGAGATAGGGGATAGAAGGTGGGCATTTCAGGACCTGGAGGGTGTCTGTGTATACCTGTAGGGTGGATGAGGAGGGGTAGTTTGGATGAGAACAAATACAAGCCTATTAGATTTCCAAAAGTCACTTTAACACAATTAAAAAAGGGTGAATAGGATGTGCATGAGATGAAAAATAATCAGAAATGATTTACTTTAACCTTTTTTTGGGGAGAGAAAAAAAACACATAATCTCAATGACACAGAATAAATACACAAGTGTACACGTTCAAGATGAAAGACATTTCAAATATACCCACTGACACTTGACAGAGTACAGCAGAGTATCTGTGTTTCACATCAATGCAGATAGAATGCTTCAACGATTGATTCTAGGAAAGAAATTTGGTAAACACTTTTACCGGTCTTAAGTTGTCTTATTGGGGAAATGAACGCAACATTATTTAAACCCAAATAGTTCTTTTGATACATCGTAATGTTTGCTGTTAAACATTAAACAACAATTAAGGGCTCCTCTGTTTGCAATGACCTTTGTAAACACCTGAATGTGATCACGATCCAGTGTCTCCATGAAATAGGGTATTTTAGTGGATTAAATTTCTCTGTGTGAGAAGAAGTGAATACGGTTTTATGTCTTAGAACGTAAGACCATTGTTTAATGAGCATTCCCCAGTAAAGCAGAGGACTTGAATGTCTCCCTGACCATCGTGGGAGTCATCTGCATAATTTACTTTGGTTGTTTTTGTTAGGATATCATCTTCTGTGCATGTTTTTCTCCCTCTCACACTTTACGTATATTAAAATATAGATCAAAACACGGTTTAAAATACAAACGGAGCAATGGTTAAGTAAGGCATCTCAGAACGCTTAGGCATAAGCTAAATCTAAATGTTTTATATGGGCTCATATTGCAAGCAGTGTCTTGTACAGTTCATAAAGTGACAAGGCCCCGATAAAATACATTTTTATCACAATGAAAGACCTGCTGACAACACACGGCTCAGCAAAAATCCCAACTAATTTTTCCCATCTGGGGATGGGAAATATCCAGGCAGTGCCAGGTTAGAACATTAATCATGGGCATCTACCTGCTTCTAACAGTTCCTGCCGATCACAGTTAGGAACATTTGCCAAACCTTAAGCATGAAGGTCACCAAAAGAGGTTTGCAACTAATGCATCTTTTGGGTATCGATTGATAATTTACAATCAGTGCATTTAGAGCTCATCGACTTGATGGACGTCACTGCTGGTAAATGCAACGCATCCCTATTTCAGGAATTCAGTGTGAGGATCAAGCGGTGCAGACCAGTATGTATTCCATTCTCAGGAATAAGTATAGCACGCAGAGAAACACTCCCTCTACCCTGCCTCAATGTGCCTTAGCCCAAATTGCCAAACGATACCTCTACAGCACTATTGTGACACTGCCCATTTCCCACACAAGCCACGCCGTGACCCTTATGAAGACCTGATATTCCACCTCAAGTCTTTGCCTGAATAAGTATTTTAACATGTGATATCATGTGGAATTGTGGAATATTCTTCGATTCAGTCTTCATTCTGCAGTACATAAAACTGCCGATACTCAGCTTTCAAATTAAAAACTGGACATAAGAACTTTCTGCGCAATCTTAGGTGTTAAAACTAAACGGTCTTACAAACTGTCCAAATAAAAACAGCAAAGGAATTAACTCGGGATTAACCTGGTCAAGTTTGGTAAACATTTAGTGCAGGTGGGTTTGTTTGGTAGCGATCTTCCAAGAAAATCAATTATGGTGAAGTACAGCTTTAAGTACATTCAGAAAGGCAACAAAAAATGAATATAATCCTTTAAGCTTTCCCGAGAAGACATTTCTAATGAAAGATACAATAGGGCAGAGTTGTCACTGAAATAATAGCAGGAAAAATTCACAAGCACCACGGACGAAGGAAACCAACCAAAACAGAAAAGGTGCAATCCCCTGTGATGCAGAGAGCCTAACTAGTCAGTGAATATTGCTGTGTTTTCTCACAGAGAGGAACCTGGATCACCTATTTATTGTTCCCTGCTCGGAAACTGTAATTTCTTTACCTTCGCTGACGAGTATACCTGTTCTGTTCACTGCTTATTAAAAAAAACGTCACTATTTTCGGTCCGTTTGAAAGTACAGAATTGCAAGGGGGGGAGGTGGAAAGAACAGGGACCACATTATGACATTTGTGATTGCAATTTTCCATTGTTTGCCTTGAACCAAAGGCTCACCATTCCCTGAAGAAACTGGGATTGAAAACATTACATTTTGGAGCCCGCTAAACCCACTTCCTTGTTAAGAGAGCCACTGCAATGCTGATCGTGCTTTTTGGACCATTTTTTTTTACTTTAACCTTTTGTTGGCTATTAGCATGACAAGAGCCACCAAATCCTTTAAGTTAGTGGCCAATTTAACTTCATTGATCCCACAGGGCAAGCGGTTTCCCATTTGCTATTGTCTTCGGTGTCCCCAGATGTACAGAAAGGTATATATTTTGGTTCGAAAACATTACGAGGCCAGGTTTCAGCTTTCTCCCTAAAGACACTGGGTTTGTCAGGATTCGCAACCTCGAAGGATCAGCAGTTAATTAAGAATCATTTTCAGTCCCTTAATGCCTACACTTGATATGATTCATTTGCCTCACTATTGTCACTCCAGCTCATACTAAGCTCTTCATCAAGCCGATTCCTTAGGGCTTCAAGGTCAAATAGTTTTGCATGTGTAGTATTTAACATCCAAAGCTGTGCCAGAAGTACTCTGTCAACTGACAACCTACAAACACGAAGCCCTACAGCTTTCAGAAGTGCCTCGCAGGATTAAAACAGAGTTTTAATCCCAAATAGATCTTTGCATTTTATGGTATACCTGAAACTCTACCCTGAGGACGTCTGATCTAACACTGTAAAGCGCAGTGTTTCTCCACATTAAAATTCCCCCCCATACACACACACACAAACAACGTACACTTCATGTCAAGCTGTCAGCCAATTGCTGACACTGCATCAAAATGCTCTCGAAGCATTAACCAAATCAGCCTCCCAATAAATGGGATGTTACACAGCTTATCGTTACCTCACAACCATACCATGCAGATGTGCTCAAACAGCTCCTGCCTCGCACACTGAATCAGAAAGACGTGAAGAAATGAAAGCAGCGCTGAGAAAAACAGGGAATACTCATCATCATACAGACAAACAGCAGGAACAAATGCTCCTTCTGTGAGGTTGCACTCTTCTGATCGGGCTAAACTCTGTGAATGCCCAAACAAGACTGGCATCGAGGTCTGAAATGGTCTGTGGAATGACAAGTAACGCCTCTGAGTCAAAAATAGCAAGTCCTTCCGGGGAAGTGCATCACATCACGCGCTGACCCACAGGAAGTCCACTCTGACGTGATCAACCCCTGTAGCTCTTTGGTTGTCAAATCCCTTCACTCCCGCGCACCTCCTTACCTATCCGATTGCTTAACCCCCCACTCCACCACTCGCTGCCTCCGCTCGGCTGGCTCCGGCCTCCTCTTCGTCCCTCATCCCCTCCGCTCCACCATCGGCGGCCGTGCCTTCAGCCACTGCGCCCCGAAGCTCTGGAACTCCCTCCCTTAATCGCTCCACCTTGTCCCCTCCCTACCCACTGTCAAATGCCGCCTAAGGACCTTCCTTTTTGATCGTGCTCATGGTCATCTCCCCCATCCCTCTCCCCCCGGCTCGGGGTCAAGCGCTCTGGGACGCTACCCCACGTGAAGGGTGACATATAAACTCAAGTTGTTGTTGTTGCTGTTGTAGCAGCGACTCCATGGCTGGTAACGACATTTCCTAGTTATCGAACGGAGTTGTTATTTGACACCTCAATGAATTTTTTTAATTTTTCCTCTAACAAATTAGCTCATTTTAAATCCAAGAATGTTTTCCCCCCCCCACACAATACCTAATATGAACAACCCTTTCTTTACGTATTTATTAAAAAAATTATATAAAACAAATCCCTCCAATAATGCAAGGATTATTATATTTGCAAGTGGGAAATCCATTAAGATTGTTACACCTTTTTTTTTACAATTTGTCACGTGATAAAACACTAACGTGATGTCCTGGGTCCGACAGAAGAGATTAGATCAGGTGGACATTGAAACGAATTGTTCATTGACCTCCTGAATGTATTCGGGTTTGCAATGGTGCCAATTGGGTCAAATGTGTGATAATCAGCAAAGGACTGGGGAGAGCAAAGTAAGATTTTTGCTTTGTATATTACAGTATATTTTCCAATACGAACAAAATGGATTAAATCGTAAAATTATGGAAAAAGGCCAGAGCAAAACACCACCAAATCCCAACTTTTTGGGAGAAAATGTTGTCACGATGAAGATCCCTTTATAGGCAAATGCTTAATTATAGTCTTAATCTCGAAGATGGCTTTCTGTGAGTTGTTTCAAGAGCTACAGAGAACTAACTTCAAAGTAAAAACTGAATTCAACAATTTTCCCAAATCCCGTGCAATCTGAAATTCTAAGACAATGATCTTAAGGCAAAGACGATGAAACGGTTTTCAGCCCTGATTTCTATCCGATGGCTGCTGCTGGAGGAAGCACATCTGTGGAGTCGATTCCGGAAAGGACTGTGTCATGGCTAGGCTGTAAATCTTTCTTCATTTGCATTGAAAAGAAATAAATCCTGCAATCTTAGCTCCCATTCAGAAACGGATCTCACACGTGCCACTGGTTCTCCTTCATTAATCATTAATGAAGTCCTTAAGTCAGTGGTTAGAGCACTAACCTCACAAGTGAGAGCCCTAGGTTTGATTCCCAGCAGGGCGAAACGTTGGGCAAGTTTCTTTACACCGCACGCCTGTGTTTACCTAGCAGTAATTAGGAACCCGGTTGTTAGTCCATTGGCGGATCAGTTTTCTGAGGGTAATAATTCCTTAAGAAAAAGTGTCACTTCAATCTGCTGCTGTGCGCAATTGGCTGCCGCGTTTCGCCCTCAAAATATACAGTCAATTCACTTTACAGTATATTCTGTCAAGTGAATATACCGTAAAGTGAATTGACTGTGTATTTTGAGGGAGAATCGCCGTAGCCAATTGCTTTGAAGAGCTTTGAGACGTCTCGAAGACGTGATCAAATCAAATATCAAATGCAAGGGTTATAAAGTGTTGTGATGCACTCTATCTAGTTGTTTGGCCAAGAGCCATAACAGGCTCTTGTCCCATGGGGACAACAAAAGGTAGAATTCTAGTTAGGTTTTATCTTTGAGCTGGTGAATCAATACAAGCCACCAGACAAACATAGATCAACAACCTGATTTCACTGAGAAATATCTTGCTTTATGAAGCATTTCAGCTAAAGCTATTGAAGATCAGACATCTAAGGGTGCACCCGCTGGTTGGTGAAATTAACGACTCTGGCATTTACACCAGGATTTCCTTGATTATAAGTGAATGGCTGCAAAGTCTACTGACCAGCAGAATCTCATCCTGTCTCAGTGATTGTCCCACGCAGTCTTTAGACCTGACTGAGCAGGGAATTGTCTTGGTTTTGAACTGAACATAAAAAAAACGTTCCGACTTCAAAACCTGAACTATTTCGTGTGCTCACTTATCGTAAAATCCAGTGTGGGATGTAGGTTTTTATGATCTGGAAACCCTGGGCTTCAGATGTCCACACCCGATTTGACAGTGTCCAATTCCCCACCTACCAGAGATCCTTATCTGTTTGGATAGTGCCTTTGATCTGTGCTTGCAAAAAGCTGGGATGTGTCAGCTGAAAACTGTGGTTCAAAAAAAACCCAAGAGACTATAAAAACTCAGAGACAAGCATCTCAAATCAAGCATATACTTTAAGAAAGCTGCATGCATATCTAATTAGATATATTTTCTCTAATGGAAACATTAGAAAAAAAGCACTTTGGATGCCAAGCCGGGAGTCGGGTGGGGGTGGGGGGATGTCGCCTCAGAAAGGGAAATCACTAACACGCGCAAATAATTTGTTAAGGTTTTATAACGGGATTTCCAAAGCGAACGTGTAATAATAATAATAATAATAATAATCCTATCATTTGATATAGTGCCTTATCACTTCTTCGAGACGTCTTAAAGTGCTTCACAGGATATACTTTACAAACAATCCTGGATTGAGTGACCAATTTTTTGTGATTTATTTTCTTTGAAGGAATTATTACCCCCGGAAAAGCGATCCGCCAATCGACTAACAACTGGGTTCCTACTTACTGGTCGGTAAACAGAGGCGTGCGGAGTAAGGAAACTTGCCCAACATTTCGTCCTGCCCGGGAATCGAACCCAGGTCTCTCGCTTGCGAGGCGAGTGCTCTAACCACTGAGCAACCGGACTTCTATTTACGATCAATGCATGAAACTGCAAGTATGTGTTTGTGGATACTGCTATTCTTCACCACCTATCACATCACTCTCATCTGCCCCTGGCTATTTTGCCAGTCTATATGACTCAGTGCCATAACATGCAATTGTGATTGTTCCCCAAGTCATCAGGGGAGGAGCTAAATTGTTATATTTGTGCAATTATCTATTTTTTCCACACACTGTTCCCCCCCGCAGAACAAACAGACCATTAAAGATGGTAAATCTTGCTCACAACTTGGTCTCTCAGTGCAATGTGCAAACAATTCTTCCTTTTTAACCTACCTCCTATGATGTTAGTATTAACTTGATGTTTGCTCAGCTGCTGATGCACAATAGCTAACAACAGCGTGGGACAGTTTACTCTGTTACCTCTCCTGTATTAGCCTTGTGTTATTGGGAGTGGAGAGAACTAAAATGTACACTTGCTGGTGGCTTGGGTTAAGTCTACAATCATTGTCTACAGTTTCTTAGGGTGACTTCATTGACGTGATCAAATTCCAGTGGGAGCAAGAAATTACAGAATTAGTTCAAATAATTTTGCTGCTGGATAGAGTTATTTGAAACATTTGCACGCACACACACCAAAAAGTCATTGTACAATCGCCTTATTCTAATCCAGTTCTTGAAAACAAGTCTCATACATGACAGTACTTTGTGTCCCTTCCTTCCGTTAGAAATGCCGAGGTGTTTCAAACATCGACGAGCAAGTTAGAAATGAGCACAGTGGGTCTCGCTGAATCAAGTCGCCAACTATCAGAAGTCATTGGCCACTGGGGGTCAGTATACTGAGAGACAATCACAGACCTGCGCTGAATTGCTGTTACTTTCTCAAAGTTGTCCACAATAGCTTGATATTTGATAGAGGAAATGCTGTAAATAAATGTACCACACAGAAGCAATGCTCCTGGATCGATTTACATTGATTGCCTCAGACAGATGAGAAACTATAGTAGAAAAAGAGTATGGTGTGTGAATGTCATTGTGTGTTGTGTCTGTGGGTGTGTGTTGTGTCTGCGTACATGTGTGTGGGAGCACATGTGACAGCACATCCACATGACAGTACATGGCAATGCAAGACTGATTGCTTGTACTGGGTGACCGAAAAGTTGTGTTACCCTTACAACGTCTGATAAGTCTCAAGGAAATGATGTTTTTTTTAAAATAGAGTAGCTGAAAAATAAGACGTTTGTGTCCCCCTTTATATATGTATATATATAGATATATATATGTGTGTGTGTGAGACAGAGTGCGTATAGGTAAATGAGAGTGAGTGGACATGCATGAGAATGAGCATGTTTGTGCGAGTGCATATGTGTGCAAAGGAAGTTTAGAAGTTACGTGTAAGATTCCTCACCTCGTTTGGAGTTGACATCTGTGGGGATGTGTGTTGGGTGAACTCCTGGTGCAAAGTGCTCATCGCTGTAAGTGATGAGAGGTGTGAGGGGGTGAATTGCATGCGATGGCTGCACCACAGGCACCTTGTTCGACTAGAAAAGAACGTAAAAGGTTAATTTGGTTTATTTTTCATCAAAATCTAACATCCATTAACAGTGAGAAATACAGCTAAACGGTCCATGCAATAAACTGTACACGTTATACAGAAGGGCAGGTACAAGCCAGGAACATACACCAATGAATGTGTATAGATAACGCGCTGAAGGGAATATAGGAACAAGAGTAGGCCATTCAGACCCTTAGGTCTGTTCCACCATTCTATTAGATCATGGCCAATCAGTACCTCAACTCCATTTACCTGCCTTTGCTCCACACCCCTTGATACCCTGACCTAAAAAATATCTGTCCACCTCAGTCTTGAAGATGTGAATGGATCCAGCATCCACAGCCTTTTGGGGGAAGAGAGAGCTCCAGATTTCCGCTACCCTTTGGATGAAGAACTGCCTCCTGATTTCACTCCTAAATGGCCTGGCTCTAATTTTAAGATGATGCCCCCTTGTTCTGGATTCCCCAACCAGAGGAAATAGTTTCTCTGTATCTACCCTATCGAATCCCTTTATTATTTTCAAAACCTCAAATCGAATCACCTCTCAACCTTCTAAACTCGAGGCAATACAGACCAAGTTCATACAATCTGTCCTCATGATATACCCCTTAAAGCCCTGGTAACATTCTGGTGAAGGAGGAAACCACACACAAAAAAATCTTAAGACATGATAAGGAATTGCACAGCGTTCCTGCATAACTCCTCTACCTTCTCCTCTATGCCATGTCTACTCCTCCTATTTATGAGCCAGCCAGGCTGGCTAGTCACTAGAGTACTTGTGGACACGCGACAGACACACTTTTCTCCAATCCCTAATGCAAAATCTTTACTGAGTGTAACCTTATCAGTTAGTGCTTGCCAGCACGAAGAGTAAACTTTTCCAAGATAGATATTAAGGTAGGTAGAGAGAGAAAGCATGTCACTGTAGGGAAGAGAAAGGGCTTGCAATGTGTGGGGAGACATGGAAAGAGAAAGAGAGATGAGGGCTAACACTATGTGCCCGACAGTAACAGTATTAATCCTAATGGAAGAAGGTTATCGGTTAGCAATGTGTAGGTGATGGCCTGATATTCGTAATATTTTTGTATCTACATGGCTGTGCCTGAGACATAGCTGTGCACAAATTGGCTGCCGCAATCACCTACAAAGTACAGTCACCGCACATTACACGAAATCCCACGATGTGCTTTGAGACTTCTTCCTTACATGTAAGATGCTATATCAAACGCATTATTATACTTAAATCCACAATGGACCCAATTAGTTTGAAAATTTTGCTCAACACTAGTTTTAAAAAACAATCCTTTAACTCAAGGTATGTGTTTCAGAACGCCAGACACAGACTCTTTCAGGTAATGCTAAAAAAAGCATGAGACCAGGGAAAAAGATTTGTGAGTCACAAGCACAATATTCAAACGCGGAGGCAAAATTTGACTAAATTTCTGAAATAAAAACACTCATAAGCTCCCCGATAAATACCATTATAACAACACAACATCAATTGAAACTCCAACTCAGGAAGTGCTGCTGCTGAAACATTACATGCACTCAAGGCCTCGGTCTCGGAAAGGAAGTGGCTTTTGCTCCCCATGGATTGTATATTATTGTAAATCCTGTGGGTTAGGAAACTTCAAAAGGACTGGCCTGCCCACATTACTCAAACCTACAATCGCTACTTTGTAATGGGTTCCGCCACGAGGTTAACATTTTAATCAGCAGGGAATTAGTCTTGCATGTACAGTACCATACTGAACCGAGTCAGCCAGGTGGCAATTTTTACGTGCTATCCAGTGCGCTTAGTCTTCTTATGTTCATCACAACTTGGCTCACGAGCCAGACTGAGCGGAAATAAAAGTTAATTCATTGTGTCTTGTCTTCAATGTGCTTTCTCAGCAGCAAAACCTTGCTGCCAGCCTCTGGTGCCTCACGCCCAACCACTCGCTGTGTGAAGCTGGACGGTGAGCGTTGGTGAGATATTTGATATCTTGACCTGGCGGCACTAAGTACCGCGATTTCACCAATTCCTCCGGTGGAGGGGACTCCAGACACTGCTGCCGGTTTGCACGAGTGGCAATGTCTTGACTCCATCATGATGCTTTTACGCAATGATCTTAAGACATGTGCAGAACGTGATTTGCTGGAAGGAGGCAGACCCCAGAAGTCTGGAGGCCAGGCGAAAGCACCAGCTATGTGTTCTCGTGATGGGTTTTTGGTATTCGAAAACCACAGCATAGAAGACATCGCTGTCATTTTCCCCTCCCTGGCCTGAGGTCGCTGAGACTAATTGTGAATTGCATTTTTAATTGGGATAAACAATGTCGACGTCATTACCTCCAAGTGGTGAAGCAATGAAAGACTATTGTCTAAACAATGGAGTTTCCCCTTGCTCAATAACACTCGTCATAAAGACACATCCTATTTGCAGACCTCGCCTCATTACCCTACGACCTGTCACGGTCTCGCTATATCAAATGCAAGAATTATTATTATTATTATTATTATCTTGTATCTCTGGTCCTTTATTCGCAGTCGCTATGTGGAATGTTGACCAAGCCGAGACTCAGAACTGCTCACTCTCCCGTTCTTACCCTCCAGCAAACGAAGACAACAAAATACTCCCACTGCTGCCAAAATCACTACCTCTGCCTTCATCGCCAAAAGGATTGGTTTCTCCAACGCTCCCCTTGCTGGTCTCGCTGGCGCCAACCTTCACATATGTCAACTCTTCAATGCCATGACCTTTTACTTGATCTCAATCTGCTCGCCTTAAGTTTTCAAATTATTTCATGGCCTCAAGTCTTCTGCACTCACGCAATCTCCAATGCTGTATCCCAGCCACAGCTCACAATTTAAGACAAACCATTAGTACAGACACACAACCAGTCACTTGGCAACATTTCGGAGAGTGGCTTATGAATATGACGTTGGTTGGGCTTGTGTTCTTGGGACTAAAGGTCAGTAAATAGCACCGCCCGAGTCAACGCACATATAATTTATGGTCCTTCCTGGACGCAGGATAGTTTTTGCACATCTTTTGGTTACACTGTACAGGCAAAGAAGCAGAATCTTTCACATGAAGAGGTTAGCTGCAATGAAAATATATGCAAATAATTGAAATACACAGCAATCATGCATGTGATTAAACTGTATGGACTGTAATGGGAAAATCTGCTGTAGGCATTGGAAAGCATAATCAAAGCACTGAATGCCAGGTACAGGATTCTCATCCTTAACTGACTGAATTGCTTGGTCCAAGTCTTCCGGGGGAACCCAATATGTATATTTTATATGTTTTAATATACCATTGTGCATATGGGAGCCACATAAAAACGTCTGTTAAGGCAACAGCTATTTAACTCGATTTCCTAAGGAAACTATAGATTCTGTGTCACGTCAAAGGTCCTGATCCTGAAGCTATCGTACGTGGATTGGTGGGCAGGCCATCACATTAGTTACATGGCGTCACGAAAGTCAAGAGCCATCAAAAGCCATCCCTCGCTTTCTCAATTGATTTTTATTGTCCTCAAGAGCCAGAACGCTACAAAAAAAACATAATTTACTTCATGGCTATTTATGGGACCTGGTTATGCTCAAATTGGCTGCCTCAAACAAAAAGCAGTCACTTTACAGTATATCCCATGAAGGGCTTTGGGATGCCCTCTAGACTTGAAAAGCGCTGTACCAAATGGAAGGGTTACTATTTGCATCAACTGCATATCACGCAGTTCCCTGTAGCACTGCAGGGAACTCTCTTAAAATCAGTTCCATCACCACATACCGATCGGATGGAGATCTTGCTCCGGCTTCTATTGAATTGGAGGAGCAATGACATTCCTGGAATATCACTTGCGTTCAAGAGTTGCCTTGATGATATGCAAACTTCAATTTTTTTCCCCCCACAACTTTTTCTCTCTCAACCCACTTACTTCCACTAATCGAGAAAGGACCAGGCAAAGGTATCCCCAGGTCAAGGAGATGGGCGAGACCAACTGAGTCATACCATTTCCTGGCAGCAGTCTTCCGTTCCTCATTTACATTTCACCTTATTTACGTCTTGTCCAAATTACCTTGCAAATAATCTGCAATATCCCCCAGATCTATTTGCTGGTCAGTGTCCACTACTCTCCGATTCTGGTTTATTGTTTGTTCCTCACTCTAATACATCCCAACGAGCTGAAAGCCACAAGGTCCTTTCTCTCAGAAACTTCTCTCAATATTGCTCAGCTTGCAAGTCTTCTCTCCCTGTATTGAAAACGTTCTTACAATGATCTCTTTGACCATTGCTTTGGTCAATAAACTTTTAATTTTCTTTCCTTTCCTTGATGCTTGTCACTCCTTATTGTCTCTATAAAGCGCGCTGGGCTGTTTGTCTAACACAAATGGATCGATATAAGTGTAAGTTATTGTTGCAGCGTTACGTCATAACTCAGTCATAACTGGGTACGTGTGTCCTGCTACGTTTATTCCAAACATTTTTCCTTGTCCAAGCATTAGATTTTTCATTGTTTATTTCAATCTTCTCGACCATCTGCAAACCATTCCTGCTTCATCTTGAATCTAATTCCAGGGCCTTTGATATTTTCTCCTCCATTTCCTTGTATCCCTTATCGTTGCTTTTAACTAATGAGGCAGTAATGGGTTTATGCAGAGCAAGTAAAGGAAGCCCCAGGTGGGAGATATCCGCCAAAGTGCTGGGTAAGTACAGCAATAGTAACATTCTGTTCCATCATCCAATTATACACCTCAGCTAACGTATTGCCTCATGGATCCGACTTCTAAGTGTTACGGAGTATCATCAAGGAGAGGCTGAGTACTGACTAGGTAGATTAGAGAACCTATTAGGAGTACTGTCTAGTTACATTGGGAAACAAAAGAACTCCTTGAAGTTAGCTCGCTTTAACAGAAATATGTTCCTTGCTCCTTGACCATTCTGTACCCACGCACAATTCTGCCAACAAAGGGCTACTTTCGTGTATTGGGAATGCTGTGGGATTCATTGGATGTGTAAAATGTATACGTGTTTGTGCATGTTGTATGTATCATAATAATAATAATCCTTACATTTGATATAGCACCTTTCACGTCGAGAGAATGTCTCAAAGCGCTTCACAGGATTTACAGTGAAGTAAGTGACTGTATGTTTTGTAGGTGAAAATATGTAAAGTGCGAGCTCTTCGTGAAACATAACGGTTTGACCAGACATTGACATCTATGCGTCATATCACCGTCAATAAATAAACTATGTAAACAGAGTGATTCAGTCCCATTCAGCAGCTTCTGTCAGCTGATCATTCAGTCACAGTCCTGGCGACATGCACACAGTTCTCCTCTGACAGGCAAAACACGGGCACACGGAAGCAATGGGAGTTGTGAGCTATAAATAGGCAGGCGTATCAAGTTTTCTGATTAAATAAGATGTAAATCAATGTCAGCTTTTTCTAGAAAATGCTAATGGAGTCTATGGGGGCGCGGAGAGGGAGTGCGCATTGTTAGTATCTATGGGGGGGTGGGAGACAATAATAGGGTGCAAGCTATCAATTTGCTTGATAGAGCCAGGGCTGTTGGTGTTTATAGTACGGGAGGTGAAGTCAGTCATTGCTATCTATAATTCTAGGGGAAAAGAGGGATTGCTTCCTAAAATCCACAAAAAATTCCACATCAACGTCAGAGTGTTTCTATCAGAGTTTTAAATACCAATGCTGTTCCTCCCCTACCTCCCTCTTACTCACTGGAAGTACAAATGCTTCAATTGAGAAAAGCAAATTGATAGCTTGCACCCTATTAATGTCTGTCTGACCCCCTTTCCTCCCTCCAGTCAGACAGCCTAGAAGCCGAACCGATGGATTTGCTGAATTATACTATCCCCGATCTTCTCTTAATTTTACGGTTTTCAACACAGATTTGCCTTCATGTGGGAAGCAGATAAGAAACTGCAGGATTTTAATTTAAGCTCTAGCCTTTTCTTCTATCCCACAAGATGGAAAGAGAAAGAAGCAGCATGTGAGCCAGAGCCAACAAGCCGACAAAATCAGGTCAATTCTGCATCAATAAAATAATATTTGTATATTATTCCAAATTATGGAAATGCTGAGTTCTACAGACCTTAAGGTTCCAGGGTCGGGCTGTACTGAGTTAGCTAATCTCAGTTGAAGCAGCAGCTTCGAAACTCCAATATGGCTTCTAAGCCCTGGACTAAGGAGGAACAAAAAAATTTGAAAAGGATTCCTTCCGCTGATCGCTATCCAGTGACTCCTGCAGGAAGGGGAACATGTGTGCACATTGGGTGAAGACAGGATCGGTCTCCAATTCAAGGGATCAGGACACAGATAGGATACCTCACTCTGAGAGAGAGAGAGTGGGCACCCAGAGGGGAGAACAAATAATACGGGAGAAATTGTGCCACTTTCCAGAGACCCGATATACATACAGTGCAACCCCATTATAATGTGCTTCACTAAAAGGTGAATTGATTTATAATGCACCTATCTGCCCTATTGTAATGTCCCTATCTGCTTTACAGATAACTGCTATAGTGACTGTTTTGGAAGGCAAAGAGTCAATTTGCTCTTAGTCAGGTCCCATGAACAGCCATGAAGTGAATGAATAATTTCGCTGGGTGGACGGTTGGCAACCAGGAGAAATTCTCTTCTCTTTTCAGATCGCGCCATGGGATCTTTAACGTTCACCTGAACAAGCAGATTGGGTCTTGATTTGACATCTCATCCAAAGGTCAAAACCTTTGACAATGCAGGAATCCCCCAGTGTTGCAAAGGAACGTCAGCCTGGAATACGAGTTCAAAGTTGCAACATGGGGTTTGAACCCACACGCTTTTTACTCAAAAATAAGAGCGCTACCAACTGAGCCGAGCTATCCAAATTAATCTCACTCCCCTACTCTCTCCCTATAGCCTTGCAAATGTGTCCTCCCCAAATATCTATAAACTATAGAATTATACAAACACAAATAAAATGGTTGTACCAGCATTACTGAGAGTAAACTAAGAAAGTATATCGTGCCAATTCAAGTTATAAGGTGGAAATTAAATAATAACGACTTTGAAGTTGAAAAACCCAGCAGTTCAGGTTTTAAACCTTCCGGGGATTAGCAGTGCACATTTCAACATTTTGCTCAAACCTTGTTGTTTGGTCATAGTTGTCACCCTCCATTATTTCCCTCAAGTTTTCGATAAAGTAAGACTTGATGTCTCTTGTGTCATCCTGTCAGTGTAAAAAAAAAACTTTCGCCCACGGTGTGTCAAGGTTCAAACAACCGGATATGCATCCTTGACAGCAACCAGTAATTATTTGGGCAAGTTCATTATTTTCCAGGTGAAACAAACCTCAGGCTTAAGTTGCAATTAGCAACTTAATAAAAGACAAAATATTGGAAGCTGTTTTACAGTATTATTTTTTTCCCTGCCCTAAAATACTGTTTCAATATTCAGTTGATACGGTTTATGATCTACCCGGACACACTGAAATACTTTTCAGGGAATGTCCGAGAATAGCAAAAACGCACATTGGTCCACCTGGCTGATCTAAGCGTGCACATAAAATTGGTCACGCACTATTGATGTTGCCGTACTCAAATTGGCTGCTGCCATTGCTTTCAGTCCACACCCACGTCATTCACTGTAAATCCTGTGAATGCTTTGAGATGCCTTCCTGATGTAAAATGCAATATATCCAATGTAAGGATTATTATTATAATATGAATATTATAACATTAATATGGTATTATTATAAGCCTTGCATTTGATATCGCACACTTGTCCTGTCAATGAGACATTTCAAAGTGCTTTGCTGGATGTAAAGTGGTGTAACTGTATTTTGTGGACGAATGCAACAGCCATTTGCGCACAGTAATGTCCCACAAACAGCCATAAATTGAGTGACCAATTTTAGCTGTAGAGTAGTCTATAGGATATTATTATTGTTATTACAATCTCTCAGTGATGTTGCTGCAATGGGCTGTAAGGATTTCAACAAAATCCAGATTCTTTCCATGTTTTATCATTAAAAAAACACCTCCAAGCCACACAACCCACAACTTTAATTTCAGGAACATTCATTACATTAACAAGCTCCTTGGTGGTGCTGATTGGAGGAAGGTGGGGAGGAGTAGGAGGAGAGGCAAAACATTAAAACAGAACATTTTCCATCAACCATGTAAGAGTTTTAACACTTAGTCATGCGGTCTGAGTTCCTTTTGTGTTTCAATGAACTCGGAGTCTGTTATCCAAATGCGAGGCAGGCTTGCCTTTAGAGTGAGTGCATGAATAACACAGTGGATTGTGTATCGAAGCATCATCCCTCAACATTCAAAACATCCTCTTTCTAATATCCTCTGTACTGCACCTACATGTGGAAATGGCGCTGTGCCTTGAATGGAAATGCACACTCCCTCCCTGGAGAGTCACACCCTGCTTTACTTAATTACTCAAAGTATTAGAGGCGTGCTGGCAAGAGCCAACGCTTGGGGACCCCAGATTGTACATTGGGGTTTCACCAGCTAAAATGCATAACTTGCCTTTGAGAGCGCATGTCTGGCTAGCTTTCCTGCAGCTCTGGGACGTCACTAAACAAATGCAAGTTGTTGTTTTCCTAAATCAATGTCTAAGTCATTGCTTTGTATTGAAAAAAACACAGCAGTCCCAGTACAGTATTGCCAGTGCTGTCCCAAAACTTTGTGCGCAGTGGCGAGTCCAGGTAGCAACCCCTACATCTGTATCCAAATAACTAATGTATATTTAGATTTGCCGGTTTCCGATTTTAATTGATACAAATTAGAATAATGATAATCCTTGCATTTGATATAGCGCCTTATTATCCCCAGAAAGCAATCTGCCAATTGACGAACAACTGGGTTCCTACTTACTGCTAATTAAACAGAGGTGTGTGGAGGAAGGAAACTTGCCTAAGTTTTCTCCCTGCCTTCCTCTCGCTTGCGAGGCGAGTGGTCTAACCACTAAGCTACAGGACTCCACATTTGTTGGGTTTTTCCAATTTTCTCCAAATTGGGGAAAGGGAATTCTCACCCTTAAGTATTATTTGTTTAATGGAGATCATCCACAATATATTAATCACAGAAGTCGCTGGGAACACTTAGCGGATTGTGGACCCGAAACATTGACTCACTTTCCTTCCTCCATAGATGCTGCCTGACCTGCTGAGTGTTCCCAGCGACTTCTGTTTTCTGTTTCAGATTTGCAGCTTCTGCAGTATTTTGTGTTTTGATCAATATATTAATGGTGGTTCGTGAAAGTCTCGACACCTCAATGTGACACGTAGATGATGCTAAAATGTCGTTGCATGCACTGAACATCATTTGCCACAGGACAGACAATTCCGGCTTGTATCTTGTGCTGGATTTCCAAACTCCCGATCCACAATATAAAAGTGGGATAAGGTTCCCACAACAAGTGCCGTGATTAGTGCCTCGTGGGAAGCTTCTCTCACAGGAACTTCCAAATACAAAGGCCAACAGAAAGCAGATCTTTTACACAGGATCTCTCCCCAGCGTGACAGTAGTCAACTTAATAATTAGATGTCGAATTAAACACAGCCAAACCTGCTCCAATGATTACAGTAATGGAGCTGTGTATAACCAACAATGTACTGATCTCCTGTGATATCACAGGCAATTATCACCCTGTTCTAAGTGGGAAAGAGGAAGAAGAATTTTAATAATTACTTCTCACATTAGTAATTTATATGCAATGAGGCCTACACTAGCCCTAGGGAACTAAAATGCACCGTTAGGCTGAGTGAAGCTTATTTAACAGGGTTTTTCAAAGAGAGAGAAATAAGTAGGAAGAGACAGAGAGAGAAAAAGGGACAAGACATATATAAATCTATACGTGTATACGCTATATTATTAGTCTTAAAACTAGAGAGAAAACTGCAGACTTATATGTAACACAAATTATCTGTTCTCTTTCCAATTCACACAACACAATGAGGAAAGAAAAAAAAGGAGGTCAGTAACACTTATCAGCTACATCTGAGGCTTTGCTGAATTAATTTTATATAATCATTCTGAAACTCCCCAATCAACAGAAAAAAAAAAGAGCCTGCTCCCACACTGCGCTCAGGGTACATCATTTCAAAGGCACGGCTGAACTGTGATCCCGACCGGCTTCTGTTGTTGGAAGAAAAATAGTTTATTTGATATATTTCATCTCAACCTAAAGCAGTAACCGGTCTCGAAGCAGCCTTGTCTCCAATTCTGATGGTTGATGATATGTAAGTAGATGTTGATGCAGAGATACGAAGATGGAAAGCCCGCCAGCAGTAAACAATGTGTCAGAGATATGATGCTGGGTGATAAGTGCGGTATTTGCATAATAATATTCCCCAAATTCAAGGACAATTAATAACGAGGGCTGAGGAACAATTTTAAATCCTCCTTCTGACAACGCAACAACAGGATCTAATTTGTGAGATGTTCAGAAGGAATTGTAAAAATCTCACAGATGCCCAGACGGGTCTCCAGCCAAGCATCCAGGGATTCTGCTCATTCGCCAATCTCCTTTGACCCCCATGGTTTCGAGCCCGGCAGACCCTTCTATCAGAAGGACAGACCAATAGGCCTCCCCCCCCCACCCCACCGTCAGCTATTTTATTCTGCAGGGCATACAGAAAGTGATGTCACTGGCCATCTGACAACTCGGAAAATTGGCCATTTTTCTTTCCAACTTGGGCACTAGCCGGTGGGCAGGGATCTCTCTGCAGAGTGAAACCTGCTCTCGTGGCCTCGGCCTCTCTTTTTTGTTTAAGTTACAGAGCCCAACCACCGTGCTTTAACAGGGCTCCTCCGTGTTGACTCCAATTTGCTCTCTCAGTCAATCGAGAATCATAATAATAATAATAATAATCTTTGCACTTGATATAGCGCCTTGTCACGTCGTTGAGACGTCTCAAAACCCCTCACAGAATATACCGGAAAGTGAATTGACTGTGTGTTTTGTGGGCGAAACGTGGCAGCCAATTGCGCAGAGCAGCGTCCTGCAAACAGTCATGGATTGAGTGTCCAAATTATTATTATTATTTTATTCTTTTTTTTGAAAAGATTATTACCCCTGGTTAGCCATCCGCCAATCGACTAATAACCAGGTTCCTACTTACTTTTAGGTAAACAGAGGTGTAAGGAAACTTGCCTAAGGTTTTGCTCTGCCCGGGAATCGAACCAGGGTCCTCTCGCTTGTAAGGCGTGCGTGCTAGCCACTCAGCTATGGGACTCCACAAGAGAAGGCTGTAGATAGAAGTTATCACCTGGTTTGTGAATGACACAACTTGGTCCCCAAAATTGGGAGTGTGCTGTCGAATAGTGAGACACAACTTCACACACCACACACCTTTCCATAACTCCTTGCAGCTCTCCACAGAGTGTTTACAAACTGATCAGCTAAACACGGTGACAAAGCATCACCAATCTAGGCATGTCTCCTTGGAGTAGATGAGTCAAAGAATCTATCTCCAATACCTCATCCCCCCCCCAAACTATGTTTAGACATGACATTTATTTCATTGATCTCAAAGAGTTGTAGGGCTGAGTGGATCTACCGATATGCAAAGACCCAAGTCCCGAGTCTCAAGCTCAATCAAATGAGCTTCCTGAAGGAAATCATTGAAAGCAGTCAAAGTAGGAACCCGGTTGATCAGTTTTCCAGGGTTAATAATTCCTTCAAAAAAAAATCATAAATAGACTATTTCAATCCACGACTATTTGAGGGACGGCACTGTGCGTAATTGGCTGCCGCGTTTCGCCCACAGAATATACAGTCAATTCACTTTACAGTATGTTCTCTGAAGCATTTTAAAACGTCTCGAAGATGTGATAAGGCGCTACATCAAATGCGAGGATTATTATTATAATTATGATAGTCATTTCTCTGCCATCGATATCGGTATGTGAGATCCAGCCTCTGGAAAGCTTTGAGGAGTCTCGGCGACTTAATAAGGCACTATACCAAATGCAGGGATTATTATTATTATAATAATGAATAAGTCATCAATTACAGCATAACCATTGTTTTGAAGACCTTTGCATTCTTTACACGGCCATGTTCAGAGGAACAGGAAGAAGTTAGGGTGTAAGCTACAATGAACTGTTGAGGCGCACGCACCCTTTCAGTGATAAAAGAATGAAGGCGAGAGGAGTAAGAAAGAGAGAATGACCGGACAAGAGAGAATAAAAATCAGAGAGCCAGAGAAAGTGAACGTGTGGCGTCCTGTAGCTCAGTGGTTAGAGCAAGCGAGAGAGCTGGATTCAATTCCTGGCAGGGCAAAACCATGGGCAAGTTTCCTTGCTCCACATGCAAGATAATAATCCCTCAAGATAAAAAAACACAATAATAATTTGGTCACTCTATCCACGACTGTTTGTGGGACACTGCTGTGCGCAATTGGCTGCCGCGTTTCGCCCACAAATATACAGTCAATTCACTTTACAGTATATTCTGTGAAGCGCTTTGAGACGTCTCGAAGACGTGAAAAGCGCTATAACAAATGCAAAATTATTATTATTATTTTTATTATTAAGAGAGGGGAAGAGGGAATGAGCATGTTACAAAATCTGCCATTTCTTTTAGTAGTTGCGAAATAAATATTCATTCTGAATTCTAAGTGCTGTGTAAACATTTTGCAAAATATATTCTTTTTACAAAAATAATACACACACTTGGTAAAGCAGCCTCTCCTGAGGTACTGCCTCACTCATTGCACAATCCACTGTTGGGACAAAATCATCCAGCAATTCTGCTCCACTTCACACAGGCATGCCAATGTCTTTCCACTTTTTTTTCATCACATTAATAACATCAATTAGCAGAGAGAAACAAGCAGGAAGCAACGCAGGCCAAATTGTCAGAATTAATTCTGCAGCAACAGCTTTCTAACGCTGTAACATAAGCCATCCCAAAACTGTAAGGCACAGCTTTGCGTCAAACCTTTCAAAATGAAAGTACAATTTTCACTGCGCAGGACTTAAGGATATTCCACACCAGTTATATTTTTAATACGAATTCATTCCCCGAAACGGCTAAGAAACTTTATATCAATTGTAGACATGCACCCCCTTCACGCGGGGCAGTGTTTCGGAGTGCTGCACCCCATAAATCCGTATTGTAATTAAAGAGAAGGACGTTTCTCCTGCTGTCGTGGACAAAAATCTCTCAGATAGACTTGGTCATTCACTTCATGGTTGTTTGTAGGACACGGGCACGTACGTACACATTGGCTGTCAGGCTCCAAACATAAGGTCACCTCGCTTCACAATCAAATCCCGTGAAGCACTTCGGGATGACTTGACCAAGTGATATGGTGCCATATGAACTGCGAGAATTATTAGTATCATTATTATTAATATCTATTGATTATATTTTCTGTTTGGGGTCTGGTTTTCGTGTTGAGTGCATCTGTCGTTTTTGCATTTCACAGTCCCATTCTTGTGTTTGTGAGTGCTAACGGTTTAATTGTTCATGTATCTTGAGTCTAGCCAGTGCAAATATGATATTCTAAGCTCTTTAAGCAGCCCTACACTGCATCATTGTAATATAAAGTCATTTTATAAATGTACTCTTGTACTGTGTCACACTTCATATGTACTCCTCAAACAACCAGCTTCCAGACACAAGTAGTGCTTTTATTTAACTGATTTATAGAGGCTTATTTTATTATTCTGCTTACAGAAGATAGTGTAGTATTTTGAGCTCACAGACGAGGCTCACACTCCAATGGGAGTAGTGTATCGATGGGCTGTCCTTCCTATGAGATTAAACTAAGGTCCCGTCTGCCTGTTCAAGTGCACGTTAAAGATGCCGTGGCACTGACTGTAAAGAGAAGGGAGATTCTCCCAACGTACTGGTCAACAATCCTCCAAATGAAAAAAAAAAGGTCATTTTCATCACGCCTCCTGCAATAGCGTGCGCAAATGAACTGCCGTGTTTGCCTGCAACCACTACAAGTTACTACAATTTACGGAACATTCTTTGAAGCACTTCGAGAAGTTTGGATGTTTGGGGTGGGCGGTGAAGAGATAAAAAGGTTTTCAAAAAAATACAAATTCCTGATGCATTTTATTCCTGGTGATTTGTATCAAAAATAATTTGACAACATCAACTGTTGTCCTCTTCACTGGAGTTGACTGCACATTGCCCGGTGATCAGCTGCTGTAATTTGACTCACACAGGACAGGGTCAATGCAGCTCATCCTTTGAACAGCGAACACTGATGGATGTGACCATTGTTAAACCAGGATTTCAATGCAAACAAAATAAATCCTGTTGTGGGGAGGAGGGAATGCGGGAAGAGAAGTTAAAACATTTCTTGGTGTCCATTGTCTTTCATTGTGTTTTGTTGTTGGGAATGGAATTAGCTGAATTACAAGGAAATAGGATGACAGATGCTCCAGCATAAGGGTTTGTCGCTATGGCCATTGTTAAGCATCAGGTAAGTATTTTTAGACACGATTTGCTGCATTTTACCCAGGACTCGCACAACTGAATTTTTCGACTGAATTTTTTTCAAAGAGCATAAATGCTTTCTGTTCTCCGCTTAAGGAATAAAAACCTTCAACAAAACTGCATAGTCAAAGTTTAAAAATGCATAGCATTCGTGCCGAATAATCAAGTGTCTGAATATTCATGCAATTTTTTTTCCCCGTGGTTTGGGACTGTTAAATTATGAATATGTTACCTTGTACTGAAGAAAGATTTGATTAGAAACACCTTTACTTCCCAAACACTGCGCTAAATTGAAAGCTTACAGCACAGTAAGTCCACGAGGTGGAAGTACAGGAACACAGCAAACCTTCCCACGGTTCCAGTATTTCATAGCAAAAGGGAACAGTGAAAGAAAGAAAACCGTATGGATAGCAAAATGTACTTTTAATATGTCCGCAACCTCATCAAGGTATAAAGATGATGTTCTCAAATACACTTACAATAATATTTTGGCAGGTTGCAATTTTTGAATGGAGAATGACCCAAAGTATGCATATATATATATATTTTTATTAAGCTTGCTGGCAGCTTTTGGATTCTTATGCTCACTTTTGCATTCTGCAATTAATCGACACAGAACTTCTTTCATCAGCAGACCTGCCTCTTGGCCTTTAGGCCTCGAGATTCCAGGCAACCCAATTAGCTGAAAAAAGGCCTCCTCACAGCAAAACAGGACATGTGCCTTGGGTAATGAGATGGTTGCATGATTGCATGTATATTAAATTTCAGACGGAAAATTACTGGAGACTTAATACCATAAAGCTTGCCCCAAAGTAAAATCTGCATCAAAAATCTGCATAGTGAGCCCCCAAAGACCACATTAGAGTAACATAAAACAGTATCTATGGGAAATTTACCAGGTTACTATAGATTTGTATTTAATTGCTCAATGGAGAGAAGAATGCACACTGCGAAGACAGGACCTTGTGGACTGTTTTCCCTTTTGTCAAGTCTTTCATATTGGCGAACCCATTTACTCAGAAAACTGAACAAGATATCAAATATCCAACTCCACCTCATGGCTCTCGTTAGTTTACAAATTTACCAATCAATCAATCTAACCCAATGATATTTAAACTTCCCAGGCAGGTCACTCAATTACACTTTGCAACTAATCATTCCCCGAAAAATAACCCTAGCATTGACATTGATCAGATCTATTTACGTTCGACCACAAAATATACAGTCTATTCACTTATGTTCTGTGAAGCGCTTTGAGACGTCTCGAAGATGTGATAAGGTGTTATATCAAATGCGAGGATTATTATTACCAGCACATCGGTCGGTACACAGGCTGCCAGACCACACAGTCTCACTGATCTGTCCGGCTTCAGATGTTCTTGGAAGTTATTTGACCAGAGTAAGTCATAACAGTATGAGTTGGGGTAACTGCTGGAGTCTAACCAGCTAATACCGCCCTGGAATACTGTGGATCCACCGGGGTCAGGAACCGGACTAGCAAGACCGCCACAGATGGCTTAGAGCGAGACAGCTTTCTGCGTGCAGGCTCAGTGATAGCTCCGGTCAGGTGATCAGTGACTTGACGACATGGAAGCACTTACCGGCTACTAAATCCCATTATAAAGCAGACTGGGAATTTCTGAACTCACCCAACATCACTTTGTTCTACTGAATTACTGTGGGTTGCGTTGAACTCTTTGTAGGATAAAAATTCTATTCTGCGTTGTGCATATCACCTCTGGGATTTCCCATTCCCACTCTATTTTTGGTACCCATTAAAAATATTAAAGATATCAATTAATATGAATAATAATCCTTGCATTGCAGTATGGAATTAAGCCACATGGAGCAGGAAGACCTCAGGATCTGTACCCCGCATTGCTCAAGGCTAGATTTGATACAGAAAGTTCATTGGCAGCCATGTATTGAATATTCCTCTCTTCATGGCTGTGTAAAGAATGCAAATGTCTTCAAAACAATGGACATGCTGTAATAATAATAATAATCCTTGCATTTGATATAGCGCTTTTCACGTCGGGAGGACGTCCCAAAGCGCTTCACAGAAGCCACTGTAATTGATGACGTATTCATTACTAGAACAATAATCCTTGCATTTGACATAGCGCCTTATCACGTCTTCGAGACGTCTGAAAGCGCTTCACAGAACATACCGTAAAGTGAATTGACTGTATATTTCGTGGGCGAAACGCGGCAGCCAATTGCGCACAGCAGCGTCCCCGCAAACAGTCGTGGATTGAGTGACCAAATTATTTTTATTCGTTTTGAAAGGAATTATTACCCCCATTATCAGATATCATGCATGCTTTTTTTGCTCTTTCTCTGGACTCTCCCACTGTTTGGGATTGCCAGCTCTCTGCTCAGGCACTATCCACAGCGGCATGTTAAGGGGTGGGTGGGGAGGGCGAAACTGCGTGCATTCCATGAGGCTTAACACCCCTTGAAAGTCATCTGTCGGCCTCTCTAGTAAAATAGTCCACTGTATATATTTAAAATCAAAGAGAAGCCCTGCAGTATTACTGTGAAAGCAGCAGCATTTATGACACAGTTAATCCAAAGGTTGCCAGCCAACCTGGCAATTTCACCAGCACTCGCTGCATGTGTTAAGTGTTATACATCGCCTTATGCAAAAAAAAAATTAATTAAGGAAACAAAAAAAGTATACTGCAAAGTGCTTCACAACTGCTTGACTTGGTGCGATCATTCACTGGGACTTCTCGATCTCGCGACTTCAGCTTAGCCACATTACTATGAATTTTGCAAATGTATATTCAAACCACTGTGTAAGTGTAATAAGCTGCTTACCAAAATAGAAATAGAAATTTCAAGACTGCATCCCTTGAAATGCTGTTACCCAAGTGTTTGTTTGAATGCGGGCACCTGCTAGGTGATTCATCCAATCGCCTTGTCGAAGGCACTGAAATAAATATACAAAACACCCACATCTTCTCTTTAAACTCCTGGGACTTTCATCAAAATAGCAACCTGGAGATCCACAGTGCAAATAGATCCTGCATGTCTGGACCCTTTACACAACAGAACATGCTGGTTCTCTTATATATATGTGTGCACAGCTGTGTCAATGGAGAGTTGATGCACTCATCAATTAACAACAATCTCAACACTTAGCTTTTCTTGCTTGAATCATCCTTTCACACGATTTCTAGTCCCTGGTGGAGGGCTGTATGTATCTAGAGGCGAGCCAGCCAGTCTATCCAAGCCTCCCAGTTGGGGAGAAATGACTGAGTGCCAACCAAAGCACAAGAGAAAACTGAACAAGGAAACAATACCATTGTGCAAAAAAGAAATGCGCAAACATTCAAATGGAATGGTATTCTGCAGCATATCAGCACTACAGTTAATCATATTGGTTACATCACCCAGCAAAATCTTTCAAATGACCTTACTAGGTAGCAGTTCATTTCAGGCTTTGTCCCGACCACACTCATGGCTCAGCCGGTAACATTCTCACCTCCTTATGTTGGAAGGTTATGGATTCGAACCCCATTTCAGGATCTGGGCTCGTAGTCCAGGCTGCCTTTCCAGTACAATACTGGGGGGAGTGCTACAATTGTTGGAGTTGCCGTCATTTGGCTGATGGTTTTAAAGAGCTCCCAACCTCTTGTCCACATGTGGCCATGAAATTTGTTATGTTATTGGTCGAAAAGAGAAGAGAGTTTCTCCTGGTTTCTTGACCAATAATCCTCCAGATGAAATGAATGACTCACCTTATGATGTTTTGGGGATTTTGCTTTGGCAAAATCGCTCTAAATTTGGCTATGAAAAATCATAATAACTGTAAAGTGCCTGGAGATATTTTCATTTACATGATAGAACTTTCTTTCAATGCCTTGGAAGATGAGTGCTGAGGAGAACATAGGAACAGGAGTAGGCCATTCAGTCCCTCGAGCCTGTTCCGCCATCCTATAAGATCATGGCTGATCTGTACCTCAAGTCCAATTACCCACCTTTGCCCCATATTCCTTGATACCACGACCTAACAAATAGCTATCCAAGGATTGTGACATGATTTACTCAGCTGACCTGGGTGCTATTACCTCTTGGTTTGGTTGACGATTCACCTTGGAGCACAGCTTAAAAAGCTTCCAGAAGTAGCAACATTTCCTCATTTATACTGCAGCACTGACCCCCAAAGGCAAGGCTCTCTCTCTCTCTCTCTCTCTCTCTCGCTCTCACCATTTGTTTTTTCAACAGTGCCATTCAGTCTTCCAGCAAAAAACCTTAACGATTGTGCACGATCTTATGGCTTGGCCATACTAGGCAATGTTTACGTGCATCTGTCTTGGATACCGATCCACACTGGCTTACTTCTTCACCAAAGTTTGAAAGATTAATAAAAATATATGCCTGGTACAACACGCAATGTCATCCACTCCAGATTCCTAACCAAGACAAGCACCAGACTCAAGATCATAAATCCTTAGTCCCCTCTAGTCAGCAGTTCACCCATCCTCTTTACGCTACATTCCTTCACATTGGTCAGATTCCTGAATGATTTAAGAGAATTGATAGTCAGTTGCAGCCATGTAAATGGTGCTTTCCATCCATCTGTTTTTTTTGCTTCATTACATTAGTAAATGCTCAGCTTTTGTCCTATATCATATGCTTTTATTGTCAAATCTGACACATTTAACCTTGTATATCTAACATTTTGGGTGCAGTATGGGATAGGACAGGTGTATCTTCTCTCAGCCTTATTGTTTATCCTGGCGTGAGGCACAGTAGATCCTTGCCAGAGCAGTTTAGGTGTATAGCACAGCCATTGACATCGTTGTGAATTTAAACCAACATATCACTTGAGAGATCCATAGTAGAGTCTTTTGTTGATTAGATAACCCATCCACAACATTTGATCCAAGACTGCTGGATCTACCTGCGAGTGGCTTTCTGTGCTTCCAGAGGTAACTGGAGAAGATCAGAATTGGTGCCTTTTAACTGCTTGTGAGCGTGAATAGAAATGGAACAACGAGCCTTCAACGGTCTCTCACCAGATTGTCAAGTCCCTGGCTCTTCGAGTCCATGTTCCTTTCACATGAGTCACACCCTCCGTCAAGAACAACTGCTGATCAGAGCTTCCACCTCCTCATCATCATCATCATAATAATAATAATAATCCTTGCAATCGATACAGCGCCTTATCACGTCTTCGAGACGTCTCAAAGCGCTTCACAGAATATGCCGTAAAATGAATTGACTGTATATTTTGTAGGCGAAAATAGATTTCTACAAGGCAAGTGAGTTTCTCCTGGTGTCCTGGCCAAGAATCCCCCAAATAAAATCAGTCATTCACTTCATAGCTGTTTACTGGGCATTGCCGTATGCAAAATGGTCTGCCATGTCCACCTACAAATACACAGTCACTGCATTTTTCAGTGAATCTTGTGAAGTGCTTGGGAGGCATCATCCTGGTGTCAAGGGCACTTCACGAAAAGCAATGATCAAGGAATATTATTACAACAATCATCATTAGTAACTTGCAGTAGTAACAGTTAGTAACATGAGTAATTTCAATTAGTAACGGTGCGCACACACTTAGAAAACCAACCCGCTCTGTTCGGCCGAGCTCAGCCCCCGTGTTAAGCTCCAAATAAAATTCACAATCTCCATGTTACCACTGATGTGCTCTGCGTGTTATCCGTCGCCTGTGTTGGGTGATTGATCGATTATCTGCAAGTACACATTCTTGTGTTTTGTGCAAAGATCGAAATGAGGATTCACCAGAAGTAAAAACAAAAGAACAGCATTCGGTCTGTTCCCTTTGCCTGAATGCGTCTTAATTTTCAATCCTAGACAGATGGAGGAGGGTGACGTGCCGAGCAAAGCCTCAGAAAGTCGCTGGAGTGGTTTTTCACCTTGCCCCACTTACAACACGCTTATTATCGCTGTGAGCAGCCAACATCAAAGGGCTGTGAAAGGTCAGGCATTCAACAGGAGGATCATCTGCTGGCTGTAGCACTGCTCCTACCCTCTGGCTTCAAGTATCACATGCAATTCATCTGATTAGAGATCACACAAAAAAAAACGCATTTATAAAAAAAAGTGTTCCTCTAGGTTAAGTTGATACATATTATATATATATATATATATATAATATATAACATATTTATAGATAATTATATATTAGATATGATAAATTATCACATCCAGTATGTTTTTTTCCTATTTAAGTGCATTTAAGACTGTTGCGGTTACAGCAATTTTCACTCTATGCAGTGGGTTTACACTCAAAACACAACATGGCAGGATGTTGTGAAGGGCCTCAGTATGAAGATCCGCAAACGATTGTAGAACTGTTTCTCCAAACAGATTACAGTGATTTCACCATCCCATCATTCACTCTTGGAGTCTTATCGTATTTAGTTCTTCAAGATATTGAACTGACCGGTTAAAGCCAGGGGGATAAATTAAATTTTGTATTAAGGAATGCATTGCACAGGCGTCAGCTCAGTGGGTAGGTAACACTTTCGCCTCTGAATTAAACGAGGTCTCCTTGGAGCTGAACTGGCGAGAGGGATTTAAAGGTGAGAACAAAGATCGGTTAATTGAATCCATTGTGGGATGGGGAGCCAGTGGAGCCGAGTGAGCATAACAACAACAACAACTTGCTTTTATTTCAGCGCCCTTCTCACGGGGTAGCGCCCCAGAACGCTTCAGCAGAGGATGGGGAGTGGGGGGTGGGGGGATGGGATCACTGGGCCTGATGCAGGAGAGGACACGAGCTGCGTAGTTCTGGATAACCTGCAGCTCGCTAGAGGTGGTGGGGGGGGGGGGGGGGCGGGGGTGGGGGAGTCTATTAGGAATTGATCAATTTATCATTTGATAATTTTGCAGCTTGGCTGAGTTGGCTACCACTTTCGCCTGCCAAATACACAGTCACTGCACTCGACAGGAAATCTTTTGAAGGTCTGTGAGACGCCCTCCCGACAAGAATGGCATTAGGTAAAAAAGGCAAGGAATTTCTTTTTTTTCTTTTTTAAAAAAGCGAGAACAAATTGTCAGCGCCCGCTAAACCACCAGAGGTCAAACGAAATGTTCCACTCTGCGTTAAGTAACTAATGTTTTGGTCTCTTAATCATACATAAAAGCGGATGCATGTGTACACAGCGCAATCAAGATCTGGCTGCATTCGATGATCTCAGACAGGGCAGAGAGGACAGAAAGTTGAAGCGCGAAGGAAAGGGCGTACGCGCAAATGTGTGGTTTCTTGCCCTCGGTGGTCGAATTCCCTGCCAAAAACCGTTACCATCCAGGCTCACGCATGAACAATGGCCGTTTACGTCAGAGATCACGTGTACACTGACCAACGAACCCCCAGATAAAATTAGTCGTTCACTACTGTGATTATTATATGCCTTCCCAGACCCTGTTGGTTCATGGGATACTGTCTTTACTCTGCGATGTTTTGGTTTAGGTAAACAGGTACGCCGCTAATTCCCAAACCACAATAATAATCTTTGCATTTTGGCGCCGTATCTTTCTGGTCAGATGTCCTTCACAGGATTATACTGCGAAGTGGAGAGACTGCGTATTTGTGGGTGAAAACGATAGCCCAGTCGCGTGCAGCCCACAAACAGCCATTAAGTGAGTGACCGCACCGGGTTTATTTTGGGTATTGTCGGTTAGGACACCAGGAGAAAGTCACTTCACTTTTCGAAGACTGCCATTGGATTTTTAACGTCCACCCAAACGGGCAGACAAGGCGTTGGTTTAACATTTTATCCGAAGGACGACTCCTCCGACAATTCAGCACATCCCCAGCACTCCGATGCAGTGTCAGCCTGAGTGTCAGCCGCAATGCGGGGCTTGAACCCACAAACTTCCGTCTCAAGCGGCGAGAATGCTACCAACTGAACCAGGATGACACCTATGCAAGTCAAATGCTGATTGAGGGCGACAACTTAGATGCAACCAATGAAAAGGGTGTCGGGAAGGGGAGCAGGAAGTCTACACACCTGGGGACCAGCTGGTATGTTAAATATCATAAGATCATTAAATTGACTACTAGTGTTAATTAGCACATAGGTGTGAATTAACACATCACAACATCGCACTGAAGTTCCAATGGTGTACGGTCGCTACTGGGGAAACAAAACACTCCGTTTGTTAAAAAGGGAACGAATTTCAGTATATTCCGAGATATTAGCAAATCACATGTGCAACCGCGGTCTTTTCAATAGTCAAGATTTGTGCGAATTCAAACAGAAGCTTCGCAACAAATCTCAGGCTCTTCTGGACTGAAGGGCGTTTTATAAAAGTGGAGGCCAATTTATCTGCACTGTTGTTGGTAAAAAGAGTGAAAATATTGCCCTCGGCACCAAACCTGCTGTAAATCGCAACTGGGAATCATGTTGGGGTTATGTTTTACGTTTGAAAAGTGAGAGCAGAAGTCACTTACTTGATTGCCCTGCAGCTACTATTAACACTCCGCATTGCCGAGGAGAGGAAAGCAATGCAACTTTGTTGAAATGAACAAACCTACTGGCACTTAATCAACTTAATTTATACACTAAACAAAACCATCTGGGAGCCTGAGTCCACTTCAGTGGCTCAATAAGACATCGAGACTCAGCGCTTGTTTCGTTTTAATTGTCCACTGCAGATAAAATCTATCCACCCAATCACCTCGTGCACACAAAGACATACCTACACACGTATACACATACACGCGTAAGTGGACGGATGCAAATATACGCGCAGATACAAATCTGCAGCCACACATGCTCCCGACATATGCACGCATGCACAAACATACATGTACATGGACACACATGTGCACGGACTACTCTGACACGGGAATTTGTTAGTTCACTCGGACACCGGTATTTGCCAGGCTTCAGAAAGGCAGCAGTAAAATCCATCGGGTTGCAAATGATCTTCCACTGTCTCGAGGACAAACGTTAGTGCCGATTATACTGGAAATGAATGTTGGGCTTGTGTGAAGTCGATATCAAGATCCTCATACTTGTGTACAAATCACATCACCCCCCGGCACCTCCCTACCTCTCCAACCTGCCTACAACCCACCTCCTCAACCTGCCCTTTTCACTTAGCTGGTTCTGTCCTCCTGCACGGCCCTTGTTCCCTCCGTTCCACCATCGTTGGCCGTGTTTTCAGCCACCACATCCCCAAACTATGATGCTCACTGCCTCAGTCCCTCGCCTCCTTGTCCCCTCTTGCCCATCTTCAGATCGCGCCTCAAGACCTTCCACTTCGGTCACATCTAAGGTCACATCCCACCTCTCTCTGGCTCAGTGTGAAGCTCAGCCACTGTCCAGCGGCCCAAGAGGTTACCCAGCAGCAAGGGCACTAAATAAACACAGGTTGTTGTGGTCGCTATCACCGCTTACTCAATTACAAATATTTATGCAGGAAACTTCTGCTGAACAACAAGGCTGAAGGTACAATTGAAATTTCTCACAAAACAAGTTGAATTAAACAAAAAAACAAGACTGATGGATTTAGCAAATCAGAACGAATTAACAAGTAACTAATCCACCGACAAAATACAATAGGTTGCAGTAACTCATGTAAAGTGTGCTCTCAGATCACTGGAAACCGCAGAAGATATAGTCCTGATGTGAAATAATTTTCTGGACATTTCTGCTCTTTCTGGCATTCTTTATAGTGTACTCATGAACTCCCCGATTGCTTTGAAGTCTGACAGGTGATTTAATAATGGGTAGGAAACAGGAAGACACAACGACATTTGGCAATCAGTCCCTTTTTGCTCAGGCATCCCTTGCAAAACACGCACACTCAAACTTCCATTGTTGGCCTCCTCCGTGAATTTTCAAACATAAAGAAATCAAAAATGGGCTTTCTCTACACTAGAAATCTACCCAAAAGATGCCTCTCCGTTTTGGGGACAATTGACAGAGTAAGTTGCGTGCAGTTGCCTTGTGAAACCCCGCTTCGCATTCTGCGCAAAAGAGCGCATCACTGATATGTAATAATTCCTGCAAAAAAAATGTAAAAATTGGTCGTTTCAATCCACGACTGTTTGCGGGGACGCTGCTGTGCGCAATTGGCTGCCGCGTTTTGGCCACAAAATATACAGTCAGTTCACTTTACGGTACATTCTGTGAAGCGCTTTGAGACATCTTGAAGACGTGATAAGGCACAATATCAAATGCAAGGGTTATTGTTATTATTATGATATGAGGGCACATTGCCTGGTCCCAAAGGGTTGACTAAACACAAGTGTACCTAACCAGACCAGGCTTAACAGTAGGATCAGTTACAATGAAACAAGCAAATTTTGCATGCATCGAGGCATGGTTTATGCTTTCCATCAGGACCGAGTACACTGTGAGTGCACTGTGTACGTGGAATTGATGTAGATTCATTCAGCAGCATTCCTGTAACTCAGGACGACCGGGCTTTCAGCGCCTTGGGACGCTCTCCTGATGCGAAAGGCGCTATACAAATGTAATCTGTTGTTACTTGTTGTTGCAGTCCTATTACAGGGGGAGTAAGAAATAAAAATCTACCCCTGAATCATTATGCAACAAGCAAATTCGAAACAGGGAGATTTGGAAAAACCTTGTGCTTTTCTGATAAGATTACATTTGTTGATCTCGTTGGAGAGCTGCCTCAGCTTGGCACTTGCCCTCTGCATTTGCTTGGCTTCCGTGCTCTATTTCTCCATCAGCTTTACCATTCTTGTACCTTCTCTTTCATCTTCAGATAACTGCACCCGGGGACTGAACGGATTGATTTTTTGTTTTGACTCATTGTTTGAAGATCAGTAACTCAAAGTGACTCGCCTGTCTCTGATGTCTAACCTTAAAGCAGCATAAAAGGCTTACCTGCCTCTATAGAGACCATCAGGCAGAGACCTGACAGCCTTTTAGCCATCATTCTCCACTCTCCATGCTGAAGGTACGTTTCGTAGATAAAAGAAAAAATGCCTTCTTTACCAACACTGAGAGCAATATAGTGAATTCACATACAGTAATAGAAGTGCTATTACTCTCTATCTTGTACAAATAAGAGCCCTGATCCTATCCTTTCCTTTTTCAGTCATTAACCCTCTCCTTTCGGAAGAATCTCTTCTACATTATACACGCTATTGAAACCCAGTGCTTAAAGTGGAAGCTATCATGTTTTATAATAAACCTCTCCACCATGTGGAAAGCAATAGGGAAAAGAAGGATTCATCTGAGTGCACTCAAGGAATATTTTTTTAAAAAACTCCCCGTCAGCAAGGCAGCTGTTACTATTCAATTCAAAAACCTCCCCCAAAAATGAGGGCTATGAGCAACCAATGATAATCTCTTCAGAGTTTGAATGGGCTATATTATGAGTCTGTCAGAGCAATCTGAAAAGGATAAATCAAAATATAAATAGATATTCTAAATGTCACTGGGGGTGATTCATCAGGTGAGTTAATCCCAGGATAAACAACAGGAGATAAAAGTTAACTTTACCCAATGTTATAATACAATACATAATAATTGCTCACAAGTAAATGTCCTGCATCCTGCATGATAAAGTGTTGGGCATAAAGGGAGGTCCCAGGTTCGACTCTTAGTTTATTACACGGTTGGTCGCCTGTCCAAGATTCCCGAACTTGATCACTATCCAGTCACCTCGCAAGCGAGAGACCTGGGTGATAAGGCGCTGTATCAAATGCAAGGATTATTATTATTATTATTTGAAGGCAGGATCGGGATCAGATGTCATTCCCCCGAAAACAGTGCCAACACTCACTGTTCATGTTCACACTGACAATAACCAATTGGATGAGATGCCACCAGTCTCCCTGATTCAGTGTCTTCAGCCCCACAAAGAAAATGGGAGAAAAATGGAATTTAAAAAGAAGTGGAGCACCAGACATTTATTATTCTTTAGGTTAAGGCATTCTTAGTACATAATCTACCTTTCAGCTTTGTTCTGTCAAGCTCCATTGAACAAAGTTTTACGTTTAGTCCCCCAGTTGCTCACAAACCAGCTCCCAATCCTTGTAAGATCACAATAGATAACAATTCAGCGAACACATACGTGGCATTGCTTATCACAGTCTATTTTTCATTAGGCTTTGTCACTGCAAGAGGTCATCTACTATTGTTATGCATTGCTTATCAATAACATAAAATATAACAGCTACTGCAGTAGAACACTCTCTCTCACATACAAACACATAGTCCAGGACAAATTTGTGATGATAATATTAACCTTATAAGTGGTTTGGGCACTGACAATACAGTGAAACATTTTATACACTGAAAAAGGAATAAAACATGGAATGTAGGACATTATCTCAATCAATAGGAGATACTATTTTTTGAAGGTTATACCTAATAACAACAATTCTTGCGTTTGATATAGCGCCTTATCACGTCTTCGAGACGTCTCAAAACGCTTCACAGAATATACTGTTAAGTGAATTGACTGTATATTTTGTGGGCGAAACTCAGCAGCCAATTGCACACAGCAATGTCCCATAAACAGTCGAGGATTGAAGTGACTAATTTATTATTGCTATTTTTTTGAAGGAATTATTACCCCCAGAAAAGCGACCTGCCAATCAACTAACAACCAGGTTCCTACTTACTGCTAGATAAACAGAGGCGTGTGGAGTAAGGAAACTTGCCCAACATTTCGCCCTGCCGGGAATCAAACCCAGGTCTCTCTCTAACCACTAAGCTACTTACTTGACATATAGGGTTTTAAAGTGAAGATAATTTTTTTGCAGCATTTTCAATTGAAATATTTCCTACTGAAAGTGCAGTATAATATTTTACCCCTAAAATTTGACACAAATAATAAGCGTTAACAGAATCCTAACTTCAAAGGCTTCTTCAACCCAAATGGCCCAATAAGATATTCATATAAGAAAGAAAGAATTTGTATTTTCGTGCTATCTATAGCATTATCTAAACATCTCAAAAATGTCTTCACGGTAATTACTGCCATGTGTAGTGACCGTTTGTTTTTTGTAGGCAAACACAGAAGTCATTTTGCGCACAGCAAAGTCCCACAAATAGCCAGAAGGCGAATGATCAGTCAGTCAGGAAGACCGTGTGCCAGGAAACTGGGAGAAACAATTATAATCCCTTTTCAAATAGGACCTTTCGCTCTAACTAAAGAAGCCAAGATACACAAACATTTCCTGGTTTATCAAAATGCTTTTTTTTAAAAAAAAAGAAAATTCTGCTACATAGGTGTATAACGATACTGTAGAAATACAATTAATGAAATAGAGCTTAACATAACTCAAGATCGCCTGTAAAGGAAGACCATGTACCATAGTCACTGGTTTCGATCAGAAAAAGATAAAAGGTTAGACTTCAGTGCCTATACAGAAACTACATCATTCACACATACATCCATAAATACTGCCTCAGGTCAGCCTCAAAGGATGTACGTATTTCGAGCTCATTAGGACCACAGTACTCTATTATGGACACAGTACTATACATTCACCCACCAGATACAGTCACTCCACTTTACAGTATATCCTGTGAAGTGTGTTTGCGAGGCCTTCCCGACGAGAAAGGCACTATTTCAAATATAAATATAATTTTTATTATTTTATTATTGCTGAGAAGCACAGATGGTCTTTGGAATCATTGAGAAAATACAGCAGTTTTTTAAAAACTATATGGCTAGAACCTCAGCAGCTTTTTATTGCGCTTTCCATTAAATGCCGTATTAAACTCTACAACAGACTGCCGAGGATGCTTTCATTTTTGTGGTTATCCCAGTCATTGATCTTGGGGAGTTCCTTAGATCTAACAGCACTTTAGATCTGTTTTTCTGCATTCTAAGCTAAGCTACAGATACTCGTCACTTGATGAAATTGTGGCAATGACTGGATCATTGGAAAAGGGATGCTGTGGGATTACAGGTGAGGCGATCGGAGTAGAAATGGGTGAAGACTGGGGAAATAATTTTCTCGTCCTCCTTACAAATTCAGAATGACTTCTGTGAAAGAGCGCGTGTTTTTTTTTAAATACATATTTTTCATAATCATTTCACAACCAGCATGTTTATTGTCGACCCTCTCTACGAGCACTGGACCAATAAAGAACCCTCTTTTTATCAGCCGTTGGGAATTGGTGAAAGAGGATCTCAAACGAGAGCTTTTATGTGGTGAATCTTGCCAATGCAGGTTCCATCAGATCACTGAAGTGATCCAGCGTGTTGAAATATGGTTACATATGCAAACATAATCCCCAATTGTAACCACATTTTCTGCTCAGTTGGATGGCGTGACCAGGATTTGTCATCGTACCCTGCCGCATCATTCATGTGTCTATTATTCCCATTGAGATGCCGTGTGTCAGCAGGAATCTAGTGTTCGCTCGTCCCATCTCCGCACAGTTGCTCAGGTAACAAACCCATAATCTCTGCCCATTTCCATGCTGGTTGAATTACACGTAATTGTTTTTGTGCAGTGATTGATTTCAGGCTGAATGGAACCCTCTGCCTTTTCATGCGACGCACGGCAGCCAACTCACCGTATCCAGGAGGCAGCTTTTGAAGAGATCAAAGCCAAGGCCAGGAGCTGTTGTGTGCCTTGAGACCCCGGGAAGTCTTTTGCTCAAATCCACTTTCAATGTCATGTGGGATTACAGCTGTATTGCATATTCTGGAGGCTATTCTCTGTCCATGCTTCCAGTACGGGTTGTGACATCACCAATACCCATTTCCAACAACAAAGCTACAAGGTGATTTTTCATTTCCACACCTCTTTAGCAAGAACATTCAAACGAAAATGCCCACGTTTACATCAAAGCTAAAATACACACCAGGAATGAATTCTTAACAAGTCTCATTTTACATTCCTAGCATTGCAGAAATTCTTTCAGTATGCAAAGAACTGTTTTTTTAAAGAAAAGGAGGGGTGGGGGGCTGGGGGGAGAGATGCATAAAGATAATTGTTAAGTTGCAGGGAAGTTCAGGGGCAGAGCAGAGGCTACACGGAATAATTCATTCAAAAGAACGTTTCAGTCAATGAAAGACAAAGCATTGGGCTTTACGTTCATTTTCAAATGACCGAGGTAAGAAGCCACGTACTTTATTTTATAAAGCAGACAAGACATGCTTGAAAGCTGATAACGAAAGGCTTTCTCTCCCCTCCCAGTTTAACCCCAATCCTAAACCACTGATATTTCTGGTTCTTCAGAAAACCAAACCTTTGATACACTTTGTGAGTGATTAGGACCAAAGAACAGATCTTCGAAAACGTAATCTGTGTAAGAACCCGCAACACTCACAAACACACGCACCAACACACAAGCACAGACACACATGCACATACGCACACACAAACACTGGTTACTGGCAAATCTTAGGAATCTCGATTCCATCCTGAATGCTTCTTACACTGCTTTTTTTTGGCCACAATGCAATCCAAACCATTCCAACAGCCACCCCAGGATTGAACTCTATACTGTTCCACCATTGGCGGGTCAGGTTTAACTCTTGCCTAGCGCCTATTAATATACTGTGACCTCAAGCCTGGATCTCGTTGTAAGTAGTGCATGCTGCTGATGCAAACAATATCCCATGGGTGATCCTTAATATGCCCTGGTCAACTGAACAACCCACAGCAGAGGCTGATATCTGAGATGGAAAGTCCATCTTTATTAAGATTAAGCCAATATGACCCAGTGAGTGAATGCCGCTCCTGGGAAGAAATAAAGCTGTGGGTTCCAACCTTCTTCAGAACACTTTTATTCTGCATGATAAGGAGAGATAACAACACTTTAAGCCCAGAGTTTGTCCACTCCTTGGGAGAGAATAAGTGATCGAAGTGTTAGTTTTACCCAACTGTGACTGCAGTCAACTTTGGATAGATTGTAATTTTGCTAGAAATGGCATAAAACTTGATGAATCGCTGGCTCGATTTACAACCGGACAAAACCGTTCAATGTTTCTCTTATCGTCTTTACCAATATTGGCAACTAGTGGCATTTTGGTCAAACAAACATTTTGTGCTTAATGCGCAACAGAGTTTTAGCCAATGTCTTTAAACATACGAAGGGGGAATTCAATAAAAGATTATGAAAATGTATACAATACAATACAAATTACGTTTGTAAAGAGCTTTTCTCGTTGGGAGGAAGTCCCAATACATTCCTCCATTGTTACAGCAAATTTGAAGCACTGTAGAGCAACATGATTTCTACAACAACAACTTGCATTTATATAGCCTTATATAGCCCCTCATGCAGGGTAGTGTCCCGGAGCTCATGACTTCTAACAAGGATTTAAGGCATGAAAAATAATTGACTAGTTGAAAAAAATGCTTGCTGGTTTTAAAAAATATAGTTTTCAGTCGATTATCACTTTGCAATTGGCAATGGTTAAGCATTGATGAGGAGGATACTGAACAAAATAATAATAATAATAATCCTTGCATTTGATAAAGTGCCGTATCACGTCTTCGAGACGTCTCAAAGCGCTTCACAGACTGTACTCTAACGTTAATTAACTGTACATTTTGTGGGAGAAACACACAGCAGCGTCCACAAACAGTCATGGATTGAAGTGACCGATTTCTTTTTTTTTAAAAAAGGAATTCATACAAGTCCACGAACTATTCCAACCGCCGGCCCCCAAATCTTCCTATTCCGTTAAAGTGATTGAGTTTGTGGATAGCGGTCTACCAAGTCTTAGCTGAAAAAAGAAGAGCCTGCTATCGACCTACTGCTGTCAAGAGAAACTCATAGACGAATTCTGCACACCAGTCCAATCCGGGGTGTTTTGACTTTTGAGGTTTGGAGGGCGGGGTGGGAGGGTTGACAATTCAAAACAACAAATGCTGCAACGCTTGCCCTGTCAAACCAGGAAATAATACAGAACAGTCCTGTATTCTCCCCAGACACCACAACTGCTGTAGAAGCAACCGCTTGCTATGAATACTCAGTGGTCTTTCCCTCGTCCTTAGCAACATCACCAAACATACGTCTCAAAGGGCTTTACACAACTCACTTACTTTGAAGAGTGTTTTGACTGTTGCAAAAGCTAGAGCGAAGCCGCGCAAGCAACGTCCCACAAACCGCAGTGAGATGAACGGCTGCAGTTAATCAGTTGCTCTGATCTCCGCGTGGGATAGTCTCGGTTCTAAAAAAGAAATCAGTTTCGAGGATGTGCTGACAGACCACTGGGCTGGTTCAATGTTTGTTAAACTGCCCTAAGAATATTGGTGTAGGTAACTGGTAACGTACACGGTGCAGCCCTGTTAGAACACGCTTTGTGACAACGCTGAATAATAATAATAATAATAATCTTTGCCTTTGATATAGCGCTTAATCATATCTTCGAGATGTCTCGGTAGTAGGTTGATAGATTTCTGGTAGGTCAGGGTATTAAGGGATATGGGGAGAAAGCGGGGAATTGAAATTGAAAGATTAGTTGAGGGCCATGATCTAATTAAATGGCCAAACAGGCTCGAAGGGCTGAATGGCCTCCTCCTGTTCCTTTGTTCCTGTGTCTCAAAGCGCTGCACAGAAAAAACTGTAAAGTGAATTCACTGTATACTTTGTGGGCAAAACGTGACAGCCAATTGCACACAGCAGCATCCCACAAACAGTCGCGGATTGAGTGACCAAATGACTATTACTGTTCTTGAAGGAATTGTTATCCCCGGAAAAGCGATCAGTCAATCGACCCGACAACTGGGTTCCTAGTTACTGCTGGGTCATCAGAGGGGTGCGGAGCAAGGAAACTTGTGCGACGTCTCTAGTTTATAACATTTCTAGTTAAAACAATTAGTTTACAACACAAATGGGATGAGGAGCTCATTCGCTATGCCTGGCTGGGTGGACCTGAGGTTGACGCAGAGCTGATGAGATGATGGCTTTTCTTTCAACACTGGGCTCAAGTTGAAGAATATATGTATAAGAGCTTACTTAGTCTCCAACTGCGACTTCTGCATTTCGCCCACAAAATATACAATCAATTCACTTTACGGTATATTCTGTGAAGCACTTTGAGACGTCTCAATGAAGAGATCAACTGCAGGGATTATTATTATTATTATTATTATTATTATTGTCCTTTCCTCTCTCTATCCCAGCAGACAGAAACTAAACGCTTGCCCTATTCCCTGAGATCACAAGAACAGTTTGATAATAACCCCCACCAACCTCCTGCCTCAATCCCTCTGTCTTGCCCCCCCCACTTTTTCCATCTTTAAATCTAAGCTGAACACCTACCTCTTTGACCATGTCTACTGCGCAGCGCTCGGAGCAGGGGTGGATTAACACACCCTATGAGGCCCGTGACCAAGGGCCAAATATGGGGCCCCGGCAAGGGCCTACGGTATTTACAAATTATATCCAGGGACGTATATAAAAAAAACTGAACTCACTACAATTGCTGATGCTGGAAGTACAGGAGAAGCCTGTTGGATTAATGGCTGTATTTATTTCTCTGATCGGTGTATCTGTTTTAGAATTTTATTGTTCTTGCTCAGTTTGTTGCTGAACTCAAGACAGGGAGAGGGGCTCTGAATGTTCTCGATGCCCCAGGGCCCCAATACCTCTTAACTCTTAATCTGGCTCTGCCTCCGAGACTCTATCCGGCAAGAAGGGCGCTATATGAATGCAGGTTGTTGGTGGCGGTGGCAATTTTGAGCGACAGAGACCAGTTTTGCCCTTCTGATAATAACATTTACACGCACATTTCGTCAGGGGCAACGCCGATGTTTCAGGGGTGCAGACTACTCGCTCGCCCGTCCAAAATAAAAGTTGCAATTTTTCCTCGAAGTGGAAAAAAAGCAGTCAGCAACAACACAGCTGGAAACAGCAACTAAGGCACTTAATTGATGCTGGAAGACGATTAAGCTAGAAAATCTATGATTTTCCGCTGCCTCTCAGGCTTACCAAACAAAAGATTATTTAATCATGGTCTGAGTACTGGCAAGGCCGGGATCTCTCCATGGAGTACTGCAGCTTTGGCAGACTGTGTTAAGAAGTCTATCAGGCAATACCACATACCCTAATTCCACCTGCCACTGCATTATCCAAGGTGAAAATAATAGTAATAATCCTAGAATTTTATATGGGCCCTTATCATGTCAAAATGCCTCAAACACTTCTGCGGAGTTATAACCTAATAAGAATCCTTCCATTTGACATTGCACCTTCTCACATTGTTGAAACCTCTCAAGTCCTTCACGGAATTTACTGGAGAGTGCAGCGAAGGCAAGCGCCAAACATGCATTACAGCAATGTCGCACAAACAACCATGCTGTGAATAATCAATTTCATCTGGAAGATTGATGGCCAGGACACCAGGAACAACTCCAATGTTCTATTCAATTGTGCCAAGGGGTCTTTAACGTCCACCTGAAAAAGCAAGACGGGACCTCGGGTTTAATGTCCCACTTGAAGGATGAGATACTGCAGCAGCCCCCAAAGCTGGAGTCTCGGTCTCGCCGATGAGCTCAAACTGCTAAAGCGCTTCTTGAATCCACAACTTTCTCCCTCACAAGGTTGAGAGAGGTACCAACTAAGTTAGGCTGATGCTGGTAATGAGAAAAAGGGAGGCAAAGAGACCCAAGCGAATTACTCGCCCACTGTAAGAGTCAGTGCAAAAGAGTCCCAACTTTGTCTTATTTGAACACTTCCTGATCCTATCATCCTTGATCCTGATCCCACAAACTACTGATATAAATACCGATAACAGGATCTTAAAACACCACATCCACACAGGAAAGCAATCACTGACCACTGCTAAAATATAGATCAAAAATATTTGAGGCGTCTCGAAGACATGATAAGGCGCTATATCAAAAGGAATTATGATTATTATTATTATTAAGATGATAGCGTGCTAATGTTAGGAAGGAGCTCTTAGGATTTATAGACGCTTGCAGAATACTCAGGAAAGGTTTCCATTTTGTGAGACAATGCCATTGTGCAAAGGCCTCAATGAGTTTCAAAGCAACATTCACCTACAAAGACACTTTAAATTAAAATCCCATGAAGCACTTTTAAGACATTTGGACGATATCAAAAGCTGCAAGGATTATTATTATAATAATATCATTGCATCAGTCTAGTGTCCTGTCCGGTGATGGGCCTGTGAGGCACAAAACTAAAGTGACGTGAGACTAGCACTCATTTAAATCTTACTCCTTCCTCCGCCCCCACCTACCCCAACCGCCCCCAATCTGGAAACAATGAACAAAAACAAACCCACTGACTTGATAAATACATTGAGGCTGATGCACTCCTGCACCACAACAACAACAAGATTCCATTTTGTAGAGCGCCTTTCACGTCGGGAGGACGTCCCAAGGCGCTGTACAGTTGGGTCAAGACCCGAGCAGGGGGGAAATGGTCAGGGTGAGGGGAGGGAAGGGAGGGAGCGAAGAGGGGGTAGCACCAAGCAAGATTGTTCACTGGATCACAAGGCGGTTGGATGAAGAAGGGACTGTTTACAGGTAGAAAGGATTGTATCGCATGTCATTTATGTCAGCTCGTCTCATTTGCTAGCACTCTTGTCTCTCGAGTCAGAAGGTTGTCGAGTCAAGCCCTGTGTCGGGGCTTGGAACCCATATAATCTACGCTGACTGCCCAATGCAGTGCTGGGGCATTGGCGGAGGTGCCATCCTTGAGATGTTAAACCGAGGTCCCGTCTGCCTGTTCGGGTGGATGTTAGAGCTCCCGTGGCACCATTCAAAAAGTAAAGGGAGTTTATCCCAGTGTTCTGGCCAACAATCCCCCGAATAAAATTGGTCAGTCACTCCGTGGCTGTTTGTAGGGTGTTGTCCACAAATTGGCTGCCACGTTTGCTCACAAAACACACGCGGTTACACCCCTTTACAGTGTATCCTGTAAAGCGCTTTGAGGCGTCTCGACAACATGATGATGAGGAGGTGTATCAAACGATTATTATCTTTACTATTATTAATAGTAAAACAAAATCACTTTTGTCACGTCCAGAATTGCTCAAAATTGATCCTTTTTTTAAAAAAAAATCTAAACGCTGCAGGCTACAAGAACCAGCCTGAATCAATGGCTTCAGAACTTGTGCTGAAACAGGATATGGATTCTGGAGTCAACAGAGAATGGTCCTGGTACACACACCGATCACGTAACAACAACATGCACAGATAGGAGGAGCGAATAGACTGTTGTTTGTTCAAATTAAATCGCCGAATTATCGTTTTCCCTCATGCTTGCTTTTAATTCCTACAAATAGTGGTCGTATGTGTTATGCAAGAGATTGAACGTATAATTTCATTCCCTTTGTACTAACATTCAATAACATTGACAGCATGACGTACGACAGAAATGCCATTTAAGGTCAGATCTTAATCCTCCCTCCAGTTTCTAAACCACGCATTATACAGAATGGCAATTAATGGCAATTAATGCACATGCAAGAATGACAACAGTTTCTCAGTTAATATAAGGATCTTGTGAAGCAACTCAATGGATACATTACTTTACCAGTTTTTACATTCTTTCCATACCCTCACCCCCACCCCACCCCACCACCACACCCACCCCAAACGAACAGATACTCGCCCTCCGATCGGACGCATGTGCCAAATGGAACTTGAACAATTTTGAAATGACTTGCCTGCTCAAAAGGGGGTAAGAAAAATAAAAGATGACCATTACCATCTCTTACTGGTAAATTAAATAAGGCTTCTGCCAGCAGCGTAGGGAGTAAAGGCACCAACAAGTGCACAGGTGGTGGTGGGTTCAATATTGGCCCCAAATTGGGACTTGATCTCATAGTCTCCAGTGCATTACTTGGGGCAACACTGCCTCCTTTGGATGATGTGTTAAAACTGAGGTCCTACTTGGATAGTGGATAGACTACCCTGCGTGAAGAGCCATATGTAAGTGTAAGCTATTGTCGTGAAGATGTCATGACACGACTTAACAAAGAGAAGGTAATTTCTCCCGATGTTCTGGTCAACAATCCTGCAGACTGATTGATCTCAGCTGCAGCAGCAGTAAAGGCCCTATAAAACTGGCCTCGGTGTCTCGAGTGAATAGGCCAGTGTTCCCACTCCTGATCACTGTCCTTGCTAGAAAGCGCTTCTTCAGTCAAATGGGATGCTGACACTCACTGCCCGGCGTGTGATGAGGAATGAGAACGGGAGGGATGGGTCCTAGACCAGGAATAGACGGGGCCTTCGGGCAGAGAATACTGGCAAACAATGGAACAAAACAGCAGTGGAACAATTATGAAGCAGCTTTGCAAGGGTTATTATTATTATTATAAGATTTCAAAAGGGGGCAAATTGCTCATGGACTGTCTCGTACATGTGATTTACCAGGGGTGTGGAATTGTGTGTTCCAGAGCACTGCCAGTAGCAAGTCATTGAGATGTGACAATCACATGTTAACAGGTGCACTTCTCGAGATCCCATTTTACCAGCTTTGTGATGATAACACACGGAGCACTGCATGAATGGAGCCAAGTTAATATGGGACAGTCATTCAGTCTGCTCTGAATTGGTGGAATCTTGTAGCTCAGTGGTTAGAGCACTCGCCTCGCAAGCGAGAGGCCCGGGGTTTGATTCCCAGGCAGCGCAAAACGTTGGGCAAGTTTCCTTACTCCACACGCCTCTGTTTACCGAGCAGTAAGTAGGAACCCGGTTGTTAAGTCGATTGGCAGATCGCTTTTCCAGGGGTAATATTTCTTTTAAAATAAATGAAAATAATTTGGTCACTCAATCCATGACTGTTTGTGGGACACTAATGCGCGCAATTGGCTGCCGTGTTTTGCCCACAAAATATGCAGTCAATTTACTTTACAGTATATTCTGCGCTTTGAGTCATCTAGAAGACGTGATAAGGCGTTATATCAAATGCAAGGATTATTATATATTATTACTCCTTCAATTCACACAACTGGGACAAGCACAGCATAAGAGTGATAACAGACTGTAATTTGTTTTTTGGTATGTATTCCAGCGACAACTGCTTTTATATACCACTGCCAATGCCATTCTCCTTTAACTTTCTGTTTTGGTAGGGACTGGAGTGAACTTTTAGTTATAAATGTCCTCCTAACTATTTGTTTCTTCTTTTTCTCCCTTTTTTTTCTCTCCGGATGAAATTACCCCAAATCTATGATCCACGACAGACCAGAATAGCGCAACTCATAGGCATCTCCACATGTTGGCACTGAACGTTAGCCACGCTGCCAGAAGAGACTCATATGGGATACTCCTCAGGAAGTAGCCCATCCTGTTCCAGGATTTCCCTCAGACAACACCGCACTGGCTGGCAATCATCCCCTAGAGGGGAAACCTTAGTGTGAACATCAGTCAACACTAGGGATTCGCATTCGCATCTCCAGGTTGCTCACGGTTCAGCCTTTTGATTGCCTTTTTCTTATGCGCCTCCTTACCTCTCCTAAGGTCGCAGTTCCTGACTATAGTGGCATCTGGCCCAGAAACGTGCCCATTTGTTTGCTTACACGGCTTCCTACGAAGGCGGTTTTGGACCCCGTGCCGGCTGTCTGAGGAGGCAAGGCAGGAAAGAAAGACAAGGTCGCTGCTGCCTACAGTCACAGTCAAACCCATCTGAGCTGTTCTAGGATTTGACTGGGCTCAGATGTGCTGCGATCTTAAGCTAGGATCAGGGAAGGGAGGACAGAAGAATAAATCCTTTCCTTCCTTCAAAGCTCGACCTTCCTTTCACACAGGTAACACAATTTGTTTGATGGAGATAAAAAGATAAAAAATAACTAAAGTTATGAGACGTTAAACTGAGGTCATATCGGTCGTTCAGGTAGACGTTAAAGAGCCTGGCACAGTGTTCTATTCAGCATTCCCCCAGATAAAAATGATCATTCATTTCATATAATAATAATAATCCTTGCATTTGATATAGTGCCTTATCACGTCTTCAAGACGTCTCAAAACGCTTCACAGAATATACTGCAAAGTGAATTGACTGTATATTTTGTTGGCGAAATGCGGCAGCCGATTGCACACAGCGGTGTCCCACAAACAGTCGCGGATTGAGTGACCAAATTATTTTCAATTATTTTGAAGGAATTATTACCCCCGGAAAAGTGATCCGCCAATTGACTCACAACCAGGTTCCTACTTACTGCTAGGTAAATGGAGGCGTGTGGAGTAAGGAAACTTGCCCAACTTTTCTCCCTACCTGGGAATCAAACCCAAGTCTCTCGCTTGTGAGGTGAGTGCTTTAACCACTGAGCTACAGGACTTCCACTGTCCACTACTCATGATTGTTTGCGGGACATTGGTGTGCGCAAATTTATGGCTGTGCCATGGGCATTGCTGGTCGGTAGGTACAGGAAACAAGGCATTGATTTAGAAAAGACTCCCCTGGACTGGTGTGAGTGTTCGTCAGGCCACTTCCAGCCTGTGGATCATGTGTTGGCCACCACTGCTGTAACCTGGACAGTGTCTCGACTGACTACAAAAAAGTCAACAGCAACTAGCCATGTACGGACAAAGAGTCTTAACAAATAATGTGTGTGTGTGTATGTGGGCATGCGTATGCATACGGGCTCACACCTGCAGCTGTGAGCCCATAGCAAAGACCATCTCTATAGACTGCAAGTTCTACCAACTCATTCGCATTCCCCATTGTTGGCACAGCAACTTTGACATTGGTGACAAGCACTGAGCTGCCAGAGGTCATGGGCACTAACAAACGATGAGACTTTTGACCAGTGCCTCTAAAGCCAGCAGGGGATCCAAAGACAATTTCATTTGAAAGTATTTTCCCGAGTCGTGTGGTTTGAACACAGGTGAGCTGCACCGTCCCAGCCAACCTGTTCAGGTAAATGAAACAATTTTCACTGCCTCTGGCCAGCGAGGACTTTTCCCAACCATTGAATTGTCACTGTTGGCTATATCAAATTCAAGTTCCGTAATATAACGGCATTCATTAACATTCCTGGGTTGGGATGATGGAGTAAAGGCACTGACTAGTGTTATACTAAACTGTATAGAGAATGGCTCCATTCCTAAACTCTGCTAAATTGGTTGGATTGATTAATCTCACTGCAATTGACCCTATTGTCCAAGAGGTAGGAAGGTGAGGATTTAGGCAAGAGTTTCCACTCCTGAACACTACGCAGTGATCAGTGTGTTGGGTATCAGAAAGGGCCAGGATAAGACTTGGTTTCCGAGACCCTCCACAGTGAAAGAGGCTGCCAACATTCACTGGATGCTTGAGCGAGATACCGGGGGGCTGCTGGCATCTGCTCAACTGTCAAACAGACAAAACGTTTCTGTTAAAAGTAGACACTGAGGCAAACTATGTACATGTACTGCACCTCATCAGTCAAGATGTGTATGTTAGAGATTGCTGAATGCTGAATGTGCACAGTCTGCTGAGGGGACTGTATCAATCTTAACATTAAGCACCACGACCCGGCTTGGTCCACCTTTATTCTGTTTGATCAGGAGTTTCTAAGAGCACAAGTTCATTTTATTAAAGTGCTGTGTAAATAATTGTACTTTCAGAAGCTTGCATTTTGAAACAGCACCAATGAGGTTACAAATGTTTACATTTATATTGTGTTTTTTGCATCAAGATGTAGTGTTTTCATTAAAAAGTCCTGCTTTATAATGGAGCAATAAATTAAACAGACAGGTGCATTGTATTGGCCTTACTGACCAGAGCATTGTTATGTATGATTTGCTCTCCTGCAATGTCTTGTGTGTGTGGATTTTGTTTTAACCGGGACTGTTAATGCAACTAAAGCAATTTTTTTCTGATTTACTGCATAAACTTTAACGCTAAAATTATTATTATTAAGATATTTATTAACTATTAGCAGTGATATGTATTTATTATATAATTAATGGTTAATTGCTATTAATAATAATCCTTACGTTTGGTATACTTTGGTATAGTAATTTCACATCAGGAGGACGTCTCAAAGTGCTTCATAGTGGAGGGGAGTGACTGTGTGGTTTGTGGGAGAAGTTAACTCTGCATCTGATCTAGACATCACGTACCAGGACATAACGCCCAAAACTGGATGAATCCTCATCGGTTGGAATAAAATCATTTCATTACATGTTCAATCAAAGCAAAGCAAACCTTTAAAAGATTTGCCAATGGAATAACTGAGCTCCGCGAGTGAAGGTACTTCTCCAATATTGAAATGATCCATACAGACGAGGAAGGTCACAGGTTCAATCTCTAATCTCAACCTGTCAGGCTGGCTCAGTTGGTAGGACTCTCACTGCCGTGTCAGAAGATTAAGGGTTCAAGCCCCACGTCAGTACTTTGAACTCACAGCCTGGGCTGACACTTCAATTCAGTATTGGAAAGTGTGTGGGGATGGGGGGGGGGGGGGGGGGGAGCAGGTAGAAATACAGTCACTATAGTTACTTCCCAGTAAAATCCTTTGAAGTAGGTTGAGACGTCTCGACTGTGTGTTAAGGTGCTATATCAAATGCATCGATTATTATTTCCCAGCTGCTTTAGAGGTAATGCTGTGTGCAAATCAGCTGCTGAGATTGCCTGCAAATTTCCTACAAATAAACAGTCACTACATTTTGCCGTAATTACTTTTCAGACATTTTAATGTGTAGGTGCTACACGAAACAGAAGGACAATTATTACATTTGAATTGAATCTTGCTGATGAAAATATTACGACTTGTGGATATTCAAATGCTATTAATCTGTGGCCCTCCTTGGATGAGACATGATTAATAATAATCCCTGCATTTGATATAGCACCTTATCACATCTTCGAGATGTCTCAAAGCGCTTCACAGAATGTACTGTAAAGTGAATTGAATATATTTTGTGGGCAAAATGTGGCAGCCATTTGCGCACAGCAGCGTCCCACAAACTGTCGTGGATTGAGTGAACAAATTATTATTCTTTTGTAGGGATGATTACCCCTGGAAAAGTAATCTGCCAATCGACTAACAACCAGGTTCCTACTTACTGCAAGGTAAACAGTGACGTGTGGAGTAAGGAAACTTGCCTAACATTTTGCGCTGCTCAGCATCAAACCCAGGTCATCTTGCTCGCGAGGCGAGTGCTCTAACCACTAAGCTAAACGAAGGTCCCATCTGCCTGTTCAGGTGGACGTCAAAGATCTTTTCGCACCGTTTGCAAAGAGAAGGATTTCAATAGCAGCAAAATTACATTAGGAGACTGCAGACCAATTAATTAGACTAGTCTGAGGGATTAAGAAGGAAATGGGGAACATTACTGCAGTATTTACTATTGATGTGTAAGGCCTCCTCCATGAAGCTCCAAATAACCATCATTTTGTTTTAATTTCTGAGTTGCATTCATGAAATTATAAAAAATTATAGTATTAAAGGAAGCTGCAACATAGACATGGCTATTCATCCCATTGCCTATACTGGTGCCAGCTCCTCATCTGGACCTATGTGCACTAATCCCGATTCCCTACTCTTTCCACAAAGCCTTTCGTATTATTTTTTTTCCTTCAAATACTTATCCAGTTCTCACTTGAATGCTGTTGCGGTTTTAGCTTCACTTGCCACTTGGAGCAAACCATTCAGTTTTCTAGTAGCTCTTTTCACAAAGATGGTCGTCCTATTTAATTTCAAGCACAATCCTAAGGTTGTCACTGATTTACAAATGATGTTCTGGAAAATGCTTGGCAGGAATTGAGAAGAGAAAGTGTGCGTGTGCGTGTGTGTGTTCAGTGTATGAACACAAAACAGATTTGTTACAAGTTAAGGATGAGTAACAAAGCATTTGCCACTAAACACATGTGCAGTTAAAGCAACAACAAGGCAGTAAGTAGAGCAACAACTCGCATTTATATAGACCTTCACACCAGGTGGTATCTCGGCGTGCTTAACAATGGCGTTGTTTGACACCGAGCCGGGGAGAAAGGGATGGGGGTTTGGGGTGGGGGAGTGACCGTAGACACTGTCAAAGAGGAACGTCTCCAGGAGCTTTGTAAACTTAAAAAAAACTCAACAACAACAAAACAAGATGTGTAGTGAATCCCCTCAGAAAACCTACTCTTCGCTCCCAGCATCTGTCTTTACACACCAGCAAATCGGGAAAACCACAAAATATACAGTGAATTCACTTTACGGTATATTCTCTGAAGCGCTTTGAGATGTCTTGAAGACTTGATAAGGTGCTATATCAAATGCAAGGATTTTGATTATTATTATTAAGTGCAAATTCTCCTGAAGAGCAAATATGATCAAATATGTAATTGCTTCCCTTTTTTTGATGCCTCCAAATGCCTGCCAAAGCTTCCCTCCCACGATAACCTCATTGTGAAATGTTTGTTCGTAAATGAGGTAGTTTATCAAAGACCATTTTATCTGGCATTTCATTTTGAAAGTACTGTACATTTTTCCACCCAAGGTTGGTTTGTCTTACGTGGTGACGTTAATCTTTTGATGCTGGTTTCCTCCCAATCAGGCAGCCAGGAACTTGCATCAGAAGAGTTAAGGTCACTGTGATTTACAAACACATGTGGAAAGAAGATTTGAACATGGAAGAAAAATGTTAAATCTCCTAAACCTTCTGGAAAGAACCTTTGAGATAGAGGATGGACGTTCACAGAACAAAACAACGCTTAATGCCAAGTTGTTTGGCTTAAGGTACAAACTTCTTTCTTCCCAGCAATCCAATGCCATGGTTATACTGGGAACTGGTGTTGAAATCACGCGCACAGTTCAAATCCGCACAGGATTAATCGGAAAGACCACTGTCTCTCAGTATGACAACTTCACAATCCCAACATAATACTGTACTTTATACGCAGATTCAGAAGCACACACAGTCAGTTCTCACACTTTTGTTTTTGATCTCAATAGGATAAAGTGGACTGAACCAACGGTATAAAGATAGTCAGTGGTGCAAGAGCCAGTTGGAGTGGAGCAAGTAGTGACGGACTAGCCCCCGAAAAGCCTTGCGATTGACAGGTAAAACGGGAGAGCTGGTTCATGGAGGGAGAGGCAAAAAGCATAAAACATCTGCTTGTTTAAAAAAACAAACTCGGAACTTCTGAACTGGTGATTGGCAGCCATTCATGGGGGCACTCGGGAAATTGCCAGATTTCTGATGTACCCATTCCACCCCTGGGAGTAAGGAAATAAACAACTGGAGGATTACCCACTGGGTTATGTGTTGCTTTCCGCATTCACCCAGAGATTTATTCACTCTGTCCCGATTTGGGTGGATTCTAGTGCGTCCAACAAAGGTTGCATTAATTGGAGCTTCACAAAATCAATGACACTCGTACAGCACCTTTTAAAAAAGAGCCTAAAATAATGACTGTATATTTTGGGGACGAATGTGGCAGCTGATTTGGGGCAGCAATGTCTCCACATACACCCATGACCAATTTTATTTGGGGTGGGGGGGGGATGTGCTTTTGGCCAGGACATTGGGAGAAACTCTCTTCTAAATAGTGCCTTGGGATCTTCAATGTCCACCTGAATATGCAGACAGGAACATTGCTTAACATCTCATCAAAGCACAGCACCTCCAACAATGTAGCACATCCTCAGGACTGCATTGGAGCGTCGACTGAAACCATATAGATTCACTGTCCCAACATGGACCTTGAACCCACAACCTCCTGACTTAAGACGCAAGTGTGCTACCAACTGAGCCAGGCTGACACACACAGTTAAATATCCCAAAGTGCTTTACAAAGATGCAGTGGAAGCTCGAACGGGGTGGGAGACAGAGGGTAGGAGGGGATACTTTGAGACGTCTCGAAGTTGTGACGAGGCGCTGTATCGAACGCAAGTTTTATCATTATACTATCATTGTACCACTTCAAACACGCGGCCAGAGAGCAATGCCTTTATCCTAGTCGGAGAGAAAAAAAAAGTATTTTATGGAGGGTCAAACCGATTAGAATCCATTCTGGTCTAAACCTCACAATGCAAACCAGCTGTGGTGAGGACATAGACGTTGCCTAATGCAGCACACAGGGCAACCCTGTTATTACGTGTCTTACTAGAGCATGAGTTTGCTGTTAACGCAGGTGTCCTGTGGCCGGGCGTCTGGAATACTTTGAAATGGACTGGCCGGCCTCCCAAGCTAACACCGACTGTCACCTTCTAGGGTGTCACTACCTGCGTGCTGCTCTGGTGCGCTCCGCGTCAGAGAGCACCAGAAAGTCACCCTGTGAAGGATTGTAGTTTTGGATCGAGCACACAGAGAAATTATGTCAGCAGCAAACCGTCAACCTGGAAGTCGCCTCTCTTTGTCGAGCTTCATTTTAAAGCTGGCATCTGAGCTCAAAGCTGCGTTAAAACAATTCTTTTTGGGGGGGAATAAAAAGGCAACGTTACGACATTGCTGCCTACAGTAGGTTTCTTTCCAGTGTCAACTATCCAAATAGCTTTCCTCTAACTCTCCACAATGCCTGTGCGTAACTTGCAGTTTGTGAACTGCTCTTCTAGTGATTGCTTGAATAGAACAACCAACCTCAAGCGGTTCACTGTCGAATTAGTTATTAACGGTGCGCGATTCTTTGATCAATGCTGTTTTGATAATAAAAATATATTAATAATCCTTACATTTGGTACAGAGTCTTATCATGTCATGGAAACGTCTCAGAGCACTTTGCAATATTTTAATTTGAAGTGCAGTGACTGTTTATTTGGAGGCAAACATGACACTCTGTTTTGACATCATAACAATAATAATCCTTGCATTTGATAAGCGCCTTATCACGTTGTCAGGATCTTTCAAACCGCTTCACAGGATATGCTTTAAAGTGAATTGACTGCGTATTTTGTGGGTGAGTGCAGCAGGCGAAGTTCCACAAACTACCATGGAGTAAGCGATGAATTTTATTTAGGGGATTTATTGGACAGGACATTGGGAGAGAGAGACTCCCTTCTCTTTTTGAATAATCTTTAACATCCACCTGAACAGCCTGTTCAGTTTAACGTCTCATCCAAAGGATAGCAACGCTGCCAATGCAACACATCCCCCAGCACTGCATCGGAGTGGCAGCTTAAGACTATGGGAGTTCAACCCTCAAGAGATTTGAACCCACAACCTTCTGACTCAGAAAGAGAGAGTGAGCAAGGCTGACACATTGCATAGCATTCTCCTGCAAATAGCAATGAAGTGAACGAACCGATTCTATCCGCTAAAAGGGGGAGCCATTACCTAGAAAAGCATTGAGTGGAGCTCCTCAGAAGCAGAATGGTCCTGAATTCCTGGTCAATTTTTGAAACATTGTCAGCTTTTCTGTCACTGTCAGAATTATCCATTAATTATACTGCAATTCATGAAAATTAAGCCTCTTTTGATATTCACAACCCCGGGTTGAAATTTAGCAAAACAATTTTCTGTACAAATGTCACAAATTATACCACAGTGTTACATTTTTTTTAATCATCTTCCTCTACAACACAGATACACCCATATCACCCTTACAGTGCTGGTTTCTCAACATCAAAGCAACTTACAAACAGTATCCTGTGGCTGGAATCGCAAGCAAACTTGTAAAGTAATTGAAGTTAATAATAAGAATAATCATTTCTGCATTTGAGACAGTGCCTTGACACATCATCGAAATGTCTCAAAGTGCTTCACGGGAATTTGCTGCAAAGTGCGGTGACTGTATTTAGAGGCAAACAATATTTTTGCACAAATAAATTCGTTTTCGAAATAACGTCATCACACGTCTGAGGTAGACTTTTTAAAATAGCCTCCTGTTTCATCCTCTCCTGATTCATATTAACACCTCATAGGTGACTATGACGTGTGTGTGAGCAGGTTATTTGACCATGGGGAACATCGCAGTCAAGCCAAATCCTGTTTTAACCCAATGTCTAGAAACCTCTCAACCAACAACAGTCACACGACTGTATTACAAATGTGATTAATGACTCATATTTCTCCCTTCCCATACCACGAGAGCAAAACCTTTCTGCTCTGTAAGTATGTCAGTGCCTTCGACCACTACAGGCAAAGTTGTCTCTCCACTCAATGCTTCAGAACAATCCGAGTATATTTATAGTGAACAAGAACCCGTAACAAAAACATAACTGAGAAACGTAACAGCCAGATAACATTTAGCCTGAAAGCCCACACGTTGGTGCCTTCAAGGCCCTTCGGTGAAGATGATCAACAGGAAAAACAGGTTTGCCCAACAACAACTGGCGTTCACCTAGCGCCCTTCATGTGGGGCAGCAGCTCGAGAGTGCTCGGTGTGTTTGAAGCTCTTCGAGAAGATATGTTATCATACGTTATACGTTTGGTAAGCTTTTCTTTGTGAGAAAAAAAGAGATAACTTTTCTGAAAGCATGTCTGAAATGTCACTGCATGCAGGATGTTAAGAGCGTTACCCCAACACAAGCTTAACCTCATCGAACCGAGCAGCTACAGCATATCCACCTACACACATCAGACAACACAAAAAGAAAAACAACCCCGTGCAGTGGCTCAGGACTGCATCAACCCAGCGTCCCCCAGGTGTTATTGCGGTTAGCTTAATTTTCCTTGCGCCTGCCTGCCTGCTAGTCGTGGTACCAACGCTCTGTTATCTAGCCTGCTCACTTCCACCCAACTCATCAGATAAGATATCCGCTCAGGTACGTACAGTTGCTGAATTTCTGCAACACTGACTCTACCGCACCACACCTAGCAGCAGCCTCCCAACGAGCTCAGTGCACAACAAGCAAGTCAACAACAGCGATGGCAATGCTAATGTCACATTGTGCAATTTGGGGGTGGGAGAGTGTTTTTCCTCTCTCTCTCTCTCTCTCTCTGTAATAGAGGTTTTACAAAGAAACTGCTGTGGCTTAACAGCTGACTTTGAAGAGAGAGAGAGAGAAAAAAAAACATGCCAGTCTTCTGCAGCTTCACTGCAGCACGTAGGAAGCGAGGGAAAATGATCAAAAGTCACACGGGTAATTATTACGAGAAGACGTGATCTTCTGATCGGTCGCCCGCACTGGTTCGATTGCTATTTCTCTTTGCTGAACCAATCTTGTTTTGCGAATGCTTCTATTGAAAAGTTGTGCTCTCGGCGGAGTCGGTTCATTCCCCCTCACCAAGTGATTGTGCCTTTTTCAGAGTACAAACCACTTAAATGAAGATGTTTGCTCTCTGCGCTCTTTGGGACATCCCTGTAGGTGTAGCGCGAACCTCAACAGCTGCAACGGGATAGTGGGCCCTGTTATAATGTGGGATCTTTAAAATGGGGTGCGTTATGTTACAGCCTCTCCTGCTTATCTCTGGGGCTCCTCCCGCCGTCACTAAGGCTTTGCTGCACCCCTTCTGTGCGTAAGAAGGCGGACAGTTAGCAGTGACCCTCCTTCACAAATATTTCCGAGGTTGGCAGAAGCTGGAATTCCGTAGACCGTGGATCCACTGTGATATCAGGTTATATCCAAACTGAGGGGATACCAGGGGATACCAGGGCTTACCTATGATAAAGGACCTGCTTCGTATTACCAGTAACGCGGGAGAAAGAGGCCGAACAAAAATATGGAAGCTACTGGTACGATCGATCAAAGCCCTGCCAATCCTCACACTGCAGGCTACACAGTGTTTGTATCATCATTTCCCGTATAGAGAGCTTCCTCACCTACTAGACACATTACAGCATGAGGGAGAAGGGTTATCATAGGTGAGGGGAATAGAAGGCTTGGGGGCTTGTGTGGAGCCTCAACATCGGTACGGACTAGTTGGGCCAAAGGGCCTGTTTCTAGGCCATGTTCCAAACAACTGTGTAGCCCCAAAGGTTTCCAATGCTCCAAAGCGTTACACTGCGTTAAGGGTCCTTTTTAAACCCAAGTTGCTTCAAAGTATTTTTTCACAACTATGAAACCCACCGAGTTAGTTGAGTCTTGCAGACGTGTAATTGCCATTTTTCTCACCAATTTTCCTCCCCCAATGAAACCTTTTTGACTCTTTTTTTTCTCCTTCTATTGGCTCCACGTAGGTTCCCCCCCTACATCTCCTAATTGGCCACTACTCCTGTATGAACCTTACACCGCACTGAATGTAGGTGGGCTCTTCAGCCCTGGAGACCATCACAGACGGGCCCAGTCCTGTCCTCGTCCGATGCCTCTACTTGCGCCTCTAGCAGCAGAAGTAACAAGACAATATTTAGAAGAAAAATCCCTGGTTGATTTTCCCCCGCTTCCGATCCTGGCTCTGAGACAAATTTTAGCAGCGCTCATGCTACATCGTTGATGTCAGCTAACTCAACACAAACCAGGAGATCGAACCTGGGATGTCCCACTATGTGTGGCTCGGATACTGAGTCAAATAATCGTACTGGGGTAAAACACAAAATACTGCAGATGCCGGAAATCTGAAAGAAAAACAGAAGTCGCTGGGAACACTCAGCAGGTCAGGCAGCATCTATGGAGAAAGGAAAGTGGGTCAATGTTTCGGGTCCATGGCCCTTCGTCAGAAATGGCTGGGGGATCAGGGGAGCATTTAACCCCTCTTTCTCTTCTAACAACTTCTCCAATCACTGGGAATGCCAGTGCAGCTAAGCAATAGTGAGACCTCCAATAACTGTCCGAGGGAGAGTGTCAGGGTTTCAGCCACTCACCAATGCTGGTACCTCTCGTGATCTTTCACTGCTTCCACTTCCACCACTGTGAATGGTGCTGCAAACGGTGAAAGAACTCAAGTTTGTGGCTCTGATGTTCAGATGTAGGTTACTGACTGGTCAATTGCAGCAAAATAATAGCAGTTGGAAAGCAGTACGCATTAATAATAATAATAATTATTATAATAATTATAATAATCCTTGCACTTGATATCAACAACAACCACAAAATTACATTTGTAAAGCGCCTTTCATGTCGGGAGGATGTCCCAAGGCGCTGGACAGTCAGTTTCGGACCCGAGCTGGGAGTCAGGATCGGGGAGGGTGGAGGGTAGGAGGGGGAAAGCACGGTGATCGAAAGCATGGTCGAAGAGGAGGGTCTTGAGATGGGTCTTGAAGGAGACAGAGGGACTGCGGGATGGTGTTCCAAAAGGTGGGGGCAGAGTGGCAGAAGGCCCGCCCGCCAATGGAGGGGCGAGCGAGGCGGGGGGCGTGAAGTGGGAGTCAGCAGGATGGTAGATGGTTAGGAGGTCGCAGAGGTAGGGGGGAGCAAGATCATGGAGAGCTTTGATTATGGGGTGGTAGTTTGAGAGTAGAGATGGGTCTAGGGAGGGTTTTTAAGTAAAGGAGTGATGACAGCTGTTTTTAATGGGGTGGGAACAGTACCAGCGGATAGGGAGAGCTTTATGATGCCTGTGAGAAGAGAGGCAAGGAGGTGGAGCTGGGAGCTGAGAAGAGGGGTAGGGATGGGGTCGAGGGAACAGGTGGTCGGCTTCATGCGGGTTATAGCGGTGGTGATAGAGGAGTGGGAGACAGGTTTGAAGGTGTGGAGGAAGGGATGGGTAGGGGCCGGGGTGGGAGGGAGAGATGGGGAGGGTGTAGGAGACGGAAGGGCAGAGGCAGCTGAGCGGATCCCCTCGCCTTTGGATTCTGTAGCTCTTAGCTTTCTGTAGCATTGGACTCCTTGTGGAGTCCTGTAGCTCAGTGGTTAGAGCGCTCGCTTTGCAAGTGGGAGACCTGAGTTCAATTCCAGGCAGAGGGCGAAACCTTGGGCAAGTTTCCTTACTCCACACAGAGCCTAATAATAATCCCTCCAAAACCAAAAACAATAATAAATTGGTCATTTTCAATCCACAACTGTTTGTGGGACATTGCTGTGCGCAATTGGCTGCCGCGTTCGCCCACAAATATACAGTCAATTCACTTTACAGTATATTCTGTGAAGCGCTTTGGGACGTCTAGAAGACGTGAAAAGCACTATATCAAATGCAACGATTATTATTATTATTTTATTATTCGAGGAAGTCCAGCATCGCCTCGCAGTTGGCATTGGGAGGTGAGAAAGGGTGGATGGAAGAGCCGGTTGGCGATGGGAGAAGAGGAGCCTGGGGGTGTCCTTGGCCTCCAAGATAACAGCGCCTTATCACGTATTTGAGATGTCTCAAAGCGCTTCACAGAATATACTGTAAAGTGAATTGACTATATGTTTTGTTGGCAAAAAGCAGCAACCAATTGTGGGGTTAAATTAGCTCCCCACAGCGAAGAGCCTATTCCTCTGATTTTTTTCTTACTTCTTGTTCACTTATTGTATTTGGGAAGACTCTCTTTCTTCTCACTTTTGCAACATGCACCAAAGGTAAAATGCGTCCTGTAGCCAGTATCTGTGGTGGCCTCTAGGACTTTCACTCCCACTTTCTCAACCTCTTGGGGAGGAACCAGGCCTGTGCTCAGCAAGAGCAAAGTTGAGATCATTAATGGAGAGCGTGGAAGCAGGCCAGCGAGTTTAAACCTACGTCCCATCCTCTCTGTGGTACAGAGCCCAATGGTGTCCCATTTGGTAAATCAATAAAGCTTTTGGAATTACAGCGGGAGAAAGCTGTGCTTCCCTCCCCACGCCCCAGATTTACAATTGCATCATTCGGGATAAATCAAATCCTGTTAATATGAGCTTAGCTGGAAGCTCATATTAAAATTCTATGGGGAAGAAGTTGGTGAACTTTTAAGTAACACGGAGCTCAAGTCCTTTTCGAAAACTAGCTCCTCTGTCAACGGGTGACTTTGGACGCCCACACAGGGAGGCAAGACACTTCTAAGGCTACTCAGGAAGGAAACTTAAGTGTCTAATGAGAGATCATTTACTGTGACTTAAATGAAGAGTCCCACCATTTTATTTTTTAAATTTAGGCACGATTTGCTGAGTCTCTTTTGTTGCTCCATCAACCTCTCCCGCAACGAAAAAAAAATCACTAATCTCATCGACTTTCGGCAGAATTAAACATTTTGATCCTCGTGACAACTAGGAATGGGACTGAAGGTTGTAGGGTTAACCATCAATACAGCCAATGAAATACTCTACTGAACACCCTCCGAGATCAGCGAATATTTTTACAGAACTTTTCATTGCACGATTGTACACAGGTGGAAGTCAGTTCAGACTAGAATAGGTTTCACATGTCTAGAAAAGAATCGTGTTCCACTGGCCAAATGGCCTTTACTGCTTTTATGTTTCCTTACCTTCTTAACACAATGATAACAGTGGAAATGTGTGAGTGTAGATGAGATATTCCGGAATTTTTTTGGAATGCCGTTGCAGAATAGGCAGAAAGTTTGGGAGAACGTTTCGAGTGGAGTGGAGGGCAGCCAAAGTCTGTGGAGCCAATGGACCTGATGGTCTGACTGGTCATTTCTCTTTCAATGACGTCTCAAAGTGCTTCACACAATATACTGTAAAGTGAACTGATTGTGTATTTTGTGGGCGAAATGGGGCAGTCATTTGCGCACAGCAGCGTCCCACAAACTGTCGTGGATTGAAGTGACCAATTGCTTTTTGGAAGGAATTATTTCGCCTGGAAAAGCGATCCGCCAATTGACTAACAACTGGGTTCCTACTTACCACTAGGTAAACAGAGGCGTGCGGAGTAAGGAAACTTGCCCAACGTTTCACCCTGCAGAGAACAGAACCCAGGTCTCTGGCTAGCGAGGTGAGTGCTCTAACCACTGAGCTACAGGACTCCACATTGGTGATTTTCCACGAGATGGGTCCCTAGCTTCTGGACATGAAGAGTACTATGAACTATGAGAGTGCAGCCAAGATTCACCTGGGGTCTCTGAGTCTCACGGTTAAATTGCAGTTTAGTCCGGTCTTAGCTCTACTGCACCTCCGCAACCCCTCCCCAAGACAACAAAAACACACATGTCCACTCTCCGCCACCATGATCAGGACTCACTTTCAGTGACAAGCTTTTAGACCTACTACCCATAACCTCTAAACAAAAAAAACACTCAAAATAACTCAAAGAACAAGGTTCTCAATCATCCCTCTTTTCTCACTGAAGATAGCAGCAACTGAACTACACAATCTCAGAATAATAATACAATTCCTGCATTTGATATAGCGCCTTATCACGTCTCCGACACGTCTCAAAGCGCCTCGCAGAATATACCGTAAAGTGAATTGACCGTGTATTTTTGTGGGCGAAACGCGGCAGCCAATTGCGCACAGCAGGGTCCCCACAAACGGTCGTGGATTGAAGTGACCCAATTATCGGTATTATTTTTTCCAAGGAATTATCTATCACACAACGCAGCTTCTTCATAGCCGTGCAGCAGAGTGTTTGGGGCACTGCGAGCCTCATTCCTATTTCAGCTGTAAACTTGAAATCGATGAAAATTAAAGCAAAGAGATGGCTAGACAGCATATCACCCGCCTCCCTAACAGATGGTCACAGGTTGCACGCCTCAGGGTTTCTTGTAACTTCGGGCTGCCTAACACTGGAAGAAACCAGTGGGTGAATTAAAACCAGACTTCAAAAAACATTAACTCATCCTAACCAAAATGACTCAGGGGCCTGAAATTCTACTACCCCCACGATCTTACTTTTAAGATTTAATGTTGGTAAAGTCTTAATTTCTGGCTCATTTGGAAACTGGTTTTCAACAGATCCTTTTCAAGAGCTTGCGGGGAAACAGCTTCCAAATTGAAAGTGACGCTAAGACTCTTCCAAAACATTGCACCATCTTACATATATTAAGGCTAAGACCATGATGATTCAGGTTTTTTGTACTGCCAACAAAGTAGATTATATAATCACCAATACGCTGGATTAATATTGTAAGGTTGATTTTTAAAGAATGCTAACGCCTCAACGTTAAAGAATAAAGGATAATGTGGCTAATTGTTGAGACATTTTAATGTGACACATAACAATTTAGATTTAAGTTGCGCCTTTCATGTCGGGAGGACGTCTCAAAACGCTTTGCAGCGCTGGATAGGCAACGGGGTTAGGGGTGGGAGGCCAAGGGGACGGGGAGAGGAAAGACGACCAAAAACTCTTCAAAGAGATATCTTTTCCTAACGTATATGTTTTTGTTATTATTATTATTACAACCACCTTGCCTTCCCAAATGTCGTGCAAGCGTACAGCTGGAGTCCTGCCTTGTGCACAGCAAAACTCTTTGGTTTAAACTAGAAAGAACCTATTTTGAACAAAGTAACAAAAGACACAAGAGGCACAATACTGACAGTACGGTAATCAGAGATGCTTCTGTTCGCCCTTATCAACACTACCTAAAAGAAATTGGGGGAAGATTCGGGAAAGAAGTTGAAAAGTCCATTGCTTCCCTCCTATCCTGCCAACACAAAGGGCAAAGCCATCGTCGACTAACTTACGTGGGCTTCATCGGCAAAATCAACCGGCGCAACACAACCGGTGCACTAATAGAAAGATATCACCAACTGCTTGAACTGATGTAATGCTACTTATGTAAAAACACATCTCCTGGCTTCACGGATCACAAGATAGCTGCGACTTCGCAGGAACAATGAACAGTCACACGCTGGTCTGGGTCAAATAAATAAATTAATGAGTGAATAAATACATAAGGGCAGGTCAAAGACCATAAAGTAGGCGGATTTTGGAGGCGAGTTGTTAACCGAATCCTGTCATGTGATAGGCACGGAGCACTCCACAACAACAACAGCTTGCAATTACGCAGCGCACTTCATGTGGGATAGTGACTTGGAGCACTTCAAGCATCAGCAGTGAATTCTCCGGCCAAAGCAGGGGAGCTAAGGCAGAGGAGGCCTGGCTGGTACTGGCACCTGCGGAGAGTGGCGAGCGGACGAAAAACTACCACAGAAATGTCAAGAAGATCTCAAATTGATCCTCGAGACGGATGAATACAGTAAAGCGCACATAAACCTAATTCACTTCTCCACCTACCAAGAGCTGAGCACTTAATAAAAATAATAATAATAATAAATAATAATCTTTGCATTTAATACAGCGCCTTATCGGGACTTCGAGAGATCTCAAAGCGCTTCACAGAATACACCGTAAAGCGAATTGACTGTATATTTTGTGGGCGAAACGCGGCAGCCGATTGCGCACAGCAGCGTCCCACAGACAGTCGTTGATTGAGTGACCAATTTATTATTTTTTTTGAAGGGATTATCACCCCTAGAAAATCGATCCGACACTTGACTAACAACCGGGTTCCTACTGTGGGACTGTGGATTGAAGTGACCAATTGCTTTTTGGAAGAAATTATTTCGCCCAGAAAATCGATCCGACACTTGACTAACAACCGGGTTCCTACTTACTGCGAGGCAAACAGAGGCGTGTGGAGTAAGGAAACTTCCCCAGCATTTCGCCCTGCCAGGGAATCGAACCCAGGTCTTCCTGCTTGCCAGGCTAGCGCCCTAACCACTGAGCGACAGCACTCCACAAAATAAAAGGATGTTGAGAGGGAGCAGTAAATTGGGATTTAGTAGCAAGCACTACTCCTGGAATCAATGGGCCCTCCTGTAAATGAACTGGAATCAGTGCCTTTTTCTTTCCAAAAGGCGGCAATGAAGTGATGCAAAAAAAATCCATAGACATCTGAGCCACTTTATTGTCAAACCAGCCTTAGACTATCTGTGGGAATTCACTTTGATCTGCTCAGTGCTCGGTGTATACCAGGGACTCATTTAAGGTGGAAAGATCGATTCTTGATAAAAAAAAATCGCTTTGAACGCCGTGATAAATCATTCATCGCGGACTACTTATTTCCAGACGTCATTTTGATTCCATTTACATTGATACGGTGTAGGACAACTACTTTACAGACTGATCTAAAAGTTGCAAAGGAACATGTCTGCTCTCACCCTGCAGTTTCCGGGGTCCCAAAGGCCGACAGGCTAAACAAAACCAGCCCTTTCGCACAGCCTGGGGACATCTGGAGAAAGCCTGACATCAATAACTTTCTGCATGAATGCGGAAGTCTTGACGATGACAACAACAACAACAACAGCTTGCATTTATATAGCGTCCTTCACGTGGGGCAACACGTCCCAGAGCGCTTGACAGTGTTGGGAGTCTGACCCTGAGACAGGGGGGAGAGGGAGGGAGGAGATGACCGTAAAGCACCATCCAAAAGGAAGGTCTTTAGGTGGGATTTGAAAGTGGGGAGGATAGGGAGCGAGGCGGAGGGATTGTGGCTGAAAGCACGGCCGCCGATGGTGGAGGGGAGGGGAGCGATGGACGAACAGGAAGCCCGAGCCGGCCGAGCGGAGGCAGCGGGCGAGGGGAGGAGGTGGGGGGGGTGGGGGGGGGGGTGAGCGGGTAAGCAAATCGGATAGGTAGGGGGGGTGCGAGGGCATGAAGGGAGCTTGACCTCACCACGCGGATGTTGCTGTGGTTACCCAGACATTCCCCCATGAACAGAATCGGTCAATAGGAAATGTTTTCATTGATCATTATTTTTCAGTGTTGAAGGGGACATCTGATGTCACCTTTCTTGGCTGGACAATGGAATGTTAATCCTCCGATTCTTACTACAAGTCAGTCTCGCGTACCTTCGTTGTTACACACGTGATTTTCTGGGCTAATATTATAAAGAGTTCATCGGTTTCCGGCTCGAGTTCAAATGGCGCAGAACAGTGGCCATGTGGTTCGATCATCGTTCGATCGATTATTTGTCTTTTCCTGTCCCCCCCGCCCCGCCTCAGGATACCTGTGTTGTGGCGAAAAAGCAACATCCGAGGTGCAAATAGCACACAGTCCGCAAACTCTAAATGCAGACGTTATAAGAAATGTACATTTGAAGGACCCAAGACTTCAGGGCTTCAGGCTACGTTGACGACTCCTCGCAATTCACACAAACTTGCAGTTTTTACACTTATCCGTATTTCTGCCCCCACCCTTTTGGAACGCCATCCCACATTCCCTTCGTCTTGCTCCCTTGCCTCCTTCAAGGCACGTCTCAAGACCCTCCTCTTCAACCATGCCTTCGACCACCCTCCTTCCACCCCTTCCCTCCGCCCTCCTTGATCCCTACTCCCCCCCCACCCACCCCACCCCCAGCCCCTCTGCTCCAAGTCCCTAACTGTCCAGCGCCTTGGGACTCTACGTGAAAGGCGCAATACTAATGTAATTCTGTATTTTTGATCCAAACCACTTGATGCATCACTACTTTGCAACACACTCTACCCTGGAGTGTTATCCGCTATCAATTTCATGGTAAGTGAACTGGGGAGGGGGGCGTGTAATTTATCACTAGGAAAGAGTTCCTCCACATTAAACCTCTCTTGCACACGGAAAAACATTTGGTGTTCAGGTCTCTGAAATAACCATAACTTTTCCAGCCTTTGCCCAGATTATACATTGTGCCCCCTCCCCAACCTCCCCACCCCACCCCAACACATACACACACACAACCAGGTAGACATACACACACACACAACACATACGCATATTCACAAGTAAACAGGGTCTACGCTTTTCACCGGCAATTTTTACCCTGCATTTTTTTTTAAAAAAATACAGCCCTGTTACTGATTAATAAACCAACATTATGTCATTTTATTTCACTTGCCGATTGCGGTGATGTGGATGTGGGGTGGGGTGGGGTGGACGGGAGGTTACGCTAATCTTACCAACTGCCCAAAAAGTCGTTCTGGAAAATAGACGTCTGGGAAAGAATTAGGGCTATTCCATGTTTTTCATTATAATTCTACAGACTCTCTCTTCATTAGTGCTGTGACTACTCTACATTTTCTCCTTTGAAGCTTCGGTCCATCATTACAGCAAACCTTTGAAGCTCCGTCTGTCGTTAATTCTAGCAGTGGGGGAGCAAGGTCGTGTTGATAGGGGAGTCAGGTCAGGACTATTACTGTAAGCACCCTGCTCCAGACAAATCGGCAAGAGAACTTTACTATTTCACTCTCACGTCTTGTGTGCCTACTCTTTATTGACTAGGTTCTGTGTTTTTGTCATTTGTTTGATAGGGTTAAGATGAGAAAAAAGTTATTTTGTATTTTGTGCGATTAAGATGATAAATTGTTCGGTTCCTTACAAATCCTCATTTTGCTCGATGATGCACGCAGTTGCCACCAGCCAAATAGATTGCAAGCAAACCTCCTGCTTTCACTGCAAGGCTTGTTGACAGTTCAAGTCAATGCAGGACTTCTTTGATCATGTCATTGAATCAAGAGAATTTTACAAGCGCAGGAACAGACCGTTTGGTCGTTACTGGTTTCGCTCACGAAAGGCACGGTCAATTCACTTTACGTTATATGCTGTGAAGAGTTTTGAAACGTCTTGACAATGTTTTAGGGCGCTCTATCAAATGCAAGGATTATTATTACTTTATTATATTACTGGTGTTTTTCTCCACATGAGCCAGCTAATCTGATCCCGCTCGCTCGCTCGATCACTCCCAGTGCCCTTTAATATTCCTCTTTTTCAGGCATCCGTCTAATTCCTTTTAAAAGGTTTTGTGGATTCTGCGTCAACAACGGTTTACACCCAAGAATTTCACGTTCTCAGAATTTCCTGGAGCCATGGAGTCCTGTGGCTCAGTGGTTTGAGCACTCAGCTCACAAGTGAGAAACCCGGGTTCGATTCCCGGCAGGGCGAAATGTTGGGCAAGTTTCCTTACTCCACACCCCTCTGTTTACCCAGCAGTAAGTAGGAACCCGGTTGTTAGTCGATTGGCGGATCGCTTTTTCCGTGGATAATAATCCTTAAAAAAACAATAATAATTTGGTCACTCAATCCACGACTGTTTGTGGGGACGCTGCTGTGTGCAATTGGCTGCCGCCTTTCGCCCACAAAATAGACAGTCAATTCACTTTGCAGTATATTTTGTGAAGCGCTTTGAGACGTCCAGAAGACGTGAAAAGCGCTATATCAATGAAAGTATTATTAATATTGTTGTTACTATTATAAACACCCTCTGTGTAACTTTTTATGCCACTCAATTCTGTGTCCTGTTGTTGCTGACTCCACCAACCAGTGAAAATCTTTTAATTTAACCTATTATAAGCCTTAAGAATTCTGAAGTCTTCCATCACGACTCTCCTTAACCTTCTTATCTCCAGTGAAAGCAATGTAACTTCTTGAGTTTCTTTCATATCTGAAGCTCTTCATCCCTAGTAACATATAATGTATAATATATAATATATAATAAGCCTTCCATTTGATATAGCGCCTTGTCACGTTTTAGAGATGTCTCAAAGCGCTTCACAGACTATACTGTAAAGTGAATTGACTGTATATTTTGCGGGTAAAATGTGGCAGCCAATTGTGCACAACAGATTCCCACAAACAGTCGTGGGTCGTGTGACCAAATTATTATTATTTTTCAAATTTATTTTGAAGGAATCCACCAATCTGGGTTTCTACTTACTGCTAGGTAAACAGAGCGCTGCCGGGGAATCGAACGCAGGTCCTCTCGCTTGTGAGGCGAGTGCTCTACATCTCTGGTAAACACCTCGATTTAATCGGTCAAGTCACCACCCAGTATAAAACTGGGACGAAAGCAAACCTGCTCCAAGGTTGATACATGGTCTATTCAATACAAGTAACATTCAATCAAGAAACATTTATTTTGTTGGCCACCAAAGACTTGCAGTCACCCTTCCCGCTAAGGGAACGAGTTGGACATGTGGGTGAGGCTCAGGCAGTTGACTGCAACGGAAAAATGTCACTGTTCCCCTCCATGCAGGAGGATTGTTTGCTGACACTCATGTTGTTGGGCTCGCACATTGGGCAAGGTCCGAGTGTTCATGAAGCCAAAGAGAAGCTGATAGAAAATTGGAAGGGGAAGGAAAGAGACAATTGCAAAATCAATACAAGTGTACATTTAGCATTTCAACTCCCAGCAGAGTCAACGTGGTAATGGGTCACAGGCGTGACGAGCTATCGTAATGTAGAACCTCAGCACTGTACACACTAAGACAACTTTGAAATGCAATTCCTCCCATTAATAAGGTGATTTAAATGAAACGCAACTGTTGTTATTGCACAATTTTTAAGAAAATCTCTTCTTACATTCTTTACTAAATTAGTTCCACTAATCCACGAATTCGCTCAGCTTGCCTCTTATCAGCAATAATAATAATAATCCTCGCATTTGATGCAGCTCCTTATCACGTCGTCGGCAGAATATAGTGTAAAGTGAATTTGACTGTATATTTTGTGGGTGAAACCAATTGCACAGAAGACTGATATGTGTAGAACTGCCACATTCACACATGCGCCCGCACCTATACAGAGTAAATACGATCACACTCAGCAAGTCTGTGACCAGCGTTATTGCCTTCTCGATTGAAAATCATATACATAAATGGAAGGAAAGAAAATTAAATAAAACCATGGATTCTTCCAAACCCCCATTTGTTCCGAATAGAGTGAAGCAATATCAGCGAGGACTTATCTTTTTATCTTGAGCTGCGCAGATATTCCACTTACAAACAGAAATGTCAGTTGTTTAACCCCTTCGTTGCCTGTTTAAGTCAGGGTAAACTGAGTTGCTCTGAATCGATGACTGGACTTGATTTCCTTGCAATTTTACTTTAAAGTCTGAAACCTTCATCTGCTTTAAGCCAGGAGATCTGTCACAGCAACACGCAACAATACATCTTTCTTGGCGGTGGCAATGGGAGAGGAGAGGAAGAACTTTGTCCTTGCTTTTCCTTTCTCCTGATAATTATAATAATCCTTGCATTTGATATAGCGCCTTATCACGTCTTCGAGACGTGTCAAAGCGCTTCACAGAATATACTGTCAAGTGCATTGACTGTATATTTTGTGGGCGAAACGTGGCAGCCAATTGCGCGCAGCAGTGTCCCCACAAACAGTCGTGGATTAAAGTGACCAATTTATTATTAGGTTGAGATCACACCCTACATTGCAGCAGCTCAACCAAGTTGTCATTATATACATGTAAGCCTCGACTCTGAGCGTTGGCAGGCTTTCCAACCACAAGAAGCATCCTGTCCTCCCTTCACCTGAAATGTGCACAAGTGAATTGACTGTATATTTTGTGGGTCGAATCGCGGCAGCCAATTGCGCGCAGCAGCGTCCCACAAACAGTCGTGCATTGAAGTGACCAAATTATTATGATGTATCTATTTTTGGGAAGGAATTATTAGCCCCAGAAAAGCAATCCGCGGCCAGAGGCGTGTGGAGTAAGGAAACTTGCCCGACGTTTCTCCCTGCCCGGGAATCGAGCCCAGGTCCTCTCGCTTGCGAGGCGAGTGCTGTGCTATTACCACTGAGCTCCAGGACTGCTGGGCTCGGAACGATACGGCAAATCGTCTGCAAGAGCAGGCTGGTGAAACAAAAAAATCCACCACTGGGAGGCGTGCTTCCCAGATAAACAATGTCAGGTTTTCCCCCTA